>NC_037088.1:28507146-29229787 GCF_002994745.2 Rosa chinensis
TTAAATGCTTTCCCTTGGGCCTTTAGGTTTCAAATGCCCGGATTGCAGAGTAGCTGGTTAGGCAAAGTAGGATTCGGGGGCATAACATTTGCTGCTGTTGTTTTCTATATTGTAGGTTATTTATTAAACCTACTTGTATCATGAATTCTTCCCTCTTTTAGATTGCTCTGATAACCTGTGGGACAAATGTTTTAAAGGTTGAGAGTTACACTTGTGTATTTGGAATATGTTGTATTTTCGGATTTCAATTGTTTATTGTGGAGTTGTCACGATTTGGGGAGCAGAGTGGCTCCAGGAGAATAAGGTTGGTTTAGTAGGAGTGTTGATATGTTTTATACAGGTTTTGGATAGTCCATTTTTAGGGGTGACTCTGCCAAATTTTCGGTAGAATTATTCCTAAGGTGGGCCCCACAAGGCCACCTCAGATTTCAGGGTGAATTTTGGGGCAAGTCCTATCAGAATTTGGCCAATGAATTTAATGTTGTAGTGACAACATATAGAGCAGTGCAACAAGCTTTCATGTCATTCTTCAATTTCAAATCCTATACAAAATGACTTCAATATACGGTAGTAAAGCACCTTTCGTTGCAGATTGGAAGCATTGCATGACAAAATGACTTCAATATATGGCAGTAAGAATTCCACTTTAGTACCAACGTTGTCTTTCTGCAACTAAAGGTTAGGAAGGATTATCAAAATAACTGCATACTTGAAAGAAAGAGGGCACACAGGCTAAAGTTACACGACACTAAACCAATAGTTTATGTCTCTTGATTGTGAATTCCAGCTGACAATTTATAGGCTTACATCATCATATAGTTTTATAATTTAAGGACTCCAATGAAAAAGCTGTAAATTTATATTGAAGTAGAAATAACAGACATAATTTTGGACGATTAATTTAACTCGAAAAATTCAGTTCATGGATGCTATTGAGATACAGGTAAGTAGCAAGAACACAACATTCAATTTAAATGAATGATCTGTAAGCTTATCCAAACGTATCAAATTACCAGAATAGTTCAAATGGGTACTCGGAACACTAGACCATAGAATGTTGAGAAGAGAAACCCACAGTTACAATCCCCATATAAAAACCAAAAATGGAGACCTTTTAGTGGGCGGGTTTCTTGGCCCGATTTTCGGCGGGCGGGTTTCTTGACCCGATTCGTTTTCTGAGTTGATAAGCCTCTTCTTTACCTTCAAGTAAATCCCACAGAAATGGTGGGACCCAAAACACAGTTGCTTCCACTCCTCCTCCTGCTCCTCTTCCTCTCCGCCCTCTCCTTCTTCTCCTACCACCACTCCTCCCTCCTAATCTCAGTTTCAAACCCTAACCCTAACCCTAAACCTAGCCTTAATCTCACTCTCCACCCCCAAATTCCCAATTTCACCTTCATCATCAAGGTCCTCGCCTACAACCGCCTCGACTCCCTCTCCCGCTGCCTCCGCTCCCTCGCCGCCGCCGACTACCTCTCCGACCCCGTCCACCTCCACCTCCACATTGACCATTTCCCCCTCTCCGACGCCGCCGACGCCGATCGCAAGCTGCAGGAGTCGCGTCGCATTCTGGACTTGGTCGATGGATTCGAGTGGAAGTTCGGCGACAAGGTCGTGCATTACCGGACTCGGAACGCGGGCCTCCAGGCCCAGTGGCTCGAGGCCTGGTGGCCCAGCTCCGATCACGAGTTCGCGTTCGTCGTGGAAGATGACTTGGAGGTGTCGCCGCTCTATTACAAGTTTCTCAAGAATCTGATTGTGAATTACTATTACAACGCCTCCAATTCTCGTCCTTACATCTATGGAGCTTCGCTTCAGCGACCAAGGTTTGTTCCAGGTACCATCTCCTCCTTTTTCATTTTCTTTTATTTCAATGCTGAGTATATCATCTGAATTTTGTAGATTATACTAGAATATGCTACATCACAGTGATCTACATTATGGATTTCAACCTACAATTTTTAATTTCATAAAGCCTCTTCGGTTAAGCAGTTTCTTCATTGCATTTGTTGTGCTACGAAGTTTCGATTACACTCTCAGCTGTTGATGTGTTTTGTTGACTTCATTGCAAGTGCATACATGTAGACATCCTGCACAAAGACGAATAAACATATAGCATATAGGTGTATATGTAGATAGAAAATTATGCATATGCACGCACACATCCTCATCTTTCTGCATTTGCTATTGAACAATAGCATAGGAGGAAAGTAAGCCTTGATGGTCGAAAAGCAATTACTTGAATTCAATATTTTACTGTTTTTGTAATTTAACTTTTAGTTATTTATTGATTTTATTATCAGTTGCTGAACCGATTTCGTTTTCTTTTAGGCTTTTGTTAGTGATATTGAATGAGATCAAACCCCTAACCATTCTAATCATAACCCGTTTTCCCCACCCTCTGTCATCATTTTAACTTACCCCAAGGGCTTACCTTTTCCTATATAATTCCATGTTATATATTAAAGAATCCCCATGCTTTTCTGCCTTTCATTTATTGGACCCCTCAATACTGGGTTTGATCGTAAACTAATCAAAACTTTGCAAATGAAAATCTCAATTGAACTTTTCTTTCCATCATAGAAACTGTGATTGTTTCTTGATTTGGTGTTGCTTATAGGTAAACATGGGAACAAACTACAATTGGATGATGGAACACGACTCTTTTTGTACCAACTGGTTGGCACTTGGGGTCAGCTTCTGTTTCCTAAACCTTGGAAAGAGTTCAGGTTGTGGTACGACAAACACAAGGCCAAAGGCATTAAGCCAATCCTCAATGGCATGGTACTTTCTTTTTTCTTTTCTTTTTTTTCCTTTCTCTTTTGAAGAAGAATTGTGTGTGCCGATTTGTTTCTTGGTCAATTTTTAAATTTGACTTCTTACTCGGTTGAGATGTAAAATTCATGTGCAGGTAACAACTGGGTGGTATAAAAAGATGGGAGAGAAGATATGGACACCTTGGTTCATTAAATTCATTCATACTCGTGGCTATTTTAATATCTACACCAACTTTTTACATGAAAGAGCGCTTAGTGCCTCTCACAGAGATGCTGGTGTCAATTATGGGAAGACAGCTGGGCCTGATTCACATATATTGGATGAAAGTTCTCTTGATTTGAAGTTTTGGGATATGCAACCGTTGAGTGATCTCAAGTGGTATGATTTTTGTTTCAGAGAAATATTTCCTGAAAGAGTTGTTGTGAGCCTTGATGAACTTGGGTCCACTCTTGATTCTGTGCAGAAACACAACACCGTTATTGTTGTTAGCCTGTTTGGGGCTAAAGAGATGGTAATAAGAAACCTACTCTGCCATTTGGAGACTCTAAATTTGCTGAATTATGTACTTATTGGCCCCGAGTCTGAACTCTTGTTCGATCTGGCAAGAAGAGGACATCCAGTGATCACTACGAACCGCTTTCTGGAGAGTGTAGGAGCGCATAAATTGATTTCCATGAAGCATTCTCATGTGCACACTATCAATGAAATATTAGTCAAGGTCTATGTATTACAGAAGTGTTTACAATCTGGGTACAGTTCCTGGGTGGTGGATGGGAACATGCTTCCAGTCAGCAGTGACGCATTTGTCGAGTCGGATCACTCATATGATATTTATATAGGTAAAACCTCAGAACTTTTCTTTGCCAGTGGATTATCTTCTACTCGAAAGGTTTGGGATGATGATTTTATATCAAAATTTGCAATGATGGTGAACTCTTTTCTAGTTAAACGACAGAGCATAAGTTTCGGTTATGTAATGGCAGAGATTTTGGAACAGAAAAAAGGTGTGAGGGTGAAGAATCTTGATGAGACAAGCTTTGGTGTTAGGATCGATAACAGTAGGGTCAATCAATCTTTAGGTGATGGAAAGCAGGTGGCTTTCTGGTCACATGATATGGCTTCAGATTTAGTTCAACAACGGCTTCAGGAACTGGGTGTTTGGACTGTGGATGACGACTTTTCTTGTAAGGCTGTTATTTGTCACCAATCATAACATCTGGTAGCAGTTATACACGAATTGGATTATTGTTTCATTGTATTCTACATTCTATCTGTTGCTGTTTGCTTTTGTAGTGTTGCAGCTCTTATTGTATTGAAACCAATTTTCCCCAGGTCCATTTATCGATTAACAGGAAGATAGTGATTTTTCAACACCATATGATGTGATGATAAGCAGAACAAGGACCAATGGGAGTGATGAAGGGTCTTTTGGGGCATTGAATTTTGATTTAGAGCATCAACTGTCGATTTTTATTGTTACTTCACATCTTTCCAGAGCACAATGTGTCTGTGATACACTACAACCATGCAATTATAAGATACCAACACAACCTATTAACTTTCACCTCCTAAATTTTACTGAAAAACAAAACACAACCTAGGATGTATGATCCAATAACCAGGCTTGTTGATCTGTAACCAGCTTTGAGAAGGAAACCAGCATTGGAAACTAATAATTCTCCTCTGCAACCAAATAGCACATCCTGCAACGTAATCTTGTCCATAAGAAAACTGATGGTCTAAAAATTGCAACAGAATGTGACGATCAAATTTTTGCAAAGACCTGGTGCTCGTACCGACCTTATAGTGGCCAATGTTCCTGACAAATTCATCATATGAACCAGCATCTCCAACATGACACCAGCAAAGTCATCCGACAAGGCAAAGCATCCTGCTGCGAAGAATGGCCTTTGAACTTTCACATGCCGGTTCTCAAAACTCTCTTCAGCAAAATATGCCCAAGAAATAGACAACATCAACTCTCATCAGTAATTATGCATATTAGAACCATTAGTTCTGGGCAAAATCCCTCCGAACTCTTTCCACCAGTTTAGTGCTCAAACAAGGTATTGACAACACAGAGCCCTTGCATCCTTATCTCCAGATTTCAATGCACTGCCAAAGATGATAGCACTACAGAAGAGCATGTCCACACCATTAATTAGTTGAACATGTGGTACACCAGGAGGCTGTGGCCTTGTTCTGAAATTATTTGATGATATGGCTTTAAGGGAGCATACATACTGGTTTCTGGAGCGCAGGGCCTTCTCCAGATCTATGCTGCATTCCATCAAGCATGTGGGCTGAGTTCCTTTCCATTATAGCTCAAAGTCCTCAAACTTCAAAGAGAACTCTAGAACTATACAAGGATTAAGTGCCATAGAAAGAATTTACAGCAAACATACAGGCCAACATCAAAATTACACTTCTCACAATTCATCGACAAGGTGACAAATACCGACCAAGAAACTTCTTTTCATTTCCAAACTCATTTACTCATTTCCTCTTTCCCTTGAGAAGTAGAAACCGGAGTTAGAAAAAGAATATCATTTGAGCGAAAGAATTCAACAGAACCCAACTTGATTTACATTAACATATTATCATTTGCTACTACTTGAAAATCAAACAATTCTTTGATCGCTGAGTATAATCCCCCCTCTTTCTCTACACCAGAACCAGAACTCATTCGTCCTTCTGAAAAGCAAAACACTGAAAAAACTAACCCAACTGAATTTAAAGCTTTTCAATGTATATGAACAACCGAAAATGACCCTCAAATTTCATTCTTTAAACAGTTGTGCAGATACTCCACATTAGACAAGCAAACCCAAAAAACAAGTAAAACTTCAGAATCCAACATATTCTTTATTACTTTCAATCTATTTACTCAATGTCTAAGGTCCCAGTATATAACCAGCAAGTCAGCAACCAAATATAACCGATTTAAAAAACAAATTACTGCACTTTATATTATATCTATTCTCATATTGCTGAAATACTTATGAACACAATTACTCAGCTTTGTTGTGAATGCATAACAGCAAAGTGGAATTATATTTAACAGAGGCTGATGCTCTATACAAATGAGATTACAGTAGATAAACTATACTTGTAAGTTTCTGTAGTAACAAACCTCTTGCTACTACATTTATGTCATAATTTTTACCATGTTATACTACCATAACACTGCTGGCCCAGTAATTTATATTCACACCATAATACAGGCCTCAAGTAGAAATTACCTAGTTTGAGATCAACTGGAAGACAATACGCCATAGTTATCAGAATGTTACCTCAAGTATCATTCCTCTTTTTCAATTTTCCAAAGCTATATCTACTATTATATGTTCTTTTTCTTGGTGAAGGGAAAAAAAAAAAACAGAGAGCCTTCCATTTTTTACTTTTTTTGAACAGTAATTGAATATACAAAACCTGTTAAAATGAAAATAATGAGCCAAATGCAAAGAATTCTAACCAACAAAAAAGAAATGCTTAATAAAGTTCTGTATTATTTTTATTACATTGATTTATCTATCTATCTATCAAAAGTCTAGATATCAATCTACCCTGAATACTATTCCATACAAATAACTATGATCTAGCAAATACTGGCTGCGTAACTCATAAAACATAATAACATATACCTTCACTCCCAACAGAGATGAGAATTAGATTGTTATTCTGGGGAGAGAACGCCAGATAAGGTATCATCTTGCATGTGATTTCTTACACCATATTCAAGAAATATCAAACACACAGAAATCATATTTGTGCACCACAATTAATACAAACATAAATTAGCCACCAGAATTTAGGCAACCATCAGTAGTAAACACACACACACACACGATTCAAATCATATAATAAAGATATAAAGGCTAAAGCGCTTCACTAAGTAAACAGATTTGCATACTTATAGTTCTACTATTTATTCTTTTTCCTTTTTCAGAAGCAAATTAACACAGTCAAGGACTTCAATATCACCAAGAAATCATATGTTTTCAACTGTTGTTAGTGACTGATATATAAACATAACTACGAACTTCAAAAGAAGCTGAAACTTAAATAACCCCAGTCCTAACCTTGTCTACAATGGTGAATTGGTGTCCTTTCTCCCTACACTACTGTGCACCCTAACCTTCAGTAACAACTTTTTTCCTAACATCTACTCCACCCATGTGTCAGAAGAAAGAAATGAGTTACGGGAGGTGAGCGACCACAGATGCCTAGACGCACTGTCATAGCTGGTTAATCTTCATCATAATCTTCCTCTTCCTCATCTATCCTCCTAGTCAAATTGGCAAGTTGCATGGGATCAATGGCCATCTTTTCCATGCCTGTCAAAGGCCAACCTAGAAATTCCACATGCTTCATATCAGGCGTGAACTGTGATGATTGATTAGCAGGAACAGGAACAGGTACAGAAACAGGAACAGGAGCAGGAGCTGCAACAGGACCAGGACCAGGAACAGGAACAGAGGCTGATCTAGTTGTTGAATCCTCATTTTCATTCAAGTCCACATTCAAATCAAAATTCCGAGCAGCTGTTTCTGCACTATTGCCACCTGAAGCGTTTTCCTTTGACCCTTTAGGCTCTGTTGCATCATCCAGCAACTCAAGGGGTTCATCGAGCTTGTCCTCATGCTTATCAATGTCCAAATCATCTTCATATTTCTCATTGGGTGCACTTATCTCCTTCCCTCCTGTCCGACTACCACGTGGGCGACCTCTAGGCCTGCCCCTACCCCTTCCTCTTCCCCGGCCACTTCCAATGGTGTTACCAGCATCATGCAGCATCAGACTCGTCTTGGACTCATCATCAGTATCAGTGTCTTCATCATCGGCAACCGCTTTCCTCCCCCTTCCTCTGCCTCTACCCCTTCCTCTGCCACTTCCAACAGTATTACCAGCGTCATTCATCATCTTACCCCTCTTGGTCTCATCATCACTCTCGGTGTCTTCATCATCAGCAGCCACTTTCCTCCTCTTTGCAACAGGACATTCCTCCCCAACAGCATCCGATCCCCCAAGATCAGGAACCTTACTGACAATATCCTTCAAGAAATCAAAAACACTGAAGGTCTTGACACACTGTTTCAAATGCAGAGAATTCATGGTCTTGGCTCCCCTCTTGAGGGTTATGTCATAAGTCCGGTCACATAAATCCTGCAGAAACAGTTCCAAGGCTTTCGAAACCAGGAGAGGCACAGCCAAAGCTATCTTCCCAACATCCTCATCGGTTTGCATAATCTTCTTAATTCGAGCCGCGGGGAAACGAGTATCAAGCTTCTTCCTCATAGTGTCAAATTCTGACCATCAAATCAGAAATTAGCCCCAAAAACAAAGGAACTTAACTACTCTAAATCAGGACTACAATCAACTAAGAAATTAACAAAAGCAAAGCTATTGCAAAATCAAGCCCTAGGAAAACACCAAGACTAAGAAGATTCCATACTCCTCTAAAAACCAACATCCTAATAGAGTCTAATAGCTACATAACCATCTATGAGATTGAAAGATAAGAATCAATTAAAACATAAACCCTAGAGCCTAAACCCTAAATTAATACTCTGGAAAGCGGTAGATAGGAAAAAGAGGAGTTAAGAGGACAAACCTGGAAGAGTCCGTCAGCGGTGGTTAGGGACGATCGAGAAGATGAAGCGCACGAGAAGAAGAAGCAGAGAAGTGATTAAGAAGAAGGAGAAGAAGACGAAGAAGAAGAGTCATGTAAAAGAAAATGGAGGAGGAAGAAGAAAGAGAATAAATATTTGTTGGGCGGTCAAACGACAATTTTTATTTTCCAGAATGAATGGGGGAAAGTGAGGTCATGCCTGATGCTAGGGTAGTAGGGTTTGGGCTCGGGTTTGTTTTACCCGTTTCTGTGGTTGGATCCATATGCGCTAGTGTTTTCTTTCCTCGTTCTTTTTTGGAAAAAGAGAAAAAAATACAAACAGTACCCAACCTATGGGCTACTCTGAATTTTTATACCCAAACTTCCGAAACTATCACAATGGTACTCCAAATATCCCGCCCGACCCAACATATATACCTACCGTCCATGACGGCGTTAACCCCTATGCCACGATGCGTATTTTTAGGGATATTTTGGTCACTTAATTCACTTAGACTTTTTTTAATATTTTTTTCCTCTCTCAATTTTTTTTCTTCAAACCCAATTATATAACCTCTCTCTCTCTCTCAGATATATAACCCCCCCCCCCCCCCCCCCCCCTCTCTCATCCTCATTTAAACCCAGACAACCCTCTCTCTCTCTCTCTCTCTCTCTCTCTCTCTAAACTCTCTCTCTCAGATATATAACCCCCCCCCCCTCTCGTCCTCATACAAAGATTTTTTTTTTTTTTCAAACCCAATTCCAAGGCTTTGAAACTAATATTTGTGTATATAAAAGAAGCTCAAGTACGCAAGTACCATCCAAAGTAGTTCCAGATCAAAATTCAAGTCAAAATAAATAGCACCAGCCACAGACTCCACAATATCTGCAAGAACTTTAGGGGCTTCTACAGACCGTCCAAATACAGGCGTCTTCTCCTCTTCTCATCTTATAGCTTCAGTAAACTCCCTAACCTAATAAAAGTTCATCAAATTTATCCAGGAAAGCAAAATCCAAAATTCTAACCCAGACAACCCTCTCTCTCTCTCTCTCTCTCTCTCTCGTCCCCATTCAAATCCAGAAACCCAGAAACAATCAACAATGGTGGAGCCTACCATAAACCCATTAACGATGGTGAAATGGTGAATTAATAGCAAAAATCACTTTCTGACACCCAAAGAAGTAGCAATCAGCAGTGGTGGAGTCTAAGCTCTAACAGAGCCGATCGAGAGACCTCGACAACCTCTTTTCTGTTTTCCTCTAATTTTTCTCACAATCACTTTCTTCACACTTAATTCCGTTTTGTTTTCTGCTCTTGTTTTCGTCGTTGCGTGTAAAAAAGGGGTTTGCAAGAAGAAATCTGGGGGAAGATAGTGTTTTTATTAGCTCTGATTGTTTACTTTGGGGTTGATTGTTTTTGGGTCGGTTGATTTTAGGGGAGATATGAAGTGGATTGTGAGAAATTTTGCGTTTTGATTAGCTTAAATGTGGAAGTTTGAGAGGTGCCGATTTCGGCCTCAATTGCGAACACCAGAAGGTCCTCATTCCAAAGCTATAAATTCAAGCGGCATGGAGGAAGGTGTTCCTCCAACTGATGGCAGTGGTGCTCAAGGTTTGAGAGCTGAGCATAGAGACCCAAAAGAGAGAGGGTAGGTCTGTTGAAATCATCAGAAGAAAGAAAATAAAATTGAGAGAGGATTCTGGATTTCATTCTTTTGGCAATGGTCTGGAGAAGATGATGGGAGAGTTGGGAGGAAGAAGAAAATTAAGAGAGCTAGAGGAAGAAGAAGAAATCTAGTGAAAGGACGAGAATATCCCTCAAAGTTTAACAGTTGACTAATTCTGTAACGGCCAACAGTGTTTTAGGTACTAAAGTTAGGTCGGGGTCCTAAAGTGATAGTTTTGGAAACTTAGGTACAGAAATTCGGAGTCAGTCATAGTTTGGGTACTGTTTGTATTTTTTTCCCTTGGAAAAATCATTTAGTGCTGGGCTACATTTTACAAAATAAAAAAAAAACCATTTTCCTTATATGGTACTCCGTCTTTGGTTCCTTATAACTTTTGGTATCTGACAAAAAAATATATATATCAATACGGTACCTAAAGTTTTCTGCCCGATCGAGGATTGGTACATATGGCCGTTAGCTCCGTTACGTCGTTTGCCAGCTGGCAATTTTGATCATAAAATGACCAATTTACCCTTCTTTTTTTTTTTAAATAACCCTTTATTCTTTTTTTGTTTTGTTTTTTCCTCAATTCTTTTTTGAACGTTTTTTCCTCAGTTCTCCTCCATTTTTGTAATTTTCAAGCTTCTTTTCATGGAATTACAAAACAAATTGATGTGAATCCTTCTGGGTTTTTACTACTCTTTGCATCACGAATCCATTGAGGTATGTTTTGAATCTTATGGTTTAATTTTTTGAGAATTCCCAAAATGTGGAATTTCTAGAGTTCTTGATGAATTTTCAAATTCGGGTAACGAATTGATTCGACCGAACATTGGGTATTGCTCTATTATGTCTTACATTGATTCAAACGCATCATCTTCTCCAGACCATTACCAAAAGAAGAAACTCAGAATTGGGGCATATTAACTTCATTTCTTGGATGCCTGAATAATGGCCTCGTTTCAGACTTTCAGTACATAAGCTGTTTGGAATAGCTAGCAAACAAAACAGATAGTTGGGCCATAAGGAAGACTAAAATATCTCTAGCTAACAATGCAGCTATGCTCCTTGGATCTAGAGGCAATGCAAAAGAAGTAGGGGCAATGAATTTATGCTCCTTGTAATGGCCGCACTAGAGTCACACAGTCTCTCACACACTCTAGAACCTTGATTTCGTTAACGGTTAAATTCCGATAAGGGGCCGAGAGCAAACAGAGCAACCTAACCCATCGCTATGGCCTCGTGCGCCACTACCTTCCTCTACAACCACGCCGCCGTATTAACCTCACCTTACTCGCCTCGAAAGACTAGAACCACCGCAAGAAGCCTCCGAAGGCGGAGGAGCTCTCTCAGACCAACCACCATCATTGCCAAGCAGGACCAGAAGACTGCGTTGCAGTACCGGAAGCTCGGCGACTCGGACCTCGAAATTAGCGAAATCAGTGAGCAAAAGTCGGAGAAATCTGCCTCCAAGGGTCCAGATGTGGAAGTCACCGTTTCTAACCGGCGACGGACTAACGGCTCACCATTGAAGCTGGTGAAGTGTGAGGACTGAGAAAAGTGAAAGGAAGGTGCAGAGCACCGTTTCTTTAGGTGGTTTTCGTGTTTGTGTTTACTAATTGGGAATTTGATTCTGAAATGTTGTATTTGAAGCAGCCAAACTCCCGAATTTGGGGTTCATTTGGTGAATGATTTTGAAGACGAGTTGGAATTGGATTTTGGGTCTGGGGTTTTGATTCGGCTGTGCATGATATTCTGATAGGGCCTTGAGCTTGTGCTCGAGGATCTGAGTTTCTGGAATATTTATAATGGCCTCGTCGGAAAATGCGCCAGAGTAGCCGCCGTCCTCCCATGCTGGAGGAGACGAGGAAGTTATTACTCCTCCTCAGCACATAGATATGCAGAAAGAGAGAGAGAGAGAGAGATATGCTTAGAAAAAAAAAAAAAAAAAAAAAATTAAGGCATGAAAGGACGAAAATACCCTTAAAAAATTGCCAGCTGGCAGATGACGTAACGGAGTTAACGGCCATATGTACCAATCCTCGGTCGGGCAGAAAACTTCAGGTACCGTATTGATATTTTTTTTTTGTCAGGTACCAAAAGTTATAAGGAGCTAAAGGCGGGTTATCGTGCGGACCATTTTCCCATTAAAAAAAAAGGGCAAAGTACAAAAAAAGGTCATAAAATGGAGTAGGTAATGATAAAAAACTCCACCATATTTACATATTTCCACTTCTGCCCTTTTATCTGTATTTGCTCTTCTGTCCGTATTTATCCTGGTACTTTTACCTTTTCATTTTTATCTTTACTGTTTTATTTTTACCGTTACTGTGAAGAAAAAATATTTATAATTATTTCCTTTATGACGGAGCGTGGTGCATCCATATCTTAAATTTATGATTTTAAGCATCTATTATTGCTAGAATTCATCATCTATATTCGAAGGTAAACAGTGAATTTTCATTATTCATAATTTCTATCGTTAGCAGAGTTGAATTGCTTACTGCATGCAAAAAAAAAGCTAGTAAAGAATCGCAAGAAGAATGAGAAAAGTTAGAAAAATTGAAAAATTTTAGATCAAGACTTGGTCAAAAAACTCTAAATTACAGGGATATTATCTATCGAGTTCAAAGAAGAATCTATCAAGTTGAAGAAGAAATAAAAATAATCAAAGAAACTCTCGAAGAAAAACAGAAACCTCTTGATTATTTGAGCATCGGTTAGATCCCTTCTAGCTGGTGTCAGAGCCTGTTTTGCTCAAAAACAAGTAAAGAAAAGCTTATGCCTCAAAGTTGACTTCTCTTAACTAGCAAAAGAGAATGCAAACGTAAGAATTACCAAACTTTTTTTACTGAAATACGAATTCATAAGATGGAAAGGAAAATTAAGACATGCCCTTAAGGACCAACTAAGTTCTCAGCCTTTAAGTCAAAGGATAGTGACAGTTTTGACCTTGAACTTGAAGATTGATGTAGGACCTTGAAACTAGAAGCTCTCAAAAGTGCTTCCTGCAAGCATTTAACTATATCCATCAACTTCCTTTCATCCATCGACAGGCGAAGTCGCCACTGCCGTATAACATAACTACTAGAAATATAATTGTAAGATAAGTAATCAACTAAAAACAAAGCCAAAGGTCATCACCAAAAACCAGCAAAACGACATTCAGCTCCTACTATGAAACCCATCATTCAGTATCTGAAAACCATGCAAACACATCAAACCCAAAAAGGCAAAAACTCTAAGGAAGAAAAAATAGCAATTCTCATAAAAAAAATCACACAAACCAATGTAGGCACAGACCCATAAAAAGCTACACAAACCCATAAAAAGCTACTAAAGAAACAATGATAATGGTTTGCAGATGATAACACGAACAAAAGTGATGAACTTTGCATGAAAAAACGTACCCGATGATGAAAAAGCTCATGAATTTGGGAACTCAATTGGATGAAAAATCAAAGAAAGAATGGAATAAAGTGAATGGAGGATTGTCTGATGCAATCAAAGAATTTGACAACGGTAGAGGAAAGAATTTGACAACAGTGGAGGAAACACGTACATAGGTTAGGGGAATCACTGTTTATAAGGGGTTTGAACTTTAGAGTAGAGAATTTCGAACACACATGGGTGCAAGGATTTTTGCATAAATCACTAAAGAAAACCAACATGCTGACTTGACCTTTACTTTTTATTATGAAATAGTATGTATGTTAGATGCATATGAAAACATATTTAAGCTTGTAGTTGCTAGGTAAGTAGATCAAGCAATTATTAAGGATGAAGCCAAAGATGAAAACATAAAGAACTCTATAATGATGAGTCAATTAAGTCAGATACGATGTATGAGGAGGTTAGATGAAGAACTCAGCAAAAGTAAATAATAAAACCAAAATTGAACAACATCAATCTTTTGGGCCAAGATAATGTTACTTGGGATACTCAACTAGAGCAATTACTACAACTTGTTAAACTAACAGGAGGTATTCAATTGATACTCAAATTAGAGGTAGTGCAGCAACATGGGGATATATTTTGTGTAGTCAACTCCTACTCCTGCAATTTAAAAGCATGTTGTTAGTTCACAAAGGCCATGATAAACATTTTCTAGATCCCAATTTGTTCGCAATTTGTGAATCAGTCATTATTTGCTACCTACATTTTGTAACGAGCAACAAAACATTAATGAGTAGAAACTAACCTCATTAATTGATGGAGGATCTACATGGCAGAGGTCATTGAAAGTCTATAAGAGACGTGGCAAAGAAGGTTCCAAGGCTCAAGCCTTGATCTGGCACTCAGTAGGCGATGATGTGTCAACATGGGAACTTGACTGATTTGGGGTCAGCAAGTATTTGGAAAGATTTATGATTTCTTTTCTTATTAGGATTCGTTTTATTCTTAGGAGATATTTTTAGGGAATCTTCTTAAGCCTAGAGATGTTAGGATTACTTGGTCCTAATTGTTCAAGGGTTGTTTTAGCTTCTCTATATATTGAAGCCTTTGTAGTCTTTTATTTGGCAGATTAAGATTAATAAAACTGACAGCATTTGCTATCCTTGGTTGTGTGACTCAACCCCTTCCTAGGTGTGACTCCTAGAACCTACTGGTGTGATTCCAGTAGTTACCTTTCTGTTTCTTAGCTTACTGCAAATTATCTCTACAGCAACCTAATTAGTTCTACAATTTACATATTGGTCCTACATCATCAATGCTACATGACTCCTCCAAAATGTCAAATCGGATAGCCATCCTTGCCAAGGCTTGCACCGCCATTGATAGAGAAAACCTCAAGGAAAAACGCGAAATCCGACCCCAACTCAAACATGTAGAGCAGCAACATCAATGTGAGGTTGAGAATCATTCCCAAAATCTCTGCTACCTCAGATACCCTGATTTCTCTTCTTTAAAGAGGAGCAGAGAAAGAATATACATGGAGAGTGAAAACTAAAATGCTAAAAAAACCGGTGAGGTATACAGTGATAGAAACCACCACTACTACATATGTACTTTGTAACGATAGAAAATTATGTCGTTAACGTCATAAAAGGCATTTATAAATAACATTTTTTCAGAAAACGTCATGGAAGGTGGCCCATAAGAATAAGAAAGTCAGAGCGCAATAATTTAATGGCAATTTTCAAACGCTGTCAAATATTTTCTGTTACGATGACGTTTTGTAAAAACTCCATTAAATTTATGACGTTTAGCAAACACCATGCTAGACAAAACAACGATGTTTGGTTGTCAAACGTCATGACCAATAAAGCTTTTAAAATAAATTTTCATCAAGTCACTCACTCTTTCCTTTCTCTATTCCATCTTTTCCAGTCTCCTCTCAAGTCTCTCACTCTTGTCCTTATTTCCCCGACTCTCTCCCTTACACGAAGAAAATTTGAACAGAATCAAAAACCCCAAATCAGGTATGTGAAATTCATTTGGTTAGGTGGTTCACTGGCCCTAGGTTCATAGTCATCGGTAAAATCTTAGTCATGAACTTTTTTTTGCCAATTTAAAGAGATTTTATGTTGGATTTTCTAATGTTATATGTAGGAAATTGGAGAGAATCAATTTGTGTATCCACCTTATTATAGTGTCTATCTCTATCTCTTAGGGCTGGCGTTTTGGGCCGAACCAGCCGAGTTTCGAACCGGCACATACTATCTTAGGCCGAAATCTCAGCTTGCCGAATATTTGGCTCGGCTGAGCCGTACCAATGGCTTGCTTTGGCTAGGCTACGGTATGAGATATTGCACGTATACATACCGAATGATATACAAAATATATTAAAAAAAATTTAGAGGTAGGGTTTGAACCCCTCACCTCCTACACAATAGCCCAGCTTCCAACTACTAGAGCACGAGCTAATCTCAATAATATATGTACAAAGTTTATATATATGTCGTTCTTAGATGATAGATTAAACAAAACTTATTTATCCCTCTCTCTCTCTCTCTCTCTCTCTCTCTCTCTCTCTCTCTCTCTCTCTCTCTCTCTCTCTCTCTCTCTCTCTCTCTCTCCAGTCTCTTCTAGTCTTCTTCTCAACTCTTCTTCTTCTTCTTCTTCTTCTTTTTCTGCAACTTTCTTCTTCTTCACAGACTAGTGGCTTTGCTCAAGTTCTGCTTTATCTCTTCTTATTCTCATCTTTTTTCTTTTTTCTTCCTCCCAATCCCCATCAAATCAACATCAGATCATCAGAAGATCAACATCAGATCATCCTCCTCTAATTAGTGATTACCACATCTTCCATCATCATATTATCCTCATCTCCAACATCATGAATCTCTGGTGGAGGAGGAACAATAATATGCTCAAAATCATCAAATTTCATACATTTTGCTTGTTGAATGATACCAACCAAAATCCCGGCCTGCTGATAGTCGGTATACCGACTATGTCGTATCGGTGGCGGTTTGAAAATCTCGATACCGACGGAAGTCGGTTCGGTAGATGGTTTGGGTAAAAATGCCTCGGTTTAGTACCAAGGCAAGCTCTACTATCTCTAATGGGTCTCCATTTGCATATTAGGGTTTTAACTGTTTCTTGCTCCAGCTGCTATTGGGATTGGTTTATCAATCTCAGTGCTTTCGTTTATCCACTCAAAAGGTGTCATTTATGCTTGCACCTTTTGGATTTGTCTGAAGGAAGTGATATGACCAAAGTCAAATGGTACAAGCGAAAAGGTACCTTACCATTTTAAGGGGTACATATACTTCAATATAAATGATTCATTCTCTTCAAAATGAGATAATCCCAAATAGTCCTAAGAAGATCCTAAGGAGATCTAAGCCTTCGATATTCACCAGTGTCATGTTTTCTTACACATAAAACTACTAGAAACTAGGGAGCCCTTCTAATGAGGACCACTAAATTGAGAACTAGTTGAGGACTTTTGTGTTAGACCCACTTTTCGATCACATTTCTATAATCAACTGTTAGATATTTAGATATTTATGTGTAGATCATTTATGCAATTTTTCAACCAAATTAAAAATCATTAAGGCATTCATAATAGTGACTTATCAATTATGAACATGAATTATTCATGCTTGACAGATTTGGTTTGTCCATTGATTTGATTTAGTTGGATACCTTAAACATCATCAATTTGAAAGAAAATTTTCACTCTACTCATGCATACAAAAATATCTAATTGTTGATTTGCCGTAATGTAATCGAAAAGTGAGTCTCTTAAACCGTTGATTAGAAAGTCCTCATTATAGTGGTCCTTATTAGAAGGGCTCCTCACAATTAGTTTCTAGTAACCTTGAGCCATCTTAAACCTTCTTTTAAGTGTTTAGGCTAGTTTTCGTGAGTGCAAAATGAAGACCACAATAGCATTGTGCTGGGCTTCATTGTATCCTAAAGGCATATTTGATTACTCTCCTTTGCCCATGTGATAGTGGGATAAATAATGTCTTAAGGAAAGCGTTGCTACAACATGCCTTAAAAGCATAAACTCTCTCAATATCCATACCCATAAATTTGTTCTGACACATTCCAAGTTCTGCCTTCCGAAAATCCTCCACTAGAGCATCATTACTCATGGTCTTTATATCAATAGCAAAATGTTTCAGCACACCACATCTAGTCCAATTTTCATTTCAAAAGGTAACTCGACCTAGAACCGTGTCTAATCCTCCATACTAAACCTTGTCTCAGAAGATTAGCACCATAGCAATTCCATACCAGGTACTATAGCAGTTTTGGGGATTGTTATAACTAGACAGTTAGGAAGGGGTGTGTATTGTATTTGGATTTGTGCAGACTTTTTTTAAATGACAAACTTTTTGAAAAGTCCACATACTCTTTAAAAAGTTGATAGACTGGTAAGGATTTCTTAAAACCATTGATTTTAGCAACAGATTTTTATTGATTCATGAAAATCTATATACTTTATTATGAATGACTTCTATAGATTTTGTAGGATATACAAAATATAAATATATATATATATATAAATAAAAAAAACAAATGCAGCCCAAACACAAAACAAAATAATAACTTGTTGTCTCTTCAATGCTCCAGTATATTCTAATAAAAATTGACTCAAATAAATGATTGTTAGTCTGTCTAGCGAGTTTGTTCTCATTCCTAATCTCCCAACAACATAAATATACAATATAGATCACTTGATGTGTATGGTTAATTATTCTCATCAATTTTATTTTTGCTGATTAACATATATTGTAGCAATATTGGTCAATGTCTTGATCTATAATCAATCAATTGAAATTCAATTGTTCAACCTTTTTTTGAGCCATAATATAAATTCAAATTAATGAGAATAATTAATTAATAAGATAAAATTTAGTATGGTTCAAGGTCTTAGGGTTAGACCACAATATTTGAGTTTTAGGGTCTCATAAATTATTTTTATTGCTATTAGGGTTCGAAGTATCACAATTGAAAAAAAAAAACAAAAATCACATTCAACAACTGCAATAAACATATTGGGTATAAAAAAAGGTTGATATCATAAAAGATTAGAGAAAAGACAAAAAATTTAGAAAGAGAGATGATGAAGGACAAACTTCTTCGTGAGTAGAGAGAAGAACTTCGATAGACCTTTTTTTTTTTTTTTTTTTTTTTGAAGAGGACACTTTGATAGACTTTTTGAAATCTTTGGTCTGGAGGCTGGAAAATTATTGGAGTTTGGTATGTATAGTTAACACTACAAAGTTCATGATTATCTATGATTTTCTAATTCCATAAGTATGAATGATATTTTGAATACCTCTGTATTTTTATTCATTTTTAAAAGTCCTAATTGAATACCCCTAGATTTTGGTGGAATTCATGAAGTCTTTAAAAAATCCTAATTGAATACCCCAAGACTTTCATGGACTGTTAAAAGTCTATATTGAATACACCCAGACTTTTAAATTCTATAGATTTCTTTAAAAGTTCCACTAATTCCATATACAATACACCCCCTGAAGTGCCTTTGAGATACGTAGACATTGTAACTTCTGCTCTAAAGAGCATTATCCCCTTGAATCAGTCTCCAACTGACCTTAGCTAGCAATGAATGCATAATTTGTTGTCCCAAAACCATAACTCTATTTTATTATCAAAACAAAACAATAAAAACAACAAAGAAAAACAAAAAAAGAAATCTTTTGTTTTGATGTAAACAACTCAGCCTTACTGCAGTTAGAGAGTGAGCACATCAGCAACCATGTTGATCTCTCTATAGACAAGACGTACAAGAAATGTTACCTCTGTGTCGCGCGGGTTCTTATTTTCAGCTGTTTATGATTAATAGACTTGATTCTTTAAGGTACCATTATTGTGGTAGTGACTGTGAATTTGATGTAAACAGAATATTATTTAAAAATCAAAGTGATTGCAATTGTTGCCACTATGAAATGCTTTTCAGAATATGAACAATTGCATGGTTTCTGAATAAATACATAACAACCAAACCTGACAATTTGGTAAATTGACAGACATGGAAAAAGTTAGGAGACAACTGAAAAAGTGACTGTGAATGGAGACATGCAGTTGAGGAAGATAGTAATGCGGATTAATTGAAGGAAGGTCCAGTCTATAAGGGAGTCTAGGGTTCAAATAGTACTTGTTGAAATCAGAGGAAATCTAAAATTCATCTCTAACTTTAGGGTGCAATGTGAAATTATCAAAAAGAAAAATAGCATGTAGGAAAACTGTGTCGTACTCTCTTATAAAGTTTGAGAATATAAGAAAGTGATTGTGTGGATTTTGTCCTAGAAGTATGTTCAAAATAAATTTTGATGGTTTAGTTTCTCACAATGGTGATGCTGCTGCTGGCTTCATTCGCAACAGATGATAATGGAAACCCAGTTATTGATGGATCAAGAAGAATTGGTCATACAAAAATATCCGGCTTTATGCAAGTTACGGCTCTACAGAGAGAGAGAGCTTTTGTTTCAAACTCAAGGCATCAACTGTAGATGTGAGTGTAAATTTTTTTCTTTTTTCTCAAAAGCGTAATACTTGTTTGGAGTAGAAAATTACTTTTGTAATCTTGATCAGGCATCAATAATCTGGATGTTGTTGCAAACTTGCAATGGCATTCACACCAAGCTCGAGATATGTTGAAATCAGAATAAATCGTAGATTGTTGTGCCTCAGCTTTCTCCAGAGACGTGATTAAGGTAGCTTTTCTCTCAGCCTTCTTTGTTCCTCAGTAACTATTGTATCAATTTCGGGGATGAAAATTCTTCAGTTGAGTTGCTGATACAGTTTTCAATTTGCAAATCGAGGAATTAGTGGAAGTACGAATCAAAGATTGTTCAAGCATATGGAAGCCACCCACATGATATACCGTTTTATTTCATATTGTTTAGTAAACCAAAAGATTAAAGACCACGTAATGAGTGCAAAGAAAGTGATAAAACATTAGTAGAATGCTGTGTTGCTTAGGAGGTGAAACATTTAGCTCTTGGCATTTACAACAAAGCAACAACCATTCCATTTACTCCCTCAAGAAAATCATTACCATTGGCATCAGTAAAAGCTCCAATTCATATGACATCACTTTATCAACTTGGATCATTGATCAATTCATTTTTCCAGTCAATTTGGAAGCACTGTATAAGAGTGGTGAAATAATGGACTCTGGTTAGGCACAGAAATGGAATTGACAAATGAAATGAAAGCAAGGGTGAGAAGCTAAACATAATACAGTGGAAAGCTTAATTTAGTTTTACAGATTAAAGCTGCTGATGATATAAACTAGCCTACATTTTACTTGCTGTATTGATATTCTAGCCATAGACAAATTCATAAACACTAAACCTCACTGCATAGGGGATTTCATCCCACCTTGCATATCAAAACCAAACGCAAGCATGAAAACTGAAAGCACCAGAAGAACCCAAAGACCATAATCATCATTCTGCTGCAGCCTGTCCATTCTCATTGCCCTCTGTTTTCATCTCTGGCGATGTATCTAACTCTGTGCGAGCCTCTTTCTTGTCTTCGGAGACGAGGGAATCAGAAGAATCGATGGGGCCATGCTGAACTGCATCCTCAGTCCCATTTCTAGAGTCTGAACTGTTGCCAGTCTTGCCGGATTCACTTGTGCCATTCAAGTCTTTGTTCTTGGTGGCCTCTTCATTCTTTATTTCCTCATTCTTGTTGGCATCTTCATTCTTCAATTCTTCATTCTTTGTGGCATCCGTAGACTCATTTATTGTTGAAGACCTCGAGTCATCCTCCAGTTGAGCTGTGCCATTAGATCTTAAGATCTTTTCGGATACATTACTCTCTACCTTATTACTAGAAACTGTTGAATTAGAATCTGAGTGATAATTATCAGAAATTGTGTTATTAGTCTGTTCCACAACCAAGGTTTCTCCAGCAATTCCCTCTCTAGTAGTCATACCATCCAATGTACCATTTTGAGAGTGAGCTGACACAGATACAGTTTCTGTTCCATTTGCCTGGTTGACTTCCAGTGAGTTGTTGCTCGATTCTGTAATCACATTTGTCGAGTTATTGTCTGCTTCTGGTATATCATCGGACTGTACTTTCATAGTTGCATTTAAAACTGAGCTGTCCACAGGATTGGACAAATTTTCATCAACTTTCTCCTCACTTGCAGCCACACTTACAGTGCCATTTTCGGCCGTACTACCATCTAACAATCTTGAATTGTTTTGGTTTCCATTTACATCCTCAGCGTAATTAGATTTTATCTCCTTTTCCAGAGAGCTGCTTCCAGAGTTCTCATTTCCACTTTCTGAACTTACTTTCTCAGTTTCAGTGCTTATAACTTGGGCATCATGGGTCACTGCACTAGAAGCATCATCCCCCTTGTAATGTTCCTCTCGTGCCTCATGAGCATTCTTATCACCTCCATTGTTGTCTTGATTGTCTGATGAGTTATCATTTTCTGCTCGACCCTCTCTCTCTTCCCTCTCATTCTGGTCACCATCCTTCTCATCACCCTCATCTTCTCTTTCTTTCTCTTCATCTAAAATGTCTTCTTCATGGTCAATTTTTCCTTCTTTTCTCTCTAGCTCATTTTCATCTATCTCATCATCTCCAGCTCCTCCCTCATCTTCTGTATCATCATTCTTGCTTTCCTCCTCCTCTTGCTCTTCTGCATCATGCTTCAGATCCTCTTCTTCTCGCTCTTCTACTTCATGTTTTTGATCTTCTTCTTCTCGCCCTTCTACCTCATGCTTCTCTTCTTCGTCTCCAGCAGTTTCTTCTTCCTCCTCTTCCTCTTGTTTCACATTTTTACTGACATCCTTGTGAGGAAGGTCTTTCCTTCCAAGTTTCAGAAGCTCACCTTCACTCAGGGATTTGATTGAGGCTTTTGCAGCTTTCTCATCCAACGCCAATTTCTTATCATGGGAATGCTTGAGCTGATAAAGCAACCAAAAGCAAACCCCAAGGAGCAGGGCAATCTGCAAAATATGCTTCACCTTGATTCGTTTGGTTCTGTGATTCCTACTTGGCGGCTTCTTCAACATGATGTACACTTATCCTAGCAGTACCCTACCCCAAACTTGACTTCTCCCTGCATACATGCGAGTCTGAGAAACCTGCCTATATGATAAGTCTAATACACTCCAGAAGTCTAATAAATCTATATCATAAGAGTATAACGCTGCGATGCAAATCACTATGTTTTTTCTACTTTTTTCTATGTTAAATATTAACAGCATACAATGCAAAAGGCTAAACCAAATATGGCCATCTAATAAATCTTGAACTGTCACAGTGTCTTGATTATCATTATGAAATTGACATTCACATTCCTTTAGAAACCTAATGTTAAAACACATCTAATTTGCCTCAACTTGGATACAGAACACCTTACAATCCTAATCTACACCAATTGGAGATCACAAAAAGGGAAAGAGATACAGAACACCTCACAATCTTACATACACTAATTGGAGATAACAAAAGGAAAAGAAAATTACAAAAAGACAAAAGACAAAAGCCCCATTTCCTTCTCATAAGAAAGCTACAATCTTTGTTAAAAAAAAAAAAACCCCAATCCCAAAAATTTGGTGTAAACCACAAAAAAAAAGTGAACTTCAGAATGGCAATCCTAACTGGGCAACAAAGCAAAGCAAACCCCAGAACCCCCTTGAAGCAAACACTACCAGAAATCATCAATCAGAGAGATTGAAAAACCCATTTTAAAACCCACCATCCAAAACAGAAAATCATAAGCATCAGAATGCTTTTGCAACAACAGGAGTGGTAGATATTCAAAAAATTAGAGAAATTACAGTACCATAAAAAATGGGAAACTGGGATTGAGTAATTGAATAGAACCCTTGAATGGGGAACAAAAGGAAATGCGATAGATGGAGGAAGAAGAAAGTACCTGAGAAGCAAGCGGTGGGAGTCAAAGCTTTGAGTTGGAAATTACACCAGTGTGAGAGAAAAGACTTTTAAGGTAGTGAGAGAGTGAGTGAGGAAGTCCGTGTTTTTCTCTACTTTAGTGGAGACTTGACTTCACCAGATTCCATTCCAAACGAGTGTAACGAATAAAATGAGGAAATCTAGTTGTTACTGGTTATTTTCATATAAAATTAAATTAAATTAAATTAAAAAAATGGTTATTTGCTAAAAATTCATAATTTAAAAAGAAAATTAAAACCACGTGGTGTGGTGTGTTGGTCGAATGGCCTAGTCTGGAACTCCCAGGTCTAGCGTTCTTCTTGAGTCTGCAGTGCAGTGAATTAGTCTAGCTTTCGCCGCAATGTTGGTGCATAGGTATGTGAGTTACTAACAGCTAACTACCTGATTAAAAAAAAATTAAAAAAAATTAAAATGACAAATAAGAGAATGTCAGTGCTTCTTTTTCATCTTTGGCTCTAAGGAGTATCTTTAACAAGACTAGATATATTTTGTACTTATGTTATAAGCTTAAGTTGATTACTTGTTCACAGATCTGATCACTTTGTAGTTGAATTGATTAATTGAAAAAGGAATAAAAAAATTGGATTGATAAAATTCTATTTGCTTAATGCGCAAAAATATGAAGTTAGGGTTGAAACTCTATAATACCTTAAAACTTTTTGACAAAAGAAATTAGGTACCTATAAATTAACAGGTTGGTGCCTTCAAAATATGTCAAAAATTTCTCGTTGTCAAGTTCAAAAATGTGATTTGAGGATCTAGTGCAGTTTTATTAGTGTGTTCCTTTATTACTTAAGATTTTTTTTTAATTGAATGTCTTAGCTGTCATAAAAATTTCAGCTAGGTATACAAAATAGGAATCACATCCTAAAGTGTGACATAATCATCACTATCTAAGTACTCTTATATTTCCAACATGAATCTCTAACAAGAACAAAATAAAAAATAGAATGTACCAAAACATGAATCACTACCTTATGTAGAGGGCATTTCCATAAATATAATTGCCACTGTTAGAACAATGGATCAATTACTTCTCATAAATGCATGATAACTGTATTCATAGTATATGTGTGGAATATAATTACACAGAAATTATATGTAGAGCAAGTATATACTGCAGATATAGCAATATCCACATATGTGAACTTGTTTACATATTACATAACTGGATGGTTAAAATATGACCAAATTGAGTGAATCAATAGAATTCATTGACTTGTAATCTTTTAAGAGGCTTTTTCGATAATGTTATATTCTTCTCTACACGTTTTGTAGATATCGATATAGGAGTTCATCCTATAGAATATAACTCTCTGTTCCAAGGTGTTGTAGGACTGCCTTGAAATGTCAATCCACGTTTCTCTCAAAAGTTTTAGAATGTAAGTGGAAAAAGAGTTCAAAATTGATGCAAGGATTGGAGTAGCCATTGTAATTAATCCTTTCATAGAGATTCAATGCTTCAGTTTTCTCCTAACAGTAACAACTTTTCAAGCCATCTTCGATCACTTTAGATTTTCCGCTTCAAGCTTTCTTCTTCTTCACAAAAGAGATGGTTAGAGCTCCTATAAGGCTATAACAGTATATGATAATTAGCGTTCAAAGGTCAGCTCCATATATAGGCTCCATGATGGGAGCATGTTAACGATCGCGAGGTTAATTTCTTGCCCGTTAATAGCAACGGCAACCTAGCTTTCCTCTTGCTCCCATCACAGAGCTAGATGAGACAGTAGTTATAGTTAGCGAATGCACGCCAGGCTCAAGAACAAATCTAAACATTTGGGCACACAAAGTTAGCCCCTCAAGTGTGAACCTAGGTACGGTGAACAAAAAGGGCGTCAGTTATTGTGGAGTACTGTATGGAGTAACCAACTAGGCTAGAGTTTGGTGCCATAGAGCCAAACGAACGCATGCCCAGCCGAATGTCTTTGGTGGAGATCCCAAAACAGCCTTCGCAGCCATGTTCAAACAAACCACACGTTTTGCAAGCACCTACCATTTCCAACGTTTTCACCGAAGGAGTACCATAAATAGCTAAAAGAGAGTCTACTCACGTGTTCACATACTTTAGGCGTGAGAGCCACGTCCATGTGGAGCGAGTGACTCCAGCGTGGGGCGTATTCTGACTCTTTGCGCGCTCTCCAGACGAAGGCTTTTAGAAGACCAGCGCATAGACGTACAATTCTGCAGACGTGACTCTCTAAGCCAGAGTCAGTGTAACTGCTGGCACTGACTCCCATCGACCCCGGACACTTACAAATAGGGGGTTCACTCTGTTTGAGCCCAAAATAAATATTTTTCCCGACAAAGGGAACTCGAAGAAGACCGGGCCAATATCGGTGGCCCAAACTATTTATTTCCGACAAGTTCGGAATATATTGTTTAGAGGCCAAATAAGGCCTGCTTTGAGATCAAGCAATCGTGAGGCAAATCGTGATATTCATGGATTTATTAGTAATTATCAAGAGATTTGATGATTAATGGTGATTTGCTTGGTTGTCAAGACTGTGCAAAACGGGAGCATAAAATATACAGGCTGTGTGTATGGCCGAGATTACGCGAGCGCGAGCAAGATGAGTTGATATATAATTGACCATGCAATTAAGGTGGACGTGGAATAAGGGAAGCCATGCAATTAATCATGCTTGATAGCAATCCTCAAGGAATATAGTTATATATATATATATAACTATATATATATTGCATGGATGGCTGGACGTACAACATAGAGGGACATAATTATATATATCCCTATTAGTATATATATATATATATATATATATATATATATATGTAGAAGTGCGCAGAGGGTCATATAGTATATATGATGGGTATATACAATTAAACATGGCAGACAAGTTGTCCTCTTCTACTTCGAGGTAGTCCACGGCTCCTCGCAATTAAGTCCTATAGTGGACCAATTAAGCAGAAAATCAAGGGCCTCCCACATACGTGGCAATCAAGGAATGAAGTTGGATGTACGTCAAATGGAAGGGACACCATCACCTCTTAATTGCAATAATATATATATATATATATATATTATATATATATATATATATCCTTTCTGATTTGCATGCCGCCGCGAGCTACGAGAGTCCTCGCGAAGATATATATCAATATAGGATACGTACATATCCTATCACTGCATCCAAGAGGAAGATTACGTCTGAGATTCTAAGAGGCAATTAATCTTTGCCTATATTCTTGCAGTGACAGAGGCGGATAATTATTAATTATCGCCTACGATAATATCAAAACTATTAAGAGTTTTGATTTGATTCAAGGCCAATAACTGTGGCCTAAATATAGTATTTCATTCCTCTTAGGAAAGTGAATCTGCAGTAGCCTATATATAGAGGCTAAAAACGATACAGAAAGAGACCTCTCTCTAATCAATCAATCCCAGTGATTGCAAAGCCTCCCCGGAGCAAACCCTCAACCTTGTTGAAACCCGGTGACCGCCCGCCAGTCCTAGTCTCCTCGCGAGCCGACTGTCAGCCTCACCAGATCAACCCGGCGACCGTACTTCCAGTCCCAGTCTCCCCAGGAGCCGACTGCAAGCACAACCGCCACTGCTACTTCCAGCGAAGCAAGGGTAACGCCCTCGCAACCCAGCGAAGCTAAAGTCACGCTTTAGCAAACCCGTGTTCCTCTCAAATTTCCCAGTGATTGCTCTGCTCAGCTTTCAAGTTGAGTATCGATACGGTGAACGAAAAGAGACTACAACCAAAGCCCTTACCCGCGTAAGGCAAAAAGTCCTTCTCCGGAAGGCAAGAAAAGAACCCTGTGACGAGGTTGGTGCTCTCCTCGTCCACAGCGCTTGAAGAAGAAGTCAGGTCACGGGACTACCCCAACGACTGCACCCCGCGGTGCTGGCACGCCTGCGCAACCACTCGCCCAAAAGAGACTGTTTGCATACCAGCTGGTTTTGGAGCCAAACACACTCCTCATTTGCGGGGTACTGATTTGCTACCTTTTACTTTCCCGCCTAAAATGTATCCTGCGCTCTTTGAGCATTGAAGGAGAGAAGTCCGGAAACGACTTCGACCTTTCCTTACAGCCTTCGGTGAGCAGGATGCGTAGTGGGAAGATAGGCGGAAGGCATCCGCAGATCCAGTCTACATCGAAAGCACCCCTAAACAACTAGCATACCATATATAAGCTAAGCGCCTACATACATGATCTATTTTTCATAATATTGTTGAAAGATTCTTTTTTAGCTGAACCTATATGATCAATTTTGCAAAGACGAAATGGGACTATTAGACTAGTAATACATCCAATAGAACATGAAGATTTGCTGGCTTTGCTTGACGTTTTTCAGCATGTAACTTTGGCAAACCAAGTTGAATTAATTGATTGCTATATATAAGGGAATGGATAGATTTAATTCAAGCACTGCGGCTTGATAATGTCATTATCGAAAGCTAGTGAGTCCTTACAGTAGTCCAAGCAATCTCTTCTACAATTCCAAATTCGTCCAATATGGAAATGTGCTTTCGCCTCTGTTCCTGTGGTAATATTTTCATATGCAGATATGCTCGCCAGTCTTGCAATAATGTTGCTCATAGGCTTGCTAGCTAGTTTTGCTTTGAAAGCAATGTATACCTTGACCCGTATACTCACTCTCCAAAACTTATACTAGATGCATCACTAACGAATAACCATCGTCAATGATTTCATAAAATTTATAGTTCTTCTGTTAAAAAAAATATATCTAACCGTTATTGTGGGGTCAATTAGGAGATATTTATCTAGGAGGAGATATCTTGTTAAGGTGGAGATATCTAGTCAAAGCGGGAATATCTAGTCGAGATAGAAATATCCGATCGAGGCGGAAATATCTGGTTGAGGTGGAAATACATAATTGAGGCGGGAATATCTAGTCGAGGAGAAAATAAGTTGTTGAAGAGGATCGATCTCAATAGGAAAGAACCCTTCAAATAGGATCTGAGTGAGGAGAGATTTGCTCAAGAAAAAGACCGGAGTGAGGTACAATCCCTTTGAAATACAATCTATTTGAGACTCAATCCCTTCGAAGGATAATCCTCTCACAATGAATCTGAAGGAGGCAGAATTGATCCGTGGGTTATTAGCTATGAATGATTAGTAATCAGGATTCAGGAACCCCCGTGACCAAGAAACAAAACAGTCAAGGAGCTTGTTACCCTTGCGGCCGAAGCGATAGTTTTTCTCTAAGCAAATGATTTAATTTTTATTATATATATGTGTGTGTGTGTGTTATTTTTTGGGGGTGGGGATCAATGAATGGTTACACAACAGTTGTTTTTTGATTTTCAACTTTTTTTGAGGCCATAACAATACTGATGCTAGATGTCAAGGTTTTATGTCATTCTTGACGCATTTTGACAGTTGTTTTTTTATTGTCAACTTTTTTGAGGCCATAACAATACTGATGCTCACGCGTGGTCAAGGTTTTATGTTCTCCTCGATGCATTTTGATCATTCTAATATAATTAGTCAGGCATGAGGCTTAGCCTCCCAGCTTAGTTGAGTTCCAAACCCTTAGAGAGAGAGAGAGAGAGAGAGAGAGAGAGAGAGAGAGTTGTGAACAAGCAATTAACCTCACAATTTTGATAAGCAATGGTAGATTGAATGGTTTAAAAAGCAATTAACCTTACAATTTTGAAAAAATATCTCTAGCCAAACTTAAACTAAGATAATTACACCTGAAGACTTTGAGAACGTACTTGGGATTTCTAGGGTTAAAACTCTCACTTTCAGAATTATATAAAAATCTGAAGAACGAAAGAATGGGGGGTGATGACTAACAAGAAATCTCAGTTTTACCTAATTTATGAATTATGAAGACTTCTAATTTCTTCGTCGCTGGTCTTTCTAATCTATATGGCCATACAACACTTATGATACTAAAGTATCATAATTTAAATGGGAGAGGATCCTCTCCTAACCTTCTAATCCACCTAACCTACCTAAGCTTTCAACACCAAACTGACATGTGGCCAAACTTGCATCCAATGGCCTACAATAAACTTACATCCAAGTGCCGTCGGCAAATTCCAACTCCACCACACTCTCTCTCTTTTTTCCTCCATTTTCGAAGAGATCGTGATCGCGCTTTCCACCTTATCGGTTAATCTTTTGATCGGTGTTGTTAGTTTGAGTTCGGAATTTGATTTCTTCAAGCTGTTGAATCTGTTATCTGCTTTGGTTTTTGTGTTACAGACGAGGCGAAGAAGCGTCTGCAAAGAGCGGGGTACGAGCAGGTTTTGGAGAGAGAGGATTGGAAATTGGAGGCTGGTAAAAAGTACTACTTCACCAGGAACTACTCCACCATTGTGGCTTTTGCAATTGGTAAAAAGTAAGTACCGCTTCTTCAATTTGAGCTTGTTTTCATTGAGTTTTAGCTCTCTTTGGTTTTAGACTGAAAGTTTACGGATTGAATGGTTGAGAAAGCTGAATTTTGTATGTTATATTGGTTTGTATGCTCATATAGTGGCTATATTGTGCTTTAGATTTGTTGCCGGAAATGGATTCCACATAGTTGGTGCTCATACTGATAGTCCTTGTCTCAAATTGAAGCCTGTTTCCAAGGTGATGTAGTGTAATTTGTATCTGAATTGAACTGTTAAGAAAAATGATGAATGAAGAGTGTGTGAGAGCTTTGAACTTAGCATTGGTGTATCGGTGGCTTGTGCAGGTAGCTAAGGGTAGGTACTTGGAAGTGGGAGTCCAAACATATGGAGATGGCTTGTGGCATACCTGGTTCGACCGTGACTTGACAATTGCAGGAAGGGTGATAGTAAGAGAAGAGAAAGATGGTGTTGTTTCTTACTCTGGCAATTCACCTGGACAGGTAATCTTGCTGTGCAATTTATTATTCACATGTTTGGGTTGTTGAGTGGTTTGTGCTTTAGACTGAGATATGCGTGTATTTTTCATTTTTATTGGCTTGCTCTTGACAGGGATGTTAGAGAGGCGTTTAAGGTGAATGCACAGTCACCTTCTTCCTGTCTTGGCAACAGCAGTCAAGGTAATCTTGTAATATATTCAATATATCGTTAGCATCCACCATCACTTCTAAGAATAATTGATTTACTTATAGTTCAATTGTTATGACTTATTAGTAGTAAATGACATAATTTGTATTGATGATAAAACAGACAAAGTTTGTCTTTGAATGCTTGGGTTCAAGTACTACCATGTCATTGTTTTTCGGTCCGACTATATTACCATGTCATTATGTCTTATTTTTTGTAAGAGGAGAGGGCTATGTTGATTTTGCAAACCTTAAGAGGCTAGGCTGCTGAAGGCTTATGGAGAGCTTCCAGGGAACACGTCTTAACGACGATATTACTGGGGGTCTTGAAGATAAAAATGAAGGTGGTGCTAATGACTGCATCGAGTTTGAGGATGAAGATATTGACAAGATTTAAAGTTTGCAGCTAGTACTTTTATGGTTTTGTATTTCCAGATGGGCAATTGGTCATGTTCCCTGTAACAACTGTATATATATGCTTGTCTTCTCTTATTAATGTTCTATCTGTTTCATTTTTTATGTTCTGTTTTGTTTTTGAAAGAAATGGTTTAGTGATATTGTTTGTTGATGCTTCGATGGAGGGAGGTCCATTCAGGAATAAGATTAATCAGATCCATTTCATAAGTATTAATCATGAAGGCAATATGTTTGGTTGTGCTTGCACTGAATTCTGCATTACACAAACTAACACAAATTGGTATCCCAAAATAACTCTGCATTATACAAATTGGTTTCCCAAAGAATTCTGCATTATACACAAACTAACACAAATTGGTATTCCAAGAGAACTTGGCATTATACAAATTGGTTTCCCAAAAGAATTCTGCATTATACATTTCCCAAAAGGAGAAGGCAATTGTACAGACACTCTTTTATAACAATTACAGTATCCTCGATTCATTAAGAATGCTAGCCAGTAATCGTCTTCCTTATGGTTTCTTCAAGTTCAAACAGTGATATGTTGCTTGGCCAAACAACTCTCTGACCTCTTCCAGTTCTCTCCCTGCCACCATCAAGTCTCAATGACACAATTAGCTTTAGAAATATTATTTGGCTGAAATACTTGATACAATGATCACACCATATGAACAAAACTAGTTCACATATATGCAGTTTCTGTAAAAATATTGTGTTTGTAAATTTGCCTACAGAATACAAACCATAAGACCAAGGCAAATAAGACCTGCCAACTACATATAATAATCACGTCTTGACATGGCAAACCTAGAATTAAGATAGACGAGTTCCTCAACCAAAGTTGATAAATACTAACCAACACAGAACCCCTCACGAAGTGCATAAGCAGCAGTTTAGAATCAAAGCTAAAGTTTCAAAATGTGAAACAAAATGGGAAAGAGGAGGCAGCAATTGAATAACACATGGAATATTTACTAATTACTCTCTGTGTCTTATCAAGAAAGCAATAGCCCAAAATATGAAGATGATATGATACAAATTCTTGCGGAATTATTTTCATGGGACATCAACTGCAGACCTACTTTTAATTACAATATAATTGATGACTATCATATGGGAAGCCCAACAACAATTCTTTACAAGCAGAGTAAACAACAATAACCTAACTAAAACAGAATACAAATTCTGCATGACAACACCTCATGACGAACTGTTTATCAGGAGTTATCCCAGATCAAAAGAGGGCTAATTTTGCAATGTAAAATCAAAAGGTGCTTCCATTTGCATATTTGCCTATAATGGAAGGGCTTGAACACTGACCTGCAGCTTCAAGATGCAGATCCCCCAAATTCGAGGGATGAAGAATAAGCCCAGACACAGAGAAAAAATTCAGCCAAAAGTAATCTAACAAATTGAAGGATCTCGAATCTTAGACCAGAGATCTCCCAAACCAAAACCAATCGAAGCGTCGACGCCTCCTTTCCATTTAGCAGCAATTTCTTGTCAGTGGCACAGAGCAATTTGGAGGGCCAAGGATGTGAAGCGAATCGGAGCAATCAGAGTGGATGCTCTCTCTATGCGTTTTAGCCGCACTGAATGAAAAAAAAAAAAAAAAAAAATATAGTGCGAAATTATATGAGCCATTGGATGTAAGTTTGGCACGTGTCAGTTTAGTGTTAAAAGGTTAGGTAGGTTAGGCAGATTAGAAGGTTAGGAGAGGATCCTCTATAGACAAATTAATCACCACTATTGTTTTTTTTAATATAATCTATGTACTTATAGACATCAATAATAACTGAGAATTAAAAAATGGTGAATTACATATAAGTGCATATTTGAATGTTTTTTTAGCCATAAGGTCACCAATTTTTTATTTTTTTTTCCTTCATAAGGCTACTAGATTAAAAAATGTGTTATATTTTGGATATAAAAACTAACATATTTACATAGATGCCACTAGAGTAAAAAGTCAACAATCGTTCTCTCTCTCCTCTCCGGTGAGGTCTCCGGTCAACTCCGGCAGGTCTCCGGCCGACCTTCGGTCAACTTCCGGCGGCTCTCCGGCGATCACAAAAGCTACTGTCACTAACACTAAAAACTATTGTGATGAGATTTCCGACAACCTCCGGCGAGGTCACAAAAGCTACTATTACTAACAATAAAAGCTACTGTCACTAATAACAAAAGCTACACTGATGAGATTTCTAGCGATATCACAAAAGCTACTATCACTAGCAACAAAAGCTACGTTGTTAAGATTTCCAACGAGGTCACAAAATCTATTGTCACCAGCAACAAAAGCTACTGCCACTAACAAAAGCTACGCTGGTGAGATTTCCGACGAGGTCATAAAAGCTACTGTTACTAGCAACAAAAACTACTGTCACTAACAAAAGCTACTATCACCAACACCAAAAGCTAAAGGATACAACCAAAATAAAAAAGCTACTGCAATTGAGAAATGAAAACATATTCAATGCTATGAAAAGTATGCAGGGTTCAACAATGATATAATTATGTAAAATATTTGTAAAAAATCACTACCATAGTTGTGAAAATCTATTACAATAGTTGTATAAAACTACTGTCAAGCTCTACCACACTACGCTAACCATAGACAATATTTTGCCACCTTCAGCATCAGACTTCATTTCAACATGTCTTAGTTGGCCGGATAATCTCTTGGTCAATGGAGGCTTCAGTACTCAAATTCACATGATTTTCAGAATCTACTACTGCAAGCGCAAAGGGAAAGAATTCTGCAAGAAGATACAACAAAATATTAGAGCAACTCCAACAGACTCCCTATATTTTGATTTTTCTCTACTTTAGGGAAAAATAAGCCTCTTTTGCTCCAACAGATTCCCTATAACTATATCTATTTTAGAGAAAGTGAGGAGAGAGAAAACCAAATTCCCTATATTTACAGCAAACTCCAAAATTTTAAAGAAGAATATGGAGATTTTATAGATTACTGTAAATTAGGGAATCTGTTGGAGTTGGAGAAGAAAAATAGGCTAAAGGTTTGACTTTTGCTTCTCTATAATACAAAAATGATAGGGAAGCTGTTGGAGTTGCTCAGTATTTAAAATGTAGACTAAAAACAAGCAATCTAAAAATCTACTAACATAGACACAGAAAACTACTATGACACATGTACAAAGTTACTAAACCAGTAATAAAAAGCCACTGACATACACGCTGATTGCACAAAACCAGCTGATTATCCATGTTGATAGTGTAACAAAAATCCCAAACAAGAAATGCTAGAGATACGAAATCATAACAAAAAGAAAATTAAATTTCATTCAGAATCATACTTTTCTAAATTTGATAAGCTATTAACAAAAGACCACTTTTTTTTTTTTTTGAGAATAACAAAAGACCACTTGAAATCAATCAAAATAAAAACAAAAAAGTTACTGATATCAGATTGAAAATATACTAACATAGATATAGAAAGCTACTATCACTGTGTTAAAAAGCCACTATAACAGTTATAGAGAGCTAATGACTTGAAATCAATAAAAATGAAAACAAAAAAGCTACTGACATCAAATTGAAAAGCTACTAACATATGGATAGATTGCTATTATCATTGTGTTGAAAAACCACTATAACAGTTACAGAAAACCACTATAACATATATGCAAAGCTATTGAACCAATAATAAAAAGGCATTGACATAGATACTGATTGCAGAAAACCAGCTAATTATACATGTTGATAGTGTAACACAAATTGCAAACAAGAAATGATTGAGATACGAAATCACAACAAAAAGAAAATTGAATTTCATTCAAAATCATGCTTTCCAATTTGATAAGCTATTGACAAAACTTGAAATCAATCAAAAAGAAAACAAAAAATCTACTGCCATCATATTGAAAAAATACTAACAAAGGGATATAAAGCTACTATCACTGTGTTAAAAAGTCACTATAACACCTATAGAGAGCTATTGACTTGAAGTCAATCAAAATGAAAACAAAAAAGTTACTAACATCTAATTGAAAAGATACTAACTTAAGGATAAAAAGATATTATCACTATCTTGAAAAGCCACTATAACAATTATAAAAAGCTACCGACTTGAAATGAATCAAACTAAAAATAAAAAAGCTATTGACATCAGCTTGAAAAGATACTAACATAGAGATAGAAAGCTACTATCACTATGTTGAAAAACCAGCGATATAATTGGCACCACATCACATATCACAAAATCTGCCAAACAGAACTCCGGTTAGGCAATCAAAATCCGCAAATTCAAAAACAGTTAATTGTAGACGAGGTTTAGAAAATCATGACCGACCTGAAACAACTAAGAAAAATTTTAGAACCTATACATGACAACTGAGGACAAGCTAAACTAATCCAGGATAGAAGTAGGACAAGAAACTGAACGGAACAATTTACTCAGTGTACCATTAAAGGATTAGAGAAACAATCGAAACAACCTAGTGACAACATATCTACCAATATACCAACTCTTTTGAAAAAGTAAAAGCTGGATAGTTAGAGATTAGGACTAGCTACGAGCTTTGATTAATCCAAAATCACAAGCCATTTCTAATTGTAGGGTACTCTTTCACTTTTTATCTAAATTCAGCAAAAATATTTGATTTCGAGAATTAAAAACTGTATTGTGCTCTTTTCAAGAATTATCATAATTGCAAACTACAATTAAACGTTTGCAAACTATGGAACTCATCATAAACAGATGTTCGATCCAAATATACTATTGAAACCAAATTAGTCCAGAAATCCAATTACAGAAGTGGACCATTGGAACCCAAATGGACCATCATTAATAAAAATAGAGCATAAAACTTGAACTTCTGGCTATAAAGATAACAAACTTTGTTGGCTTTCCACAAAAGTGAGGTAAAATAGAATAATAAAAGAATCAATCTGACTGCAAACCAGACAAACATATATATTAACACAAATCTTGATACAATAGTAGTATTCTACTAACATACATGTAATATCATATAAGATAAGACAACAATCAATCAATAACAAATGGCAATAGCCAGAATGTCAATCTTCTCGCTTCCTTTGAACCTAACATGGAATGCATTGTAAGCTACAAGACCTCAAAATGCATTTTTCAATTTTGATACGATTCTAAGAACCTGTAGCATTGAATACTACTCATCATAAACAAATCCAAATATACTACAATCGATTACTTCATAGTTTTCACCAGGCAATTAAAATAGAGGTTTTCAAAATAATTTGCAGCTATGAATTCAAATTCAAACGAAATGGAAAATGTGAATTACTTGGGAGACGACGGAGCCAAGGCTTGGAGACGATGAATCCGAGGCTTGGAGACGACGAAGCCGAGGCAAGTCCAAAAGAAGCACGAGAACGCGAGGAGTCCAACTATTGACACAGGCATCAAACAATCAAAGCGGTAGAATCCTAACATGCATACTAAGAGTGCACTCAAAGCATATAAGCAAGCATTCATCAATGGAAAAGTAGTAAACTAAAGTCTCATCTTGGATTAAAAGAAAATAACATCAAATTAAGGTCAAATCAACTTGTAGTTCATGTCTAGGGGCTTCAAGCAGCCCCTAACTAATAAAAACTAGTTAAACATAGAAGAAATAAAACTAACTAAAGAAGGGGAGGAAGGGAGAGAGAGAGCGAGCTGCTGCAGATTGATCTCCTTTTATATGCTTAGAGGTTGCCTTCATCTTTCTTGTTGTGTAGGAAATCCAAAACCTAAAAGAATTAGGGTTCACGTGCTTAGGTGGAGTTTTCCTATTGGCTCTTGAACTTGATAACTTATTCCAACAATTCACATCATGCCATTTAGTCAGAATATGATGCACAGACTCGTCCTCGGGCTTTTTGGTGTGATTTGGGGTTCGAAACATAAATTCCCGTCCAATCTCAGATTCACGCGCAGCCTAACCTTCTTGTACTAAATCGGCCATAACTTCCTTTAGAAAAATGATATTGATGAGCCGTAAAAAGATCTGGAAACTAGACATCCAAGGTTTTCCATCAATATAAAGATCATCCTCTGGATCGTTGTGAGCTGGTCTCAGTAATCTATTGAAGTTGACTGATCTGCACAGGCAGATTTGCCGATTTTGCCTTTCAATCCCTCTTTTACTTCTTTTCTCCTTCTTTGCTCCAAGATACCTATAAAACAAATAAACAACGTAAATAATGAGAAAATACACTAAACTAACAAAGAAAGTATAGAGATTAACGTTATTAATATCGCATAATTAGGCTCCTATCACTACTTAACTTTTGTTGTGGAATATTGTCGACATATTTGTAGTTTGCAACCACAAGATCAGAGAAGATTAGACGGAAGATGAAAACGAAGAATTTAGAGGTTGATTTTTGCCTATCTAGAAAAGGACTGCCTAGCAATTTGAAGGTAGTGATAATGCAAATTTTTTTTTTTGGCTGAAACTAGGAGCTAAGAGAGGCAGGAAGCCCCTTAACTCCTAGAATTTATTGAAAGAAAATAAAATAATACAAGGGGAGGGGGACAGAAACCAAAACCAAAACTAGCTACTGCAAAAGAAATTGCGGTAGACCTAAATGGTCCATATTACAATGAGCATGAATAAAGGAGGGAGGCATATCCCACCACACCAAGCTAGTAGAAATTGAACCATAATTTGCCAAAACATCCGCTACCTGGTTACCTTCTCGAAAAATATGTGAAGAACAGAATTGCATTTGAGAAATACGGTGTAAACAGTTAGCCCACTCAATGCAATTCAAACAACAAAAACTTGAACAGAACAATGATGTTCAAGTTGAGAACACTCTCTGTTCTTCCTTCACTACATAGTAAATATATCTTGTGCTATCTTCATTTGGCTACACTCAAGAAAGTAAGCATTTCCTTCGTGAATTTAATAGTGAAAAGACTACAGGCCTAGCCATAGTCAAGTGGTTAACAACTAAAGTTCTTCTTGAACTTAGGTGCCAAACTGCCAATGCATCAAACTATGGGGGTACGTAGTCCTGGCTTCCTGAGGACAGTTGCATTATTCAAGAGGGACAGCGACTCCATAAGATGATTTTCATCACATATGGCACAGTACATACCTACAAGACCAATGGTAAAGGTGGAAAAATTGGTTCCAAGTTTCTTGAGAAAGGGGACTTCCATGGTTCAGAAGAGCTTCTCAATTGGGCATCAAAGTTTAGCTCTTCCAACGACTTACCAATCTCTACCAGAATGGTTAAGCCTGTCACGACAGTCAAAGCTTTTGAGCTGAGTGCGGACGACGTGAAGAGTATAGCCATTAACTACTGGTGGAATTTCACCAAGAACAAGGATCCCAAAGGATTTCGACTGGTCTGTGTTGGAGAAGTATGCAGTATCTTCCATAGAAAAAGAAATTCGTCGCCGCAGGCAAGCGAAAAAGAAGCGTACGATAAGTTCTCTCAATAATTTGGCTACTAGTCAAGGTAGTGCTAGCAATAAGTGGCGACGGCTCATCAGCAAGGTCATGAGGGATCAGATACGTACCTTCACCAGTTGGCGCTCTAGATGGCAAGTAACTAGCTAGCTAATTCTAGCCAAGAACAAAAATGTGTATATATACAGTTCAAGGTCAAGTGTATTTAACAAGTTCCTAATCAGAACAAAGTACCTCGATTTGGAGAGCTTTGATTTGGAGTAGTGCAAAAAGGCGAAAAGCAATAACACAAGGTCTCCAACCCTCCATTCTCCAAGTTACGATGGGTATTCTCTGCGGTTTGCACCAGCACCAACCAGGGAGGGGCAATTTGGTCAATTGAAATTCTGACTGAGTCGGGTATCTGAGACTGGGTCCGTGGATTTCAAGCAGCACAGGGTACTTAATTTCAGAGCCCAGATGTCGAGACAAGCAGCCCCAGTACCTATTTAACCCATGCACTGAGTGCACATTCACCTCCATGAGTTGCTTACAGTCTTAGCTCCTCTGACGGAAGCAAGACGACGGCATGATGAGTCATTACAACTCCTTACGATTAGGGTTTTAATTTACATAACATTATAGGTCAGCAAACACAAAAGTCTAAATTAGTTTGCGTTTATTTTGTATTGATCGACATGAGCCGGAGTGGAAATTAGAATAAGGTTTTGGGATAACTGATAAGGTATATGTATGCCTCCAGTTATTATATACCGAGTTAAAAATTGTATGACAGCTGTTGAGTTCTTGGAGTTCTATTTGACTTTAAATCCCAGAAAGAAATTAACAAAGACCAAATGTAAACGTAGTGTATGATTCTTTTTTATTTCATTAATATTTTTCTTTTATCAACTCACAACAGGGTTTTGGGATAAAGGTATATGTATGCCTCCAGCTATTATATACCGAGTTAAAAATTGTATGACAGCGATGGAGTCCTTGGAGTTGACTTTAAATCTCAGAATCAGAAAGAAATTAACAAAGACCAAATGTAACTGTAGTGATATGAAAGGAATCATTTCATTAATATTTTTCTTTTATCAACACACAACAGGGTATTAAACCATCACAAGCGACCATATTCAAACAAAAAAAAAAACGCAAATCTATCACAAGTGACATTAAGTCAACCAAATTCTAAATTAGAGGTTAATAAAATTATTTTCTAAAGGATGAAGTAACGTAATGGGCATATTCATGTATTTCTCATAAAGGGTTTAGGCATAGCGATGGTTAGCAATTAACTAAGGGAGGTGATATTCACATGCACCTTTTTGTGCGTTAATTATAATTTAAAAAGGAGTGTGATTATAGTTTTTAAATAAAGTGTGTTCAATATTTTAGAAGACAAAAAATGTGTAAATATCATCCCTCTCAACTAATAATGCATTAGATGCTTACGTACATCTGCATAATCGAGGCACGTAGATGTCATATAATCTCTTATAACCGTAATATATATATTTTTTATTTGTTAATCACACAGTGTCTTCAAAAGTTTCCTAGGCCCAGAGACTAATCTGTACTTGGGGGATCTTGTCAGAACGCTGCCTCCCCCCTGACCACTAAGAATATATTAGAATTTAATTCCAATAAGCGTCGGCGGGATTAGAACCCTGGTGTGGGGGTTCCACACCTAGAGGCTAGACTCTTACCAACTCGACCACCTGCGGTGGTTATAACCGTAATATATATACTACTATAGTGATCTATCCCCACGAGAAAAATCTTTCCTATAGAACCCTATATATCCTACACCCTTCATCGAGGGAATGAACAGTCAAGTAGATTAGTTGGGCACGAACTAATAATTATTCTATCTATTAGAAAAGACTCTTGACGTGTTCTTCCTTGAGAGATTCTTGCGTGGGGTAGCCGCACCACATGGCTGTGCGGCTGACCAATCAGTGTCCAAGTCTTTGGTATTTTGAGTATTTCACATTTAAAAATCAAGGATAGTTTCAAAATAAGGATAAAAATTTCTGAGATTTGATTGGACAGCCGCACTACCACTTGGTGCGGCTGCTCGTACCTAAGAATTTTTTGTTCTTCCTCCCTCACCACCGACACTTTAGAAAGCAAAATATTACAAAATATTAGTACCACGCATTCTAATTATTACAATATTACCCAAGTTGAGTTAAATTATTTTTTAAAGAATTAGGTAACTTATTGTTTCGTGAGATTCCATTGTAATTCTTACACTGCAAGTCTTTTTTAATATCTAATTAATTAGGTCATGATACTATTGAGCACTAAGCTAATGATGCGTGCATGTAAGTCTATAAATTTGAGTCTCTCAACAATGTTCTCCACCACGTTAATTAGTTTCTAGCACCACTAGCAAATTTCAGTAATTTGGTTTCGAATATTGGAATTGCTTCTCCATATATACTTTTTTCAATTTTCCAGGACCATCGATCTTTCAGAAAATTGTCTTGTATATCCAAAATATAAGGCATAATGATGCTCAACTCGCAGGAGGAAGACCATGTTGAACTGAGGTTAGTTCCTCTAATTCTAGTTTCTCCATATATGTTTGGGTCTCATTAATTTTAGTGATTTGATTAATTCATCGCATACTTATTTAGAAGCTGGTCACACGTATATACTGCAGCATTATATATATGAGTGTACATACTATCGATCTCCAGGCAGTTTTAGACTTTGGTGTGGTCTTCACTAGTAATATGAGAATTTTTAATTATTAATATCTCATGCATTTTCAAATTCTTTTAGACTGAAATTCATTGACAGAGTTGACCTAAAAAATTAGGGAATCAGAGACACATATCTAAAACTCTGTTCATGATGATGTCTCTAGTTCGTATCTCATTTCCCTAGCCTTTCGATCTGACTCATTTACTTTATCGATCAGCATAAACCCAGATTTCCCGCCAGATTACCACGGTTACCCAAGTTACTCAGGCCCCAAAAATGGCCGAATTGATGAAGGGAAATCGGAACCTTCGAGTATTGAGAGAGCACGCTCAGAATCTTCACCACTACTCGCCGCTATATGGGAAAAGCCGTCGACGGTTAAGGGAATCTTCGCAGATGTTTCAAAGTGGGATAAGATCTTTATAACTTCATGCATAATTGCAGTCTTGCTGGATCCATTGTTCTTTTACATTCCATATATCCATGAAGATAACAAGTGCCTTGGAAAAGACAAGACTTTGGGGATTGCAGCTATTCTTCTGCGCTCACTCACAGATATCACTTTCATAGTGAATATTACATATCAGATTCGTGAGTGGATTAAAACTGGTTCCATTAAAATCCAGAAAGCTGGTCCACCCTCCAAGGATGTAGAAGATCAGAGACCAACCATAGTCTCGGAAGATTCGATTGACAAAGGAGAGTGCACTCAATTTGCTGAGGAAGTCGTAGGGATATTTTGCCGAACAAAAAAGAAAACAGCTGGGGCAAAAAATAAGATAGCTCAGAAGTTGCCGTGGTTGACCCTCCCCGTGTTTATTGACATTCTTGCTGTTCTTCCCCTCCCACAAGTAAGAAAAGTGTAGATTAATTTGATTGATCTTTGGTCTAATACTATTAGTTAGCATTATTAATATTAGTCAGTTGATGAATGAATTTCTAACCCTTTATTGTTCTGTTTTTCTTTTTCCAGGTGTTTATAGTATATGTTTTCTTCGAAATCAGTGGCTCAGGATATTTGGATTATAGACATATGATGAACCTCTTTCTTCTTGGTCAATATGTGCCTAGGATTTTTCGAATTTATTTATCGTCTGCAGAATTTACAAAAACTAGTGGAATATGGGTTAAAGGTGCATTCAATTTTTTTCTCTACATCCTTGCGAGTCATGTAAGTTTCACATCTCAATTATCAATTCATGCATATAGTAATAATTAAACTAATTCTAAATGCTCAATATTCCTTAACAGTACAAATAATTTAATCTCGAAGTCATACTGTACCATCGACTGCCTAAGCTAGATATTAGGTCCTTATAATAGAGTGGACTTGCGGTGCAGTTTTAAAAAACCTAAGAAATTCATTTGAATGTTTCTCAGGTACTTGGAGCATTTTGGTATTTTTTTTCAATTCAACGAGAGACATCATGTTGGCACCGAGCTTGTAAAAAATATATGCATAATGACGAAGGATGTATGAGTAAGTTCTACTGCAAAGGGAATCAAGCTTCTCCGAATACAACTATCACATCATTCCTAGAGGAGCATTGTCCTCTAAGTGACAATATCACATCGGAACAATTTAATTTTGGAATATTTCTTGATGGTCTAAAAAATAATAATACGCAACACATAAATTTTGCACGAAAATTCTTCTTCTCCTTTTGGTGGGGCCTAAGAAACCTAAGGTGCGGATATATGCACTATTTATAGTTAAAGAAAATTCAAAACAATTCCTTTTTTCTCAATTACTATTTTGTTTATGGGTAATAATTAAGTTAATTACGTCATTATGGTCCGTCTTTGCAGTAATTTTGGCACAAATCTGACAGAAACAAGTACCTATGTGTGGGAAAACTTATTCGCCATTCTTATCTCCATCATTGGCTTGCTACTGTTTCTTTATCTCATTGGAAATGTGCAGGTTGGTCATGAATTTTGAGATCTAAATAATAAGGCTGTCAATTTGTTTAAATTTCCTTCAACTTCAGCATCCAAATATCATCATAAGGGCCATGGTTATCTTATGGTTTTTAATAAGAATAAGAAAGGCATATAATATAGCATATGTATGAATGTATGGAGACTGTCTAATTATATGATTTTGTTTTTATGTCGTGAAACAGACACTAATGCAGTTTGAAACTACAAAATGGGAGGAGATAAGACGGAAGATTGAAATGAAAAGGCTCGATCTAGAAGTGTGGATGCAAAGAAATAAAATCCCGAATGAGCTGAAGAAAAAGATCATTAAGAGCATAAAAAAGAAGTTGGAAGAAGACAAAGATGCCAATCTTGAAAATCTATTCAGTATTCTTCCATGGGATACCAGAAAAGATCTTAAGCGTTTTCTCTGCGTGAATGCGCTAAGAAATGTATGTTTCTCAACCACCTCACCATCCCTATCTTATATATATTGTGTATCAATACACAAGTTAATTGAGTTAATAAATAAACCCTATATATGTAGGAGCCGATGCTCAAAGATGCTAATCCAAAAGTGGTGAAAATGATCTGCGACTATCTGAAGCCGGTGATGTATGTGGAGAAGAGCAGTATCTTTCAAGCCGGAGAACCACTCGACATGATGCTTTTCATAACGCAAGGCACTGTTTGGACCTATTCGAGTAGTAGTACAAGTGATGATACTTCTCTAACAGGAAAACAAAATCTGGGTAGTGCTTCTCCAATAATGATCACCAAGTCACTCAAGGAAGGCAATTCTTATGGAGTTGAACAACTTCTACGTTGGGTAGCAGTACCCGACGAGCATTTCTCCAACCTTCCTCGCCTGAACGAGAATGTGAGATCTCATTCAAAAGTGGAAGGCTTTACACTCATGGCCAGCGACTTGAGAAAGGTAGCCATCAAATGCCAAGGCATTTGGAACTTCATCAATGCCCCCAATCCTCAAGAAAGAGAGGAGGTGGCACGTACTACGATAGCCGCAGCAGTCCGTCGTTTCCGAAATCAGCTACAAGCACCAAAGAAGTCCAGATCAAAGCCGTCGGCAGTTGGGGCTCAGAACTCGCCAATAAACATCGTTTAGCTTGTCTTTTCCTAGCTAGCTACATGATCCATTTTGCTTTTACAAGGCAACTAGCTAAGCCAATATTGATCTGGCATGGTCTTACATAGGGTGTGCATGCACTTGTGTTGTTTAAAATTTGTATATTACAATTAAGATTGATTAATTAATGTTCTACTTGGTTTGTCCTTATTGTATTTTTCTACTTCAATCACTATTGATTAATTCCAATGGCGGATCTAGGATTCGAAAATGGGGTGCGTTACATATTCAAGTGTTTTTTTTTGGGTGAAGCCCAAATTTTTTTTTCAGTACAACTATGTACAAATGTAAGAAGTATCGTGTTGTATTAATGTCGACGGATGCCGAGAGGCGAGAGTATTTGAAAGAGAACAAGCAGTGACAACTGATAGGTTATAGAAACCAATGAATTAAAAAGTGCGCCTCCTGAGGATCAAAAAGTTAAAATCTGGCCTGAAATTGAGTGTGTTTCAGTGGTTAGGCGGTGAGGCTGCTAAGGTGTCCTCCAAGGCGCTAAAGGCGTACGTGCAGAAAAAAAATGAAAAATGACGTCATTTTGAAACAGATTGGGTTTAAAGCCTTTCTAGGTCGCGACCTCAGAGTAATTGAGTGTTGGAGAGCCGATTTCAGCCTTCTCTGTTCCAAAAGGAAGCAAATTTGATCCCTATCACAAAGTTCAAGTTAAGAGTTCGATTTCTATTCGCAACAGTCAATTTGAGCTAGATTGGAGCTCGATTCGCAGCAAGCCATTTGAAGGTATTGGAGTTGGATTCGCAACAGGCCATTTGAAGGTGGGTTTGAGTTGTTCCTATCTAGACAATCATATATGTATCTGGGTCTGAGTAAATGTCTTACTTTTGGGCATCATTTGTTGATGGGTTGATTGCATAGTAAGGGACTTTTAAGTTGTATGAAGTTATGAACTATGTAATCTGGTGATTTAAGTTGTATGTAATCTGGTGCCTTTGTCAAATATAATATGCTGAAGCTTTGTCCAGCAACCCCATTAATTTAGTTGCAATAGTTTGTGGGTTACTGTCAATTTTGCAAATTTTGATCTTTTAGATATTCTTGTTTGTGGGTTACTGTCAATTTTGCAGATTTTGTATCCCATTGGAATTGATTTAGATTTTGTTGGATTTAGTTTGAGTTTTGAGTGAAGACTTCATCTTTTTTTATTGGGTGATTTGATATTGTCAAGCTGTCCAACCATGAAGGCTCAGGGAGTGGCTTGAAAATGGCCAAGTAGCTAGTATATGATTGTCTCTTGTGTTAATTGATATGCCGTCATTATAATAATTGTGTTAATTGAGTGATTGTCTCTTGTGTATGATACCAATTATATAATACCAGTAGAGTCCAGTACCATATTCCACAGTAATTGAGTGTTAATTGATATGCTGCCCGAAATAGTCATGTTTTGATTTTTGGCAGATTGCATGATTTTGTGTAATAGCAATCGTATATTATATGTAATTGATAGGATGCTATGTTATAGTACAGGTAACAATGAGTTCTAGTACTACTACCAGTGGGACAACAAAGAAAGATCATGCTTGGAAATGGACTAAACCAAAGTGCTATATATAAGAGTAATAATTACATCAATATAGGTCTTTTATACGTAAGGTTTACGCCTTACGCCTCAAGGCGAACGCCTTCTTGAGGTTCACAGAAAAACGCCTCAGCCTACACCTCAACGTTTTAAAACATTGATAGAAATGAGAGTGAGAAACCTGAGAGATGAAGAAAACGAGGGCTCAATTTCTAATGAGTAATGGAATGGACGAAGAGGAGACCGGAGACTGGTCCATAATTATTTTCAGGTGGGTTTCAACATCAAGATGACAATATTTTGATTATACTATATATAGAAACTTTTTTTCTTCAAAACTTTCGGGCGGGCTTGAGCCCTCCTCATCAACTATGTGGATCCGCCAGTGATTAATGCTCAGCATTCTTTTAAAGATTAGACAAATAGCTAACTAGCAAAAATTAAGGTTGCTTGCTATATAATTAATTAACTTGAAAATTTTATACATTTTCCGGTTGTTGATTTGTCAACTTCATCACATAGCTAGCAATAATCCCCAAACTCTCAACTAGTAGAAGATAACGTTGATAATACTCTGTAATTTGTATAGTCATCGAGAATCGTTCTCCATCCGTATTATTAACTTCATTTTCTATAAGAATATATATATATATATATATATATATATGATTAAATTCAGTTTACTCCCTTGAACTTTGGGCCTAAAATCAGATTGGTCATTCCTTTTTAAAATCAATTATGTTGGTCTTTATACTCTCAAATAACATCACCCGAGTTCAAAATTTGAACTTGACTCGAAATATGATGTCATGTGCTGAGTCGGAGCCGACATAGGGGCCCACTTTTTAGACTTTAAACCCTACAATGAGGGCAAAATAGACATTTCTATTTTTCGAATTTTTTTCTCTTTTTTTTTTTATTATTTTTTATAATTTCTCTGAGCCTAAAAAGAGTCTCAGCCTCACCTCCATCGCCAAATCTGCTAGCGCCACCGCCATGAATGTCACCGCCACCTCCTGCTTGGTCCCCACCTCTATTGCCACTTTGGTCGTCGCGCTCACTACAAACCTGCCTCTGAGACTAGGACCACCACTCCAGTCACCAAAACCAATCTGTACAAACAAAGAACGATCTGGGGAGAGTCCAACACTCTTCTGCCACCAACCATCATCATCATCATTGCTGACAGTGATACCGCCACCACCAACGACATCGCCCATCGTATGGAGGCCAACCTCTAGCACTAGCTGAAAACCTGAGAGCCCAATTCTCTGATCAGACCAACCCGAGTCTAAGGAATCTTACAGCCCCATGTCGACAATGTCACCATGCCCAAACACTGCATCGAAGAGGAGAGTGGACTCGGCGTCGTGGCTCTGCAGCGACGAGTTACCTCATGTTCGAAACAGGTGCGTGATTCCACTCCACTCGCTGAACCTAGGGTTTGATTGGGAGGAGGATTGGGCGGCGGAGTGGCAATTGGGGCTACAGAAGGTGTGGAGGGAGCAGGATTGGCAGAGACGGTTTGGGGTTTATGGTTTTGAAGCAGTGGTCACAATAAGGGGGAGGAGAGGAAGAGCGGAGTAGAGGACGAGAGGAGAGTCGCGGAGAACGATTTGGGTGCCTTTGAGCTCGACGGGGGAAGTGAGGGAGGAGGAGGAGGAGAGAGAGAGAGAGAGAGAGAGAGAGAGAGAGAGAGAGAGAGAGAGAGAGAGAGAGAGAGAGAGAGAGAGAGAGAGAGAGAGAGAGAGAGAGAGAGAGAGAGAGAGAGTGAAAAAAAAAATTGGAAATGTCTATTTTGCCCTCCTTATAGGGTTTAAAGTCTGAAAAGTGGGCCCCAATGTCAGCTCCAACTCAGCACATGACGTCATGTTTCGAGTCAAATTCAAATTTTGGACTCGGGTGATGTCATTTGAGAGTATAGGGATTACCGTAATTGATTTTCAGAAAGATGGACCAATTTGATTTTAAGCCCAAAGTTCAGGGGAGTAAATTGAATTTTATATATATATATATATATATATATATATATATATATATATAGGGGGCTCTTCCATTAAGGGATCCCTTTTTTGGTCTTCTATAGGGATAGAGCATTAGACCAACTTTTCGATCACATTTTGGCATCTCAACCGTTCAGATTTTAGGTCCTAATGTGTAGATCACTTCTGCAAATTTTCAACCAAATCGGTGATCATTAAGATATCAAACTATAATAAATCAATGAACGAACCAAATCTGTCAAACTTGAACCATTCATACTTATAATCTTAAGTCGCCGTTTTGAATGCCTTAACGATAATCAATTTGGCTGAAAATTTGCAGAAGTGATCTACACATTTTGACCTAAAATCTGAACGGTTAAGATATTAAAATATGATCGAAAAGTTGGTCTAATGCCCTATCCCTAGAAAAGACGAAAAAAATGGATCCCTCACTAAAAGGGCCCTATATATATATAAGAGTAATGCTAAATTCTGCATATGCTAAACCAACATCAACATCAAATTACTGTTATGGTTATTATTATTATCAACAGTGGGTTGACCTGAAAGGATGTACATGTTATCCTGATCAAGGATTGAAATATCTGCGATATTTTTGATATATTCCCTGATATTTTCCTTTTTAGATGGGCCGATATATCTTAGGGGGTTAATATAATAACATCTCATCTTCTATTGTTTCTCCCTCAATTTCCCTGACATCGTCAAATATCTCCGATATATTAGATATTTGGGATATATCCCCGATAAAATGAAGAATTTTGGGATATTTCCCCGATAAAATGAAGAAATATATGTAAAATCTTATTAAAAATTTTTTTATAGAAAAGACTCAGTAATTCTCTAAATGCAAATCTGTATGGAGAGATCTCTTCAAGGGAAACTGGGTGAGGAGAAATCCCCTCGAGATGAATCCAAGTGAGAAGATATTCTGTGTATAAGGGAAAGGTGCTATTCTGTGTAAGAAGTAATTCTCTAAATGCAATTCTATGTGAGAAGATATCTCCTCAAAGTGAACATGGGTGAGGAGAAATCTCCTCAAAGCGAATTTGGATGAGGAGTATTCCCATCAGGGAAAATCCGAGTGAGGAGTGGAATTCAAGTGAGGAGAAATTCCTTGAAGACGAATCTGAACAAGGAGAACTCATGACAAAGCAATTTCAAAAGTAATTCATTCACTTCATCTTTCTCAATTATATGAGATTGACTTCAATTATATTAAAGTTTCAGACAAAGAGAATAAATTATTGGGTTATTATCTCTTTATAGGGAAAACAATCAGCAGCTCTAAAGAGATCTATAACTATCATGTTCATCACTAAAATTTGTACAATATGAGTCATATATCTTAGTCTGATTATTTCACTTTGGTAGACCAGCGAGCAGTTTTTCAACCACATTGAATTTCTTTTTGGATGTAGAAAATGTTGACATTCATATGTATTTATATGTAATTTCAATAAATTGACTCTTTCAAAAACAATATATTTTCTCCTATATCCATGATATTTTCGATAACTTTCTTTTTCAAGATTTCAATAGATATGTAAATACAGATATTTTAATTATTGATCATGACTTAACAGGGTCTAAACTAGAAAGAGACGATGAGTGCGAATGCAAGACAGCTAGATGTATGGACCGATCGACTTTAACCCCCAGAATGTAAAACAAGGACTAGACTTTTAACGTTTTCTATCTTCAATTATTGTTGATTAATTTCTGAGTTTGGTGCTTTCAACAATTTTTAGTCAATGATCGAGCAACGAACTGCAAAGAATATTGAACATACGTACTCCACACCTTAGTTTGATATGAAAAATTCCACCAAGGCACCCAGGCATAGCAAGAAGTTAAAGAAGTGGTTGTTGTAATGTTTTTGGAGTTCTTTTATTATTATTATTATTATTATTTTGTCAGAGGTCGTTGCTCAAGTTTGAAAAAAGTTTGTAGTAAGTCAAGTAACATATTGCAGATTCATATTGACAGTAAACCATACTTTATCGTGTTCATCTTTCTAAGCAAGAGTAATTGATCATATATTATAGATATGGTAATAAGTTGAGTTTGGACGTCCGTCTCATGTCAATAGTATTTCTCGTACGTAGGTCTTTAATTAATACCAATCACTGATACAATTCATGTACAAATTCCGTAGATTTCACATTTTCATCTATTAATTGAGTATCCATATTTTTATTTTTATTTTTTGTGTTCAATATATAGAGAATGTTAATCAACACCTTCATCGTTCGCTCGTTTGGCTTACTTTAGATAGATTTATCCTTTATTAGTTATGCGAAAGTTTTCATTACATGTACAAATGCTTAGTTCGTCTACAATGCAGATAGAGTATTAACTTTAATTACTAAGTTGTTATATGCATGTATATATTCATATTTCTGTTGAACGGGTCAGGTACGTGTGAGTGTATGTATCTATTCCTCGTCACCGAATATGTGCACATATCTCAATGGAGAGACATAATTTGAGTAGAGGTCATCAATCTTGAGTTGTGACATCAATTTTATTCGTCACCAAAATCAATTTTATTCGTCACCAAAAATAAATATATAATCTCCATGAACACAAAACTAGTAAACTGACAACTTGACTTATTATATAATTTAGATTCCAATGTTTAGGAGTCATATATAATTTATTTATTTAATAAAATCTCGACAAAACGAGAATAATTTATTGAATGAAAAAATAATATGAGTATATCAAAACAAACAAGAGAAAGACAATAACCTTATTCCTCCTAGAATTGAAGAGGCATGCCTCTTCAAGATTATAAGCCGAAAATTAGGAAAACTTAATTAAACGGTAATTAAGTACTATTAACAAACTCATTCCTCATGCATCATGTTAGAATGTGAGGTATATCCCACAATGAATAATTGGTACTTTGCAATAGTGTTCATTAGGATTTCGGCCACCCCGGTCAACTAAATTTGCTAATTTATTTTTGTTGTAAAGCTCAAATAATCTTATCATAGTATTATAACGGGTTTGTTCACTTATAAATATCTCACAACTTAAAAAAAAAATTAAAAAAAATTGAAGAGCACTTGTGTGCTAAGAAAGACCTTAGTTATCTATCCAAAAAAAGAAAGACCTTAGTTAAAAACTAGAAGTGGCAAGAGTGATCATCTCATCATCACATGGCCTTTGTTTGACTTTCCGGGCATTTACAAACAAAACTAAAGAAAAAAGAAATACTTGGCAATTGGGCTAATTGACTATGCATTTGCAAACAAAAGCTAAAGAAAAATGAAAGACTTTGCAACTGGGCTAATTGACTATTAGCAATTAAGCTTATCGAGTAACAATTGGTGTATTGCCAATTATATAACATCACAATGATCACATGCATGAAAAAATAAAGACCGACCTCAATCTGGACATGGACATTACAACTGGAAGAGACAGAGAAGAAGAGAAATGAGGATGACATTTCCCCTAATCAAATGGCCTGGCATGGCCCAGCCCGGCTATAAAACACCATTCAAGCTAAGCTTAGCTTCTCACAACTTCAACACACACAATAAAATTTGTAGCAGTACTATTCCCCCTCTTATTACGTAGTAGTTAGTGGTGCCATGGTCTGCTTACATGGGAGAATGCTTCTTTTGCAACTCTCTTTGGCCGCAGTGCTATTAGCCTATGCAGCAACGACAATGCTAGCAGCTGCTCAAGCCCCGCCTGAATGCAATGAAAGCTGTGGTGGTGTCTCAATTCCATATCCGTTTGGTTTGAGTGATGGTTGTTACCTATATGTGCCGGGACAAGTTGCTCAGCCATTCAAGATCACTTGCGACAACAGCACCTCGCAACCATCCCTAAAGTTCTTGGATAGCTATTACTTTCCCACAAACATTACCAACATTTCTGTGGGTGAAAGTGAGCTGCAAGTAATGGTGACGACGTCCCGAAACTGTTATTCCAACAATTCATACAACTCCTCCTTGTACAGAGACAGTGTGCTCGATCTGCCCCCTTCTTTCACCATCTCCGACAAAAACAAGGTTTTTTCCGTTGGGTGCAACAAAGTATCGATGTTCAAAGGTTTTCTTCTTAAAGTCACAGATCCAGAGCAACCCTTTGCAGTAGGGTTCAGCGGTGTAAGCTTGTGTCAAGATGAATTTGGCAAAAGATTCCCCGAGACTTGCACCGGATTTGGGTGCTCCGGAAATCCTATCCCTAGTGGACTGCAAAATATTACGGTGGCTGTGTGGACAGTTGGTAACGGCCTCGGAGCAACGGACCAGTGGGGCCTGAGCTACCCTTGCAGCTACGGCTTTGTTGTGGATGAGCGCAACTTCACATTCGCCGGCAATCAAAGTTTCAATGAACTGAACGGCAATAGACAAGAGCTTCCGGTGCTTGCAAATTGGGCGATTGGGAATGACAACTGCGAAGCAGCAAAGAAGAACAATGAGACTGCTTTTGCATGCAAGGGTGTGAATTCGAAGTGTGTCGACCGCGCTGGTGGTTACTTTTGCCAGTGTGAGACAGGTTACGCAGGGAACCCGTACCTCCTCAATGATTGCCTAGGTAAGACACATATCCTCTTTCAAATTAATTTGTGTGATATATATAAAATTAATATTTAACTGATTAGTCGATTTGCGTTTTATATAGCTTATATGTATTTTTTTTGTTTCCAGATATCAATGAGTGCAAGAATTTAACCCTCTGTAGTGATCATGCAACTTGCATAAACTCAATTGGAAGTTACACTTGTAAATGTGACAAGGGCTATAGAAACGATGACAACGACAGGAATAGTTGTGTCCAAATCAAGGAAACATCCAGCAAAAATGACAAAGAAATGCAAATTTCACTGGGTATGCACTAGCTAATAACAATTTTGTGTGTGTGTGTATATTAACATGCATCCTACATACCAAAAAAAAAAAAAGAGAACATGCATCCTATTCCTATAAACAAGCACTTCCAAGTTCCGAGTTCCGGCCGGACAGTGAGTGAACTTTGGGGTTAATCTCCATCTTAGAATCCCTGGTGATTTAATAGTCAAGTTGTAGGAATAGATTTGAGTTGTACTGATCTTTTGAATTTGTCCAGGTGTCTGTTTGAGCTTCCTAGTCATGTTGATTATAACATTTTGGATATACTGCGGAATGAAAAGAAGAAAGTTCAAGCAACTCAAGGAGAAGTACTTCAAAGACAATGGTGGCTTCTTGCTACAACAAAAATTGGAGAATTTTGAAGGACCTCAAGCAGCCAAAATATTTACAAGAGAAGAGCTTAAGAAGGCCACAAACAACTTTGATGACAGCAGAAAAATTGGTGAAGGAGGGTACGGATTTGTTTACAGAGGAACATTGCCAGATAAAAAGGAGGTTGCCATAAAAGTGTCAAAAAGTAATGCCCCAATGACCCAAAGTAATCAATTCATTAATGAGGTAATTGTTCTTTCTCAAATCAACCATAGAAATGTCGTGAGGCTCCTAGGTTGTTGTTTGGAAACCCAAACACCTTTACTGGTTTACGAGTTTATTAGCAATGGCACTCTTTATGAGCACATTCATAAAAAGAATGGCAAGGGACCGCTTTCTTTCGGGTTACGAATGAAGATCGCAGCAGAAACAGCAGGATCCCTAGCATACTTGCACTACTCTACTTCAATGCAAATTGTGCACCGAGATGTGAAAGCAACGAATATACTACTGGATGACAATTTCACAGCCAAAGTGTCAGATTTTGGAGCTTCGAAATTGGTTCCTGAAGATCAAAATCAGCTGTCCACTTTAGTGCAAGGTACGCTTGGGTACCTAGACCCTGAATATCTCCAGTCAAACACACTGACAGAGAAGAGTGATGTCTATAGTTTCGGTGTTGTCCTTGTGGAGCTAATAACGAGTCAAGTGGCAATTTCTTACAAGAAGCCTGAGGCAGAGAGAAACCTAGCGAACTTTTTTGTAACGTCGGTGGAAGAGAATCGCTTGGATCAGATTCTTGATCTTGAAATAATCAAAGAGGGAAGCTTTGAAATAGCTGAACAAGTTGCCCATCTCGCCAAAAGATGTTTAAGTTTGAAAGGAGGGGATAGGCCTACGATGAAAGAAGTAGCTATGGAGCTAGAGGGAATACTGCAAGTTATGGCAAAGCATCCAGAGGGAAAGCCTGATGCCTCTCCGAAAGAGACCGACTACTTGCTTGCGATGTCACCTGCAAATGCTTACGTTGTTGATGTTAGAGGTGATGAAGGTGAAGTTATAACCAGTATTGACTACGACCAGAGCATGCAGATTCAAGCCCAGATAATGAAGCCTGATGATGGTGGGCGATAGTTGATTAATATTAGCTAGCTTCTCCTTTCATAGCTAGTGCTGTATTGTATTGTTCTTAATTTGGTTTGGATTTGCTTTACATCATTTGAGTTAAGTAGTGCATCCTAAAATAAAAGTATGTTATCATACTGCAGGTAATGGGAAAGAATTTAATTAAATTAAGAAAAATATTGGTTAAAGAATCTGTAAGATATATCTTTTAAATTAATACATAATTAATAGCTAATATTTTTTTGTCACCTAATTAAATTCATTAATATAATTGATTCACACCCTAACATCTAAAAGGAAATGTAAAAGGGTAAAATTGGTGTTGCAATAGTATGATATGGCAAAATATATTATGTGGAATTGAAAATAAAAATTGTACTTACTTACATGACATGACACCTAGGATTTGAGGCCATAAATCTTAGGCCTCATTGAGGCCCCATATCATTGCCCGCAATTTAATTTAGTTGTGTGAAATATTTTCTTTTATGAAATGAAGCTAGCCAGCTAGGTAACTTGTAAGTTATTTTGTTTACTTATATATCTCTTTTTTTTTTCTTTAACAATGGTTTTTGTTGGTCCTTCATCTTCTCAAGTCAATAGCATGAAAAAAATATATATAAAAAAATCTTGGTTGGAAATTTGGCATGCTAACCATGGATTCAAATTTTGATTTCAGTTTCAATTTCGATACTTCAAATTTAAGGAAATTTCAGAGAACGTTTCGATTTCGGTGAAAATTTTTGTTAAAAATAAAGAAATCGTATTAATTGCATTTATAAAATTATATTTTTGAAATAAAATTTTACATAAACTAAATTTTTGAAAGAAAGTTTTTTCAAATTTAAGGAAATTTTAAAAAAGTTTCTATTTCGCTTAAAATTTCTGTTAAAAATGAAGAAATTATATAAATTGCATTTATAAAATTATATTTTTGAAAGAAACTTTTACATAGACTAGACTAACTTATCATCAACTTATTTATCATTTAACGTCTCTAAAATTGTACATATATAATACAATTATGTTATTTAACATGGTTTTATGGCTGTAACCTGGTGGGATGCTTGGTTATCACGCATTTTTCACTAATAATTAGAAAAATACTATCAGAAAGTAGGAACGTAATACCAAAACCCCGTGAATGAAAATGAATAAATACAACAAAAGCAACATAAAAAATCACTATAAAGCACTAATAATAAGAGCTATTTTTTTTTTTTTTTTTGAAAGTGGATTTCATTAAATCAACTAACGAGTACACTCGTTGAGAATGGCATCCCTTATAAATTCGGGAGCAGTACCAAACCATGTTTGGCTAACATTTGTATTTAGAGCTATACTAGCAAGTGAATGTGCTATTCTATTAATAAGAGCTATTATGATGTGGTTTGATCTAGTTGGTAGGACTACTTTCATTTAATACCATATAATACTACTCCCAAGTAATTAGATTTTAATATCGATGTTTTTAGGAGTATTAAAACCTTGATTGCAGATGAAATCAAAAGACAACATTTTCTCTATGAAGTAAAACTTAATGTTACTTCATAAATTTTCCATGCTCGCTTCAAACCACTCATGCTTTACCATTGACAATATCTATCAGATGCAATCAAATGGAGCTCTCTTGATGAACATGCCAATACTCATAGCAAGACAAGCTTGTTGCTTATTGTATTGACTATGAGATTTCAATCCATGAATTTCTGTAACAGGAATCATGAAAGCTGTCAAAATCAAATTTATTCACTCATTATTCAAGCTTCAATATTGAGTGAACAAATTAAGAGTCCTATTACTCAAAAAGCTATCTCACCTTGAGGCTTCAACAAAACCAACACAAACAACCTCATCACTAGTTGATGCATTTCTTCCAGATCTGATAAGGTTTGAACCTTCTGCCTGTGAATTAGGCCATGATCCTAGCGGCTAACTTCTTCCTTACTGAACATATGTCACGCTAATCTTGACTACCATTTTTGGGAGCAACATATAAACACCCTGCAAGTATCACAACCATTAGCACCACAAAACTATCCTACCTTTGTTTAGCCACTTTTCAAGCATTTTGGACCTATTTACCAGATTTTTCATAAAACTTACCAACAACATGAAAGACAAAATATCAGTCTTTATTTGTGCTAATACAGGGCCTAAATCAAGCTCAGTATACTAAATCTCAAAGCTATCCTTTTTTGCAAAAGAAATTTCAAGCTTCATGCAAGAATACTTGGGGGCTTTGCTTAATGAATTTCAAAAACATGCTATGATTTAACCACGACTCCCTCCTTTTCATAGCAGTGCTCTATGCTTAAAAAAAAAAAAAATCATGCTCTTATTCCATGGCAGGATGACAATTTTCTTCAAACTATCTATGTTTTTGCTGTCACAACACCACCAGATATAGTCAAGCAAAACAACAACAAACTTCAAAGTGATGCAAACAAGCTTATGGCTGTAAGCACAAGCCCTTCACACTTCTCAAGTGATATTCATTGCCGGAAAACATGCAAAGCAAAGTCAAATCTTGTTCTTCTAATCAAGCTACTGCACTTGGAGGCTGATGAGTTAGTTTATGTTAATTACCTTCAACAGCAGCTCATCCTTCCTAAACTTTTGAGCCTCATATTCATGCATCAAGCTAATCCCATCTGAAAGCAAAAAATATTCAAATTAGGCAAAATCATTCCCTTTTTAAACCAGCTCTAAATTATATCGATGAAAATCAACATCCAAATCCCTCCAACACCTTAAGCATATCCGTTCTCAACAATCATACCATTTCAATCTATTGCATCATTCAAGAGCACCCTTCCAGATCTATATACCAAAGCCAACCAGCAACAAGCAATTTTGAAGAAAAGAACTATTAGATTACTGACGGATCTCAAGCATATTCATATCAGGCACACACATGCAAAATTTACAATCTTAATTTGAAAATAAGTCTCTCAAGCGTACAGAAGAATCAAGCTCAACATTCACTCTGTTGAAGAAAAAAAATGGAAGATCATAAGTCTGTTTCCTCGCATCAGTAAAGCAAAATGGACTGAGCATCATGCAACTCAAGCAATGTCCCAAGCAATTTAAGCATTTCAAGCTGCTTAGATGCGTAGACAATTTAAAATAAAAAGAAAAGTTCACTGCTGAAACAAAGCCAAGACTATAACATTCCCCATTCATGATCCAGTCCCTAGTAAATCATGCAAGTCACAATGCACCACCATGCTAAAAGGAGCTCGAAAATAAAAACAAGCCATTATGTAACTCAAATATTCTAAGCTGTATATCATGGTATTCACTTCCTTGCAAGCCTGAAGATCTGAGATCAACAGCTGGACCTATTTTACTGCTGGGAATAAAGATGACGTTCAAATACATCTACGAAGAAACTGAACTTTTAGCATGCTAATCATATCTGACCATAGAAGAAAAACAATTCAATTCAAAGAATTTGAGCAAGCAAAGTATTATTCAAACTCAAAGATCAACAAGCACTTATTCAAGATTCAAGCTTCCATGCACTACTGATTTCAGATGATCAAGCATACATGCATACTCTCAAAACCAAACTTTGCACCATAATACTTTCAATATCTGACTCTATCCCCCCTTTACTAAAAATGCCATCCATTCTTATAATCGGACATCTAATGTCATTCCCCTTCATTTTTGTTAGATGAAGAAAATAAACACTTCTAACCAGTTTTCATTACCCGTTGTCTTTATTCCCTCTAGCCAAAATAGCTCATCATTGTAATCAATCGAGCACACATACATTCATTAAAACTTGTACTAAAGCAATTCCAGCAGAAGTTCATGCAGCAATTGCAATTCCTACTAAATCCTAATTCAACAATTTCAATCCATGCCAAGCCAGTGATTAGTCAACAAGTAATCAATCGACATGAGAGTATAGTCGGAACATGCTAGCTATATCAAATTAGACCCGAGCTTAAATCTCTACTATGTAACTCAAGCATGAATCAAGACCTGCGAGCAAACATGACAGCCTTTACGCATGCATGTCTGTGGTATTGTGTCATTGCCGTGTTACATGCAAAAGATTGGTTTTGCTTGAAGTAAGGTATACTTGGGGGGCTTGGTGAAAAATGATTCATGATGAAAAGCACAAGCCTATAATCTATTGATTCATTGGAAAATACAAACTAGAATTTAAGGCTTCCAAGCACGCTACTGCTGGATCAGTTCTAATCACATTCTGCCCATTCAAGGCATCATGACTGTGAAAATAAAAAAAATAAAAAAACAGAAAAAGAGTCAAAGTTCTTATGATGTTCGAATAATCAAAAATCTATCTACATAATACCAAGTTCATGCTCATGCCATTCATACATCATGCCAAGCACATGCTCATGCCAAGCTCATGCTCAAGCCAAGCGGATCCATGGCCAAGAGTAACAAGCCATACCTAAAGAAGCTTACGCCAAGCAAAAAATATTCTTAAGTATATAATCATACAAACACCAATCATGCCAAGCTTCTCTCTAAGGTCGTGCATCCATTAAAGAACTAACAAGAAGCATAAAAATGCAAGTCACTCCAAGCTCTTATCTTGCAAGATCGTATATGCATCGAAAACCAAATGAGAGTCACACCAAGCCAATAAATCCAAGCTCATGCTTGCTAAAGCTAATGCACTCTCATTCGGCCATTGAAGAAACTTGAGGAAGTCACAAGCTCATACCACCAAAGCACATGTCTAAGACATGCCCAAGCGTAACGGTCACTAATTGAATCAATTCAAACAAAAACAAGCAAGTAGACATCACACGAACTCATTCCCTTACCAAGCCAAATTCTTTACAGATCAACAAATTAATCAAGACATATATACCTGGAGAGTCAAGCAAGACAATACGAAAAACTAAATTGCCAAACGCCGCTATAAAAGCAACACCAGCCTCTGCCATGCCATATAATCAATAGTCTTTTCCAAACCATTTTGTGATAATCTTACTTCGTCAAACCAACATTCTAACCTATTTTTAACCTTATTCAAACCAAATTTTTTCTAAACAATCTCTTGCTGTTGTGACAACCTCTTATCATGCTAGGACCAAATCTCGATTCTTCTTAAAATGACCTGACCAAATTTCAATAACCAAAAGCACCTTCCTATCAAGCAACAAATACTTCTAAGCCTTTAAACAGCCATCATGCCAAGCTAGTACCTAGAACACCACATATGCCAATCGGATCACAACCAAGACAACCATGCCGAGCATACAAACTACTCTCTCTCAAACTAGTGCTTCCATTAAGTAACTATGAGAGAACCATGCAAAACAATTGAACTCATTCTTTTCAATGCCAACGTGCCAGCTCAAGCCATCAAAAGCTCATGCCTAGAATATGCCCAAACATGACTCACGAGTTCAATTGAAACATAAACAAAGCTAAAGCAAAGATATTTTTTGTTTTCAATATCAAAGCTAATCAAGCAAGACCAAGCCATGCAAACCAAAGGAAATCCAAGCCAAGCAAATTATTGATATAAGTATCAGTAACATGTTCAGGCCAAGCTAAGAAACTAAAATTTACATATAACAAGCCAAGCCAAGCAATGCCATGCTATATCATTCATTTTCACAATTATAGCACTAAAATAGAAAAGGCTCACAAATGGATACCAAAAAAAAGGGCTCACAAAGGCAGGTTACATCACAATCCTAGCAACAAAACAAAGTATGTTATGTGATAACTGCAACAATTAAAACAAGCCACAGAAAAACATGCCATGCAAATTCATGCTATATCACTGTTAACTTCAATTCTTGACAAGCAATATCCATATTCATATACTATCAATCAATCGCTGTGATTATTGAGCAAATTCAAATCCCAGCAGCAAGCATAAAGAGTTCACCACCAGAGAAAAGATCGACTGATGTTTCAATTGCATTCAAGAATACAACTTTGAATAATCAAATGCAAGCATATTTCACAAGAAGATTCTTGTATTGATGCTCACCTGGATATCGTGATGACCACAATGCAACGATTTAGCCTAATAAGCTAATTCCCAGCAGCCAATTAAAGCAACGACAAAGCTAGCACCACTGCAATAAAGTCAGGGTTATGTGTGGTTAATGTGTTATCACAGCTACCATAAGTCATACAAATCCACAGAGAGCATGCTAAAATAAGTAAGCAAGCCCAAGCCACAAAGAAATCCTATACAAATGAAAATCCTACATGAAAGCATTTATTGATCTAGAAGATAACACCAAGCAAGATATAGCAAAAAGAATGTATATGACCCAGATATGCTAGTCAGGCACATGATCATGCAAATCTGTGACAATGAAGGAAAAGCAAGCTAAGAAATTCAAGCAAAAAAAAAAAAAAAAAGAATTCAGTTACCTTGATCAAGCTAAATCTCACTTCATTGCTGTGTTCAAAGCTTCCACCGTTTACTGACATCTAGTTTATCATCGGAATTGATACTCTCATATCCTGTGTCATTGGCCTCTACTACTCTACTGCTGAGACAAAAGCTGCCGTAATCAATTTTGTGAAATCAGAGTTCAAGCACAGGGTATCTCATCTAAAGCAAAAAATGTGGAGAAGTCATAAGCGCAAGCATTTATGATCCAACAAGCATTAATTATACAAGCTTTCATATGTTATGATTTCAACATCAGGCATATACCTACTCTTAATTCAAATTCCAACCTGTCATAGATTTTTGCTCCAACACCATTACATATACAGATCCAAATATTGCTACCCGTACACAATTCAGCAACCAAAGTCATACTTTGAGTCTTCACTACTCTACACAAGCATCTACAGCCATACTTCAACATCAAGCATTTACATATCCGGTCTATCACCAAATTTAGTGCCCATTCTTCACATCAAATATTATCATTTAAATGTCCTGTACATATATCATTAAAAGCCCAAAATTCTGAACCCAAGTTATTAATTTCTCCCTCAAAGCATCACAGAGAAAATCATACCTGATTTTCTAGAAGAAAAATCATTGTTGAGATGGATCTATAAGGTGCAGAGGCAAACAAGAAATCAATGAAATTTGAGCCCAAATATGTCTAAACCCTATATAAGGTGGCAATCACGAGAAATTTCATGTTTAATACATGGCATATTAGCCTAACTCTATGAACCAATATATCATGCCAAGTCCATGCTAATACCAAGCTTGTGCTCATGCCACTCGAACATCATGCCAAGCACATGTTCATGCTAAGATCATGCTCAAGCCAAGTAGATCCACGACCAAGAGGAACACACCAATACTTAAACAAGCTTACGCCAAGCAAAAGTAATTTAAGCATACAAGCATCCGACATGCATACACAAGCCATGCCAAGCTCCTCTCTTAAGGTCGTGCTTCTACCATAGAACATATGAGGGCCATGCCAAGCAACCAAGCTCATTCTTTTTAATGCTGACTCCCTCTAAAAATACTTAAGATGGCCACAAGCTCAAGCTACCAAAGCACACACCTAAGCAAAGCTACTACATGTCGTTCACACTCCAAGCAAGAAACCAAGCAAAACTAAAACCATTGAATTAATATGGCCAAGGCAAGCTAAGAAACATGATTTACATGGTAAATAAAGCCAATTAATACCATGCTGCATCATGCTTTATTGCAATCACGGCATTAAAAAAACATATATCAGCCATGGCAAAGCATACTATATAAAGTGATGCCTATAATCAAAGTCAAGCAATTCAGCCATACATAAGAGTGAAGTGAATCAGCAAAGTGTTAGAGGAAGCATAAAATTTCCAGATTTCTAGCTAACCGGTTCACAGTTTTGTTCCCAAGATGGTATATTTAAGTGGTAGGGCTTGATGACAAGAAATTCAAATGCAGTATCAAGAGTTATTCTCATTCAATCAGTTGCCGACATTGTTGAGCAAATTCACATCACAACAGCAAACCAATATCGCTGAAGCAACAAGCAGTCACGGCAACAAATTGATGCAAAAACCAAAATACGCGAAACGCAGCAAATCAATCACAGCAACAAATCAATGTCCCTGAAGCAACAAGCAATCATTGCAGCAAATTGATGCAAAAACCAAAATACGCGAAACGCAGCAAATCAATCACAGCAACAAATCGATGTTGCTAAGCAACAAGCAATCACGACAACAAGTTGATGCAAAAAACAAAATACGTGAAACGCAGCAAATCATCACAGCAACAAGCAATCACAGTAGCAAATTGATAATGCGAGAACCAAAAAATGCTATAACACAGCTATTATCATCGCTAAAATAGAGAAGGGGAAAGATAGAGATAACAGAGGAATAAGAAGCCTATACCCAGCAGAAGGAAGTTCGACCCAGCAAGCCCCTATAGAGCAATCTTCATTCTATTAATTTCTTCCAGGCGCAAAATCTGATCAAGAAGCCTAAAGATACTCTACCACATGCTTGACGCAATTAATCTGTTCTGTAAGAGGCTAAGGAGGTCGTGAACATGATTTCTCATATCAAAAGACTGTGAAGGAAGATAAGCTCCTTTCCCTTAAAATTAAAAAACTGACTTTTGAGGAGAAATACGTCTTGTGAAACAAAAAGATGAGAAAAGCCTAATGGATTTCACGGGCCAAGACCACTTTCCTAAAAGAAAGGTGATTGGAGGCTGAACTCTTTACTTCTAGGAGTTCGATGATGACAAGCATTTGTTTTTCAAGCTGAATAAGTCGTAGCTCATATTTGGAGGATTTGCAAGCCAACATATCTTTCAAGCCAATATATCATGCAATGAGAGTTCAGATTTGATTATGTAGCCCGCAACATGCTTGCACGACCTACATAATCAAGGGGGCAAATGTTGACACCCAAATTTCCAGCTAACAAGCCCAATTAATGCTTTAAACCCAATTCATATTTCGAGGCAAATTACACCCGCAAACATCACGCCACGCACGTGGACCCAAGTCACATTCACGCACTTGGGGCTTACAAGAATGGGTGTGGTGTGGAAGGTAACGGAATTGCATGAGGCCCGTTATTAGTTTTAGGCTCGTTGATAATTTTGGACTTGGGACCAAAATTCATGCCTAACGGCCTAACTCATAATACGGGTAAGTGAAGAAGAGAGAGAGCCCAAAAACCCAAGCCCAAATCCTTTAGAACCAAACAAAACAGTAAATGCTAAACATAGGATTCTTGTTCCTAGCTGCATAACATAACCCATAATCCCAGCAGCACATAATCCCAGCAATCTTGGGATTGTAATCCCAGCAGCAGATTTCACGGCAGAAAATCTGCCAAGCCTATTCCATACTCTTTTTTAGACAAGACCTGACAGACCAAGAAGCATTACAAAATCCAATACATGCATTTAACTCAAGCCATCTCTTTACCCAGCAGTAGAGACCTTCCACCAAAATCCTTTAGCTGTTGGAACTACATATAAATAGCTACTGCTATTAACCAAAGTGGGGGGAACGGGGTGTGCTAGCAAGCTCTCTAGCACTCTTCTTCTCCCATGCTTCCTCTCTCCCACATCCATCCATAGTTTTCCATCCTTTCAAACTCATCTTCTGTCCAAACCCCCTTATCTCATAAATCTCAACCAGTATACAACACTGCTGGAACCTCTTCTTCTCAAACTCATGCTTTTCTAGCTCCCACGCCACATGCATCTTGCCAAGCCTCTCTTGGAATGTTCAATTCACTGTCTGCATATACAAGGAGCTGCCGGGAAGAACACAACAACAAGCTTCCTAGGATTTTTAACCCTTCGAAGTTTGTTGGGCCTAGTCTTCGCTAACTCAGACAAAGGGGACAAGATTTTAGGTTCGGCCATGGTGATTTCACTGCCGTACAGCCTTGATCAAAAATGCTCCCTACACAACTAAACAGAACCCACTTTCCCAAAACCTCAGAAGCAATCAAAACACCAAACCCTTTTGCTCTCAGGCCCCAAAGACTCCACCTTTATGGCAAAAATGGTAGAGAATTAACATAAGGCTGAGATAGAAAGAAAATGACGTAGCATCCAGCAAGAGCAAAAAGCTGAAATACACTCAAATCACCTGAAATCAGAAAAAGTTGTGAACCCATTTTCGATCATTAACTCCACCCAGATCTCTCGCCGAGCTTCACATGCACTTCATGAGACCTTTTTGCTTTCAGAGACTACCAACACCTCTAGAAATTGAGAGAGAGAGAGAGAGAGAGAGAGAGAGAGAGAGAGAGAGAGAGAGAGAGAGAGAGAGAGAGAGTGAGAGTGAGAGTTTAGGAGCAAAAGGGTAGTGAGAGATAAGAGTGTGTGGCCATTTTTGTGTGGGGAGAGAGAAGAGAGATGTGGGTGAGATCTGTTAGAGACATAAACAGAGAGACATCAAAACCATCCCCATTCCACTCTAATCGAAGACCTGAATCAACGTTTTCATCAAACATGAACTCACCATAGTTAGGGATTTTGTCGGCTCCTTGCACAACTTCGGGTACTCGTTCATCCATTTCCGGCTCTTCAATGGATGATTCCTTGTACTGGGTTACACGATTTCAAGATAGGGTTTAGGGGAAATTGTTTTGGGTTTCTCGAATTGGGATAGAGTCAGTTTAGAGTTTCTGGGTTTGCACTTTGGAGAGAGTTTAGGCAAGTTTGGAAGAGAGATGTTACGGAAGCCGATCTCAGATAGATATAGGGTATATTAGTAATTTTGTTTCAAATGGGGCCCACTTGATTAGTTGGACGCTACCACATCAGCACTTAACGTCCAATTTGGATATGCTTGAAAAAATTTTGGACACGGGTGATGGAAATTGAGGGAATGGGGGTGTTACTGATGAAATTGAAAGAGTAAGGACCATCATGATGTCGAGGTCAAACCTCAGGGTACTAAACTGAATTTTTTCTAAATTTTTATTAGAGGGCAATAAAAGTTTATTGGGTTTATTTTGCGGCAATAAAATCGGACGCTGGACTCCGGTCACTGGTACGGAGGTTTCCGGAGGTTCCCAATAAGCAGTCCTTGGAATTTCGTGGATATGTTGGGAATAAAGAAAAGAGAGTTCATTAAACTCAAAGAAAAGTACTTCAAAGAGAATAGTGGCTTATTATTACTGCAACAACTCGCTAGTCATGGAAGCTCAATGAAGACAACAAAAATCTTTACTACTGAAGAACTTGAGAAGGCAACAACTACCATGAGAGTAGAGTCCTTAGAGAAGGAGGTTATGGAACAATTTATAAAGGAATACTGCTTGATGACATAATGGTTGCCATAAAGAAGTTGGAATGTGGTGCCCTGGCCCAGAGTGATCAATTTGTTAATGAGGTGATTGTTAGTCTTATTTCTCAAATCAACCATAGAAATGTGGTGAAGCTATTAGGTTGTTATTTAGAAACGGAAGTACCTTTACTAGTATACGAATATTACCCATGACACTCTTTATAAGCACATTCATAAAAAAAGATCATCATTCCCATTTGAATTACGAATGAAGATAGCAGCTCAAAGCGAGGAAGCACTATCCCACTTACACTCCTCAATTTCCGCACCAATAATACATCGAGGTGTGAAAAGCGAGGAAGCACTGTCCCACTTACACTCCTCAATTTCCGCACCAATAATACATTGAGGTGTGAAAATAATACTCTGTTAGATGATGGTTATATAGCAAAAGTGTCAGCTTTTGGAGCTTCCCGATTGGTTCCTTCACCTCAAACTGATATACATACTTTAGTGCTTGGGACATTTGGATACCTAGACCCTGAATATTTGCTATCAAACCACCTACTAGAAAAAGTGATGTTTACAGCTTTGGAGTTGTCCTAGTAGAGCTACTAACAAGCAAAGTTCAGATTTCTAAAGATAGATCCTTAGCAAGCATCTTTCTTGCTTCCATGGAAGAGATTGGTTGAATCAAATTCTTGATGATGACATAGTGAATGAGGGAAACATTGAGAGTTTGAGATGGTAAAGAAAGTGGCCAATCTCGCAAAAAAGATGCCTGAGGCTGACTAAACGGGGAAGAAAGGCCTACCATGAAAGAAGTTGCCAAAGAGTTGGAGGAACTGAGTGTCATGGAAAAATATCCGTGGGGATTTAATGCTAATTTTTGAGAAGAAGAGAATGAGTACTTGCTTGGGTCACTTGATTCAGACGCTTATGTTGTGGGTGTTAGAAGAGGTGATTGCAGTTCTAGTCTAACTAGTGGTACGACCAATGCATATGATAGCATGCAAAACCAACTATGTGATTGACAGTAGCAGATTGGTGTCGCTTGTGATGTTAATTTTTATTTTTTATTTTTTTATCATGTATTCTTTAGTATGATTGTTTTGGTTCGATGAGAATGTTAGTGCATCACAAAATAAAAGTGTATTTTAGCATTGTGTAAATGTGATATGTAAGTTAAATATGGCCTTGTTTTCCTGCTATTGTGCTTTAGGCAACTTAGCAAGAAGGTATAGCAATATTGATTCTAGGAAAGTTGTTCGACTTGGTTTCAAACACTATCCTGATGTAGGACGAGAATGAGTCTGGTTTAGCCGGAAAATTAGAAAAATAAAGAAGAGGCGTGGAATCAAGAAGAGTGATTGGAAAATAGGTAATTCAGGCATAATGAGGTAACGGGGTTTACAAACGATAAACCCTAAAAGACATAGTTCTGGAGTCCACCAGAGAAATAGAGAAAAATCTCCAAATTTTATTAAATTTGATATCATAAACTGATCTTAATACATAGCATGATGGTGCTTATATAGGCATCCAAGTCATAACCTAGTCACAATCATTACCTAACAAGAAATCGTAAAGAATCCAAATTAAAAAAGAAAAATAAAAACCTATTAATAAAAGAATCCTATAACAATTTCAAAACTAGCCTAAAAATATTAAATGCCAAATCGGATAATAAAGACAATATATTTTGGCCTAAATCTGATAGGGCACACTAAAGTGAGTATTGAAGATCTCGTCGTTCCCATTCTGGAAAGATATCATGAGTCTCAAACGGACATTCTGGCCAAAAGTTGATCAAATCTGATTCACAATTAAGGACCTTTGGCACGAGAAACCTAAAAAGTCCAAAACCAAATTTTGTTGGATATTGCAGCGGCTAGTAACCTCATTATGCGTGAATTACCTATTTTCCAATCACTCTTCTTAATTCTACGCCGCTTCTTTATTTTTCTAGTTTTCCGGTTAAGCCAGACTCATTTTCGTTCTACATCACATCCTAACTAGAGGGGTTAGATTTTCTTCAACAGAAAGTCTTATGGAATATTATTATCAGTGATAGTGAAGGACTTACAGATTAATATCAAGTAGTAGCCATTTGAACTGGGAACAACCACCAGAAGCAATTACATACGTAATATATATGGGCCAGCCCCATTTGTAAATTTTGAATATTATCATTTTGAGCCTGCCCGGAAAAGTTAATCCTTGTAAAAAATATCATCATTTCAACAGCGAATTAAGATATTATGATAATAGAAGGCATATACGCAATTTATAAACAATTTCCCTCTTTGCATTCAATCTAAAGAAGAATCTAAAGGATTGGACTTTCACCTCATTCAAATGCACATTACGGACAACAACAAACCAAAGAATGCATTTTTTACATTTGATCATAAAGCTTTGGATTAGTTCTTTACAACTGAAAAAGAGGCACGTGTCAAGTTTAGAATTAGCCATTTGTGGGGACTGTTGTCAAAATTGTCTCATTGAAATATTCAACGGAACGACGACGTTCCGAGTTTCCGATACTACCAAAGTGAGAAACTCTTTCTTCTTGGTCAAAAGACTGTTGCCAGTCACACTCACTCTGCTCCACTCCACTCCGCTCCACACTTGGTGTCCGCCATTACCGTGCTCGACTCCATGACCCTCTTATCCTTCACCCCCTCTCGCCACCTAAAGCTCAACCCCACCACCACTTTCGTCTCTATCGTACGCCGTCCCCCTCTCAACCCAGTTCCCTCCTCCCTCTTCTTCTGCCCCACCTCCCCTCCACTTCCGCTCCACATCCTCTACCGCCCCCCACGCCCCTCCCTTTCCCTCGTCTCCGCTCCACGCGCCGCCTCCTCCGCCGGGTCCCTCTTGCATGATGCCGGAGCCACCGCCCTCGTACTCGCCGGCGCCTACACTCTCGTCCTCTGCTTCGATAATCTCACCAAGCGAAACCTCCTCCAACAGGTCTCCTAGTCTGCTTCAATTCTTCCTCAATTCTTTGTTTGGAAGTTCAAAAATCATATGGGTGTTCTTGTTTTACTAATTAGTTTACCTTATATGCCAGAGTTTGAGCAGAAAATTGGTCCACATATCATCTGGCCTGCTCTTCGTGCTTTCCTGGCCAATTTTCAGGTGACATTTTCGTCCTTTCTTTCGTTTCAAGATTTTTCTGCCACTCGTTTACTACATATTCTTTTGAGCACAAGTTTGCTTGAGTTGAGATCATTATTTTGATCCTAGAATAGCACGTCAACAGAAGCTCGCTACTTTGCCTCCGTGGTTCCCCTCTTTAATGGCTTGAGGCTTCTTCTTAGTGGCTTATCCTTGGTCCCCAATGAAGGACTAGTCAAATCCGTCACTCGTGAAGGAAACCCAAAGTAATTTCTTCAGTTCAAAACCTTATAATGCAGCTAGCTTAGCTATGTTGATTTCTCTTGAACCATAGTGTGGTTTAGCTCGAGTGTTTTACATTTGCAGGGAGTTGCTTAGGGGACCCTTGTATTATGTTCTTATACTGATCTTATCTGCTCTAGTGTTTTGGCGCGAGTCTCCGGTTGGAGTGATCTCCTTAGCAATGATGTGTGGTGGTGATGGTAACTAGTCTCTACTTTCTTCAGCCTAATTAATCTGTTTCTTGCTCCCTGCATTAGTGCATTACAATAACACCTTCAACTTACTTTGTGGTTCATAGGTGTTGCTGATATCATGGGTAGAAGATTTGGGTCCATAAAGATCCCCTATAATCATAGGAAGAGTTGGGCTGGGAGCATTTCCATGTTTGTTTTTGGGTTCTTGATTTCCCTTGGGATGCTTTACTATTACTCAATTTTGGGATATTTCAATTTGGATTGGATGGATACGGTGCAAAAGGTTGCTTTTGTTTCTTTGGTGGCTACAGTAGTAGAATCCCTTCCGATTACAAAGGTAGTGGATGACAATATATCTGTTCCATTGGCAAGTATGGCAGCCGCATATTTCAGTTTTTCTTTGTAGCTTGTCATGCTCCAAAATTTATCCCCTACTCATTATATTCTATTTGAGTTTCAAGAGCATTTTGGTCCTCAATTTAATTAGCTTGTTGAGATTTGAGTATGATTGGTTCTTTTTTTTTTTTTTTTTGGTCGAGAGAGAATCCTTGGTTCAGCTGATGCGACTTCTCTCCATCTGTGACCATGTTTTCATCAATCATGGCATTCCTAATGTTCATGATTCTTTATTGATGTTTTAAGTAGTGTAATGCTAGTTTGTAAGTAGGTGTTTCTCGTTCAATAATACATCTTCAAAAAATATGACTGAGAAGATATAGTTGATAATTACTAGAGTCGATTTCGTCAGCACTCTCTTACATGACTACTCTTTCTAGCACCTAGCTTCCAGGAAAAATAAAAGAAAAAACGTTCTTCTGTTGTGCACTGCTCCACATTCCTCAACTTCACAACTGCAACTTTCTTGTATTTAGCATTAGCTTCTTCCAATAACTACAGTTTCATATGAATGTGTCTGAAACCTTACTTTATAGCCATTTATGGCATGTTTTATTACCAGATTAGTTGACTGCAAATTAACTCTGCTTATCTAAGCTTCTGATCCTAGTAGTTCAAATAAATTCCCACCAAGCTTCTCAATCAGTTTGTAGCCATTAGTCCACCAGTTTGTACGTACTGTATAATTCAACTGGGTGCTGGCTATGCCACTCATTGCTGGAGTTGGGGTGGAGATGAATTTTAGGGTTTGGGAGAGCCTCAGGCTTATACATTTCTCATTTCTGGTTGTCTCTTCAAGGTTGCTTTCGCCTTAAACAACAGTCTGGGTGATTTTAAGTATTGCTACATACTAATGCACTAATGCAAACTTTAAAGGATTGTAATGTGACCAACATCATCGATGTTTTTCCTTCCTATGCCTTCTCTTTGTTATGTAAGGCATACATCGACTTTGAACTGTCAGAATTTGAGTTTGATAGAACCAGACAGCTTTATGAGAGACTCCTAGACCAGACAAAACATCTAAAGGTGTGGATCAGTTATCCAAAATTTGAGGCATCCGCTATGGTGGGGGGAAATGACGAGGATGATATAATTGAAGAGAAGAAACGCTGTATAGAGCGTGCTAGAAGGGTTTTTGAGAAAGCTCTCAACTATTTCAGAACTTCAGCACCTAAATTGAAGGAAGAAAGGGGTATGCTGCTAGAAGAATGGTTTAATATGGAGGCTAGCTTTGGGGATCTGGGTGATATTAGCCAGTATAAAAGATATCCTTTTCAGTATAAAACTACGCATTTTACAACAGCTCAAATGTAAACACCCTTCTGCAAAGAGTTAGAAACCAGCTGGCAGAAGTAAAAGCGAATAATTTAAACTTTAAATCCATTACCAGAGCTGCTTGAGCAGAAATCAGCTCTTCTGAACCTAAAAAATGAAGTTCCCGTAGCCTGCAAAATGGATAAAACAATCACAACCAACACAGCTTGCAGCTAATCAATTACAAGCCTTACGAGATAATCAAATAAATACTTGGATCGGTAATAGATTTGAGTCCAGAGCCACCGAAAGTGCAATCATGTTCCTCTTGGTAGTAAGCATTCATGGCAAAGGATGCACGACTAAACAAGTTTGAGGGGACAGAGCATGGATCTCCACTGTGAATTGAAGAGCAATCCACGTAATTGCATGCATAGCTTTCCACGTTTACCAGAGTATCATAACCTAATGATGGATTGGCTACACACCAAGTCTACAAGAGGACATAAGCACATATACACAGAGGTCAGTAACGAGGATATTGGCACATATAGTAGCATTTTACAAGTTCATATAGGCATGTACTGGGGCATTACCTGTGCAAATGCCTTCAAAGGTGAAATATGAAAATGTCCTGCAAAAAATTGTTCAGACTCATATGAGGAAACAAATTAAATGAAACCATCAGAAACTCATTAAGATCCATTTACAAACAAACTAACATGATAAAGTTGATAAGCAGTCCATCAACACAAAACGGACAGCAAAAAGACGATGACCACAGAACTGTCTGATCAGTAAATTAAAAAAATTAAAAAATTCAGAAGCTGAGAACATAAATCTGGAATTTCTTTCAATTTTGCTTCTCAAACCCAATTCATGTTTTCATTATCTACTCCTATAGCGAGAGGATGTAGATAATGTTAATAACTAGTACAATTGTGAGTTTGTGACATACAATAAATTACTTTATTGTCGTAAATGCGATTAATCACTTGAGACAATTAATAATGAAAACAAGGCTCTGGCTCATAAATTTTGAAGTATAGCTGGGGGAGGCACTAGTGCAACAAAGAACAAGAGAATCTAGCTCCGATGAAGTCAATTGAAAGGCCTTCAGTTACACCAACGATCCTCCAGTTCGAATATCTGTGATTGCGTACTTAGAGCTTCTCTGCCACTCCCACATGGGAGGGTGGAGAAGGTGAAAACTGGTGGAAAACCCATCCCTGATGAGGAAAACACAATGTAGATCGATTCTAGTTCAAAATAATTGAATAATAGAGGTTACACTTGAAATCTAACAAATTCTTTTTTTTCCATTAAGAGACGTGAGGTGATTTTGTTTTTTGGAATAGAGGTGCTTTCGTCAAAATAGAAGTAGAAAAGAAATATGGTGCAACTATTTTTTTATTTATTACATCAATAAATTACAATAGTTAGTCTTTCGTGTTCCATGATAAAATATCACTTAAAAAAATCCACTGCAATCTAGACCCTTAAGGGAGAAGAATTTGACCAAAAAAAATAAACGAATTAAGAGAGAAGAAACCCTCATCTCTTTTATAATTAGGGAAAAAGATACAAACAGTACCCAACCTATGGGCCACTAGTAACTTTCGTACCTCAACTTCAAAAACTATCACTTTAGTACCCAGGTTATCTAGCCCGACCCAACTTTAGTACCTAAAACACTGTTGGCCGTTACGGAGTTAGTAAATTGTCAAATTTTGAGGGGTATTCTCGTCATTTCACTAGATTTCTTCTTCTTCTTCTTCTTCCTCAAGCTCTCTTCATTTTCTGCTGGGCGGGCTGCACAGGCGCGGGGCGCGGGTGGGCTGCGCAGGCGTGGGACACGGGGAGCGGGGCTGCTGATGTGGGGGCAGTAGGTGTTGTGAGTGCAGGCGGGGAGCTAGGTGATGCGCTGGGCGAGGTTGGGCACCGACTCGGCCTGGTGTGCTGATCTGGCCGGCTATGGGGCTGCTGCACGGCAGGTGGGGCTGGAGAGGAGGAGGCGCGGGGCTGTTATCAACTAAAACCTCAAACACCACAGCCGCATCTCTTCAGACTTCAGTTCTCTCTTTCTCTCTTCGCGTCTCTGCTGTTGTTTTGCTTCTTCGCGGCTTCCTCAACGAACGAACGACCAAGACTTGAAGGCTTGAACTCCAGATTGAAGGCTTGAAGCTTGAACTCCAGATTGAAGAGAAGGCTTGAACTCCGATCCAGATTGAAGGCTTGATCCAACTGTACCATGGTGTGAAGGAGAAGGCTTGAACTCCGATCCAGATTGAAGGCGTGCAGCAACTGTAGCATGAAGGAGGAGAGAGAGAGAGAGTACCCATGTGAGGGTCGGTTTGCAGGAGGAGAGAGAGAAGGAAAAAAAAAAAAAAAAAAGAACAGTACCATGGTGTGAAGGAGAAGAGAGATGAACTGTGGAAGGTGGGGTCGGTTTGCAGGAGAGAAAAAAATGAACAGTACCATGTGAGGGTCGGTTTGCAGGAGGAGAGAGAGAAGGAAAAAAAATTGAACAGTACCAGGGTGTGAAGGAGAAGAGAGATGAACAGTAGAATGACAGATTTACCCTTGCAAAGTTAACACCGTTAATGGCGAAGTGGACGGCATGTATGAATGTTGGGTCGGGCTAGATAACCTGGGTACTAAAGTGATAGTTTTTGAAGTTGAGGTACGAAAGTTACTAGTGGCCCATAGGTTGTGTACTGTTTGTATCTTTTTCCCTTATAATTATTCTGTTTTTATGATTTAACAATCGGGATAACCTCCCGCTTACCCATTTACTTATTAGATCAAGTGATAAGGCACAAATATATTTTGTTTGGTTATTTTAATTTTATTTTTTATAAACCTGTAATTCTGTAAACGGGTCGAAACTCAAAAGTAGATGCTTTTGTTTTTAGCATGTTTTTATTTGTCCCCCTTTTTCTTTTGGTCCGATAAAAACACCTGTTTTCCCCTGATACTCGATAAAAAGTTTGAAAAACCATAAACCCCCTTCTTCGGGTTCGGAGGAGATCCGCCGGAAATCGACCACCCAAGCGACTCCACTCCTCACTCTCTACCCCATCCCTTCATGATTTCTCATACCTCGCACTCCTCTATCAGCCACCATGGCTGCCTCACTTGTGCGGCTCAACCCCCAGCACACTCCACTCCTCCACAGCTTCAACACGACGTCGTCCATGGCGGCCATCATAAGAGTAAGAAACAAACCAACACTCCTCAATTTAATTACGCTTAATTCACTTTTCATAGTCTTTGAAGCTTTAATTTCACATGATTATCATTTCAAAATTCGCTCGTTTCCCTGGTTAGTGTTTAGTGTACGGGCATTTGAAGCTCGAAATTCACTATGGGGTTGTTTGCTGTCTGATAGGATTAGGGTTTTCGTATCGAAAATATGAATTAGAATCAGTACTGAGTTGGTGTTGCATTTCACATTATTGTCAGGGACTGTTTCTGAACTCTATAGTGATACTATTGTGACTTCCTCTGCAATGGAAGTTGATGCCGGAACTCCGAATTCACAAATTCCAGCTCAACACAAAAAAAGAAGGACCGGAGTTTCATTGTGCGAGACTTTTAGTAATGGTAATGGCGCTTCGTTACCCTATTTACCAACTCTTGAAGCAGCTGATTACTATATGCAGCCTTCTTTGACGGAACTGGCTGCTCGAGAACGTGTAGATCCTGGTTATTCTACCCGAGTTTTGGACTTTACGGTTGGGAGGTTTGGTTATGGATCTGTCAAGTATCCTGGGGAGACTGATGTTAGGTGTTTAGAATTAGATAGAATTGTCAAGTTCCGCAGGCATGAGGTGATTGTATATGAAGATGAGAGTGCCAAGCCTTTGGTTGGCCAGGGCCTTAACAAGCCTGCTGAAGTAACTTTGATGCTACAAACAAGGGTATCGTGTGTTGACCAGAGACAGAAAGAGAATATTGTGAAAATATTGAGACAAAGTGTGGAGGGACAAGGAGCTCATTTTGTTTCGTTTAATCCAGAAAATGAGGAATGGAAATTCTTTGTTAACCATTTTAGCAGATTTGGGTTGACTGAAGAAGATGAAGAAGATATGATGATGGAAGATACTGCTGTAGCTGAAGACCCTCCGGAATTGAACCATGATGATATCTCTGATGCTGATGAAGAAAACCAAATGGATCCTACTGGAATTGTGCTCTCGCATTCTCTTCCTGCTCATCTTGGGCTTGACCCCATCAAGATGCAAGAAATGAGAATGTTGATGTTTTCTGATTTGGATGAGGAAGCCGAGGATATGAAAGAATTACCTGCACATTATAATCCATCATTTGGTAAAGAATACTCAAGATCTCCTTTAGAAAATGCTCAAAGGATGAGTTATCGATCTACTCCACCAGCTGTGCGAAAGACCCCTCTAGCATTGCTTGAGTACAAGCATGGTAGTTTTGACTCAAACTCTCCTGGAGCCATTCTAATGGCCCAGGAAAATAAAGCCTTGCCATTGAAGACACTAAAAGAAGGTTTTAAGCTTGATCTCAGTAGTGAAACACCAGTAACTAGAAAAGATTCTCGCAACATAGTTGATGCAGGTTTGTTAATGGGTAGGTCTTTTCGAGTAGGATGGGGCCCAAATGGAATTCTTGTCCATGCTGGCACACCAATAGGCAGTAATGGTTCCCAAAGGGTGCTGTCATCTGTAATTAATATGGAGAAGGTTGCTATTGACAATGTAGTCAGAGATAAAAATAACAAGGTTAGAGCAGAACTTGTTGAAACGGCTATCACTTCTCCATTGGAGCTTCACAAGGGACTGTTTCATGAAACAAAAGAAGTTGAAGTTGGATCCTTCAGTCTGAGACTTCAGAAGCTTGTCTCGAATCGGTTTATGCTATCAGATATTTGCAGGAGTTATGTAGATATTATTGAGAGGCAGCTGGAGGTTCCTGGTTTATCTTCCTCTGCATGTTTGGTTTTGCCACATCAAATTATGATTTGGGAATTGATAAAAGTTCTTTTCTCTGAAAGGGAAAATGGCGAGAAAATGGAATCTTTTGGTGCTGATGATGAGGTAGAAATGGTGCAGGATGAGAAGCTCCCTTCACAGGAAACTGACCCGGAAGCATTACCTCTAATTAGGAGGGCCGAGTTCAGTTACTGGTTGCAAGAAAATGTGCGCCATCGAGTAGAAGAAATCATCTCCTTGAATGAGTCCAATTATCTGCAATCCATATTATTACTTCTGAGTGGGCGGCAGCTGGATGAAGCTGTGGAACTGGCTGCTTCTCAGGGAGACGTGAGATTGGCTTGTTTGTTAAGTCAGTCTGGTGGGTCCATAGTTAATCGTTCTGACATTGCACAGCAGCTTGAGCTTTGGAGGATCAATGGACTGGATTTCAGTTTCATTGAGAAAGATAGGATAAGGCTTTATGAGTTGCTTGCGGGTAATGTCCACGGTGCTTTTCATGATATTGAAGTTGATTGGAAGAGGTTTCTTGGGTTATTGATGTGGTATCACTTACCACCTAATATTCCATTACCCATTGTTTTCCGCACATATCATGATCTTCTTAATGAGAATAAGGCTCCATATCCTGTTCCTGTTTACATGGATGGACGTGTAGAAGAGACTGTGGATCGGAGTGCAGAGAAACGTTATGACATATCATATTACCTTATGATGCTACATGGAAGTGAAGATAGTGAAGTTGATTTCCTGAAGACCATGTTCAGTGCTTTCTCGTCAACATATGATCCACTTGATTACCATATGATCTGGCATCAGCGTGCTGTGTTGGAAGCAGTTGGGGTCATCAGTGCCAATGATCTTCATGTTCTTGACATGGGATTTGTTTCCCAGTTGTTGTGTCTTGGGCAATGTCATTGGGCCATCTATGTGGTCCTTCACATGACCCATTGTGAAGACTTTCCATATCTTCATGCTAATCTTATTCGGGAAATTTTGTTCCAATATTGTGATTCTTGGAGCTCACAAATATCACAACGCCAATTCATTGAGGACTTGGGTATTCCTAAAGCATGGCTTCATGAGGCTATGGTAAGTACTGTTTTTTTATTTGTTTATTTGTTTTTTTTTATTGTTTACCAATCCCGTCCTTGTGCCCTTTGTTTTATCATACTTGGAACATAAATATTTTTGTCACCTTTAGGAAACATATGTAAATTAACTTTAGGTTTCCTAACAATTTTGATCAGATGGATGACTCTATATTCGGTTAGAAATCCTTATTTAATCCCCTTCCTGCTGTGCCTCACTATGTATCTGTGACTACTTTGATCTGAAAGTTGAGAAAATTGAATTGGTATCTGGTGGTTGAATAATTTCTTTTGATGGTTGCAGGCAGTTTATTTCAATTATTATGGGGATCTTTCAAAGGCACTTGAACACTTCATTGAATGTGCAAACTGGCAGAAAGCGCATTCTATTTTCGTAACTTCTGTTGCTCACACATTATTCTTGTCAGGTATGATTTAATAACTACTAGGTACTATCTGCACCCCTCTTTTACAACACCCCCCCCCCCCCAAAGCCAATTTTTTCAAAATGCCACAACTGACTCTATTCTTCAGTCTAACCACTGACGAGGTTTCTGTAACAATTATGCTTTGGATAAGCGCACACATTATGTGTACCGGACTAGTTTACTATTATTTCTGTCTGTACAGGGGTGTTTATTTACTGCAAAAGCAGCTAGAGATACTGCTTTTGTATAGGGGCAATGTATTTTAATTGATTTTCCATATTGTTAATGTTTTAAACTAAACTTTCACTCGAATCACTTCTTGTCCCGATTGCTTGGTTGAAATTAATCTGTAAAACTTTTCTTCTCTTCTAATTGCAGCCAAACACTCAGAGATATGGAGGCTAGCAACTTCCATGGAGGACCACAAATCAGAAATTGAAAATTGGGACTTGGGAGCTGGCATCTACATTTCATTCTATCTAACAAGAAGTTCATTGCAGGGAGCTGACGATGCCATGAGTGAACTGGTATGACAACTTGTTATTTGGGATAATGCTGTAATTCGAAATATTGGGTAATTTTGTTTCATCATCGACCCTGCAATATATTAACTACCAATTGAATTGTTTCAAACACAAATCTTGGTAGCCTTTTTGGTTTTTGTTCTTTTGTTTTTTTTGTTTTTGTTTTGAGGTTGCTGCTTTTCATAAATTAAGTATAGGATTGCGTTATGCTCATACTTTAGGCTTATCCATAAGCCTAGCTTAGGTTTACTACATTTGGCTGGGAGTTGGAAAATAAAGTAATGAATATGTAGCGACTATCCAATGGTACCTCTGCCTGATAGTTCGGGATCTTGCTCTTCCCACTTATTTGGTTAGCAGGAGTCTAATAAATAGACATGAATGCGTATAAGGAGATGAACATAGATTAAAGCCTATTACTATAATGAGATATTGCCACATCTTGATGCTATCCCACTCAAGGGAGCTGTTGCTAGATCTTTGCGTAGTTGGCTTCAAGCAACATCATTAATATGGAAATAGGCATAGAAAGTGAGGATATTTCTTGTTCTTTTCGCAATTTATTGTATTTTTCTTATACACAGGGAAGAGTGAACCCCATGCACCCCACACAACCACCCCCCCCGATGAACATAGATTAAAGCCTATTACTAAAATGAGATATTGCCACATCTTGATGCTATCCCACTCAAGGGAGCTGTTGCTAGATCTTTGCATAGTTGGCTTCAAGCAACATCATTAATATGGAAATAGGCATAGAAAGTGAGGATATTTCTTGTTCTTTTCGCAATTTATTGTTTTTTTTCTTATACACAGGGAAGAGTGAACCCCATGCACCCCACCCCCACACACACACCCCAAAAAAAAAAGATGAAAAAAGAGAGCTTAAACTGTAGCCCCAACTTGATGTTATAGTCCAACATAAATTGTCATCTTTGTTTCTCAAATGAGTGTTTCACACTGTAATATCTATTGCAGGGTTCTGTTGAAAGCAAAAATGCTGCTTCCAGAGAGTTTCTTGGTCAGTTAAACTTGTCTTTGGCTGTTTGGGGTGCCAAGCTACCAATGGATGTGAGGTATGTTTAACCTGGGATCACTGTTGCATGCATAAGAATGACCATTTTCTTTATGTTTTGTAAGACGCTTTCGCTACATATCTGTTAGTAGTCTAAGGGCATCTATAATGCCCTGGAAAGTGTTGTCATTGCTTTTCTTTTCGAATTCGTCAATACCTTTAAGGCCTTCAGTGGAATTGCTTTTTAACTCTGAATAAAGATTTGTAGTAGCTCCACTCTTTGTTTTTAAATTTAGATTCCAGGCTTCAACAGGGTTCTGTACTTTTAGCCTTATGGTGTATAGTACTGTCATAGATTAGGCTTTAGGTATAGAGATTGAGGCAGGTTGAAAACAAAACTTTTAGCAAACACCGTTCAAACGCGGTTATGTGTTATGTATGTAAATGTATATATTTAACGGAGAAAATACTTTATTATCTCAGCATGGATGTTGGGCATGCTTTGCTTTGTCATGATTCTTGTGTTTCTCACTGATTGGAAAGTTCAATTAATTAGATGAAATTGGATGACTGACTGAATGGCAACAACTTAAATAATTGTTTCAAGATATATGTCATATAGAGAGCACCATGAGCATTTCTCTTTTTCACTTTCCACAGTGCAAATGGTTGGTATTTGGTAATGCTCAGTTAATTATTTCTTTGTTTCTCTAATTTATTTTTTAGGTCTTATGTAAATGTCTTTTCCGTCATCTCCCCCTTTTTTGGGGGTTCTGATGAACTATACTGCATTGTTCTTCTACAACTTTGTAACAGACTTCTTTATTGTATTTAACCGAATGTAATAATCTATACATAGATTACTTGAAAAATATATACCCTTGTTTTTGGTGGTATAATTGCTGAATTAAATTATAAACTTGACATTATTACCAATGTGTTACAGAGTCGTCTATTCGAAGATGGCGGATGAAATATGCAACTTGCTTTTGTCTGATATTAGCGAGGGCCCAACACGAGATGTTCAGTTAAGTTGCTTTGACACCGTTTTCAGTGCGCCCATACCTCAGGACCTTCGCTCAAATCATTTGCAAGATGTAGTGTCTCTCTTCACATGCTTTCTATCCGAAGTTGCTACATAGGTAGGCCTTCCCCTTTACCTCAGGACCTTCGCTCAAATCATTTGCAAGATGTAGTGTCTCTCTTCACATGCTTTCTATCCGAAGTTGCTACATAGGTAGGCCTTCCCCTTTATGCAGGGGCTTAAAAAAATCTGGGTGCTTTTTATTGAGAAGTTGGATAGGCATTGATCAAGGCACTTCATTTGACTTGAAATTGTAAGAAGGCTACAGCACTAAATCATAATTTCCTTGCACTTTGTTTGTTCCCTTCCATTTTTCATTTTCTTTTCTCCCATTTCTTTATAAAATTGTTGACAATCACTTTAGGGCGAATATTGTTAGGTAGTTTAAAACGGTGAGCATACGCAGTTAAGTCACTTAGCGGATGACTCAGAGTTTGTCTTGGTGGAGCCTGTGAATCCTAGACTGTTTGATTAGGATTAGGTAGCGAGGTTATTACTAGGCAATAATTGATGATGAATCCGTGTAGCAAGAAAGCTAATTACTGGGTTGTGAGGTTTTCGGTTAACCATATCAAAACCCATTGCTTGTTTTATGTAGTAGTCACCAAAGCCCCTCTTATTAATATTGTTTCGTCGTATTCATGAAGACAATTTTCTTACTATAGAATAGGATATTATAATTTCTGAGAACACAGGTTTTATATGATTCATCGTTCCAATTATTGTACTATACCAGTCATAACCATAGAGCTTTCTCTGCATGATAACATTTAGTTTTAACACTGCTGGCTGTTCAACCTTGTCACTTGGATAGATGCATTCTTTACCTCAGGTTGCAGTTAGACTTGGTTCCTCTTGCTTCTGGACTCGGGGGTGAGTTTGTAAGCCTGTTTATGTCAAGAACGTACTTAAAATATTTTACTAAGTAAATTGAACTACATTGAATATAGTAAGAAGCTCTGTATTTGGAAGGGTCTGGAGCTTGTAGCATTTCTGAAGGTGTATTTTGATTGTTTTCTTGGTTCATTCTGCTGTGTCTTCCCAACCCTTTTCAGAGCCTCACTCATCAAACCTGCCAACGATGACTTCAATTTTGACTACTTAAACAGATAGAAGATGAGAAATAAAGCCACCTTTAGGCTTGTTAATATTGCTTCGTCACATTCATGAGGGTCTCATTTGTCATAAGATGATGTAAACGAGGGTACATCTCATAGGCTGTGCATTGTGTGCCAATCTCCCAGCTAGCTTATGAACAGTTTAGCGAGGAACAGAGGAGTCAATTGCTCCGGTTCCATTGCTCCAATGCAATTCCATCAGTGGCCTTCCAAAATGAAAGTGTTATAACTCTTTGATGGCGAACTATTCAAGATGTAGGATATTTTTTTTATATTTATTTTATATTTTGAGGAGAAACTTAAAAAAGCTTTCATTGCACGAAACGATCAAGTACAATCTAGAGAGAGAGCTTCCTCAAGAAAAGGAGGAGCTGAAGTAAACGAGAAATTACAAAAAGAACCGGCCAATGACCATTTAGCAAGGGTATGAGCCACACCATTGCCGTTATGACAATGAGTGAAAGAATACCCCGGTAGTTGTGAGAAAAGAGAAAAGCTTGGAAACATCTTGGTATACTGGACGAAATGCACCACAATACTGTTCCCCAAAATTTAAATGGAGGGTTTGAAAAAACTATGGAGCCAGTGAACACAACCAGTTGTTTCTCTACCTCCACTTACTAAAACTTTTGAATCACAACCCTTGGCTTCTGCAACAGTTCATGATCTTGATCATAACGATTTTGTAGTTGAGCAAGATCAAGTACTACCCTTGCAGCAACAAGATCAAGCTCAAAACATTGTTGTGGAACCAAAACCAGAAATTGTAGAACAAATCCACCACTTCGAAGGTCACGGAGTAGAGAACCTAAATTTGGGGGGAAAGATGATGATTATGTGGTATATTTACAAGAGGTGGAGCAAAATCTTGCAGATGATAGTGATCCAACCACTTTTCATCAAGCTGTCAATAGTGATCAATCTAAAAAGTGGTTATCAGCAATGGAGGATGAACTTGATTTGATGAAGAAAGACGTAGTATGCGAGTTAGTTGAACCAGATACAAGTCACAACCCAATAGGTTATAAGTGGGTGTTTAAAACCAAGAGTCATGCACATGGAACTGTGTAAAGACACAAGGCAATGTTAGTAGCAAAGGGGTTTACACAGAGGGAAAAATGCAGTCTGGGAGTTAGTTGAACCAGATACAAGTCACAAACCAATAGGTTGTTAGTTGTTACTGGGTGTTTAAAACCAAGAGGGATGCATATGGAAATGTGGAAAGACATAAGGCAAGGTTAGTAGCAAAGGGGTTTACCCAGAAAGAGGGTGTGGATTACACTGAGACTGTTTCTCCAGTGTCCACAAAGGGTTCTGTCAGAGTAATCATGGCATTAGTGGCTCATTTTCACATAGAATTGCATCAAATGGATGTGAAAACAACTTTCTTAAATGGAGAATTAGAGAAAGTAATTTATATGAAGCAACCTGAAGGGTATATTCAAGCTGGAAGTGAAAATCTAGTATGTAAATTGAGAAAATCAATTTATAGATAGCAAGCATCAAGACAATGGTATAAAAAGTTTGATTCTGTGATTTCAATCCTTTGGTTTCACTGAAAACATTGTGGATGAGTGTGTATACTTGAAAAAAGTGGGAGGAAATTCTATTTTTCTTATTCTCTATGTAGATGAGATTCTTCTAGCTAGCAGCAATGTCAAATTACTCAAGGACACTAAAATCTTTCTGTCGAATCATTTTGACATGAAAGATTTGGGGGAAGCATCTTATGTCCTTGGCATAGAGATTAAGAGAGAGAGAGAGAGAGAGAGATGTTAAGAGAGAGAGAGAGAGAGAGAGAGAGAGAGATGTTCGGGTTGTCTCAGCTAAATTATATCATAAAAGTTCTGAAAAGGTTTGGAATGAAGGGTTCTGCATCTGGTGAAGTTCCCATGTAGAGGAGATAAATTAACAAAGCAGCAATGTCCCAAAAATAGTTTAGAAAAGGATGAAATGGAGTCTAAACCCAATGCTAGACTTGTGGAAGTTTGATGTATGCACAGGTCTGCACTACACCTGATTGTCATTTGCAGTTGGAATTCTTTCTAAATATAAGTCAAATCAAGGTATGGCACATTGGGTGGCTGGGAAGAAAATTCTCAGATACTTGCAGAGGTTATGGTTTAAACTTCTAGAATCCAGAAGTGTACAGTAAGACTTCAAATATATGATATTAAGTTGATACACATTTTCATATGGTGGTTTCATCACATCAGTTGTTGGATATAAGTGGAATACATGAACTCAAGTGAGTGGTATGATTCTGGTGTATATTATCTTAATACATTCATTCTCTTGCTCTGCACCAAAGATTGCATTTTGACCATATCTGAATAGAATCTGGTGCACACCAAGGTTATTGCTTGTTCTTAATATTTGGGTTCAATTGCTATGAGTAGACTGTGATTGTCCAAGTGGGAGATTGATTAAATATTTAATTTAAGTAACATGGAATATGATTGTTATCACCCACTTATGCAAAATCTATCAAGTGGTTATGGAAATATATTAATGATAACTTTTGGTTACTTATCTGATATGAAACGTGTGGTAAATAGAAGTGATCGAGTTGCTTATGACTTCTACTATGGGAAGAGTCGAGTGTCCAAGCACTCTAGTCCCTGCATTCTCTACGTTGAAATAGAACATTCAGTCCTTCCCCATAAACAAGGAGTTCATACTTAGAGATCTGCAGAGGGCGATTGTTCATTTTGCTGACTTCATGGATTCTTCAGGTATGAACATTATTCTATTCCCTATGCTGTGTGTGTGTGTGTGTGTTTGTAATTCATTGAATTGTGTGCGTATATCTATCAATTGATCCAGTGCTTGTTCATGTTACAATATACATATAACACAAAGGTGTCTATCGGCACACATGAAATCATCATACATGATTATTGCTTTTTGCAGTTGCAAATACCAGTTGTATTTTATGATCTATTTACTCATGCAATTCTACTAGTTGAGACTTGAGAGCATAATATTTGCTGCATTTTTTGGAGCATAAACCTGTGCAACCTTCTGCTTCTCCTGCAAGTGCAAATCAGCAATTTAAGACTACTTTTAAGTTTAACATAATTAGAAAATTAGGAAATAAGATGCAAAAAACAATGAACACAAGATATGCATGTCTGCAAATCCTGGGTTATGTTTCTCAAAGACCATTTAAGTAGGTTAGTTACTACATAATCTGCAAAAAACATCTAACAGCTGTGATTTTGAATATGAGAGCTAAATGGTAGAAGGACCAATGGTTTTGTAGAATAATAGCATCCAAACCGAAACCAATTTATCATGAGTGGAGATTGATCCCCTATCATACCCTAGCCTTCTTTGATACTGTGTAGAATTTAGAACTTCCTTGGCTATAGATTAGTATATTGCTATCTAATTAAGGTTTTGAATTCTTGGTCAATGATTTGATATGCATGTAACACATATACCAGAGTTGATGTTGGTGCACATGGAAGTTGTGCAACCAAGGCTGCAGTAGTAGAGAGGCTCCGGCAGCAACTTCTTGCAATTTTTCAAGCATTCTGCAGTACAGATTGGGCTGGTTTTAGAACCTGCACATTTGAGTGTACATTTAATTATGCAGAAAGGTGACTGAGCTTGCACTTCAGTCACCAAAATCACGATCATCAGGACCATAAGAACATGCACAAGTCTCCTGGAGCTATTTCCTTCCATTATTTCTCTATCCCTTTCCTTTCTTTCTATTGATAATCTGAGACACTCCTAAATTCCTCAGAAGCAATCTTTTTAAAGGCCTAAACCTTAATTAGTTATGAAACAACTCTTTTCACCTAAAGTTGCTTTAACATTAATATCTCACCATAAACTTTAGTTTTTGTATTAGTTGACAATAGGATTTTACCTGCTCTTTGCCATGATTGAATATCTGGTTGTGTATTCAAAAGTCCACCCTTGAACTCACCCATGGATTTTATCATAATCAAGTGCAGAACATCTTTTTGCCACAAAATCCTTTTTGCTAATTCAGATATTCATTTCAACTGGTGATTCCTTCCATTAATGCATTTTCTGAATTCTGAAGGTCTTGAGTATGCCAGGGTCCTCTCTGCTATTATATATCCCAAGGAAAAGATAGTGCATTGCTATATGCCCTGTGAGGTTCATTTATATCAGTTTCATGCAGATCTGTCTTTTAATTTACTGGAGCACTGCTAATCTACTTACTTCTGGCAGACACCATTTAACAATTTTCATTACTTGGTTCAGTTGTTGACAGACCAAAAAAAAAAAGCATTTGTAGATCAAATTTTTGCGGCATGCAAAGATGCATACTATGCTTTGCAGAAGGTGATGATTGATTAACCACAAGTGGGCTAACCTGAGAATTGTCTGGTTAGAATGCAAGTAAGCAAGTTTTCATCTGTAACAAACTTTACTGACCTAACTGCAAGCACTGTAAACAGATTATGCTAAAAAAAAAAGTTAGATATGTGTCACTAAAAGAAAAGTAGCTAGAGGCAACCTTCATAACAGAAGAAAGCAAACAAGATTGAAATTTACAGTTGAAGTCGCATGTAATTATGTACCGGGTGACTCACATGGAAGGGTACCTTAAATTAGGCAATTAAAATTCATGTAAATTTCAAATCGTCTACTTTAAAATATGATATTGGTGATAAAGCATATCTCTCAGAGTAGTAATGGCTTACCTGGGACATGTAGTTCCAGGTACAAACAGTTCCTGAATGAAAATTTGCTAAGAGTACTGCAGAAAACACCACTATGTACATGCTAAGTTTGTCCATTGAAATTGTAAAACTAATGCAATGTCAATGTCTTCTGATAATAATGACAAGATTCAAGTATGAAGGAGTTGGAACTGACGTGGATAGTAAGGTTCATAGCTGAAAGAGCTCGGCTGTTGTCTATTTATTTGCAGTAAGATTGCTAGATAACCAGATATAAGCAATCAATGTTACCTCAGGAAAGAAGTTATGTAAAGCGCACAAATTTGTATCCAATGGTCGGCCTATGTTAGTACGTACTAACTACTAAGTATCAACTTGTACATTCAGTTCTGTTAAATTGTTTCCTGAAAATTAACATACATTATCTAATTGTTTGATTGTGCTTGGGCTTAATGATGATTCATGCTTTATGCCTTAAGACTCATCTATTCTCAACTTGCTATTACTGTTTCGATAAATGCTTAGAGTCGTTTTCATCTACTGAAGAGCCAATGTGAGATAAGAGTCCCACGTACATTTCAAATTGCTGTTTCAAATACTGATGTCAACTGTTATGGATTCAAGAGTCCCGTCCTTGAGTCATAAGATCTCTGAATCCCAAACCATGCGAGGATTTTACTATCTGAGTGCATGTCTTTCATTCATGGTACTTTTAATTTTCTTGATTAGTATGATAATTCCTCCCTCGGGATATATATATATATACCCGTTCTGAAGCGGACGTCCGCACTTCGCTAAAGTGCGGACGGCGATGCAGCGGAGGAGTTTCAGGGTGCGGCGGCGGCGCGCGGCTTGCAGGAGGGAGGCCGGAGGCATCTTGGACTGTTCTGGGCGGAGTTCAAGGTCGGAGGAGGTCGAGGTTGCAGGTTCTGGGCAGCAACCCGACCTGCAACTGCAGGTTTTCTGGGCAGCCCTCCAACGACGTCGCCAGCGACTCCAACGACTGCAGATGGCTCTGCCTGACCCTTGGCGTCCTTCCGACAACCCTCGCCACTCCGTCGCGCCCCGAGCTGAGCTGCAGCAGCGCCGTCCGCACTTTAGCGAAAGTGCGGACGTCCTCTTTGGAACGCCTGCGTGTGTGTGTATATATATATATATATATATATATATATATGTAGAAATTGTAATTCATTGATTTGTACATTTACAATGTTTACAATATATAGGAGAAGCAGCATCAGTTTTGCAATGCCTTAATAACTACATTTAAAACAATATCAAAACTGATCCTAGATTGATGCACAAGTGCACAACAGTATAGGCTACAGCTATCTATATTTGTAACAATATCAAAACTGATCCTTGATTAATGCACAGCATTATAGCCATATCAATGACTAGTGATTGAGGAAGATTGATTATCTTTAACAATATATTCCAACTTAATGGTACTTGAACCAAACTACTCATCATGCATGGCAATTGTAAGTAAGGATGGAACTTGCAGTTCATCATCATATAGGAGAACTCCCTAATTTCTAACCCCATGAAGCCAGAATAAGGCTTATGACTTAGAAATTTCAATCAATATTGAATAGAAGCGGTTGATTAAATTAAGAGATCCTTTAAGATTTATTGTGATAATGCATCTGCAATGTTTTCTACGAAGAACAATAAAAGATTTAAGCCCAAAGAAAATGCATCCCCCGCCCTTCTCAGAAATTTCACGAGCCCATACCACTACGTACCTCTTACAGTGAGTTCTATCAATTATTGATGAACCATGCCATACTTCAAATAGCCAGACCAGCCATATATCCCAAATTATGGTGATGTCTATCAATTGCATTTTAGTGATTCTAGCTAGGGACTTGGGAAACCTATAGACCTATTTAAGCTAGTATACTGGGACATTTTCAATTGCCAAAGCTCCTTTCTATCACATGCATTGACTGTTTAATTTAATTCTGAAAGGACCCACGAGTTAGAGAATTGGGTTCTATAAATCGTGAAAATGAAGAAATGCAACTTAATTCTTACCATAGCCCCTACCCAACAAATAAAATAAAAAACATAATCAACTCCAGACTAAAGGTCCTATATCCATAGCTTTAAGTAGTGTGAAAGCAACTCCCATGCACATTTTCTATTCCAACATTATCCGATTCCATGTTTTTCTTTTCTAATGTATTCACTAGCTTTATATCACTATTAACCAATGAAGCCGATGTGTTCTTGACTTCTAATACCAAATGATCGAGAGTGAGACCCTCCTCTTGTGAGGAGATGAGGCCTTCCAAGATGATTTGGTCTTTGTCATCATGAGTTGTATTCGTCAAAGGTAGGTTTATTACGTTGGGGTCCCAGATTGGGTCGTCGACCATTCCACTTACAGCATTTGTGCGGACAACCTTACCACCATTTTTCTTAGTAGAAACATCAATCATTACAAGAAGCATGACAGGAACAGATTCGCGGCAGAAAAATTCATTAAACAACTGAACAAATTACAACTAAGAACATACAACAATTAATCCGTCACCCCAACTCAGAACATTATGCTTATGAAGTAGACGCTAATACGTACTGGACCAAATACTGCCAGACAATAACATTTCCACCATAAAGAACAAAAAAAGAAGAAGTAAAATTAAAGGTGTAACGTGCGGATGAAAAATATACACAAAATAATACGTATCATCATTTTCCGGATAAACCACTGTAAGTGGCGGATTCAAATTTGATCACAACTTTTTTTGTGTGGTGATATCACTACTCTATTAAAACTTGTCACGTCATATAAAATCAATAGAATACTTAAAATATAATTTTTTAATAAAACATCATAATTAACTATAATTGTGTTTTATAACACATGACAGTTTCTTATTGAGTAGTGGTATCACCATCAAAGTATTGGTGGTGAACAAATTTGAATCCGTAAGTGGCCTAATGGTTCTTGCCTAGTTGGGTGTGCTCCCCAACTTAGGTTCGAACCCCGAAGCTGTCAAAGTGGTTAGGTACTGTGCTGCAATGCACAGTTGGAGCATTTCACATGCGCTGAAGGGGTTTATTTTGGGCGTATGAAGCTTTTGGGTTCCCCTTGATAAAGGCAAAAAAAAAAAAAAAAAAATCATTTTCCGGATCATATAGACGATCATCTTCTGTAATTCTTTTGTGTTAAATTGACATCTATCCATTTACAACATGCATGCATGCATTACTTTTTTTTATGATCAATACATAGTTCGATGTGTAGAGTTAATGATTTTTTTTATCATACTCGTGATGCAAAACTTTTTCTCAGTTTCCTCCCACTATACCAGCAAGGATATGTATATATGTATATATGATTGATTGATTGATTCATTTTAATTAATTTAGTGGATAAAGTATGTCTTTCTTATCAGATGGAGATGCCTAATATCCTTCATGGCCTACTCCACAACAGATTCTCTCATCCTTACTGGATACGAGAAGACGTTGAGAAAATTACAAAAAGATGCAAAGCAAGAAAATGCCTATGTGAAGTGATTGAAATGTGAATTGATAATCAAGAACGTTCCATCATACTTTATTTTGCTATCTCCTTATCCGAATCTTCCAACTCGATCATGGCCAAATGAGAAGAGAAATTTCGCACAGTTGCACCTGCCCAAAAAGGTCTACGTACAAAGATCATTGAAAATTAAGGACAAATTTTTATTATGCAAGCCAAGGAGGAAATTATCAGTCTATCAAAATTTAAGTTTTTGTTTATATATAAAAGAAACAGTACAAGCTTCTTCCTCAACATTGTCTGGCGGGTTCCTTCGAGTTCGAATCCGATTCTCTTCAACTTGTTCATGTAAGAAGTAATTTGGACAAACAAATTAATTACCTCAAGCATTGACAGTAATTGTGACTAAGCAGAATAAGTTACTAAGAGATCGATTTGTAATTTTGAACCTTGACTAAGTCTTGTGTTATCTGGATAGAATGCAGGATAAGGTAACTTGAAATGGCCTTAATATCAGGTCAGTTATAGGTAATGTGGTTATGGGATAGAGTTAGAGTAGGACTCAAACACTTTTGATGGGTTAGTGGATTGACATACTCTAAGCACTATATAAAGGGGGTCCCTGCAGTAGCTACAGTATGTGAGTTAAGCACTCTTCCCATTGAGAGTTCACATAAAGCATTCTGCAGAAGATCTTCTTTCTTACTAGCTCCAGTCTTCATCCTAGTTAGCTGCCTCAGTTCATCATAATGGATCCTCAAGGTTTGCTTCTATTACCTTAGGCTTAAGCTTGGATATTTTGAGTTACTTTTGTATTGGTCGTAATGGCTGTTGTGTTTAAATGTTTTGTGGCTTAACTTGATTGTAATATAAGGTTTTAACATGTGGTATCAGAGCCAAACCACAAAACTCTAAACCATTCAGATTACTTCAACCTTTTCCTTTTGAAAAATTGATTTAATACAAAAGCCAAAGCAAAAAGGACAAAAGGTCTGTTCCCCATGACCCGAATTTAAAAAAAAAAAAAAAAAAAAAAGGAAGGCCCAAACCAAATATGTTTCTAAAGCCACAGAATGCGACGTTGTTTTACAACGTCATTTTTTTTCTTCCCCAAACGTCTTCTTCAGACCTGGGTTTTAGGTTCTTCAAATAAACAGTTTCAATTAAGAAATTCGATGGGGATTTTGGCTGAATTTGTTTGTCTGAGCTTAAAATTGAATTGGAAAAGGCATTGTAGACATGAATTGCATCATGCTAACCTTTGTTTTGCAGCGCGGGAAAGCAATCTGGTATGTTTGTCTTTCAAAACTAAGATTACATATATATTCTTCTGCATAATCTATTGTAAGAACCCTAGAGCTCTCTTGGGGGGCATTTAAGATATTAGGTTGGTGCCCAGATGAAACTTACATTTATATTGTTTGATGATTATTCACTGATTGATGTGTGCAATTGAATTGTTGTCTTTTTGGTGAAATTTTCTTACAATATGAGATGTGTAATTGTACCATGTTCTTATAAAGATTGTGCTAATGATTTTGTGGAATTTCTGGCATGAAATTGTTATAACTATTCTCCCAAGTTGATAATTATTACGTGTTCAGACTTTAGTCACAAAATAAGATTGAAAAATTTTCTAGCAGATAATCACTGTGGAATGAGAATGTCAGGAACATCAATCTAAGAGTTTTTCAAAATCGTCTTAATGTTTTGAGATATATATATTGCATACAGCAACATATTTTGAGATATTAACATGATTATCAAGTTTGAAAAACTGAAACTTGCTTTTGCTACTTAAAACTAAGTTTGTATCTTCAACAGAAGCTTTTAAACATTCATGGCTTTAACTTAGCAAAAAGGGCACTTAACATTGCAGCATGGGTCATATAAGGCTTAATTAGTTTATTTCTTCTTACTGTACATGTATTGAATGGACTAATTTTTAACATGATCTCTACTGCAATGGTTATGTGAAAAGGAAAAATGGAATAACATGTGCTTTGCCAAACAGGTAGACTTGTTATTGGAAATGTATGCAAATTTATTGAAATGTATTCTATGTTCTTTTCTTGGTTGGAAGACATAGTTCTTTGAATGTTTTATGAAATTCATATTTAAATTGAATACATTTCATACATAAAACTTAAAACATAAAACTTAGTGTGTTTTTGTTTCATCATTTCAGCGATGAACATGACAGCTCCCATTAGCATCCACACCATAATTCCCCTCAGTGGTAGCAACTATAAGAAATGGAGGGAGGACATAGATCTCTACTTCATTAATCAAAGTGTAGACTGGGTTTTGACTGTGGCTGCACCACCTGCACTCACTGATGAAAGCTCAGACCAGGACAAGGCTTACTACAAAGATTGGAGTAGAGCAAACAGAATCTGTAGGTTGACCATCTTAAAAACCATGTCTGACACCATCAAGGGTGGCATCCCTGATAAAGAGTTAGCTGGTGAGCTCTTGCAGGCTGTTGCAGAGAGATTTACGGTTAGTGAAAAAGCTGAGACCAGCATGCTGCTGGGAAAACTAATGACTATGAAGTATAACATGAACACCAACATCAGAGAGTATATCATGCAGATGATAAATATCTCAAACCAGTTAGCTGCCTTGAACATGGGTCTGGATGAACAAGTTATCATCACCCTTGCACTTAAATCTCTGCCAAACCAGTTTGATAACCTGCAAACTACCTACAACACCCAAAAGGACAAGTGGTCCTTGAATGAGCTGATTGCAGTCTTGGTTCAAGAAGATGAGAGAATTAGAAAGAATAAGGAGTACACTGCAACTGTGAATCTGATTGCAAAACCTCAGTGGAAATTTGGAAAGGGAAAAGGGAAAGTCTCTGCCTCTACTGCAAATACCTTTGCTGCTAGCTCCTCTAAGAACCCTAAGAAGGTAGTAAACATGAAAAAGAAGAGCTTTAAGTGCTTCTTCTGCAAAAAAGAAGGCCACATGAAGAGAAACTGTGAGGCATACAAAAACTGGGCAGTAAAGAAAGGTAATGACTCAACCTTTTTTATTGAGGTTAATTTAGTTAATGTTCAGCCTCATACTTGGACTTTAGACACTGCCTCACCTGTGCATATTTCAAACTCTATGCAGGGGTTCATAAGGAGCAGATTGCCAAAGAAAAATGAAGTGACGATTAGTGTGGGAAATGGGATGAAGGTAGCTGTGAAGGCTATTGGAGATGTTAGATTGGATTTAGGCTTTGGACAATTTTTCATTCTAGAGAATGTCTATTATGTTCCCTCTATGAAGAGGAGTTTAGTTTCTGTTGCTTTGTTGGCTAGAAAACATTTCAGCTTTTTTGTTGATTTCAATGGAATAAAGATATCCCATGGTTCCCGAGTTATTGGATCTGGTTCTTTTGTGAATGATTATTGGCTTTTGAACTGCTCTTATCCTAAAGAAGTAATGATGATTGAAAGCACAGAAAACTTAAGAGGTAAAAAGAGGAAGTTCAATGATAAATCAGCCTTTTTGTGGCACAGGAGGCTAGGCCATGCATCAAAAGATAGGCTGAAACAACTAGTTAAGCAGAATGTGTTACCTGAGTTAGATTTCACAGATCTCACAGAGTGTATTGAATGCATTAAAGGGAAATTTGTTAACCACAAGAAGAAAACAGCAGTAAGAAGCACTGGCTTGCTAGAGTTGATACACACTGATATTTGTGGTCCCTTCAATATAGAAACAGTGTGTAAGAATAGATATTTCATCACTTTTATTGACGATTTTTCTAGGTTTTGCTATGTCTATCTCATATCAGACAAGTCACAAGCCTTAGAAAAATTTAAGATTTTTAAAGCAGAAGCTGAAAAAGAGTTGAATGTGGAGATTAAAGTGGTGAGGTCAGATAGGGGAGGAGAGTACTTTGGGAGATATACCGAAAGTGGACAACACAAGGGACCTTTTGCATTGTTTTTAGAAGAAAATGGGATTAAGGCACAATACACAACTCCTGGAACACCTGAGCAGAATGGTGTTGCTGAGAGGAGGAATAGGACACTTTTAAACATGATCAGAAGCATGATGTGCGCTTCTGGCCTGCCTATTTTTCTATGGGGTGAAGCACTTAAGACTGCAAACTACTTGACAAATAGAATCCCAAGCAAGGCAGTGGATTTGATTCCTTTTGAAGCTTGGAAAAACAGAAAACCTAGTGTTGGCCACACACATGTATGGGGCTGCAAGGCTGAAGCAAGGCCCTATAATCCAAAAGAGAGCAAGCTCGATTCCAAAACAGTTTCAGGTTTCTTTATAGGGTATCCAGAACACTCAAGAGGCTACAAATTTTATTGTCCTTCACATTCCACTCGAATCATTGAGACTAACAAGGCTGTTTTTCTCAATGAGATTGAGTATTCTCATAGTTTTGAGGAATTAGAACTTGTTCTACAAGAGGAACCGGAAGTCACATTAACTGAAACTGAAATTTCAGCTCACCTAGAACCACTTCAAATGCCTGAAATACAAACAACTGCAGCAACAACAGCTCCCATTGTTCAAAATCACCATTTTGAGCATGAACAGAACATTGAACCAGTAGTGCAGCAAGAATTACAAGCTGAACCAGAAACTCAAGTTCAGAATGAGGCACAAGTTATTGCTGAACCACAACCTTTAAGAAGGTCACAAAGAGAAAGAAAATCAGCTCTTGCAACACTTGCAACTGATTTTCAGATTTATCTTCAAGAGGCTGATTATGATATTGGGGAAGTCACAGATCCTACCTCTTTTAGACAAGCTATAGAAAGTGAACAGAGTGAACAATGGAAGAAAGCAATGGTTGCTGAGATAGAGTCAATGGAAGCTAACCAAGTTTGGACACTAGTTGAGCCCTTCGAAGCACACAAACCCATTGGCTGCAAATGGGTGTTCAAAACCAAACTTTGTGCAGATGGAAGCATCGAAAGGTATAAGGCCAGGTTAGTAGCCAAAGGCTTCACACAGCGAGAAGGGGTGGACTTTAATGAAACATTCTCACCAGTGTCAACAAAGGACTCTTTTAGGGTGATCATGGCACTAGTAGCTCATTTCGACATGGAGCTACATCAAATGGATGTCAAGACTGCTTTTCTAAATGGTGAGTTGCAAGAAGAAATTTATATGAAACAACCAGAAGGTTTCATTGAGGCTGGAAAGGAGCATATGGTTTGCAAGCTGAACAGATCCATCTATGGGTTGAAACAAGCTTCAAGGCAGTGGTACTTGAAATTTGATTCTGTGATTAGTAGTTTTGGCTTTATAGAGAATCAAGTAGATGAATGTGTTTATATGAAATCAGAAGGTAAAAACTTTACTTTTCTGGTTTTATATGTTGATGATATACTTTTGGCTAGCACGGATATGAACATGCTGAAGAAGACTAAGTCTTTCTTGTCTAAAAAGTTCGACATGAAGGATTTAGGTGAGGCATCCTTTGTACTAGGGATTAAAGTACAGAGAGATAGAGCTAGAAAAGTTTTGGGGTTGTGCCAAGAGAATTACATTAACAAGGTGCTGAAACGTTTTGACATGTCAAACTGTTCTGGAGGATCAGTACCTATGTCTAAAGGTGACAAGCTGAACAAGGATCAATGTCCTAAAACTGAAAGTGAGAAAGAAAGCATGAAGAACAAGCCTTACGCTCAGTTGGTTGGTAGTTTGATGTATGCACAAGTGTGCACAAGACCTGACTTGGCATATGTAGTTGGCATCTTGTCGAGGTTTCAGTCAAATCCAGGCTGTGAGCACTGGATTGGGGGGAAGAAAGTGCTTAGATACCTTCAAAAGACCAAAGGTCATATGCTAGTCTATAGAAGAGTTAAGGAATTGGAGGTGATTGGCTATACAGACTCTGATTTTGCTAGTAACTATCCACATTCAGGAAAGTCTACTTCAGGTTATGTGTTTATGCTTGCTGGAGGAGCTATAGCGTGGAGAAGTGTTAAACAAACACTTACAGCAACTTCAACTATGCAAGCTGAGTTCATAGCAATATATGAGGGTGTATGTGAAGGCTTATGGTTGAAAAATTTTCTGGTGCAAACAAACATAGTGGACAGCATTGTTTCAAGGCCATTGAAAATTTACTGTGACAATTCAGCAGCTGTTTATTTTACCAGAAATAATAAGAGGTCAACTAACTCCAAGCATATTGATCTTAAATATTACAGTGTTAGGGAGAGAGTTAAGCATGGAGAGATTGAAGTGTTGAAGATTAACACTTTATCTCAACTAGCTGACCCCTTCACCAAGGCTTTGACAGTTGCAGCTTTCACTCAACATATCACTGAATTGGGAATTTTACCTGCTTTGGATTTTTGATTCTAGTGGGAGCAATCGCAGGTTTAGTGGGAGTAATATTGCCATGTTTTTTGGATTGTATGTTTATCTTTTCAGTTGTTTTCATTGTATTCTTGAACTGAAAATTGTTACTGAGATTTTCTTTTCTCAGTTTTGAAGTTAATAAAGCTGATTTTTTTATCCATCATTGCTGCAGCATATTGTTTTTGTTTTGAGCTCATGTTTTAAGTTATTCCTCCGTGAACAATCTGTGTTTGATAATTTTTTGGTTGATTGTTTTGAATTCAGAAGGAATAGTTCAGTCTAGAACTGAATGAACACATACGGAAGCTTTCGTATTGGAAGCTGTGTTGAGGCTCAGCATACAGAGCCATAAGGAGGACCAATTGTACATGCAAAATGTGAGTCCAGTTCGTATGTACTTACAGTTCGTATTACCAGAAGTGATATATAGTTTGATATCTACATTGTTAGTGATGCTAAATGAGCTGCATTTTATAATGCAGTTTTCTTTCACATTCTGCATTGTGGTTGTTGAACTTGAGTACCACTGGTTTACAAGTTATAAAATTGCATTGAAGTCTCATGTGCACTAAGGATAGTGACTACATCTGATCTAACATGATTTCTTGTCAAGTAATTAATAGTTGTCCAAGTGGGAGAATGTAAGAAGTAATTTGGACAAACAAATTAATTACCTCAAGCATTGACAGTAATTGTGACTAAGCAGAATAAGTTACTAAGAGATCGATTTGTAATTTTGAACCTTGACTAAGTCTTGTGTTATCTGGATAGAATGCAGGATAAGGTAACTTGAAATGGCCTTAATATCAGGTCAGTTATAGGTAATGTGGTTATGGGATAGAGTTAGAGTAGGACTCAAACACTTTTGATGGGTTAGTGGATTGACATACTCTAAGCACTATATAAAGGGGGTCCCTGCAGTAGCTACAGTATGTGAGTTAAGCACTCTTCCCATTGAGAGTTCACATAAAGCATTCTGCAGAAGATCTTCTTTCTTACTAGCTCCAGTCTTCATCCTAGTTAGCTGCCTCAGTTCATCATAATGGATCCTCAAGGTTTGCTTCTATTACCTTAGGCTTAAGCTTGGATATTTTGAGTTACTTTTGTATTGGTCGTAATGGCTGTTGTGTTTAAATGTTTTGTGGCTTAACTTGATTGTAATATAAGGTTTTAACAGTTCATCTTATTAAGAATTCTTTGCCATCATCAGACTGGACAGTGGTGCCTCTGATAGAACATATTCGAGATAGAACGGTTGCTCTCCCTTCTTATAGCTGGAGTTGGTCCAGCAAGGCTAACCAGGTTGCAGACTATTTGGCCTGTTTAGCACGCAGAAGGATGTGTCCAGCTGACTGGGTTTCACACCCACCTTCCTTCTTATCTATGTTACTTTGTAAGGATGCTGTTTCTGACTCACCTTAGTTTTGGTGGTCCGTTGTTTTTCTCTGTTTGCTAGCACTGCTTGTACTTCTTTTGGTTGTTTAATGCATTTTCTTTGTTCAAAAAAAAAAAAGTTTTTAGAGCAGGTGGATGGTCAACATACATTTTGACAGTGTCTTGTTTCACTATGGCCAAGACCCGATCAAAAGTTGCGTTGCATATGATTATTTTCTTCTCTACGTGTTACACAAAACTATACTAAGGCTACTATCATGTTCCTTTTTTTTTTTTTTTTTTTTTTTTTTTTTTTTTTTCAGGATGAGTCTAGTTAGACCTCTCAATTTGCTATTTGGACCTCATCTAATTTTTATAAAAATTTAATCACTATTTTGCCCCTCTTATAGAAAATACAAGATTTTGGCCCTCATATATCCAAAAAAAAAATTACAAGTGAATATTACAGCCACACAACAGAGAAGTTCCAATGCGATATGTTTACACTATTTATTTGCAGATCCAATATGTTTTCTCCGTCGTCTCTCTCTATCAAACTTAAGGAATTATGAATTAATTTATATTTAATCTTTCATTAAGCTATAACAAAGGCAATCCAATGTGACGCAGACAGATTGATAACTAGGTTTACCAGCAATAAACCTAAGCAAAGGATTCTGGAGTCCACCAGAGATAAAAGAGAATAATCTCAATTTTATTGATAAAAGATGATAAGATACATTATGCAACCTTAAGGCGGCTTATTTATAAGAAAATAAACCCTAGGGCGACTAACAATGGAACCCTAAAGCCCATGGGTAAAAACGAAAACAACCCGAAAATAACTAGAAAAACCAAAACGCCGAAAAATAGAAAAATGCAGTTTTGAGGCCCTAAACGACCCCGAAAACCCGAAAAAGGTCACAGGTCGTGGCAAAGCGACGAGTTTGATTTCTGGCGCGATTTCCTTTCTGAAAAGGTAAGGTGCGTCCCAATCGGACTCCGGAAGCCCATTTCACGTCTACTAGTCACTTTTCGTTTTCCACCTTTAGCACGATCCAATTGTTCTTGAAAATTGGACCGCCATCTGTTCTGCATCAGTCTCCTCCACCTTCGAAGAACTTGACCCCGAGTTCTCTTCAGGATAAAGAGCGTCATCTTCATGAAACTCATGCAGATCAGCAACATTGAAAGTGTTAGAAATGCCCATGGAATCTGGAAGTGCAACAACATAAGCATTATCATTGATCTTCTTCACCACCTTAAAAGGACCATATTTTCTGGGCTTCAACTTGTTATAGGTACCAACAGGAAATCTCTCCTTCCTCAGGAACACCATCACGTCATCACCCTCCTGGAACACTTTAACTCGCCGATGCTTGTCAGCTGCAGCTTTATACTTGGCATTAGTTTGTTCCAACTTGGCCTTAATTGATTCTCTAACAAACTACACATCCTTGGCCATGCTTTCAGCAGCAACACTAACACCAGGAACTTTAGGAAGCTTTACCAAATCCACCACATGTCGAGGAACAGCAGTATAAACTAAGGAGAATGGGGACTTCCCTGTTGCACTATGCACAGCACTGTTATAAGCAAACTCCACCTGTGGTAAAGCATAATCCCATTGTTTGGGCCTATCTCCACAAACACTCCGAACCATGTTACCCAAGATTCTATTAGTAACCTCTGTCTGTCCATCAGTTTGAGGATGAGCTGTGCTGCTACGGTTCAAGGTTGTGTCAAACATTCTTCACAACGTAAGCCAAAAGTGACTAAGGAATTTCGTGTCTCTATCAGAGGTGATGGACTTAGGCACTCCATGCAAACGAACCACCTCCCTGAAAAACAGTTTGGCTATATTGGACGCATCAGCAGTCTTCTTACAAGCTATAAAGTGCGCCATCTTAGAGAACCTGTCAACTACCACAAACACAGAATCCACACCTCTTTGGGTACGGGGTAATCCCAGCACAAAATTCATAGCAAGATCCTGCCAAATATCATCAGGAACAGGTAAAGGAAGATAAAGTCCTGTGTTTTGGGACTGACCCTTAGAAACCTGGCAGGTGTAGCACTTCCTCACGATAGTTCCTGCATCCTTTTTCAACTGTGGCCAGAAATACCTCTCCTCAAGGCTAGCAATAGTTTTGTCTCGGCCCAAGTGTCCACTCAAACCCCCTCCATGCAGATCTCTAATAAGTTTTTCTCGCAATGAAGAACTAGGGATACATAACCGATTGCCTTTGAATAAATATCCTTCATTCACATAAAAATCTGCAACTGCATTATTGCTACTGCATTTGGTCCAGATCTCCTTAAAATCAGTATCTTCCTCATACAACTCCTTCAAGAGCTCAAACCCCACAATCTCCTGAGCTAAGGTGACCAGCAAGGAAGCCCTCCTACTCAAAGCATCTGCCACCCTATTAAGAGTACTAGATTTATGTTGAATCACAAAAGGAAATTTCTGCAGAAAACTCACCCACCTGGCATGCATCTTATTCACAGTTTTCTGACTATTAAGGTACTTCAAGGCTTGATGATCCGTGAACAGTACAAATTCTCTCTGAATCAAGTAGTGCTCCCATTGCCTCAATGCTCGGAACACTGCATAAAATTCTTGATCATAAGTACTCCACTTCTGGCGAGCTTCACTCAGCTTTTCACTAAAGAATGCTACTGGTTTCTTCTCTTGTGACAATACAGCACCTACTCCCACGCCACTAGCATCACATTCAACCTCAAAAACCTTATCAAAATTAGGAAGAGCGAGAACTGGTGCAGTACAAAGCTTTTTCTTGATCAAGGCAAAACTCTTCTCTTATTCCTCTCCCCACTGGAATTTGCCTTTCTTCAAACATTTAGTAATAGGGGCAGTAATGGTACTGAAATTCTTCACAAACCTCCTATAGAAGGTAGCTAAACCATGAAAGCTGCGCACCTCAGAAGCTGTTTTTGGAGCTGGCCATTCTCTTATAGCTCGTACCTTCTCTTCATCAACCTGAATGCCTTCTTCTCCAACCACAAATCCCAGAAATAATAACTTGCTGGTGCAGAATGTACATTTTTTTAGGTTGATGTACAGTTTATTCTCCTGTAAAGCTACCAAAACCTGCTTCAAGTGCACCAGATGTTCTTCTTTGGTCCTGCTATATATCAGTATATCATCAAAATACACTACTACAAAGGAACCTATAAAAGGGCGAAGAACCTGGTTCATAAGCCTCATAAAAGTGCTGGGTGCATTAGACAATCCGAATGGCATAACCATCCACTCGTACAAGCCATCCTTGCTCTTAAAAGCTGTCTTCCATTCATCTCCTGGCTTGATTCAAATCTGGTGATATTCACTGCGAAGGTCTATCTTGGTAAACACTTTGGAACCCTCTAGCTCATCAAGCATGTCTTCCAAACGAGGAATAGGGAACCTGTACTTCACAGTTATCTTATTAATGACCCTGCTATCAACACACATCCGCCATTGATTGCCCTTCTTAGGAACAAGGAGGACTGGAATTGCACAAGGACTCATACTCTCTCGAATGAACCCCTTTTTCAACAAGTCTTCAATCTGCTCTCTCAAAATGTCATTCTCCTTGGGACTCATTCGGTAATGTGGCAGATTGGGCAAGCTAGCTCCAGGCACCAAATCAATCTGATGTTGAATGTCTCTCATAGGTGGCAGCTCGTTGGGCAACTCATCCGAGATCAGCTCTTCAAATTCCCCCAACATGTCCTGCACTTCCTTGGGGATCACCACTTCTTCCTTTTCTGCAGACAATAACCCCTTTATCACCACTGGGCAGAAAACCTCAGATTCTTTAAAGGCCCTCTCCATCTCAAGTTCACTGCTAGACAAGGTCAGGAAACTCTCCCCTTTCTTCACACCAGATTTCTCAAATTGACACACAGGAGCCATAGCAATTTTATGGTTATTCCACATAAACAACATCACATTGTCCTTGCCTTTATAAGTCACATCCACATCATATTGCCAAGGTCGTCCAAACAAAATATGACAAGCATCCGTATCAATAATGTCGCATAAAATTTCATCTTTATAATGCTTACCAATGGTTACCGGTACTTTGCAGGATTCAACAACTCGAACTTGTGGACCTTTCTTGACCCACCCGAGGGAATAAGGTGTCTCATGAGGTTGCGTAGGTAACTGCAAATACTCCACCAGTTTCTTGGCTACAAAATTTTCGCAGCTTCCATTATCCACAATTAAGTTGCACACTTTGTTATTAATGGAACAAAGTGACCTGAAAATATTGCGCCGCTGCCCCTCTTCTTTAGGACATAGTAGAACCCACTGCAACACAATATTAACCTTCTCGGGAGATTCCTCCTCCGCAAACTCAGCCCCATCATAATCGCCATCTCTTCCAACTTCTTCTTCATCCTCATCATAATCATCTATAAGGGCAGTTTGTCTCCGCTCAGGACACACATTAGACCTATGCCCCGGCTTGTTGCATCGATAACAGATATCTGTTGTAGGTTTAGCATAGGGATTATTAAACCTCTGATTCGGGGCCCTATTTTGAGCACCACTAGAACTATTAGAACTGCCCGCGCCTTTAAAAGGAGGATTAGAAGCTTTAAAAGGGTTTTCTGCTCTCTGCAGCGTGGTTGTACCCTTGGCAGTTGAGGCGTTAACCAAATCTGTACTCCTTTGGTAGTTATACCTTTGGAAGGAAGAAGCTCGTGAAGGCTTCTCCAACAACTCTGCCTTCAATGCTAGGTTTGTAACTTCGGCCATAGTATGAACAGTTTGTAACCCAATTCTCTCCTGAATGGAAGGCTTCAGCCCACTGATATAGCGAGCCACCTTCTGGCCTTCAGTTTCCCCTAATTCATTACGCTCCGAGTAGCGTAAGAACTCAGCCATATAATCAGCCACCGTCCTAGTTCCCTGGACACATTCTATATACAGCCTGTATAAAATCTGCTCATAATCATCTGGCAAGAACCTCTCCATCATCAACTGCTTCATTCTTCGCCATGTTCTAACACCCTGCTTCCTCTGCTTCTTTCGAGTGTTCTGCAACTTATCCCACCACACTGCAGCAGTACTCTTCAATCTCCAAGCAACATGCTTAACTTGCTTGTGTTCAGGCACTTCCATAATCTCAAAGAATCTGTCCACCTGAAGCTGCCAATCCAAATAATCTTCTACACCCAAATTGCCCGAAAAGAAAGGAATTTCGGCCTTGACTTTGTAATCCTGGTCAACTTGTCCCTATTGTTCATGTTGTAAAATTTCTTCTTCAGGCTCAGATCTTGATGTATTATCAACAACTTCACCACGTGGAGCCCTAACTCGCTGGCCTCCTTCCCCATCTATACGCCGATTATTGTTGTTGTTGTTGTTGTTCCTCTCACCCAACAATCCACGCATTTCTCCAATCTGATCGTTCATGGAATTGATGGCAACGGTAAACGCTGCTGTAAGAGCTTCAATATCTGATTTCGTGACTTCACCCATTGCTACTAAGGCAAATAAAAGAGACAGGGAAGACCTGCTCTGATACCACCTGACGCAGACGGATTGATAACTAGGTTTACCAGCAATAAACCTAAGCAAAGGATTCTGGAGTCCACCAGAGATAAAAGAGAATAATCTCAATTTTATTGATAAAAGATGATAAGATACGTTATGCAACCTTAAGGCGGCTTATTTATAAGAAAATAAACCCTAGGGCGACTAACAATGGAACCCTAAAGCCCATGGGTAAAAACGAAAACAACCCGAAAATAACTAGAAAAACCAAAACGCCGAAAAATAGAAAAATGCAGTTTTGAGGCCCTAAACGACCCCGAAAGCCCGAAAAAGGTCACAGGTCGTGGCAAAGCGACGAGTTTGATTTCTGGCGCGATTCCCTTTCCGGAAAGGTAAGGTGTGTCCCAATCGGACTCCGGAAGCCCATTTCACGTCTACTAGTCACTTTTCGTTTTCCACCTTTAGCACGATCCAATTGTTCTTGAAATTGGACCACCATCTGTTCTGCATCACAATGGGTTAATAAATCTGCTGAGCAACAGAGACAGCGAAAATCAGTATTCTACAATCCTTTATTAAAGAAATATAATTTCTATCATCATTATCAACCTGCAAGCTTTGTTCTGCAACCAAAAAATTAACTCAAACCAATTCCTGCTCATTTGTTTTTGGGCTGGCGCCGTCCACCAAATCGCGGAAGCTTTGCAGTCAGCCTTAATTGGTACCCGACAACCAACTCGAGCTGAAGATATATGGAATAGGAGGTTGATAAAATGGAATTCAAATATGCAAAATATAAATAAGGGTAAATTAGAAAATTAGATGAACAAAAATAAAGAAGGAGGTATAAAAAGCAAATTGGGAGGTCTGAATAGAACCACTTTTTTTTTTTTATCACACCTACTATCATGTTCTATTCATCTTTTTGATTTTATTTTTTCACTTTTCTTTTCTTTATTAAGAAATAAATACTAAAAAAATTATTCACACAGTCTAATGACAAAGGTCCTAAGTACGTATCATTCACACATTCAGCTTTAACTTCAAGAAAGAGAGCAGACAGATAATAAACATATATTCTCTTCAGGGAACAATACCAAACGTATGTAGTGTGAATTTGTGTTCACTTTATATCACTTCACATATGTAATGTAATACCTGACCCGATAAAGTACTTTACCCCTTCTAATAACTACGTGTTGTAAGCTCCTAAAAACTCATAGAGAGTTAATCAATAAAGAAAGCAGTAGCTTTGTTCTCTAGTAATTTTCTTTTGCTTTGTTATTCTTGTTTCTTGTGAGTGAGAGTGTGGTGTTATTGGTTTGTAAACTTATCACGCATTTGAGCTTGGTGTTAGCTTGTAAGCTTGAATACCAACAGACATCGATCAAATCCATTAACATTGATATTAGTGTGAGCCAAAATATACATCATGGCAGGGCTTCCAAGATTTGTAGTGCTAAAATCCTTGAACCACAAATGCTTGTGTTTAACAAAAAATGTTCCATATGAGCCAGCAGGGTTCATGAAGTGCATTAGAGAACAAGTTGTGAGTCCACAGGCAAAGTTTGAAGTGGAGATGGCAAAGACTGGGAATGGACTGGTGCACATAAGATGCTGCTACAACAACAAGTACTGGGTGACAAACCAGGCTGCCAGGGATGATACAGTTTGGATAGTTGCGTCCGCGGACAAACCAGAGGAAGACCAATCAAAAAGCTCCTGCACCTTGTTCAATCCTAGGTTTGCAGAAGGCCAAACACAAGTCCGATTTATCCACGTCCAACTCCGGATCTCCGTATCCTTGTGGAAGAGTGCTACTACATTCGAGAATGCCTTATATCTAGGAGGACGCGGCGATGTTTTCGAAGTTGTTGACTGGGAATCGCTGGTGATACTTCCCCCACGGGTGGCCTTCAAATCCTTAGAAGATGGCAGTTACCTCTGTTCCCGCTGGATCGAACGACACCCATATCAAAGGTTCGAGTCCAACTTGGATGTTGGAGATCCATTGGTGGCCAAGGAGTTATTCGTTACTGCTGATGGAAGCCTTCGTATAAAGGACGGGCACTACGGCAAATTCTGGAGGCGTAGCCCTAACTGGATCTGGGCTGATGCATCATCCGAAAACACGTCCGACGACACTTTGTTTTGGCCTGTCAAAATCCAAGACAATGTCATTGCTCTTCGCAACTTGGGTAACAAAAATTTTTGCGGTGGACTCACCACCGAATACAAAACCAACTGTCTCAACGCCGCCTACCCTAATATCTGTAAACAGTCAAAGCTGGTGGTGGAAGAGCTTGTTCTTTCAAGGAACATCTACAATATCAATTTCCGACTCTCCGACTCCAGGATCTACCACGAGCAGGTCATAGAAATGGACACAGCTCTCGCCGTTAATGACAGCCCAAACAGAGACTCCACTATCAGCCTCAAGTTTGCGGAAAAAGATTCCAGGACCCGTAGTTGGAATGGCAGCGTTTCATTGAAGTTGGGTGTCAAAACAACTCTCGAAGTCAAATCTGTTCCACTAATTCTTGACGGAAAGATCGAACTTTCGGCTGAGGTTACGACAGCATGCCAGTGGGGAGAAACTACCACAGTTGAACATACCAGGGAAGCCAATTATGCTGTTGTTGTGCCACCACTATCCAAGATGAAGGTGAGTCTCATAGCTTCAAGGGCTTCATGCGATGTGCCCTTCTCGTACAGTCAGCGTGACATTCTCACTGATGGCCGAACCGTTACCAAAACCATGGATGATGGCCTTTTCACTGGGATTAATGCCTACAAATTTGACTACCAAAACCAGGCATCCTACGATGGCCAGCCTCTCTCTGTCTCTAGCCCATGGAGGCTCCCGCGCGCTGTGTACTTTGGGATTTGTGTGATTCTGGTGTTTAGTGTGTTGCTGCCTTGGCTGCATTTGGTGTAATTCAGGTTTGCTCATAGAAATAATAAACACAAAATTTGCTTCCTAATGTAATTCAGCCAATTGATTGAAATTTGAATTTCATACCTTGAGAATTTATAGCACTTTTAATTTTCTCTCATCGCTGATAAAGTATGTAACAATTCAGATTAAATATGCAATCTCTAATCATACGTGTGTCAAATTTTATGCATACAAATACGACACCAACACTAAATTCGTACGAGACTTATATTATGTGTCAGTATTGAGTGATAGACCAACAAATTCACAAGCAATAATTTGTGCACAAAAAAACTTGTTTGAGACTTTTCTTCTCTATGCAAGAATCAAGATCGTTCCCTACACAGTATCTACTTGTTTCTCATCGATGATTAGTGTGATCTAGCTAGTTACTCTTAATTAATTCTAGAAATCAAGATGGACACTACTGCTTATCTATCAATAATTTTATACGTGTGACCGGTGGCCCAGTAGTGAATTAAGTAGTAAATCCCAATTGGGTTCTGGTTCACCTCGATTAGGTTCTGGTTCACCTGGATTAAGTAGTGGTCATCGGTATATGCGGGCGCGGGCGCGCGCACACACACGCACACATATGTATGTGTGTGTGTGTTTTTGAGTAGAGTCGCTAAACAAGTTGATCTCATCTTTACTCTTTAGAGGTTGCAGATTCATATCTTGTTGAAGTCGGATCCCTAGCCGACCTCGATTTCGTTGGTGACAGGGTCTGGTTTAATTAGGTAGCCTACTCGGCTTTATGGTATGGTAAAGGGGTTGATTGCTCGAGGGCAGACGACCATCATTGGGTTGAAATAACTCAATTAGCCGCTAAAGCAAACCTGTAATGGATTAAATTTAGAGTGAATTGATCTAAATCTGAATCTAACCCAATCTAATCTAATAGCCTTTGCCTTGGCCTCATTCTTGACGCAAACTAGTTTCCCATTCTTAAGAGCAAAAACTAGTATTTGAGCATCTTACTCCGCTACGTAAGAAAAAAATGACCTACTTCTAACACGCTTCTGAGTATATATGAATGAGATTGTTGTTGATGACTTCAAAAATAGTCTTTGAATCTTGGGTTTTGGGGTGTTTTTTTTTTTTGGGGGGGGGGGGGGGGGGGGAAGGGAAAAAAAAGAAGATAATTACAAAATGACAATAGTATAGCTTCTTCTTTTTCTTTATCTTTTTTTTTTTTTTTTTGGGTGAAGAAGGTACTAGCTTTTGGTTTGAGTTTTAATTATCTACACGTTATCCAAAAAAAAAAAAAAAAAACTCAATTTGAATCAACAAAGTTATAAAATGAAAGACTAGAAACTTGAAATTAAAGAAAAAAGTTCAAGATAAGTTATTATAACTGCAAGTTGGATTAACCTTCTGAATTGAAGCATTCCAAATTTGATTTGAACCAGACAACGTCAATGAAGCTAAATTCTTTTCTCAATTTGATCTGGCACTCTCCTTCGGGTGGGCAAAACCATTTCATGTTTTACATGGGGGCAAGAAATGTGCTTGTAACAATCAAATATATATTATTCGAATGCTGCCTTACATAAAGCCTTCCCCGGCTATGTTAATTAAGGTTAGTTAATGTGAAGATTTCTCTTCAAGGATACAGAATTCAATTCGGGGTAGACAATCTTAATTTTTTAAGATGACAGTATATATGGTGGTATGCCTCTGTGACACAAGTAAGAGTCAAGAAAATAAGGGTTTTCCTAGTTAGCCCCTCTCCTATAAACCCTAGCTTTCCAAGATCAGAACCTAAAAAATAAGTATATATACAAATCATAGATAGCCAAAATCAATTACTGTGAACGTACCCAAAATATATATACAAATATATATTTAAGATTATAACTTATCCCAGAATTTACAACTTCAGCAAACCCTGGAGCTCTAATTCACTAGGTAGCTGTGGCAAATCCCACCCGGGGTATCTCGTCGATTTATTAGCTACCTTCGTACGAGATCTGTGGTGGTCTTTGATCGTTTCATGGCTGTAGTGTTGCTTTGGTAGGGCTTCTGGGGTGTGTCATCGTGCAGGGTCCTAAATCGGTTCATTGGTCGAATGATCAATCTCGTTAGCAGCCGGCGCTCAACAAGCAAATTGGTGCCGGTGGTGATCCGATCTTAGAAGTCGAAGTCAGATCGCCTGCGTAGCGTAGTTGGCAAGCTACGTAGCTAGCTAGTATTGGGTACATTTTCAAACGCCAAAAATGATCATTTCTATCAGATAAATTGTACGTGTGTCTACTACAGGAACCAACGACTTAAAATTGGGGGTCTGTATATACATATACAGGCCCGATCAGAAGCGGGTGTCTACAACCTAGAAAAAGTGCGGACGTCCCTCCTCACAGCTGCATCAGGCGCCGACAGCGGCGCTGCTCTTGCCGGAAGGAGTCCAAGGGCATCCAGTGATCCCAGATGACGTCAGCATGAAGATGAAGGCCAAGATGATCGAGATCGAAGCGCTGGGGGGGGGGTGAAACTTCACGCACCATTAAGGCGACTGTAAACTCGTCGCTGACAAGTCCATAGGAAAGAAGAAGCACCAGATCGAGGTCTGGTCTCCATCCGGCAAGAGCAGCGATGCCGTCGATGCCTGATAAAGGCTAGATGATGGAAGACGGCGCCAAATCAGCACTTTTTCGGGTTTGTGGACATCCGTTTCTGAACGGCTTTGTATACATACATATATATGTATAGGCAAACCTCGACAAAAAAAGGACAATTTATTGAGTGAAAAAGTTAAAAAGAGTACATGACAATAGGAAGGGGATCGAAGACAACAACCTTATCCCTCGAAAAATTAAAGAGACATGCCTCGATCTTCAAGAGCAACTACGTACTACAAACTAACTAAATCAAAAATTAGAAAGACCTAAACGGTAAACACACAAAAAAAAAAAAAAAAAAAAGATTGCAAAGTGTGCGGTATCAAATCTCATCAAATCATATCAGATAATGAAGCACAAAAATTAGCTCAAGTATCAACAACTTGAGTACCCTCTCTTTAAATTAAATGTGTGGATAAAGAATGTGCATTTGAGAAATCCAATGAAGACAATTACCCCACTCCACTCAAAATTGCCAAGGCACCATATATATGAGGAGAGTGAAGGAACTGAAGGTCAGAACAATTAAGAGATGAATCAACTTCTAACCAAGCATGCTTCCAGTTGCGAAACCAAGTCAACTCAATAGCTTTGATTACCACCATTATTTCAGCCGCAATTGAGCCTGGGATATCTAAATTGGAGGAGAAAGTATCAAGACGTCACCCATATAGTCTCAAAAAACTTCACCATAATTAACCCGCACTTGGTGAGTAATTTTCCATGTCAACTCATCCGTATTAATTTTAACCTAACTAATTAAAGGAGGATGTCAATCTACCTTTATGGTACAAGGGGCACAATGAGGTTTACAAGGAATCCCGAAAATCTTCACTATACAAAGATCCTGAATAGAATTGAACATGCAACCCGTGGCTATGCGTCTAGAAGTATTTACATAACTTGAGATCATCCTGCTACAAGCATGCATAACATTGGGCACAATACCCTCAACCTTGCACATATTTCTTGTTCGCCAGATGAACCACAAAACTCAAGGAGCTAAAACAAGCTATCCATAGGTCCTTTAGTTGAGGGCTGCGACCAACTCTATGGCCCTCGAACAAAAACTCCAGTAATGTGCTAGGAAGACCACCCAATTCAAATATTTCCATCATGCAAGTCCATACTGACGCAACAAAAGAACAATTAAGAAATATGTGCCCTAATGACTCGCCATGCCTCCTACAAAGCAAGCAAACTGAACCAAGAATATATATATATATATATATATATATATAATAATAATAATAATAATAATAATTTATTATTATTATTATTATTATTATTATTATTATTATTAAGAGAAGATGATTTGTTAGCCAAAATTTAGAATTTTGACAGAATTGATCTTAGAAGATTAATAAACTTTGAGAATTAATTAAATCATAAGGATATATAAGACATTTACAAAATATATTTTTATTAAAAAAATTTAATAAAAAAGTACCCACAACCCACTTTTCTCTCTCTCATTTTCTCTTCTCTGCAATAACCAACTCTTTCCTTTTTTATTTTCTGGAAAAAAAAAAAAAAAAAACTTGCACATGCAAAGCATGTGTGAAGAAATGATAGTGTGTGTGTATTACCCCGCTGGGATTTGCTACAGCTAGTGAATTCGAGCTTTAGGGTTTGCTGAAGTTGTAAATGCTGGGATAAGAGATAAACTTAATTAAAAGTGAATTGGTTTCTTTCATATTTACTGTTCCAATATCTGCAGAGACACGGGAAAATAGTAAAAATGAAAGAACTCAAACTTTCTTACTTTTATTTTGATAGAACTAACATTACATTCATAGTCAAGAGTCAAGACTAGGGTCCTACGTACCATTAACAGATTCAAATTCTTAACTTTAAGAAAAAGGGCAGACAATACCGGCCAACGTACACATGTAATGTAAACTTCTTTTATGTTTTTTAAATGTATTCACTTTATATCACTTCACATATGTAGTGTGTTGTGCATGAACCAACAATAACGCACTTGCCTCATATTTTGCAGTTTGCATAAAAAAACAAGGAGATGGAATCAATATATATTGTGGGCTTCGGTCATGAAATGTGACATTATATATAGAGTATCATTATTTATAACATTCTGTGTTGATATCATGATTTTACCACTTTACGTTTCGGGTTTATTGTATTGATAAGATCGAATTAACAAACACTAAAATTTAAGTAACTCATCCACCTGTTTCCTACTACTAGCCCAGGACCAGATCAATCGATCAAAACATCAAATATGCGATTCATTTTAATTAATTAGTTGATAATTAAAGTTTGTGTTCTTATCTAAAATGCCTAACTTCCTATTGTAGCCTTTAATTGCTTCATAATAAATAATGTACGTAAGTGCATACTTCCTATTGGGTCAGCTACTCTAGTCTAGAAAGCTTATTCACTCCAATGAAATAAAGTCAAGCTGAGGAGTAGCCCAAATCAATAAGAGGCAAATAAATATTCCTATATTGCCCCTCATTATAATTTATATAAATATATTGGTTGTATATATATTGTACATTGATGGGCAATAATAGAGGGTCTCAAATGAGACTTAAGATTTGTGGCCTCAATGTTAGGTGTCATATACCATGTAAGTAAATTTAATTTTTATTTTCAATTCCACATAATATATATTGCCACATCATAATCTTGCAATACCACATGATGTTGATAATTAAGTTTTGGGAGCTTCTATGCATACCTCCAAAGTTGGCATTTGAACCTCCTAACTTAATAGACCTCCAACTTACTTTTATAAATAACCAATTTGCTATCTAAACCTCCCTAATTTTCCCACAACCCCCATCGTCCAATAAGATCAATAAAAACTTCTCCTTTTTTAGGTTCTATTCATATACCTCCAAAATCGATAGTTGAATCTCATTCAATTTTGAAGATTTCACAATTCTATTTTACCATTGATACAATTAAGATGCACAAAAAAAAAAAAAAAAAAAAAAAAATCTCCAATTGGTAGTCAATACAGTTTTTTTTTCATTAAATCAATTGAATATAGAAACACATTAATATACTACTATCTGAGATGTTTAGATATTACTCCCAATCTCAAATTTTTTAATTTAACTGAGTTTTTGAATACAAAATTTTCATCACTTAATTATGGATTATGTATTGCAGGTACCCATACTGAAAGTGGTCATGGTGTTCCAAAGCCGGTCCAACATAATGCTCCTTAGCTTGGAGAGAGACACATATTTACTGATTGCTTCGAGTTGGGTAAAAAGCGCAAGCAGCAATATAATAGGCAATGCACAACTTAGAATTTTGCAAATTGCCTCATCTAAACATATTGTTTGTAGAGATAAGAAGAGATTTTTTGTTTTTTTTTGTCAGTGAGCTGTGGCCTGTTGGTTATCTAGGATAAACGATATCGTGGAAGTCACAGATTCAAACCTCACTGACATCATGGAAGGGTAAGGGTGGGGTAGGGTTAAAAAAAATATTTTCAGAAAAAATCTCTCTTTTTCCTCTTTTGTGTCTTTATTGGTAATTTGACATAAGTTGACGAAGGCAACCATAAATTGGAAAAAGAGAGTTCCAAATACTAATTTTGGAGGTATGAATAGAATCTCCCTTAAGTTTTAGATAAAAAAAAATGAAATAGAAAAGTAAAAATGAAAATCATGCTCACAATAATTGGGTCCACATAATTTATATCCTTATTAGATAATAAAAGACACCTAGAAAGCTACCAAAGGAAAGAAAAGAAAAAGACATGCAAGAAAATTCCTGGGTGTGAAGCCATTGAAATGAATTGACAGTCAAGCAATTAAATTCCAACAACTTCATTTTCCTACGTCCTTATTTGAACCTTCCCACTCATGGCCGAATCTGCAGAGAAATTTCCCAGTTCCAAACCATACGTCACTCCAAACAGAGAGATTCGGGGCTTTATGAAATTTACCATCTCTTTTGGTCTTTTGGTAAGGGAAATCTTTATAAACTTAAAGACTGGGGTGCATCACTTCAGCTTAGCAAGTTTTATATTTGATGTCAAGCATATCTATACACAATTACACGCAACTTGCTTATAAAAGTTCTGGAATAAAGTGAGGAGATTTTTGACCAAAGAAAAAGCAGAATTGAAAAATTAACTTCGTATAATGCTAACTTAAATGGGTGGAGGAAGAATGCAATTTATTTAGAGCAAAAAAAAAAAAAAAAAACGATGGGAAGTGGCAAAAAGTTGGTTACTTTTGATTAAATCATCTTACACAAACGCCTCATTGTCTCAAGAAATGCTATACATTTTTTTTTTTTACACTAACGGAAAAAATACCGATTGCATGATGTTCACTCCAGCTCCGAGGTATTGTGTTGCTGATCCACTGCCCCAAGTTTCTACATTGAGACGACTGGAAGTCGGGCAGTAGTGATGGGTTAGGGAAATTAATAACCTAGATTCCAAGCCTGCCGCTAAGTTAACATGGTTGAAAAGGAGATATCATGAGGTAGGAACCATCATGTGTTCGTCGGAAGAGCCGCCTGGTCTTATGGTCGGAGAGAGAGGCCATCAAAGAAAAAACATAATGAGCCACCGCCACCTAGGAATGAACCTTCACGGCTGCATGCAGAATAGAGAGGAGGTGATAGCATTTTAGGAGTACGACGTTACTAATTCTTGCTCCTTTCTTTTAAAACTTGGAGTTAAATAAGATATATAGCAGGGAGTTAAATAAGATAGGGTTGTGAGTCGTATGAACTTCGTTAAGTAATTGAAATATTGTTGTACATCATATAAGTTAAAGTGTCAAACCCTAGCAAAGTGTTGACCCACGTTTATAAGACTTATTTTGAACAATCATTAAAAAATTGTAAGACAAACCTTCTTGGATTTGTAAGTACTAGTCAAATGTGCCCCAAATAAGCCTGCAGCATTCTTATATTCATTCGTTCATTCAACTCATGCGTGTACTATTGAATGCATATTTAGTAGACATTCAAAATTAATTAAACCAAACAGCCGAATCCAACGAAATTAATTAATTGATTGGGAAGAGTGTCTCTATCCTGTGTAAACCTTAACTGGAAACAAACTATTGCAACTGCGATCGAGATTTTTTTTTTAAAGGCTTTTATTCACTCTTTAAACAAACATGATAATGGTAATTGTTATTTATTTATCTATGGGTTTAGTTTCCAAACTCATCACTGTCCAGTGTCTACATCAAATATCATTGTACGTCAATAGAGTTTCATCCCATATTCCCATACCATTTCCGTTTATAGCGATTTCTAAAAAAATTGCTCACCCATGGCTTCTTTCCAAATAGCTAAACCTAAAGGATCACCTTTGGGTGGTTTTAGTTGGACATTTAAATTTGATATTTGGACCTCCCTTACTTATTAAACCTTTAATTCACTTTTTTAAATACTTAAAAAGCTAAGGATAGCTCCTTAATTTTACCAAAACACCCTTGAAGAATTAAATCTATATTTTCAACAATTTTTTGTTTTTGTTTTTCCTTAATCTTTATCAATTCAACCACTAAAAATTTTGTGAGGGGAGCTGCCTACTTTTTTTGTGTACTTTCAATGACGGAACCAGAAAGTGATTTTTGGAGGGGCCGAACAAGTAGACAGTTATAAATATTTTTCTTTTAATTCGGATCGTAGTTTTTTTTTTTTTTTTGCAATATGGATGGTTGTAGAAAAGACTTTGGTTCTCAAATAAATGAAAAATGCTTGGGATCCCAAATATTTTTACCAAAATTGAGTCCCAAATGATGTGGCAGTTGCCACATAATCATTTTCATCCCAATAGTTTCTGACATGTCCACTTTCTTTTTTATTAATTTCTTTTTATTTGAAAAAGAAAAAAGAAAAAAACTCCGGTATTTTTATCTTCAATGTTCAAATTTAGGGTTCTAGCTACCTGAACATTGATTCATGAATCCAACCTAAGAGCACGTTCATCTCTTCTCAATTTAATAACATTTATATATGCTGCACAAAAATGGAACCTAGCTCAACTAGAGATAAGCAAGTTCTTTTACTAGATGCTTGATCTTTGAAAAGGTAGTTTTGCATCTCCTGCCCATCAATTTTCTACCTAAAGATGTTTAGAATTTTTGAATGAGCATATTGGGAAGATAAGATCTATGGAACCAATTAGAATGTCTTTTTCAATATTAATTGCTACAAGAGAATGGTCTTTGATTTTAGGGTTTGAAAAGAGAGAAAAAAATGGCCTGCATATGAAAGAAATTTGCTGCGTTTATATCTTCAGTTTTTCCTGAAAATAGATGAAAATAATAGGCATAAAGTGAAACGGGTGCGGCTATTGCCACCCTACCATTTTCTTAGTTCACCCTGCAAACATTTGAATGATTGAAAGACTATATTATCCAACTGCAAAATGACTAATAAGTGCACTAATTTTCTAAAATCCAAATATGTAATTAATTAAATACAAAGACTACATAATTTCTCATTAGACAACATTAATCTTTATCTTCTCCACCCAAATTTGAATTTATTACTATTTTTTTTGTCTTTTTATTGCCTCCTCATCGTTAATTCGTTATTCGATTCACAAAACCATTACCTTTAACTTCATTAAAATCTTTGCAATATTCTTTATGAACACCGAAAGTACAAATTTAAAACACGAAGAAAAAAAAATCAATCTCTTCTTAATTGATCGTAGTTGTAAATTTACTAATTTTTTACATAGATTGAAATAGAGAACATTGAAATTGAAAGAAAAAATTAAAAAAATGGGAGTAAATCAGATTATGATTTTATTAGGAAACTTTAATAAATTTTAATTTTTTTATGAGTATAAATTAAATGAGAGATTTTCATTAAAAATATTTATTTTTTAATTGGATATATCATATAAGGATATTCTTGGAAAGAGAAATGGGTCAAATAAGTAAATTTAATAATTAAAATTAAAATGTAGGGTGTAATGAGCAAGTAGGGTGAACAAAGAAAATTGTAGTGTGACAATAGCCGCACTCAAATAATAAAGCAAGTTGGAAATTATCAAGTTAAGGTCATTATGTGGCAGTTGACACATCACTTGCCACATCATTTGGGATCAAATTTTGGTAAATATATTTGGGTATGTAGCATCACTCCAAATAAATTAGTAATAGCTACACCAAAATATTCAATAAATTTATTTGTTTAAGGAAAATCCAAATCAAATTGTTTTGAATTTACTTTTGTATTAAATGATAAGGCCATATATAAAAATTAATTATTTTAGGTAAATTATAAAGTTATATAAGCAACATAAGGAAATTCTAAAAAAAGTTTGAATGTTATATTAATGCAATTGTTCAAAAGAAAATTGAATGTTATATTAAGGAGGGAGGTAAGAAGAGTATTTGTTTTTTTTTTTTGCCTCTCTTTGCCCTTATTTGTCTTTTCATATGGTTGACAAAGTCTATTGAAAATTGAAAAAAATATGGGGGTTCAAATATCAAATTTGAAGGTCCAACTAGAACCACCCATTACTTTTTATGAATAATCATATCAAATACACCTTCATTAATTGAGGTTGCGGTTTTTGAATCAAGAAAATATATTAATAGAAAGGCAGATCACCCCATGTTCTTACAATCATAGTTGACCATGTCCAGAATAAAGTCGGGAGGATGATCAAGCCAATACCATGCCATGTTGGCGTCATAGGCAGTAGCTGCTAAACGGTGAGCTATTCTATTACAAATTCTAGGGGTGTGTTGCACTACCACTTTCGACAGCGACAATAGGTCTTGTCTGATGTCATCTAAGAGCCCTTCATTAGATGCATGAGTGAACTGTGTATCAGCTATCTCCCCAACCGCATTCATGCAATCTGTTTCGATGACCACATCATCAATCTGCAACCTGTGGATCAGTCTTAGTCCTTCCCTGATGGCATAGAGTTCATCTTGTTTAGCTGAGGTAACAGAGCTAACAGGAATTGCAAAAGTAGCTTTAAAACATCCTGTACTGTCCCGTAGAATACCTCCAGTTCCCCCATGAAAGAATTGAGGCAAAAAACTCCCATCAACATTAAGCTTCCACCTGTTTTGTGTTGCCGGCTGCCAGGTTCGCTTTCTCTGCTGTTGGGACGACGGTTCTACTTTGTGATCGTGGTTATACTCTTCCAACCATGATAAGGAACTAATAGTCAACTCCACTGCACACTGAGCTGTATTCTGCCAACGCATATTATTCCGGTTTTTCCATAATGCCCACAGAACCATCATGAGTTGTGCAAAGACATCTTGCTTAAGGTTCAAGGCATGATCAAGCATCCATTCCTTGAAGTTGATATTAGTAAGTAAACTTCTTCCAAAATGAAATGGCGGTGCAGTTAAAATTTGGACAGCAGTATGGCACTTACAAAAGATGTGGGCAGTGTCCTCGTAGGCCTGGGAACATAGAAGACAATGCATGTCATCCACATAACCCTTAGTAGAAAGTTTGGCCCTCGTAGGGAGCAGATTTGAGCAAGCTCTCCAAATACAAATTTGAACTTTCCCCGGGACTTTCGCCTTCCAAATTATGTTCCACAACTCTTGAAAAGGGTCACCTTGGGACGTGGACTCAAGCACCTTTTCTAACACCTTTGTCCGAGCAATCCAATATGCAGTTTTAACAGAATAGAAACCTTTTTTTTCCGGACTCCAAACCAATTTATCCTCTATAGTTCTACGGCTAAGAGTAATGCATAAGACCTGTTGAGCAACTGCAAATGGGAAGATAGCATGAATGGCCTCAGGTATCCACTGTCTCGTATGGGGATCTATCAAGTCTGAAACTTGCTCGAAAAAACAATCTGGTGGCTTGTGTACTAAGTATTGTGGGCAATTTGGTATCCATCTATCTTTCCAAATGTTGACTTGAGTACCATTACCAATACTCCACTGCACTCCTGCCTTCAAAATCGGTCTTCCATTTAGTATACTCCTCCAAGAAAAAGATGGAGAGTCACCTAGGTCTGCTTCCCAAAAGGAACAATTGGGATAATACTTGGCTTTGTACAGTTTAGCAATCAAAGAATGTGGACTGGAAATCAATCTCCAGCCTTGTTTACCAAGCATGGCAAGGTTGTAAGCATAAATATTCTTAAACCCCATTCCACCTTCAGCTTTGGTGAGACAGAGTTTCTCCCAGCTTCGCCAGTGAATTTTCTTTTTGTCATCTATGTCTCCCTAGAAGAATGAGGCACATAGTTGATGGCTCTCATCACAGAGTCCCTTGGGTAGCAAATAACAATTCATTGCATAAAGCGGCATGGTTTGAGCAACTGCCTTGATTAGAATTTCTTTTCCAGCTGCACTAAGAATTTTGGCTTTCCAACTAACCAATTTCTTAGTGAGTCTCTCCTTTATGTACGCAAAGATGGCAGACTTTGACCTACTCGCATAGGTAACCCCAGGTATTTGTCATGCTCCTTGACACATTGAACTTCCAGAATAGCAGCCAGTTCTTGTTGTTGCTCCTCACTAACATTATTGCTGAAGACAACACTACTTTTCTGAAAATTCACCTTCTGTCCCGATGCTCTCTCATAGGTATTCAGAATTCTCCTATATTGCATACACTCTGTAGTTGTAGTCGAGCCAAAAAGGATACTGTCATCTGCAAAGAAAAGATGGTGCAGAGTAGGGGCCTGTGGGCACATGGTGAGGCCTTGAATGTTATGTTGGTGAACTGCCTGTGAGATCAAAGCTGACAAACCTTCACTGCATAATATAAACAGATAGGGTGATAGTGGATCCCCTATCTGATACCTCTAGTAGGTGTGATCAAAGGAGAAGGCTCCCCATGCAATAGAATAGAATAAGCCACGGATGAAACACATTTCATAACGATTTGTATCCATTGAGGTTGCGGTTTGATTTGTGTATGAGAGATATATATTCCTTCATGTATCTTTTTTCCTTGTTTTTTCTTTCCGGCCGGCTTAACTATTTGTTTTATCGCTCTCTACTTTTCTGTTTTAGTATTAGGTAAAGAAAATCAATGATAAAACCAGATCTTAGCATGTTATCAAAATTGAAGCTGAATAAATTAAATGAATGCATGTCGTAGGGTTAATTACCTAGGTAATGATGTAGTGTTCCTAATGACGTACAAATGTTGTCTGCAAAAAAATAGCTTCTCTATACGTATATCTATACTATTATTAAGAGAAGAGGTTTTGTTAGCCAAAAAAAAGAAAAAGTACCATAATGACCCTGAATTATTAAAAAACTTTAACACTCATAAAACAGATAGGGGTAAACTAGTCGATTTATAAAATAAACAAAAAATAGAAAAAAGAAAAAGAAAATGTAGAGTTGGGAAGTAGATAAGTACGTGAAAAAAAAAACCATAAACTACCAACTCCGGTAAAAAAAACTACCCACTCTCTGTTCTAAAAAAAAATATCAATTTTCACACACCTTGTGGGGCCTGTCTAGTATTATCAAAACACATGAGTAAATGACTAGAAAATGATAAGGAAAAAAAAAAAACAAACTCTTACCGAATAATTACTCTAATTCAATAGAAAAGACTGATCGAACACAATTACATATATATCGGCTGGAGCTAGTCATTAATATTTGCATATTAAGTCACTCTCCTATCCCATGCACGTAAAATCACGTAGCAAACGTTGTAGCAGCATCTTAAATTTTTTTTTTAATCAGATAAACAACTCATATGCAACAATTAGTCTTTTGTAAGTCGAACTCACGACCTCTCACTTATGAAAGGGAAGACGTATACCACTAGACCAAATGGTACTGGGCAGCAACATCTTAATTGATACTTTTTTTTTTTAAACATTTTTTTTTAAAAGAGTATAACCGTTTAAAATATAATAGTTGCTGCTTGGGAATAAGAACTTTGATTATTGGTATTTTTACTATTTTATATCAACTTAAGTTGTTTTAATATAGACCAAGTGCGCTCGTTCTGGAAGTATATATAATCGAGTTTGTATAGAATTTTATTTTGGTGGAGGTTTGTAGAGAACTAATAATTAAAGAATCTAGGGTTAGCAACAAGCACTTAATAAAGTATATATTATCCTTTCCTAAATTCATTAGTTCTTAGTTATAGTCCAATCTCATTATTAGTTTGATGATCACTTTATGCTTTGCAAACGTAGATTCTATGGATAAACCAATTAGAGAAGAAGCAACTTGACCATTCATTTCTAGAGAGATCGACATCAACTTCCACTTTGTTAATTAGGTCGTAGGTACCAATTTATATCAATCCATATCTCAAACTTTGATACCTATGTACGTTTTTTTCTTTTTGGTTTTGATTCTGCTATAGTTAAAAAACTTAAAGCCTCCCAACTTTTGATACCTGCTTGTTGGTATCTTATTTACATTTCAAATTAATGTTGATTAATTAGCTGCTGTTTTATTTGTGGGGAAGTCATATTTGAGTTTTATGACATACGATCAAATAGGGGGATATGAAACCTAACCCAACTCATCGACTCAATGTTCAAGCGCATGGAAAAAAAAAAAAAACCGCTCATTAATATTGCCTGATAACTCTAGAAACAATTATGAGAAATGACCAAGAAACATTACAAACCAGATTGACACACTTTTGATCTAGAAGGTGAAGGAAGGTCCAATAGTTTGGCATAGAACCTAGATCACGATCATGCTAAGGGGCTACAAATCAGGGGACCATATTGATGTATAGATGAAAGTATATCAGAATACTTTAAGAAGACAAAAAAGAAAAATTAGCGTTTATATATGACATTGTAATACGATTTTTACTGCTGCAACTTAACTGATATTATCTTTGATGAAATATATTTACTTATGCTGCAAGAAACTTAACTTATATTATCTTTGATGAAATATATTTACTTATGCTGCAAGAAACTTAATTTATATTATCCATGCTGCAAGAAAATTTCATCAAGAAGATGGTACTTTTACTTTTTTTCCCCTTCCTTTCCTTTTATTGGGTCAAGTCGATAGCAACTTTTGGTTTATCCTTTTATAAAGCCATTTGCTATAGGAAAAGTGCAAGACATCAGTTGTAGTCTATTATTCTAGACAAGGTGGATTAAACTTTCCAAATTTGATTTGAACTAGACAGTCAAATTAAACACAAATTTGAAATCCATTCCCTCGCTCTCTCCGGTGGGCAAAACCGTTGAAGAAATACGTATGCACGTACCCCGCCCCAGTTGATATTACAATGCTGCCTTCAATAAGCCCTCCCCATGTTATTTACTATAATTCTTAGCCAACATTTATCTCCCTTGAGCCATGTGATAAGGCTCTTCATGGATATACAAATTATTTCAAGGTCGACATACTTCTTTGTTGAGACGACCAACTTATAATCTATTGCCTCTTGCCTCTAGCCATATGATTACAAATAAGAAAAAAAAAAAATAATAACAAAGAGGTTAATGCTCCCTAGTTAGCACCTCTCCGATGAACCTTAGATTTGCAAGAACCTAAACTTTATATCAATTCGTATTATATTTTGAGATTTGTGGACTTAAACACATTATTTTTATTTTTTATTTTTTGAGCAAAAGACGATCATTATATCTACAGAGAGAGGATCAGAAAAGGACGTTTGCAGTGCAGCAAAGTGCGGACATTCATCCTCTCGCCTTGATCAAGGGCTGACAACAGTGTTGTTCTTGCTGGCAAAATTTATAAATAAGCCCCACAAAAATTTGTAACCCCATTAAAAAAAACAAATTAACCTAACTTGAGCTCGACACCTCTCTGAAATGTGAAGGCAACATGTGAAAGCATTTCACCTCATGGTGTAGAAAAACCTACCATAAACAAATGAAAGATTTTGCCATTTCTAATTTCTTTCAGCCAAAAAAAAAAAACTCTCTAGAATGTGCCTTTTACACAATTAAGTTGGTACTACGAATAAAGTAGAGCCTTATTAAAATTTTCCTATTGAATCTCAATCAAGAGTTTAAATTCATTGAAACTATCAAAATTTATGTAATTTGACCGAATTCAATAACACGTTTGAAAACCATACTGACCTATATATCTCTAAGAATTTAAGTCATCAACCAAATCTTCTATCAAAACCCGAAATCCCATAAAAAGTTTAAAAACAAAACTCTCCGAACCGAGCAAAGGGTAGAACCCGTCAAACACTCAAACAACCCTACATCTACATAGTAGAGACTTTGCAAAATGGGAAGACGCGCATCGCAATCAACTTCTTTGGGTACAACTATACTAACCCAAAAAACCAAACCAAGTCCGGCACCCCCACCGGGGCCCACCGTGTATTTAAGAACTAACGGGTAAAGTGAGAGACTAGCCGAACCACTCCTCTATGAGTATTCACCAGCCCGGTTACACTTGGACAGATTAATACAATACACACGTACGCACGCGCTCTCGTAGTTGCATTCCTATGTAAAGAATAATTTAATTTGTATAATATATAGTTCTAAAGTTCGTATAATATCGTAACGCTCTCTCCCCCATCACCTTTCCTCTCTTTTGTTTCTTTCTTTCTTTCTTTCTTTCCTTGTTTCCATCTCCCCCACAACCGCGTCTCCCCCCAAACCTAAATTCCCCCCGAAAACAGAATTCGATTGGTTCGGAATGCCGGTGGCCATACGGCGCCGTTTCAGCCGCGGTGACACGTCGGCTTGAGGTGGGGGGACGGTCTTTCTTTTTTCTTTCTTTTCTTTCTGATGGGTTTCAGTCCTGCGGGCGGCGGCGGTGGCGGTGGCGGTGGTACGAGCAATGGTACCGGGAATAATAGCACCAGTAATAATAATAATAATAATAATAGTAATAATAGTAGCTGCTGTAACATGAGCCTCAAGTGTAGGTGTAAATGGAGGTGCCTGATGTCGTCGGGGTTCGTTTTCTTCTTCGGCTGTTTTGTGTTGTTCGGATCAGTCGCTACGATTTATGTGTGGTTTGCTTTCACGCCGTATTATTATGCTCGCGGCACAGCGGAGTCGTCGTCGTCGGCCGCCGTGCTTGGGTGTCAGGAGGACAATGAAGGTTCTTGGTCCGTTGGTGTTTTCTTCGGTGACTCTCCCTTTAATCTCAAGCCCATTGAAGCTGTAAGGATCATTTCCTCCCTTCTTTTTAAACTGTAGCGCTGTCTCCTTTGTTCTTGTGATTATGACTATTTTTTATTTTTTTTTATTAAATTTTTTTTTTTTGGGGGTCAGTTTTGTTTAGGGGTTTGGTGTTTTGACTGATAGTGGGTTCGGATTGGATTGTTGATTCTTGTTTTTTTTTTTTTTTGTTTAGTTTTTGACTTATTGGATGTTGAGTTGCTATGCTGGAAGTGTGGTCTTGAAATTGTCAATTTCTTGTATTAAAGTATTAAAATCCTTTCTTTAAGCACACTTTCTTTTCCTTGGATATGGGTATGTTCTTCTATTTGTTTAATGATTGATTTTGGGGATTATAATTTTCATTTTATATGGGAGGTGGGTGTCTGTTAATTGTGGATTTTGGGTTCGGTAATTTTTTGTTTTGAGGTGGGGTGTCTGTTAAATATTGATTTTGGGTGATAATAGTTTTGTAAATTAGTTCGAATTTTGGTGCAGGTGAATGTATGGAGAGACAAGAGTGCCGCCTGGCCTGTGGCAAACCCTGTTGTGACTTGTGCATCAGTTTCTGAATCTGGTTTCCCAAGTAATTTTGTTGCTGATCCTTTCCTTTATGTCCAGGTAATTGCTCTGCTTTTTGCTGAAATTTTTTGGCTGTTGCAATTCTGATAAAACAACTAGTTGTGTGTCGATTTAAGTTCCGCACTGATTTTCAGAGCGTAAAAGAAGATTTTACTGTAGCAAGTAACGTGGTCTTTCAGGCGCTTGTATGTTTATAATCTTGAGGACTAGATGGTTGTAAATTGAATTTATTGTTATGGCTCCCTTAAAACCTTGGGGACTAAATGGTTACAGCTGAAAAGGACAGGTTTTGATTGTTTTGCTATTTTTATGTGTAGCAGCAGTAGTAATATGCTTAAGTGAGTTCAGGCAAGAAAATGATAAACAGCTATGCATAATCTAGTTGGTACCTAATTTAATTGGACTTATGTTCTTCTATACGTTAGGGCCTATAGACTATTCCAATGTTGTCTTCAGCACTCTGTTTTTTTTTTTGCTGACTGTTAGGTTATCCATAATTTTGACCATTTGCATTAAATTTACTAGGCTTTGTAGAAGCCAATGTTTGTGAAAGAGGGTTAATCTGAGTGACATCCTACTTCATTGTTCTGATGATCAGTCGCATGGCTTCTAATTTGTAATGCAGCTATACAAATTTTGGGGGGAGGTCTTAATAGTAGCCTTGGACATTATGCGTGCCGTTTGGCGGTAAATGATACTGTTGTGTTGGTTTTATAGTGTAGCTCTAGGAATGGATTTGTTTTCAGTGTAGATATTACACGCCATGTCGAGAATGGTATCAGGGCACAACCTATATAAATATTTTGACATGGGATAATATGTAATGCGGTAGTAAACTTTCTTGTATTGTACCTTGTAATTTGTATTGAATGAATTGTTCTACCTCATAACTAACTGCTATAATTGTCCTTATCCCACATATTAACCAGAGTAAGCGTCATTAACCTTTCTCATGTTTAAACTCTATATTGATTTGAATACAATGAATAGTTCTCAGATCTTTCTATTAATTAATTATTCTACCTCATGACTACTTTCAATATAATCTTTGTTAGGATAACACAGATGAAATTGTAATGTTGGGAAAGTTTCCGTTTCTATGAAATAACTAGAAGAGTAGAAATTTAGATTCTTGAAAATTTTTTGAAATAGTGGATTCTTACATGTAGTTTTAGGGAGGAGCTTTTAAGCTTATCTTATTGTCTACACAAATTATCTTTTACAATCTGAGGTTTGCCGGTGTGTATGTAGTAGGCACTGCCCCTTTCCATGCCCTGTCAGTTACAGTTTTAGTGAAATTTCTGCATAGTTAAAAATTAACGAATTGGCAGTTCAAATCATTGGATTGCATTAAGAGTTGCACAAACGGGCGATCCCATTCTTTTCGTACCATAAGGGATACCCCCGTATAAGATCCTCTATCTACAGTTTGCTGGAGAGTTGCGATATAGGAGATGTAGCTCATTTTATAGTGATGTCTCCTGTGTATAAGTGCATGGTGGATTTGGTTTGTCATTGGTAATCCAGTGTCAAACTTCATTCATGTTCCATTTGATTTTCCCAGTTGGTATATATGATTCTGATGTATTCCCATAAGATAGTGGGAATAATACTTGTTGCTAATTCGTATCCCTTTTATTTGATGATGGCTGTTGTTGTAAAAAGTTGGCTTAGGTTTTGCTGAATAGGTTGTTCTGATCGTGGCATTACATGACTTTGTGGTTGCTGTAACATATGGTACATAGATTCATTCATAGAACTTCATATTTTGATATTATAAAAGCCCTATGTGGATTCTAATAGTTCTTAGTCGGGGACCACCACCGTTGCTAAGATTATCAGCCTAGTGTTGTTATTATCATATAGCAATGCAGTTTTCATGTACCCAAAAAGAAGTAACCATTATACGTTGTCAAATTGTTTATCATTATAGGTGGCTTGTGATTTATCATTTCTATTTCAAACTTCAATCAATGTCATTTCATAAGTGGAAGTCTTTATTCATTTTTGTTTTGGCGTTTGTTTTGGAGAGAACTATCTTTTCTGGAATATGGTTTGGACGAAAGTCAATAACTCATTTTTAACTGACCTGATAAAAGGATAATGGGATTATTGTGTTTGCCACATGGTTTAGAAAATGACACGAAGGACATTAAATATAATGAAAATGAATGCAGAGTTGGGACGGTATGACAGCTTATATCATTATTTTTTATAAAACAATTGCTTGAAAAGAACTCAGAAGATACTGATGCCTAATTGGAAGCCCAAAAACGAACTGTATCCCACAAGAGATTGAACTCTTCATCCCTTGCTCACTTATATATCCCAGTTGGTGAACTTTTGGAGACTGCCAGCACTGTTTTGGCCCTCGACATGTGTCTATAAGTGCATGCACAGTTGGAGTGTTAACTTGTGTTTCTGTGTGTCCGCACGCATGGATACATGTCGTTACATATATGCTCTTATGCATGCATATGATGCTTTATTGTCCGTCTGCAGCTCTTCATTGCATATCTTTAGGTGTTGACTGTTGTTATTTTGCTTAGAATTGTATAAACATGTATTCAGTTAGTTTGATCTTGTGTTTCAGGGAGATACTTTGTACATGTTCTATGAAACCAAAAATTCAATCACCATGCAAGGAGATATTGGGGTTTCAAAAAGCTCTGATAAAGGAGCAACATGGCAGCAATTAGGCATTGCCTTGGATGAAGAGTGGCATCTCTCTTATCCATATGTCTTTCACTACCTTGGCCATGTAAGATCTAACTTCTTTTACATCCACATCAATTGATTTGACTTAATCAACATGGCACCTATCATCCAAACTTTATATGCTAATGCATAACCTCATCCTTTACTATCTCTTACAGATATATATGATGCCTGAAAGCAGCACGAATGGCGAAGTTCGTCTCTATCGAGCCCTCAGTTTTCCCATGCAATGGACTCTAGAAAAGGTGATCTTGAAAAAGCCTCTTGTCGACTCATTCCTTATCAATTATGATGGAGCCTATTGGCTTTTCGGTTCAGACCACAGTGGATTTGGCACCACAAAGAATGGACAGTTGGAAATCTGGTACAGTAGCTCGCCTTTGGGTCCTTGGAAACCACACAAGAAGAACCCTATATATAATGGTGACAAGAGCTTTGGGGCTCGAAATGGAGGCAGACCATTTTTTTACAACGGGAATCTCTATCGCTTTGGTCAAGACTGTGCTGAAACGTATGGGAGACGTGTGCGCACCTTTAAGGTGGAAGTTCTTACCAAAGATGAATATAAGGAAGTTGAAGTCCCGTTGGGCCTTCCTGAGCCAAATAAGGGTCGCAATGCTTGGAATGGTGTTCGCTTCCATCATCTCGATGTGCAACAACTAAATACTGGAGGGTGGATTGCAGTAATGGATGGAGACCGTGTACCTTCTGGAGATTCTGTACACAGGTTTATTGTTGGTAGTGCTTCAGTTGCCATTGTCGCTATACTTGTTATATTACTAGGTGTACTACTTGGAGCTGTGAAGTGCATGATTCCCCCCAATTGGTGCACTCACAACTCGGGTAAGAGAAGTGATGCATTCATGGCTTGTGAAAGGTCATATCTGTGTTCGTCCAAACTGAGACGTTTTTGCAGCCGCTTGAACAGAGCAGTTTCATCCCTCAGAGGTAGGATTAAGCCTAATACCTGTGCTGGAAGACTAGTTCTTGCTATATATTTGGCATTTGGAGTGGCAGCTATGTGCACAGGGGTTAAATATATCTATGGCGGCAGTGGTGCAGAAGAAGCTTACCCATTAAAAGGTCATTACTCACAGTTCACGTTATTAACAATGACTTATGATGCTCGTCTCTGGAATTTGAAAATGTATGTTAAACACTATTCTAGATGTTCATCGGTAAGAGAAATTGTTGTGGTGTGGAACAAGGGTATACCTCCTGAAGCGAGTGATTTTGACTCTGCAGTGCCAGTTAGGATCAGAGTAGAGAAACAGAACTCCCTGAATAACCGGTTCAAGTTGGATTCTTTGATAAAGACTCGAGCTGTTCTGGAGCTTGATGACGACATTATGATGACCTGCAATGATATTGAGAGAGGATTCAGGATATGGCGTCAACACCCGGATCGTATTGTGGGTTTCTACCCCCGGCTCATTGATGGAAGTCCATTGAAGTACAGAGGTGAGAAACATGCTCGGAGTCATAGAGGCTATAATATGATTCTCACTGGGGCAGCATTCCTTGATAGCCAAGTAGCTTTTAAGAGGTATTGGAGTGAAGAAGCTAGCCCAGGGAGGGACTTTGTGGACAAGTCTTTCAATTGTGAGGACGTGCTTATGAATTACCTGTATGCAAATGCTAGCTCATCTCAGAATGTAGAGTATGTGAGGCCAGCATGGGCGATAGATACGTCGAAGTTATCTGGTGCTGCTATTAGCCGAAATACCCAAGTTCACTACAACAAGAGGAGCAACTGCCTGGTGAAATTTTCTGAGATGTATGGAACTTTGGCTGGGCGCAAGTGGGAATTTGATGGGCGGAAGGATGGGTGGGATGTATAGCAGGGGAAGTAAATTAGCTAGTGGCTTGCCAGCCCTTAGGGTTTGTTGATCCTTCTCTTTGTTTCAGTAAATCTTAAATGATTTCAATTTATACTCCTTGCCCCTCCCCCTTGTGAATTCCGTGTGGGGAATTAGTTTTATCAATAGATTTCTGTTTTGATTAGTAAGATGTACATTGTTTTGGCGTTTCTTTTTTTGCTGGAAATTGATGAAAAGTGGGTTTTTGTTTATGATTTTGCACCAGTGATTATCTAGGCTTTGGCTATGTAGTGTTTCCAAATTCTGTACAGTTTCTTTTGCTGGAAATTCTTGGTCACAATTTGAATTCAGGACGTCCTACTAGCGCCGGCAATTCTTGAGAAACTGATTGAATTGGTCGAATTGGACCGTTTGTTTTGGTTCCTTTTCTTAAAAATCAACTTTCAAACCAAAACTGAGGGTAAGGATATGTCCTCGTGAAAGTAGACTGGGTTCTCCCAAGTTCAGTAATGAAAGGTCATGGACACATAAACTTAACCAATGCAACAACTCACAAGATATTGCATAAGAACTTAAAACATACTTGGGCCAACACTCCTCTACTTTGGAGAATCTGTCTTGTAAAAGGGCAATCACGAGTAATATGTAATGTAGTCTCCAATGCACTATCACACAAAACACATACCTGTGATTCCAACACCACCCTTTTAGAACCGAGTCTCTCCATGGATGGAAGAATATTATGGCACATTTTCCACATGTGAATCTTTGCCGAATTAGGAATCTTCACTTTCCACAATTTTTTTTTTCTTCCAAAAATCAGTGTTAACTGATAGCTCAAAGGGTACACAAGTAGGAGAATGAGAGAAGGAGAACCTGTACACCGTTTTAACATAATATTTCCCATCCCGTTCCAATTTCCAGACCAATCTATCATCAACCCTTCTCAAACTTAGAGGCACACTTAAAATGGCCTCCACTTCCTCTGAAGAAAACAATCTAACAATCATATCATAATTCCAAGCACCATTAGTAGTGCGCAAATCAGAAACCTGAGCCACTTCAGCAAGACCTGCTGCATTCTCATGAGGCCTACCACTAGTCAAATTGGCAACCAATTATCATTCCAAATATTGACCTCTGTCCCAGAACCAATTTGTCAATATGTGCTTTGCTTCAATAGATCCCTTGTAGAGAAAATACTCCTCCAAGAATATGATGGAAAAGAATGATTATCTGCCAACCAAAATGAGCTTATAGGGTAATATTTTGCCTTAAAAATTCGAGCCACCAAGGAATTAGGGTTAGAAATAAACCTCCAAGCTTGTTTAGCAAGCATCGCCGAATTAAAGCTAGCCAAGCCACAAAACCCTAGTCCCCCTTCTTCTTTCGGTTTACACAACGCATTCCATGTTTTCCAATGAATCTTTCTTTTATCCATTGTAGATCCTCGCCAAAACCGAGCACAAAGCTGTTCCAAATCTTCACAAAAACTCTTTATCAATTGGAAGACACTCATAACATAGGTAGGTAATGCTTGAGCTACTACCCTGATCAAAATGTCCTTTCCAACACCACTAAGTAACTTCCCTTGCCAATTAGGAAGCTTCTTAGCCAAATTTTCCTTAATGTACTGAAAGGTTGCAGTTTTCTTTCTCCCTACATAAGTAGGTAATCCCAAGTATTTTTCATGGGAGTCAACAACTTCTACTCCCAACAAACTGGATATTTCTTCTTGCATAGCAAAGTCCACATTTTTACTGAACACCACTGAACTTTTGTCAAAATTAACCAATTGTCCTGAGGTCCTCCCGTAGGTATCAATAACTTCCTGAATCTGGTAACAATCTTCCAAAGAAGCATGAGCATATAACATACTATCGTCAGCGAATAAAAGATGATTGACAGAAAGGGCTCCATCACAAACCTTAATACCTTGAAGCAAACCTAACTCTTGTTTCCGACACAATAAAGCAGAGAAACCTTCTGCTCCAATTAAGAATAAATATGGAGACAAAGGATCCCCTTGTCTTAGTCCTCTGCTAGGAATCACAAGCCCCCAAGGCCTTCTACAGACTAAAAATGAATACCGAACGGTACTAATACATTGCATCACCAACTCAATCCATGAAGAAGCAAAACCAAATCTATCGAGAACTTTTTTCAAAAAGCTCCATTCCATGCGATCATAAGCATTGCTTGGATTCAACTTCAAAGCCATAAAACCTTTATCACCCTACCTCTTGTTATGAACAAAGTGAGCAGTTTCATTGGCCACAAGGATATTGTCAGTAATCAATCTCCCCGGAACAAAAGCACTTTGATATGGAGAAATCACCTCAGGAAAGATCAACTTTAATCTGTTAGCTATTACCTTAGAGAAAATCTTGTAGATAACATTGCATAACGCAATAGGCCTCAACTCCGACATATTTTTTGGATTATCGACTTTGGGAATTAAGCAGATATGAGTAAAATTAATTTCACAAAGAAGTTGACATGAATGGAGAAAACATATGAACTGCTTCAGTAATGTCTGCACCAATAGTGTCCCAATAATGTTGGAAAAAGAGCGGAGACATACCATCCGGTCTCGGGGATTTGGTGGGATACATTTGAAACAAAGCAGTCCTTACCTCCTCCTGTGTATAAGTAGCACACAATTGTACATTCATTGCCTGTGTTACACACGGTTGTATAGTTGCTAAAGTGTCGTTCATTGCCTCAAAATCTATTTTGGAAGCAGTAAACATCTTTTGAAAATAAGTAGAGAAAACTCTTCCAGACCTGCGTCATTATCACACCGATTCCCATTTTCATCATAAAGACCAAGAATGAAGTTTTTCCTCTTTTTATTGGCAGGCTTTCGATGAAAAAAGATTGTGTTTCTATCCCCCTCCTTCAACTATGTCACTTTGGATCGTTGCTTCCAGAAAGATTCTTCTTGTGAAAGAAGATTCTGCAATTTGCTCATCAGCTCTTTCTTTTCATTCTGCACCTCCACCGACACAGGAACATCTAGTAACTCCTCAAGATGAGCATGCACCCCCAACATCTGTTGCTTCCTAGTCCTGAAAGCTCTCTTCTACCAATCATCAAGCTGTATCCTTTTGAACTCAATCTTCTTGGCTGCACAATACATAGGATTTCCAGTCACGTCTGTCGCCCATGCTTGCTTCACAACCTCATCATAATCATTATGTTGAAGCCAGTAAGCTTCAAATTTTAACCGGTGTACTCTTGGTCTTTTGGCCAAGGGAACAGAGCTGGCTTGTAAGAGTATCGGAACATGGTCAGAATCACTGGGAGCAAGATGACGCACTCGTGCATGCCCGTGGATATCCCACCAACAGGGTGTACAAACTGCACGATCTAACCAGAGTTGTGTGTCAGAATTCCACCATGTAGACATAGCACCCTGAAACCCAAATCAAGAAGGTCACCATATCCAAGAGCTTCACAAAATCCACGCATCTGACGTTCCAAACGAAGTGGCCCCACAATCTTTTCTCCATTATTCAGGATTTCATTGAAATCCCCAATAACAACCCAGGGTAAAGAATCAAGATCACGCAAATTCCATAACAGTTGCCATGACCGATCTCTTTTTGTCGTCCTAGCATATCCATAGAATCCTGTTAACCTCCAACGTGGATCTCCAGGACCTCATACAATCTCCAAGTAGATGTGATGCGTAGAGAAAGTCAAAACTGTTGCTTGTACATCATCAGTCAAGAACATCGCCAAACCTCTTGATAAACAATCACTCAACACCTCCTTTGAATGCGGAAATCCAACAGCCCAATGCAACTCAAGGAAGTCAGCAAGAGTGCTGATCTTCGTCTCACAAAGAAAAATGATTTGAGGATGATTCTTGAAAACTAAATCCTTCAGCGCCCTCTTTGTTGTGTCATTGCAGATCCCTCGGCAATTCCAAGTAAGTATCTCCATATCCATGGTAGATCAGATCTTGCTTTCTAGAGCCCTAGAAAGTAAACCCTAGCAGAGGAGGCTAGGTCAAAAATTTAGACAGAATAACAATCCATAAATATGATTTCAAAGGAAATTATAAACTTCCTCATTGCAGAAAGTGAAACCCTCGATTCTAACCACATTAGTTGGATCATGGACAACCCATTTTGAAACTCAATTATTGTCCAACTCTTATCTAGAATCTGATTGTCTGTATTAGTTGGTGATTACATCAACACAAAATAATGATGTGACAAATGCCACATTATTTGGGTTCAGAACTTGGTAAAAAAAAAAATTTGTGTCTCTATTGACATTGCTGTAACTAATGCTGAGCATATTTAACTGTGACGTTGCTATAAATTCTTCATTTTTTATTAAGATTTAATAATGAGAAAGAGTCCTCTAAAAAGAAAAAATCCTCTTGAAAAATAGTGGGAAAGAGTATCCGGGGAATGTGACTACATCATATGCTAGCATGCTAAATGCATATGTAATGTTGAATGCATACAATTTTAGAAGATCAGTGAGTCTTTTGATGTTAGTGATTGACTTAAATATGTCTTTAGTTGAATGTTCTGTTCTGATTTTATTATGGTTATTTGTTTCCTTAGAACTTGTTTGGAATGCTTTAGTTTCTAAATTCTCATCTTACGACTTTGGTGTAGGCTTTAAATGTGATTGTGTGTTGGCTCTCAAAACCTAACATTTGATAGCAGTATATAGATTGTTTGTGTGTGTATTAGGTTTGGAGAGATGTGTGAATAAATATTTAAATATGAAGTCATGGATGACACGATGATTAGTAAATGCTAAAAGTATGAGGTGATGTAGTAATTTGTTTAATACAAGCATTGACAATGGTTCTTTTGGTTTTAGGATTGCATGATTTATTGGATGGAACATCCCATATGTGCTTGTAGTGTGTCGTGCTACTTCATGTAAGAAGTCAAGATTAACAAACGAGGATATTTAGTAAAATTTTGAATATAGAAAAATTGAGACCATATTGGTGTACCACAGAGTTACCAAGTCACTTTGGAAGAAGTTGAGTTCTTGAAAAATTTTGTTTTCTTTGTAGGATAAAGCAAGGGTGAGGTAGGAAGTTTAGAATCTATAAGAAATAGGTTATTTGAGAAGAACAATAACGTAAAAAACTATGTCGCATTTGTAAGTCTAGGTATCATTGTAATAATTATGAAATTTTAAGTACCTTAATTCTCAGTGGGTAATAGTTTAGATATTGTTCTTAAAAAATTTTCATTGTAAAAATGGAAGTTTTGGGCAAAACCTAATATTTAAACCAAGCAATGGACATTCTAACCAATGTTGTTGTTGTTGTTGTTGTTTTTTTTTTTTTTTTTTTTTAACAATACAGAGAAAGATTCAAACCGAAAAGTTGAAAGATTACTGTAGATAACTAATTATTCATACTAGACATCAAGACATATATTCATACAAAGCAAGGAACGACACAAAGAAAAAATTTCAAACTGAAACAATTATATGAGTTGAAAGATCGATTGCTACTGATTTAAACTAGATACAAGGGCATATATTCATATTGGGGCTAGCCTGCCTAAAGTATCAAAACCATAACCGAAAAGGGTAGGCGGAGGTAGGATGACAATCTGAGGCTGAACCATAACCTCAAATTTTAGAAACGCTGGAAATCCCCACTGGAAAAAACTTGAACCCATTCGGAAAGGAAGAGAGATATTAGATAGGATGAGCGGCGAGAGGGGAATAAGATTTCAGTGTGAAGAACTATATCTCTTGAGAGTTCATCCACTACCATTTCAAAATAAGAACTTTTATGAATCCAAGCACGGATGTCTCTAATCTTCCACAATTGTTTTTCATTCATTGATGATTGAACAATATCATTTGTAAGGCTTAGTTGCAGATGATTAATCGAATAATTGTAGTCGGGATCAAATCTGCAAAAATTGAAACTAGATCACTGATGTAGGACAACCTAGGCTTTTTGTGGTTTCTGTAACGCAGACAACCCTCCCAGAACCCTGAAGGTGTGATGCTAGCCAAACCTTAATCCAGACACAAAAATCCTAGTTCTAAAAGATTAGGACATCTGTCCTGCATCAATATAGAATATTTCAGCAATGAAAGACTCCAACAAAATAAAAGCTCTAAGAAATAAAACTAAGAATATAAATTTTATTTTATTTTATGTTATTGCGTCTTTTCTTCTCCAAATCTGACCCCAAATCCCCATCAGTCACTTGAATATTTTTTGCAAGAAAACAGAGAAAAATATTTAGAAACTTACTCTACTACTTCCCCATCATCAATGGAACGAAACACCATCAATTCTCGGCACATAATACCTAAGCTCTTCAAATGACATTTAAATGATTCTAGGAAAGAAATATACATCAAAAACGAATATCATATCGCATTCTACCAATGAACATAAATTTAAACATTAAAACCATGAATCTTCAAAGAGAATAGCATATTACCTTCATGGAACTTCAATATCAACTCTTCCTCGGTCATTTCTGAATGCCGAAACTCATCAATTTTCTCCATGATCTCCAAGCATGTCTGTAATTTAGCACCCCATTCTGAAGCCATTGGTGACGCACTTACCTATGATAATAGCTTACATCAAAAACCTTAACAAAACCCCAATTTTGGAATTGCTAATCTAAAACCCTAAATAGAAATTGGAGATAAACCCTAAACTCTAAGTTGATTGGGATTATAACATATGAACTCTTCATATACCAAGAATTATAGCTTTGTTACCATAGTAATTGAAACTCATGTAAGAAATAATTCTTGAAACTTTAATATTAAAACAACGAATTTGAAGAAAGTAATACACCGTACTGGAATTCAAGGGTGCCAATGTTGAGATGAAGGGTGCCTTGATGCCATAGCCTCACTACAACAGAGAAAGTTGTAATAAAAACATGAACTGAAACTCTAGGAAATGGTATGATTTCGAATTATATACTACATTTTTGCTAATGTAGAAACTAAACTCATGTAACTCGAAACCTTGAATTTTTTTTAAATTAATAAAGTGTTTGTTAGTAGGATTTCGTGGTTCAAGGGTGGAACGAAATTGTTTCGGATGAATAATTACTTGAAACGTTGTGCTTTTGAGGGGTCAAAGGGCTGACTTTTTAGTCGTTGAGTTTTTCAATAAACTTCATGTACGAAAGTTGTGCGTCAATACAATTTCGTAGACATATGGAACGCGAAAATCGGAGTTTGTATGATAAAATTACGGCCATAAAAAAAGTTTATATTTTGGTTAAATAGAAAAATTTGGGAAAAGAACCCTAAATTTCATTTCTTAAAGGAAACGCCGATATGGATTTCTCTCCTAAGCTGCCGATCCGACCCAAATTTGTTTTCCTGCCATATCTTTGTGACTTGCACAAATTAGTGCTCAATTTAAAACCCTATCAATTTAGTAAGAATAAGTAGAGATCGTTCTCAACCAGGGATTAAAGCCTAATTAATTCCTGAAAAATAAAATATTAGAAAACAAATTAAAGAATATATATACATTATTATTCACGAAAATTACATGTAAAGGGGATTTAAGGTTTTTATTTTAATTTAACAACTAAGTAAATATATACATGTGTGACACATCAAAACCAGAGTCAAAAATTACATGTAAAGGGGATTTAAGGTTTTTATTTTAATTTAACAACTAAGTAAATATATACATGTGTGACACATCAAAACCAGAGTCAAGTAGAATTATATGAATGAAACAAATTTAGATAGAATTGACTACTACTAACACGTTGGCCAGGTTTCAAACATCAAATCATGAATAAAAATATGTTTAAGTATAGAATCAATCAAGAACAAAGATGAACACATGCATACAAAGTTCTTCTTACTTCCTTTAATTAAATTAACTAGATGAACTCACCATAGTTAACCCTATTAATCATGCAATCACTAGTGGTGGCTAATCACTAACAAAAACACTTTCAAAGCATTAAGAATTATAGAAGTTTGATCAATTTAAGTCAAGAACACAAGTTAGAATGCTAATCAAGCATGCAAGACTCATTGTTAATTTACTCAAGTAATTTTAGGTTTTCCACCGAAATAATTAAAGCCTAGAACGCTAGCACGTACCTTAATATGGATCCAATTACATGTTTATCAACCTAAGTATGCATCCAAAGATCAATTAACACATAAAAGATGAGATTGAAGCTTGAAATTAACAATCATGCAAGAACATCATGAATTCGCAATTTATCAACTTGAAAACCTAAAACCTAAAACATGCTTCATAGTATTCGAAAATCACATATCTAAAATCAACATTTCATCCACATAGAAATTGAAAAACATAAAACGAAAACAAAAAATTAAATAAAAAATTCATAGAAACCCGAAATAACTTTCTTATACAAAACTGAAAACATAGAGTTGTGTTCATGGTTACACTTTTTGATCTTCAAGGACACAAGAAGCTTCAAAAGGTGGTGGAATAGATGAGGATCACGGCAAGGATGTTTGAATGGATGAATGGATGCTTCACGACCGAACTTGAAATTCTTATGAATTGCCGAAACTTGGAAGAGAAAGGGAAGTGTTTGTGGCTTTTGATTCTGAATTTTGTGGTGCGTACAAGAGCTTCACAAACCTCCTTTATATAGTGAACGGCAAGGGCTAGGGTTCCCTTGAATTTCTCTTAAATTACATCACTTCGGCCAATAAGAAAATTGTATGAAAATTGGAGAGCAAGTAACCTTCTTTTGCCGAAATCTTCCATGTATGTAGACTAGAATTCGGCCTCCTTTGTATATAGAGTCATAATTCAATACTTATTCCTCTATTTTCTTCTAAAAAATTCCTTAGAAATCCACGAATATATTTTGCCGAAAATCCTTGAATATCTCTTGTATATGTCACGGCAAAAAGCAATTAAAATGGTCCAATGACTCCTCAAAATGTCAAGAAGGATCTAGAGCATCATGTACAAGTCAAATGCTTCAAACTTCGGGCCAAACTCTCCCAAAATGGGCCAATTCGAAATCCATTATCATCATTGCCGAAATTCTTCATTATTCTAGAACAATCTTGAACTATCTTGAGTCCACTTCAAGACACAGCATCTCCTAGTCTCACTAGGTCTCCTAGCAGCATCAGGACTCCTAGTGTCATCAGGTTTCCTAGTCCAACTGGAACTCTGTCATTTCTTCATTTCCGAACATCATTTTTCCGAGCTCACTCCTAGTTGCATTAGGATTCCTACTTCAACTAGGATTCCTGTTCCTGGTAGAACTGGAAAAACTTCATTTCTCCATTTCTTCTAATTTCTACGCAAATAACTCCTTGCCTTCCATTTCCAGACTCAAAACTACCTAAAAACATAAAACAAGTTAGAAATGATATTGTTAAGAAAATAACTAAGCAAAATGTAGAGTGAAATGCTCTAAAAATATAGTAGAATTTAGTCTCAACACTTTGTCGTCTGGCCTCCAATTCGGCTGCCACCGGTCCCATTCGAATCGCCTCTTCATCCTCTTCAAGTCTGTGGTGGTGGCGCACACGATGATTCGCCACCTGGACGATGTAGCATGGTGGCGGCGCCCTTTCTAATCAGCCGTGATTTCTCCACTTTCGAGCCACCTCAGACAGCGCCATCGGTCATTTCTGGAGGCCCCGGAGACGCTGAGCATTCTTTCCAAGTGGCTTGAAGCAATTTGCAGCGAGGAAGGAGAATCAAGCAAATCAGATTCTTTCGTTTTTGGACTTCATGGTAGTTATGAAAGTTGTTGGGCTTGTTGTTGTGAACATTTTGGCATATGTCTCTTCACCTAATTTAGGGGTTGCTGGCAGTGCGTAGAAGCCACGTGGAGCCATTGCCAGAGGCGCATGGCGGCGTGTATGACCAGTTTTTGGGTGTCTATTTTCATGGTTGTCATCTCCTTGTCTATACGAGCATGTTGATATATCATGAGATCAAGTTGTGGCCATTTCAAGCATGCCAGGTTTTTGTATTTTGGATTTTTGCGGTTTACGAACCATGAGGATCCGACTGTTGGGTTTTCGTATATTTTTGATAAATTGATCCTAAAAGTATTTAGGAGACCTTGGGAGGTCTCGGATGAAGTTTTGTCTCGATTGACGAAATCCTCAGTTTTTGATTCAAGTGCTCGGTTCGAACCATAACCGTTTTCGTTTTAATCGTACACTAAGTTGAGACCTTATTTTACTTAGGTGCTTGACAGAGAGAGTTCTATATTTTATCTCGGCTGTGAGAGAAGACGACGTAGGTGAGTAATCTCACCAGGTTCATTTATGAATGGAGTTCACTCATTAATTTGAATTATTCATTGAATTGTGCAATTGTTTTCTGGAAATAAATATTTGTTTTAAATCATTTGAACTTGATTGACTACGGTTCATAGGTAAGTCAAAATGAGGTTTTAATTATAAAAATGATTTTCATGGGTTTCGTATTGTGAACTATAGTTTGTATTAGTGGCATATATATATATATATATATATATATATATATATACACACACACACACTCAGTACAGTAAGTTCTAAAATATAAACTTTGGTACATCAAATATGAAGCATGACTCAATATACATACACGACGTAAATGATTCCATCAACTGCATGCCATTACTTACATACTGAAGGGTAAAATTGGTTTTTCATATATATATATATATATATATATATATATATCTCTCTCTCTCTCTCTCTCTCTCTCCCCCCCCCCCCCCCCCAGCTTATCCTCATCTCATACATTATCCTTGGGCTTCATTTATTCATCACCATCCAAACTCTAAGTCTCTCTCTCTCAAAGAAGATCATATGGCTTTGTGTGTCCACATATATCCATGCATCTTTTCTGATTTACATCTTTTTACATTGAGCTTTGGGATAGGGAAAGAAGGAAGAAGATTGAAGAAGATTAATTGATGAAAAGGAAAGGTTTTACTCTAATACTCAATCATCAACATAGCCATGAAATGAGTTTCTGCTATCAGAGCCATGAAGCAACAAAAAACGGTTCAGCAGCAAGATGAGCTCGAAGAAATGCAGCATGTCCCTATTCCTGTCGAAGCTTCAGGTAAATCCAACTGAAATTACAATCAATTTCGAACAATTGAGGGGCTTCTCGATTTGGGTTATTAGTCAATTTGGTTATAATGGGGTTTCTTGTTGGGATTCGTATGTTTGATTCAATATTGAAGAAAGGGGTTTTCTTTTTCTTTCAATTGGGGGTTTTGTTCACAGCATCATGATATTCCCGACAGACCTGACATTCACGGCGGAGCTAACAACTGGCGGTCATGTCCTAGATCGGTTGTAAAGGTCGAGCTATGGTCAGCGGTTAAAGGTGTAGGTTAAGTTCTGTTAGGGGTTGGAGAAATTGATGATGGAGAAACTGATGATGAAAGGGTGGTGGTGTTGCATTGTGCAAGCAGGTGAGAGAGAGAGAGAGAGAGAGAGAGAGAGAGAGAGAGAGAGAGAGAGAGAAGAGATAGAAGACTAAATGGGTCCCCACAGTAAGAGAAGAGAGAGAAATGGGTGCTCTGAGCAAAAAGTTTGAAGAGACCAAATTACCCTTTAAATTATGACACCTATCACTGCAACTAACAACGTCATTGACGTCGTGTATGTATATTAGGTCGAGCTTCATATTTGATGTACCAAAGTTCATATTTTGGAACTTGTTGTATTGAAATGCATAGTGGTTCTTACTTCGGGTACTATTCATGAAATTTTCCCTTATATTTATGTGAAATATATATGTATTGGTGGAATTGTTGTGATGCAAACACTATTTGTGAGTGAGTTTATATTATTGTTTTGGGATATGACTTTTCGGGAAAATATATGTTATTGGAAATGATATTTTCTATTGTTTTGAAAAGTGTTGAAGATTTAGGAGTCACAGGTTGTGATTTCTTCTTTTTAAAGATTTGAGTAACATTTTTGGTCTAGTGTGATTTGTTTAAATGTTTTGATCTAAGGGTCAGGTTGGCCTAAGGATCCGAGGTTGCAGGTTGTAACCTCAGTGCAGGAATATCAGCATACCAAGCCTTTGGCTGGGTGATTGGTTACGAGTCAGTTAGAGCTCTAGTCTGTCTGCCAACGTAATATCATAGGGCGTAAGTTTGTGTTATGACACTTGTGGGTATATGTTTTTAAAAGAGAGTTTCGGGTGTGTATTTTCTTTTATTGTCCAGGTTGGACGAGAGTTTCATATTGAATTTTTAGATTAACGATTTATATGATTTTGTCACTGAGTTGACTTTTATTGTCCAGGTTGGACCAGATTTTCTTAATGATTTGTTAGGTTAACATTATATATGATTTTGTCACGGTATGACTTGTGTTGTTTCTTTTGGGAAAAGAATATTGGGTTTTTAAGGAATCATGTTTTGTGTTTTCTTTACCTTGAGTTGAAAGGTTTTCCTCATTATTCGTGTGAGTCATATGGTTTTAGTATTTGAGTTATTCATACAGGCTTTCAAAAGCTTGCCAGGTTTATTGTGTGGCAACCCGGTGCACTATTCAATGATGTAGGGGTTAATCCTACAGGTCAGGGTAATTACGGGTGAAGCTGAGTTCTAGTAGCAGCTGTATAGGTAGGAAGCTATTTTTGAGGCTTTATTGTTGTTAAGACTTTCGCTGTGTAGTGAGCTCTGAGGAGCATTTACTTATTATTTGTTGTGCAACTTAATTTGTAAACTTGTGTAATGTAATATATGACTCTAGTGATTGAGTCTGTATTGACATGTGTGGACTCAGTTTATTTTGTTGCTTCGTTAAAATGAAAAAAAATTCTAAGCATTTGGGCAAATTGTTGAGTTATCGCGTTTCAGATTTGAATATCTTTTATTAGAAATTAGGGGCTTGATAGCCGCACTCGAGGCGAGAAATTTAGAGAAACTGTGAGTGAGCAAAAGTGATGGATGTGAGTGGAATTGAATGGTAAGGCTATAGTATGTTAATATTTCTCATACATATTCTAAAATAGGGCTTTGAACACTCATTTTATCACTTTAAAAACTCATGTGGTAATTAGAATAAAGCTCGTGTTAAGGGAATAAAGTTGTCATTAAAGTATAAATCTTTGCGAAAATGTCAATTTACCCAAATTTGAGCTACAATAACCCTACTTACCCAACATCTTATGAGATTGCCCATTTACACAATAAATTACATATCTTTTGCTCTAATATCCAATGAAGTATTTTTTTTTTGGGGACAATTGCGCCCTCTCTCTCTCTCTCACTTAGAGAGAGAGAAGTCATTAGAAACTTCACCGGAATCTGGTGACCAGTGATCACAGTCCGACGACTAGATTTATTGCCCCCCAATAATACCAAATAAACGTTATTGCCCCCCAATAAAAATTTATTTAGTTTTATTAGGGGGTAATAAAAGTCTCCGGTGACCTCTTTGAGGACCTCCGACAACCTCGGGATCGGTGACTGAAGTCCCACTTCTGGTTTTATTGCCCCCCAATAAAAATTTATTGGGTTCTATTGGACAGTAATGAAAGTCCGCCAATCTCTTTAAGGACCTCCGGATCGATGACTGAAGTCCCGCATTTGGTTTTATTGCCCCCAATAAAACCAATAAATTATTATTGCTCCCTAATAAAACCCAATAAACTACTATTACTTCGTAATAAAAAAATATGTGATTTGATTGGGGAATTATAAAAGTCTCCAGCAACCTCTAGTGACCTATTAGATCTCCAATGACCTCTTTGGAGACCTCTGGCAACCGGTGACCAATGATCAGAGTTCGGGGTCTGATTTTAATACCCGATAAACTTTTATTACCCCTAATAAAACTTCTATTAGGGGTAATAAAAGTCTCCGATGACGTATAAGATCTCGGACAACTCCGTGACCGAAGTCTGGCATGTGGTTTTATTGCCCCCTAATAAAAGCCAATACACTTTTGTTGCCCCCCAAATAAAAATTATTAGGTTTTATTTGGGGGGGGGGGGGGGGGGGTTTAATAAAAATCCCTGGTGACTTATAACATTTCTGACGACTTCTTTGGGGACCTCCGACAACCTCAGGCCGGTGATAAGATTTCGTGCGAAGTGTCTAATGAGTTTTTAATTATCAGAGGGCAAACTTGTCTTCTTACATTTAAATGGGATATGTGGGCACACAAATCTTTTAGTGGAGTAAGTGAGTAGTTGCTAGACCCAAATTGGATAAATGGTCAAGTGCCCAAAAGCTTTTATGGCTCCAAAAATTCGAAAACTTTATGCGTGGGTCACATTATTAGTAGACATCTAAGAATGAGGGCTATAAATATTAATTCTTATGTAAATGTCCACATCATTAATTAGGGAATGACGTATAATATTTTAATAGTTTGTGTAGTTAATATCTAAAGTCTACTCTTTAAGCAAGTTCACCGGGATACTTCTTGCCCGGTCTAACAGAGACTAGTGTCTTCGTGAACTAGTTTACTCATTCAGTTAGTTTCCTGACCCAAGTTGTGGCCTAGACAAAACGGTCTTCAGCATGGAGGAGGTAGCACGTGTAGGGGCTTCGCTTGTCATTTAGTGTGGAGGAGAACAGCGCTTGCTGAACAGTAATTCCAACAAAGTCCGCCGATACCCCAAAACACCAATTGATCAAAGCCCAATAAAAAAAAACAAAAAAAAACTAATTACATGCAGATTTAGAGCTGGATGGGACGATTATTTTCCATACCTCAAGGATCTCAGATGTTGATCAGGGTAGCCGGAAAATATAGGAACATTGACAGAAGTACCGAGAGTTTGCCGACTTCGATTTTCATTCCTTGTTCGGATTTTGGATGAATTGACCCCAGAGCTAGGTCACAATAAGAAGAGGAATCGAACGCGAATATTGCGCCACCAAGAAGTGGTCGGACGGAAGAGTTATAGGGTCCTGTTGCTGGTCATGGGGTCACGACAAAGGGTCACATGCTTTGGTTTTTTGTGGAGAGTTCTGAGATGTTCGATTTGAATTTAATGATTGTGATTTCACTATGTAAATTTCCTTTTTCTTTAAATGGTTTTTACATAATTCTAAAAATTTTAAATTCGTAATAAATAACTCGGGATTCCAAAATTTTTTCTGAAAATTCCCACTAGCTCGTCGCGTCACGTAATTTATTAATAATTTTATCGGTAGGTTTTCCAAAATATTTATTGCTACTATTTATGAATTTATCTACATGATTATTTCTAATTTACAACAAATAAATTAATACAATATTAAATGAACAGTGTATTAACCCAATGACCCAGTCCCAACGAGTGAAAAAAAAAAAACATTAAAAAAAAAAGACAGTGAACATTGTTCTAACCTAGTGACCCAATGACCATGACCTAATCACCAAGCATATGAACTTACTTTTCATCTTCAGATTCTCTCCTATATTTCTCCATAAGCATAATTGCCAAATTACTACGTACCCTAGATTTCACCTTAGTGTCAATTTGCTACCTTAAGTTTTATTTTAGCCAATTTGCTATCCTAGTTTTTCAAAATTAGCCAATTTGCTAGTCTAGATTTCACCTTAGTGTCAATTTTCTACCTTAAGTTTTATTTTAGCCAATTTGCTATCCTAGGTTTTTAAAATTAGCCAATTTGCTACTCTAGATTTTATTTTAGCCAATTTCCTAACCTTCCATCAAATTTGCTACTCTAAGCTTTCAAGATTAACCAATATACATTCATAAAGTTTCAAAATTTGCTATTTGCTACCTTGGATTTTCAAAATTAATCCATGTTTGGATGAAAAATAGACAAATTAATATGACAAAAAATGTAGCAAATTGGCTAATTTTGGAAACATAAAATAGTAAATTGGCATAAATAATACTTAGGATAGCAAATTGGCTAATTTTGAAAACCTAAGATAACAAATTGGCTGAAATAAAACGTAGGGTAACAAATTGACACTAAAGTGAAATTTAGGGTAGCAAATTTGCTATTAAGCCTTTTCCATATGATGTTTTTTTTTTTTTTATCAAAGAAGAACTTCATTAATAATGAACTGCTTACAACGAGTTTTAGGCGACATCTCTGAATCAGAAATTGCCTCTAGACTTCACACTGGAACTCTATATTGACTGACTCTAAACTTGCACTACAACTATATGACAAAGACAAAAGCGCAGGAGCAGTGAATCCTTGACATCTCATCTCTCGTCCAGCCGGTAAGAACTTCTAAAACTGGACAACTCACTGGTGTCGACACTAAACTCACCAACCAGAGTCCTCCTAACCAGTTTTGGATCGACCAAGCCAACACTCATTGTGACCTAAACTCGACCAAAAGGATTGCCGGATATTCAGACCTGGGACTAACGAAAACACCATCACCACCCTATTGTCAACACCATCCATCCACCACTGCTCCAAATCGCCATTGCCTCCGACCCGATCCCAGATAGGAAGGACCCACTAGAAGGCCAAGGATGATTGTCTATGCCATAGCCAGACATTTTTGCCACCTCTGCTGACCCAACTCCAGAACAGGAATGTCCCACTAGGAGGTCGAAGAGAAGATTGTCTCTGCCACAACCTGCAGTGGCTTATTTCTAAGAAAGCCTTAAAATAAAACCAAACCCTAAAGCACTAGTAACAACCAAGCCCTAAAGGTAGAAACTTATTACCCCAACTAACAAAATAACCTAAAAACCATAAAAATAACATAATATGGGTCCAAGGCCAAAGGCCCGGCCCAATAAACACCAAACCCAGCCCGCAATTGAAAGCTGCAGATGCAGCACCTCCACCGTCGAGCAAGCCTGACTCTTGCCGTCCTACCACCAACTGCAGCTCCGTCGCCCCCTATTCCGATCGCCGGCCATCTCTCCTGCCCTCCATCATCCCTGTTGCCGCAACAAGTAACGCAACCCCTCCAGACCCTCCCCCTCCTCAGAAAGGCGTCAAACAAACCAAATCGGATCAGAAAAATCGATCTGATATGCTCACAACCAATCCAAATCTTGCCGTCAACCACTCCTTACCATCAGACGACCACCCTACTCGCTGACCAAGCTTCGATCTAAGGCGGAGCGATCCCGACGTCACCATCCATCCCTTAAGCCGATGCTGTCTTACCCCGACAAGGCCTGCAAGCACTCGGAACAGCAAAGCCACCACCGCACTGCCTTTAATCCGACTGGGCTTCATACAGTACCACTCAACTACATCATCATCCCATCCGGCCGCACTCGACGCACGCCGGCGAGGCCAGTAGCCTACACCCACGCCGCGGCGCAGCCGGACGAGAACAAGGAAAAACCGAGACAAAGTTTTCTAGAGTTAGGGCGCGTGGAGCGCGTTCTTTTTTCAATCTTCTGCCTTTTCCATATGATGTTAGGACATGGTTTTTAGTTAATAACAAATTTTAAATAATTAAAAAATTTTCTGATTTGTAGTTGTTTATTTTATTGGATCTTTGGGGCCATCTATTCCCCAAAAAAAAGAAGGAAAAAAAAAAAAAAATTTGCGAACGACCATAGTTATCATGGGTGACATGAGCGTATCGCCTTATAATCATCAGTCCTAGTCCTACGCGGCTACACCCACTCTGGTCTGGAAAAGAAACCTACCTAGCGGCGTCCTCCGTCTCTCCGCCGCTTCCTCAGGATGAGAAAACCACCGAAATCTAAGAAGGCCCGAAAGCAGAAGCGGGAATCGGAGGTTGAAGAAATCAAGGTTCTAAATTCATGGATCGAATCCCAGAAACCCGACTGCGGGTCCAATCCCATGTCTCTCCCACCTTTACCCACAAAATCACCCATTGGCCGCCTGGACTCCACACCCACCTTTTCTCGCTATGCTGGCACCACCAGCTTCCATCAGTTGCCGATTTCCAAGAGGACCAAGGACGCCTTGCGCCGAGCTAACTTCACCCACATGACCGATATCCAGAGGGCGTCTTTGCCTCACGCGCTCTGCGGCAGAGATATTCTCGGTGCCGCCAAGACTGGCTCCGGCAAGACTCTGGCTTTTGTGATACCGGTAGGTTATGCATGGGTGTGCATGTCTTTTTCATGGGTGTTTGATTTGGATTATTTAATTGTTAACATATATTTAACTATAGTAATAGAAACAACAATTTTATTATTTAGATTTGGTTGGTCAGAGTGAGTATATTATAATATTGTTTGATTTCAGGTTGTAGAAAAATTACATAGGGAGAGATGGAATCCTGAGGATGGGGTAGGCAGCATCATAATATCCCCGACAAGGGAGTTAGCTGCTCAAACTTTTGATGTACTAAAATGGGTTGGCAAGTACCATAATTTTAGTGCTGGCCTCTTAATTGGTGGTCGCAAAGATGTTCAAGTGGAAAAGGAGAGAGTTAATGGTCTCAACATACTAGTCTGTACTCCTGGCCGGCTTCTCCAGCACATGGATGAGACACCAAATTTTGATTGTTCCCAGCTACAGGTCCAGCTTTCTTCCTTTTTCATCTTTAATTTTGGTTGCTATTAGTTAAACCAGCTAGTGTCTGTAATGTCATTCATATCATTTCAGTTCTTCTTTTGCTGATTGTCTAGTTTCAGTTTAGTATTATTGGTTGTCAGACCGTTAGTTACTCTCCTTGTTTTATTTATTTTTAAGGGGGCTGGTTTATTTATTAGTAGTGATATATTCTGTTGTTTAGTTAATGATTTGGCTGACAACTTTCCTGGCAAAGGGAACAGGTTTTGGTCCTTGATGAGGCAGATCGTATTCTTGATGTGGGATTTAAAAAGACACTGAATGCAATCATCTCACAGCTACCAAAGAGAAGACAAACTCTTCTCTTCTCAGCAACTCAAACAAAGTCGGTTCAAGATCTTGCAAGACTAAGTTTGAAGGACCCAGAGTACCTCAGTGTGCATGAGAAGTCTACTAGAGCCACTCCCAATCATTTACAGCAAACAGCAGTCATTGTTCCACTGGATCAGAAAATAGACATGTTGTGGAGCTTCATAAAGGCACATCTAAATTCTAGGATTCTAGTGTTTCTATCAACCCGCAAGCAGGTAACTTCTGTTTATAAATTATGAATATCACATCTTTTAGTAGATCAGATGTTGATTATGTCATGCCTGAAAATTTCTGCACAGTATTTGCATAATTGTCAGTTGCCTGACTAAGCCTTTTCTTTAACTGAAGAACCAGTCTATTTCCAGCTTTCACCTTGGGTTACCCCTAACTTTGGACAGACACAGCATGATATATTTTTCTTTCTTTCTTTTGGTCATGCTGATAAGTGAAGAACAATATTTGAATGTGCATTGCTATGTAAAGTTGATCTTCCTGTGCCCAAATGAATCAATTAGTTCAGTTGGATTGAGCTGATATCAAAAGATGCACGCTTCAGTGTACCGTTGTATTTTGGAAGACAGTAGACTGTTCTTGTAGCTTATTAAGAACAGCATTATATGTTTCTGAGATGGAAGAGTCCTGTATTATACGAGTACGTGTACAATATTAAAAGTATATTGCTTTTACTAAGTTGCTGAAGCTAGTAAGAGTAAATGAGTCTCGTCTCTTCCCTGATGGTATTTGTGTCTCCACAACTTGACAGAGAATCGCATAGCAACTACAAATTTTACCTTCATTTAGTGTCGCTGATCTTGTCAAATTGCTGTTTTAATAGGTAAAATTTGTCTTTGAAGCATTTAAAAAGCTGCGTCCTGGAATACCCTTGAAGTGTCTTCATGGTAAGATGAAGCAAGAGGGAAGAATGGGAACATACTCACAGTTTCATGAAAAACCTTCAGTTCTCTTCTCGACTGATGTGGCATCAAGAGGCCTTGACTTCAACAAGGCAGTTGACTGGGTTGTTCAGGTGAGTTGCTGCCTGCTCCAGTACTTTATTATGGTGCATATGTGATGAAAAATTCTTCGTACTTAGTTTGTAATTCGTTTCACATGTGCAGGTGGATTGTCCAGAAGATGTTGCATCGTACATACACAGAGTTGGCCGAACTGCCCGCTATCATTCTGAAGGGCGATCTGTTTTATTTCTGATGCCCTCAGAACAGAAAATGCTTGAGAAATTAGATGCTGCAAGAATACCCATTCAGTGCATCAAGGTAAACTGTTTTTTTTTTTTTTTTTTTTTGGCTGGATGGGAAACATGCCCACGATGTGCTTGTATTTTTATTATTCCATCACTGTTTTTTATATTTTGCTTTTACATGCTATGTTTGCTGTGTAATTGATTACTCAGGCTAACAACAAAAGGCTTCAACCAGTGTCTTCATTGTTGTCATCTTTGCTAGTCAAGTATCCTGATACACTCCTGGGTCTGGCAAAAAGGGCCTTTATCACTTACTTGAAGTCCATTCAAAATCACAAGGACAAAGAAATTTTTGATGTGTCGAAACTGCCACTTAATGAATTTTCAGCATCTATGGGTCTACCAATGACCCCCAGAATCCGTTCTTCAAATCAGAAAATGAAGTCCAAGACAGCGGGAGAACTATATCCTATTGGTGAACCAGAAAGTTCTGACATGGAGAACGGATTAGAGATTCCCAAAGAGGAACTTGATATTGGTGATTTGAATGACGAGGAAGTGGATAACGATGTTCTTCTAACAAATGAGGGAACAGAGGAAGGAACAAAAATTGGAGATTATGTGTATGTTCTTTGTCCATTACGTTTTATGCATATTTTTGAAAATTAAGATTAATCCTGCACAATTTTGTTGAATCAGAACCAAATCACACGCAAGTAGGTTGGAAAATTTTATCCAAATGTGTTACTTATTACCAAGGTCTTGCTTTTCACTTTTTTATTGTGCGTATCTGTTATTTATTGTAGTTTCAGTTGATTATACTTATTCCGCTGCAGGCCAGCGACTCGACTCATGGAGAAAAGGAAGTTGAAGTTGACTATCAAGAAACCTGTGGGAACTAGGACAGTCTTTGATGATTCATGCAACCCGATATCGCCCTTTGCAAAGATGGCTGGTACCATACATGCTAGTGATCCCATATTGCTTGATGAACTTAAAGGTATGCATTAACTCTGAAAATTTCCACTAGATAATAGGCCAGATGCAGTGCTACTCTATCTGTGAATTGTATAGAGTTGAAGAGTTTTATGATTTTTGTTTCACCGAAGAATGTGATGTCATGGCTAAACATGCTATTCATTGATGGAATGTAATTGCTGATGCTTTAGTTCAGTGTCCTGATATTTCTTATATTTGCCGCAGACAAGAAACAAAAATATTATGATAAGGTTAGGGAAGAGTTGAAGAGATCAGAACCAGAAGACAAGATTCTAGACCACCAGCGTTGCAATGAAAAACGAAGGAAAGAGAAGATGAAGAGGAGTAGAGTGAATGAAGGAGAAGAGGAACAGGATGATCTTTCTGATTCCAAAGATGAGTATCGACCCTGCAAAAGGGTAAAGAACGAAAAATGCAAGGGAAAAGAAGGGGTTCGCTGCTGACTTCTCCTTTAAAGTAGTTTTGGCTCAAGATTTGTTATAATTCCAGCCACCTGTAATTGTAGAAAGTAATCCCTAAATTTTACGTTAACAAGATATTTATAGGGGAGAAATTCACACTATCTTTTGCAATCTGCACTCACTCTCGTATTTTCAATATTTTTGACGAGTTGGTGTTATAATTTATCCCAAAATGTCCAATCCTCATCTCTTTATTCCCAGTTGAGTCATGAGATACCGTGTGCGTCTTGCACATAAGTACGTAGTTTCTTTGTTGCATGTGAGTTCTTTGTTGGTTATAATTTCTACACTTCAGACATGAATGAATGGGTTTATGAGTTACTGGAAGTAATGACTAGATCGACTGCTGTATGATGTTTGTATCAAGATTAGAAATAATGAAGCTGGTTTACTTTGAATGTTCGCAAAAATTTAAATTTTGCCTGAGGTTTTCTTTGGGTTTTCTGGGTTAGAACGCTATTCATTCAATTTTCTATTAATAATTTATTTATTATAATGTAAAAAATATATTGTGATATGCATTCAATTTTCTATTAATAAGTTACTTTTTATAAATGTCAAAAATATAATATTGAGGATGAAGATTTTGGAAAATGGTTTGATTCTCACGGAAGAATCTAACTAGCTAGTTAATCTCGATTTCCCTTTGAAGTAATTATTTTTCAGATTGATTAAGTGATTTTTGAATAGATGTAATGTATCATCAATTTCAATATTATAGAAGGGAATTGAAAAATTATTTTGCTATTTGTGTAAAGAGAAAATTAGACAGCAATTCTTCTCAGATAAGTTGGTTGAGGCATATATTCACTTTGCTTTGGATAGGTCGTGGGTTCTAATCTCTTCTGCAGCAACAAGGAATGAGGTTTTGTGACAAATATCCCCTAATGACCACAGGAATGAAATTTTGTGATAAGATGCAACAGTTTTTGTTCCCCCAAACGAGACACATTATCTCCAAGTCTCGCTTCTCAACATGTTAGGAGGTATGAAGCTAGCTACATATGGGTTGACCAAACCTCCTTCTGCACTTTTCCAATTTCCACAGCTCCAGGCCTTCTTTTGCTTTGCATGTCATCTATATACCTCCTCTAATTCACGTATTTCACAATGACAAAACAAATGGAGGACTTTGAGATTTCAAACCACTGAGCTTCTCTCTATTTTTGCTTCAATACCAGAAATCTACTTTCTTTTGGTAAGAACTTCTACTTTCCGTTAAATTCCTATTCTTAAATCTATTCAAGGTTCTTGTGGAATGCACTTTTGATAATTACCCAACTTTGGTGACCCCATTAGGATGGATAGGACTGGAAAAGATCAAAGCTCAATTACTGCACTCCCAAGTGTTTCATGTTATGCCTCAAAGACAACACCCAAGCTGAACCAGTGGGCTATTCTATGATTTTCGAAAAACCTATACTTCTTGTTTTACTCTCATTTTTTAACAGCTTAAAATAGACTCTTCAATAATCATTTTGGAACTTGGTTTCGTGAAAAACAGAGTTAAAGTGAGATACTTATGCTATTTTGAAGTTACTGCACTATTTCAGGATTTCTGCAGAATCCAACTTTTCCGTAACTTCAGATTCTTGTTTGACCCTTCATTTGAACTTCGATTAGCATGAAACTTTGCAAAATAGTAGCTTTGCATGTATACTTCAAATCTGCAAAGTTGTGCTTGAAATCACTGAAGGACTAATTGTTGGTGAAATTTTCTTGCTTGTTACCAGTTTTCTGAAATTTTCTCAAACTTGCAGCTTATTGTTGCAAACAATTGATTTGAGAACCTTTACACTTATTTTTCTGTCCTCGATCTTTAGTAAGTTAGATTAGACATGCAAAGCATGCCTTGAAACTTAACTTCAGTTCAAAAGGCTTAGAAAAGGTTGTCTTTGTTTGAAAGTAACTACAAACCAGTGTTTTCTATGCATTCTGTTCAGAACATTCTGATCAATGTTTTCTTCTCAGAATAAGCCCACACATTGTGAAGCTCTAGCTATTGCTCAGTCTCTAATTGAGTGATTTAGTCTAAGGGAGAAATGTTATTAGGACTGATGGTGGTTTACATGTTCATAATAGGATCAAGGACTCAAGTGAATTGAAGAGTGGTTATGTGGTACTTGCTGGGAGTTACACATCAAGGATTCCAGGTAGGGGGTCTTCACTAGTTAGAGCTTTTCTTGAAAAGATGTCTATGTTTTTGTGCATACACATTGCATTGTTTTTAAGTGGTGACCTGAGAGTGAAGGGAGCAAAGCGACTACCTTGGGTTTCGATCCCCCTAAACCTCCGGAGGGGCTATACGAACTGGAGGACGTCTAACACCCTTTGAGGTGTGGCGTTACTCCTAGGTGTTATGGCGTAAATGGCCACTCTCGCTACTTCTTGCTGGTTTTTTGTGCATTTACTTTAGCAAGTAAGTAGTTGGCATTAAGACCGGTCATCGGTTTGTAGAAAAATGGGTACCCCTTCATGCATACTTTTCACTGGAAACTCTCATACAAAACTTTAGTTTTCTGCCATTGTTGTTTAGAGTTTATTGGTACCGACTTTCAATTAGTTTTCAAACCTAGCTAGCGTTACTTCCTACTGAGCATATGAACGTAAGTGATGCTCACCCCTACTCATTTCAGGTACTGTGCACGAAGTTGAAAGGGAGCAGAACTGAAGTGATGGCTTTTGGCATTTTGCTGCTTGTCAACTCCTGCCTTTTGAGATCTTTATCCTATTTTGAAATCCTAATGTTCTTTGGTGTATTGAGCCTTTATTTTGCTGGAACTATTGTTGTGGAAGTTGAACTTAGCTTATTGTAAATCTGTTGAAAGGTTCACTTTTGCCTTGTGTAAACGTCTAGGCTAGTCATCTATTGAATCACTCTCAGTGATATGTTTTGAGCCATGCATATATTAAAGGCCATGTTTCTCAGCTCTAATATGTGAACCAGATTTGCACCCTTCTGCTATCTCCTGTTTTTACGTTTCTAACTACTCTTGCTAGGCTTGTTACTTCAGTTGGATAAATCCTATTTGCTGTTGTCATTGCTTGAAATTTTTCCACAAATTGTAGTGCGAAGCCTCAGATTTCAAACCTTTTTGAAGTCTATTTAGTTTGGCTAACTCGAGTTTATTTAACATCAGACTTCACTTGAGTTTATGTAGTTTCTTTTTTTTTCATCACCAAAGGTTGAGACACGTTGATTCCAAATATCAAGTTTCAGCTGCCCAAAAACTTAGTTTTGTTATCCTTAGCCTTGCGCATCTTAAGAAGTTTGAGGATTACTTTGACAATACTTAAGCTTCGTAAGAGTCGCAACGCTGTGACGTCAACTATTTTGGGGCGTTACAGAACATCATTCACAAACAAAAATAGAAAAGGTGACAAAGGGTCTCCTTGTTGAAGGCCTCGAGTAGGTTTGAAAAAAGGTCCTGGTTTACCATTTATCAAAACTGACAGAGAGGAAGTACAAACGCAGCTCATAACCAACTTCACCCATTCCCCTGCAAAACCCATCTTTAGAAGCACAGCTTGTAGAAAGTTCCACTTAATACGATCGTATGCTTTATTCATGTCGAATTTCAAAGCAAAGGCCAAATTATTAGCATTTCTGCTGAGCTTTAAGTGATGATAAATTTCATGCGCAACAATAATGTTGTCCTGGAATCTGTCTCTCTGAAAAGAAAACTGGCTAATTCTCAGAAATCAAACTTGAGATGAAAGGTTTCAGGCATTTCACAATGATTTTGGTTAGGATCTTATAGGAGAAATTGCACAATGCTATTGCCCGAACATGGTAGCAGTAACTGGAGCTTTGATCTTAGGAATTAAAGCTAGGTGAGAGCGATTCATGAATTCTAGTAACAGAGTTGAATTATGATGTTGGAGGGCTAATTCATGGATCAAATTTCGAACTAGGTCCCATTGGTGCTGATAAAAAACGTCGGAGAAGCCATCAGAACCTGAAGCTTTAGTAGCACCTAACTCAAAAACAGCGTCCTTTACCTCTTGGAGAGTAACTGGGTAAGTAATTAAGCTTAACATTAATCATGTCAGCAGTAACAATGATGTCCACAAAATTCAGGACTCTTGAGAGCCATTAGAAGTGAACAAATCCTGAAAATGAGAGGAAAAAAAGCTAGTAATCTCTTTTTCAGTTTCCAATCAACTCCCATTTGAATCTTTAATTATGAGAATCTTGTTAAATTGTCTTCTTTGGAGGGTAGAATGGTGGAAGAAACTAGTATTCTGATCACCTAGTTTCAACCAATTAACTCTGGATCTTTGGTGCCAATACATCTCTTCTTAAGTCTAAAGTTTGGTAATTCGGGCTGTTAAGTTATTGATTTCCTACAAAACATTTGGTTGTGTGGACACATAGAGCTTTTCAAGAGAGGATATCAACTTAGTCACTTGAATACTGGGGTGAAAGAAAGATTTTTTACTCCAAGCTCAAAACTTTGCCACATCTGGAAAGGTTGGAATTCCAAACTGTCATTGCTTGATCTTGAACATTCTGCTGCCAAGTGTCTTGGACAAGAGCAGGGAAGTCCTCATGAGTTGTCTTGTGTTGTTCAAACCGAAAGCGGGATGGAGTCTTTACCTCAACGTGGTGAGTGTCTAGCATAATCGGACGATGGTCCGAGCCAATTTTGGGCAAATGAAAGACCTGAGAATGAGTCTGAGAGGTACATCATTCCAAGTTTCCCAGAGCCCTATCCAGTCTTTCTTTTATGAACACTTGATCATGCTGAATAGAAAACCAAGTCAATTCAGGACCATGGTAATGCAAATCTCTAAGCTGTCTGCCACTTAGAAAAACACGAAACAGATTAACTCTCCACTGAGCAGGGGTGTCACCTCACCATTTTTTCAAAATTCTATAGAATTTCATTAAAATCACCTAAAACTAACCAAGGTTGAGCTTCAATCCCAAACTTAAGGTGCACAAGAAGCCAAAAAGCTGCATTTTCATTCTCATGAGGGTTGCCATAGAACCATGTGATTTTGTGTGCAAGAAAACAAACAATAGTATATATATAGTTTGAAGTCGAGACAAGAACAATAACCTGGACAGAGTCATTCCAGAAAAGTGCTAAACCTCATCCGGTTCAAAGGGGACTTACAGCATGGTAATTGGTATACTTCAGTTGCTTCTTCCAGTCCTTAATGGTACCCTCTTGTTGTCTCGTCTCCATTAGAAATAGGATCTCCGATTTTTGTCGATAACATAGCTTCCTCAAAGCTTTACCCATGAAAGGGGTTCCAATGCCCTGACAATTCCAAGAAATAAGCCTTATGGCTGGTTGTGGTCACCACTAATAATAATTGTGGGTGAAGCAATTTCCAATCCGGGGGGTGTCCAACTCCGCTTCAGAGAACTGAAATCTTAAAAATTGTGTAGCGTGGTGAAGTGGTGATGGGTGAGTCAAATTTGGTGGAATTAATGGTGGGCGTTTGGTGATGGCGGTGAAATTGGATTGGAAAATTGGATCTCTATGTTGTTAAAAGGGTTTGATGGGTAATGGATAAGGTTGAATGGGTAATGGAGTTGAAACAGTGATGAAAGTGGAATTATGGATAGAGTGGTGATGGGTGAGAAAACGGTGATGGCGGTGGAAGTGAACCGTGAAAAATTGATCTCTCTTTAGTTAAAAGGGTTTGATTGTGGACGAAGAGGTTGTTTGAGTGATGGATTTGAAATAGTTGGATTGGGGACGAAAAGGTTGAAACGACAATGAAGGTTGAATTATGGGTAGAGTGGTGATGGGTGAGAAAACAGTGGTGGGCGGTGGAGGTAGAACCGTACACGACGGTGGAAATTAGGAATATCCTAAAGGCAACACTAACCTAGTCTAGTGGGTTTGCTCTAGAGAGAGAGTCTCTAAGGTCTGTCTCATATTCACAGAAAAAGAAACGGCGTATTTATACGACGATTTTACGATAGTCTGAATTTATAGGATGAAAAAAGCAAGAGGGAAGTAGCCTGGCCGGTACATTAACAACGCCGTACTAGACCAAATTAGAGACCTGTAACACACAAACCCTAGGAAAGAAATTGAGCGGGAGAAATTTTGAAAAGTAATCTAAATTTAAGGACATGAACCCTAAAAGTCCAATTTCTTATCAAGGCGGCAACGAAATAAAAAAAAATAAAAAACTTTTATTGATCTTTATGCATTAAATATATTTTGTTAGTGATTAGTGTTTTATGACTAGCACGTACTGCCTGTTTAATAGGGTTAACTATAGAATGTTCATCTTGTTAATTTAAGTAAGAAAAGTAATAAGAATTTTGTATGCGTTCATCTCTGTTCTTGATTGATTACTTTCATCTACATGTTTTAATCCATGATTTATGTTTAGATTATTTGTTTTCATGTTAATGGTTGTTAATTCATCCCTTCATCTCCTTCGTTTCCTAAATCTATCTTGATTTATGGTTTGATTGATCACTTAGGTTAAATAGTTAGATTATAATACAAACTCTTATAACCGCTCTTATCTTGTAATTTTCATAAATCCTTATATTTTTTTTTGTTTTATACTTTGTGAATAATACTTATTTGTTTAACGTTTTTAACAAAAAATGTACCCCAATCTCCAGCTTAAAATGACCCATACTTATTCTAACTAAAATTTGATGCAGGGTTAATTTTGAGCACTTATTTTGAGCGCATCATTGACGAAAGCAATGCGGCATTGGTCATCATTGAACTCGGTCATAGCTTTCCAAGTCTCTGATACCTCAAAAAATTCCTTTTCAGCCCTGTTGTGAAAATTCACAACAAGGGGTTCGATCACGATAGAGGTATAATTTTTTATATGTTTCTAGAGATCAAAGGTAACGACATTTCTTTCCACATAAGGCTGTGAGTGCAATTCTCTAAATTTGTTGATGAGAATGGAATGGACTTGCTGGAGAAAATGCTTTTAGGGGTGAGCATTTTAGCCCGAAAACCTGAAAGCCTGGCTAGGCCCGTCCGAGCTCCACTATATCATTTCCGTCAGGAGTTTCCTGAAATTTTATGAATTTTTCCGTTTATTTCCATGAAATTCTTAATTTCTAAAATATCTACAAACAAAAAATATATTAAAAAATTCACGACAAAATTTTGTTTGAAACTTCCACAAAATTTCACATGTCACCGACAATGTGTTTTCTACTTCATACTCCATAGAAAAAATACAAATTTTTTATTTGCAATCAAGTATGGGGGATACACAAGGAAAACGCGATAACCATTTGTCTCTAAATGAGTTTGAATCACTTTTTTTGAGTCTTGACTAATTAGACATTCTAGAAAATGGACGTTTTTTTTTTTTTTTTTTGTTAATTGCATAAATTTGTTCTTTGTTAATAGCCAAAAATGAAGTTACATTGAGTTCTTCTATATAATAGAGTTAACCTTTATTCAATCTCAAAAAAAAAAAGGTTAACCTTTGTTCTTTGCGATATGTTATTAAAAAAAGTTCTTTTAAAAAGTTCTATGTTCTTTGAATCTGTTCTTTATTCTTCGAGTCTTGACTCAACATATCACAATTCTATTATAAATGTACAATTTACAGAGGTTATATTGTAAATAGGTTTATTATAGGTTAGTTCAGTCTGTGTAAAAATTTCATTCAAAAATATCAATATCTATCTTTACCTTAGAAGAAAACGCTGATTTTGGGATCAAGTTATCAATATCAATCATTCTCATAGGACAAACCATTGACTTTGGACTCAAACTTACTCTCTACCTTAACAAGTTTGCTTGGCTAACATATTTGAGCATAATTGGATCTAATTTTCTCGTCTTATAAGAAAATGGGTTATTATCATTTATCACAAATGGTACCTGAACTATACCTCAATCTTATCGATGGTACCTGAACTTCAATTTTGATCACAATCAGTACCCGAACTTTTCGATTTCATTTTAAATAGTACCTAGAGCCACCTCCGGTCACTATTCCGACTAAAAACGGCATGGGAGGCAATCATAGTGATGATTTTTGATGATCTCAATGGTTGCAATCATATATAGTGATGATTTTTTGGTAATAGAATTGTCTTAAACTTGTTTTTTTTTTCTTTTCTTTTTTAGATTTGGCTTTTTTTGCCGGAATAGTGACCGAATGTGGCCTTAGGTACCATTTAAAATGAAATTGAAAAGTTCGGGTACTGGTTGTGATCAAAATTGAAGTTCAGGTACCATCGATAAAATAGAAGATAAGTTCAGGTACCATTTGTGATAATAACCCTAAGAAAATCGTTTTGCATACTAGGGCTTAATTAGCTCTAATTTACATAGGTCATACTTTTCAAAGCATAGTAATTTGTTGTGAACTAATTTTTGGATAGGTGAAACGATTTGGAAAGATTAAGCTCTTGAGCTTATGGCATAAAACCTGAACCCCGTGCTACAATAGAAGCATTACAATAATCCTCTTAGAGAACATCCTGAATAATAGCAGGAGTCTCATCTAACCAAACATCATCAATCAACAAATAGCTAGCAAGGTGTGCAAGTCTATGTGCAACACCATTTGCTTCACGGTAGATATGTCGAATTTCAACAGACTGAAAATCAGATAGTAATCTTTACAATCGTCAAAAACCTGACTTACCTCTGAGAAATTATCCTCTTCACTCTTGAGAGCAGCAATCAGAAGGGCAGAGTTGCTTTCAATAACTACATCCGACCAACCTTGATGAATACCAAGCAGAAGACCCGCTCTGCACGCCTCAGCTTCCATATTAATCGCCGAGTGAGCATGCAAAAAAGGCCTAGCAATAGCGGCAATACCCGTGCCCAAGTCATCTCTGACCACTACCCCAATACCTCCAACACCACTGTCCACTTGAAAAGATTAATGGAGATTAATTTTAAGTATATCCCGAGGGGGACCTGCCATTTTGTTAACGGCCTCTTCTTTTTAGAAGCAACTTTCTGATGATATTTCTGGAACTCTTCCAGATTGCTAGTACACCACTGTATCATGTGCATAGGTTGGAAGCAACCATCATTCCACACTATTATTGCTTTTATTAAAATGAAACAAAATTATATCTCTGTTTGTTGTGCACAAAAAAAATATAACCCTCGTGTGTAATCTTTAAATTATTACATTGTATTATTTCTATAAAAATAAAATAAAAAGAAACACATTCATCTCAAGACCAAAAAAGTCATCAACTTGCCATGTATAGGCCATCCAATTCAAGTTGTTTATGTTTGGCTAATTATCCAAAGCAAATGACATGAACTCACAAGAGTTATGGGTGCATGCTTATAGCAGACTCAGATCATGCAAATCAATAAGCATAACTCATCTCAAACAAACCCACACATTTCTCATCAAAACAAGGCCTCTTCCTCTTCCTCTCCCAACCCAACACCTCATCTACCCTAAACTCATTTCTTCTCCTCATCACAACAACAACCTGACCTACATTCTCTCCTTCTTAAACCACTTGGGCAAGCCAGACCTCTGCCTCTACAATGCCATCATCCAAGGCCTCCCTTCCAATCCCACAAACAAAACCACGTCCCTTCTTCAAGTGCTTGAACTACTTCGGCACATGCTCCTCAATGGCCTCCTTCCTGACCACTACACTGTCCCCTCTGTGCTCAAAGCGTGTGCACAGTGCCGTGCGCTGAGAGAAGGCCAGCAAATCCACGCCTATGCAATCAAATCCGGACTCGTTTTGTCCAATGTGTACGTCAAGAACACAATCATGAGGCTCTACGCAGTTTGTGGGATTGTAAATTACGTCCGGAAGGTGTTCGACGAAACTCCCCAGAGGGACTTGGTATCTTGGACTACTCTTATTCAGGGATATGTTAAAATGGGCCTGGCCAGGGAAGGCGTGGAGGCCTTCTTTGATATGTGTGATGCGAAAATGAGGCCGGATGAGATGACATTGGTCATTGTGCTCTCTGCTTGCTCTAAATTGGGAGACTTGAGCTTGGGTAGGAAGATAAGTAGGTACATTGATGACAACGGGGTTTACCCAGACGTTTTTGTAGGCAATGCATTGGTTAATATGTACTTGGAGTGTGGCGATGCTGAACTTGCACGTGGAGTGTTTGATGGGATGCCTGTGAGAAATGTGGTTTCTTGGAATTCCATGATATCTGGCTTGGCGCATCAAGGGAAGTATAAGGAGGCGTTGGATGTGTTCCAGGAGATGCAAAGAATCGGTCTTGAACCGGATGATGTTACTTTAGTTGGTGTTTTGAATTCATGCGCGAATCTTGGAGTGCTCGAGTTGGGGAAGTGGGTGCATGCTTATGTTGATAGGAATCAGATTGAGGCTGATGGGTATATAGGGAATGCGCTTGTGGATATGTATGCTAAGTGTGGAAGCATAGACCGGGCATTCAGGGTGTTTCAAGGCATGAAACGGAGAGATGTGTATTCGTATACTGCGATGATTGTTGGATTAGCCATGCATGGGGAAGTGGAGGTGGCATTGGATATATTTTCTGAGATGCCTAGAATGGGCATTCAACCTGATGAGGTTACATTTGTAGGTGTCCTTGCAGCTTGTAGTCATGGAGGACTAGTGGCAGAGGGTCAGAAGTATTTCAGGGATATGTCAACTGTGTACAATCTTAGACCTCAGACAGAGCATTACGGATGCATGGTTGACCTTTTAGGTCGTGCTGGGTTAATAAATGAGGCAGAGGAGTTTGTTAATAACATGCCAATTGAGCCTGATGCCTTTGTCTGGGGGGCACTATTGGGAGCTTGCAGGATACATGGGAAAGTAGAGCTTGCTGAAACTGTGATGAAGAAGCTATTGAAGATAGAGCCAGAGAGAGATGGTGCATACGTACTCATGTCCAATATATATTCTTCTGCAAATAAATGGAGGAATGCAGTGCAGTTGAGAAGGGAAATGAAAGAAAAGAACATGACGAAAACTCCTGGCTGTAGTTCAATTGAACTTGAAGGTGTTGTTCATGAATTCAGAAAGGGTGACAAATCACATAAAAGAAGTAAACACATATACAAATTGCTAGACGAGATCATGAGCCACGTAAAGGATTATGGGGTTTTGGCTCACAGAAGTACATTCTTTTGATACTTGGAGGCATATCTTTTGATAGTTGGAGGCATATCAACAGACAATTGTTCCGCTAGATAGAGGCAAATTGTAGCTGGAATGATATGATGTAATGATCACTGCAGTTCTCTTGGATTTGAGGATTTATTGCAGTTTCTGAGGGGTAAGCAAAACATTTTACTTAATTATTCATTTCTGTGAACCTACTGAGTATCATCGTGAACCAACCTCGTTCCTCCACCAAGGGATCATTGTAGCTGCTACACTCGGTACCACCTAGTGCAGATCGAAATGCAAAGATTTCCCAACTTTCTATGTCTTGACGATTAATTCCATCCAACCCTGCAAGTGTTTTCTTTATCATATCTGTACTATATATTGAATAATTAAATAGGCTTTATAGTCTTTAAATAGGCTTTATCATATTTGATATTTCCTTTATCATAGTCTTTAAACCAAACAGTTCATAGGCTTCTTTCTAGTACAAATATGATAAAGGAAACACTTGCAAGGTTGGATGGAAATAAGAGTAAAAAGGAAAGCTGAGTATAGTTGGCATTATTGTTTGCGTTCCAGAGTTTTCCATGAACAAAATTTTACACATTGTTTGAGGGACACACATGCATGTCTACTTCGATAATTCGATTCAAAACTTCTTTATCTCCAACCCCAACAGGCTACGATAGCTGAGAATCCTCTGATAATTAAGCACTGTATATAAGCTGGTGATACTAGTGTAGTCACACTATATATAAGCCTCTACCATTTCATGAAAATGCACTAGTTCTTAATAGGTGCGCAGATTGTGTTTTCCTTTCTAGCTTGAATTTTGTGTGAAAGCAGATGTGTCAACTCTCACATGATAACAAACTATAAATGCATGCACTAATTGAATTGTTGCGTTTAAAAGTTTGCATGTACAATATTTTTACACATAATATGTTTAGTCAACTCATTTTAAGATGTTGGAGGAGATTAAAAGATCAACGATGTTTGCCACGTAATTCTTTAGATTGATACAAATGGTGTGCCACAAAAGTTGGATATGAAAAATATATCCCCTAAATTAAAGTTCATGTTTGGAGTGCCACAAAATATAGTAGTTATTGTCTCCAAAAATCCTAAATTTATTTTTAATTTTCAACCCGGCAACCGTTTAAACTCACTATACTTTCTGTTTTAACTAGTGAGTTGCATAAACCATTCCATTGGGAGTAAATGTAATTACGGTACAACTTCAATAAAGCAACACAGAAATAAGGGTAATTATTAGGTGGTCTCGGACTACCACGTGACACTGTCATGTGGTGGTTCAAGTCAGACCATGCAGGAGGTGAAAAAATAAAAGATCAATAAGAAACAAACACAAATCATATGAGTCAATAACATCAATCTCATAATGTTCAAACTATAATCCGTAGTCCACCACAATAGTTTTATGGTAGAAGCTTTCTCTTGTAGTTCTGAAAATAAAGCTCGCTCCTTATTTAAGTTAGTTAGTCTACTACTGTGCCATATTACGATCTAAGTTTGAGAAGCTTCTCTTTTGTATTTAATGTACATAATCAAATAACAAACGTCATGCCAATTTTGTCTTGTCATTAGTCTGGAAGTCTTGAATTTGCAAGAGGGTGTTCCAATTTAGTTCCCTTCTTGACTTAAATTATCCTAAATTTTAACAGGAAATTATCTTATCTTCTCGTAATGGACTATATATTCAAATCCTTCCACACACACACATCTCATAAATGTTTTCTGTATCCTTTGAACATATGAAGACCTTCTTGTTTCATAATCTAGAGTTGAGGCTGCAAGAATATTGCTAGAGTCAATTTGGAGTTCTATGGTTGGTATACTCTACCAGAAATACCATTAAGTTGATTGATTAAGCTTCAGGCCGGGTTGACCAATTACAGAAAGCTAGCCAGAAAAGGTAGAAGTCCTTCTATTTTTTGGATGAGTTGATTCTATATGTCGACAAGAGTGATCTCTAGCAAACCTTAAATGTTTAGTCCAAACTTGTATTCCTTCCTAGTTAGGTTTATCTAGTTGGATGACGTAAACGTATGCCTGCTAGTTGTTAAGACAGAGGACAAAGACAAGAAGGCAATTATAGAACCACACAATTAGCTTGCCTCCTTGAAAGTGTATAGTTTGATGTCTACAAACTTGGCTTTGGACGATATTATTAGCTTGAAAGTGTATAGTTTGATTCCTACAAACATGACGAAAACTCCTGGCTGCATTTCAATTGAACTTGTAAGGTGTTGTTCATAAATTCACAAAAGGGAAACAAATCACATAAAAGAAGCACATATACAAATTGCTGGATGATCAGATCATGAGCCACATAAAGGATTACGGGGCTTTGTCTCACAGAAGTACATTATTTTGATAGTTTGAGGCATATCAACAGAAATTGTTTCGCTGGATTGAGGCAAATTGTGGCTAGAATGATCAACATCACATCACTAAAGTTCACTTGGATTTGAGGATTTATTTCCTGCTTCTGAGGTGTAAGCAAAACATTGTACTTAATTATTCATTTCTGTGAACCTACTGAGTAATTTCAATGTATAAATTTCACTTTATAATGTACAAACTATAGTCCATGCTTCAGTCTTCTTCAATATTTATATGCTAGCTAGTAGCATTCTCTTCTAGTTGTGAAACTAAAAACTCCTCATTTAAGTTAGTTAGTCTACTACCGTGCAGTTTTACAATCTAGGTTTGAGAAGTTTCTCCTATGTTTTCAATATCCATAATCAAATAACACACTTTATGCCAATTTTACGTCATTGGTCAGGACGCCTTTAATTTGGAAGATGGTGTCCCATCCCTTCTTTTGAAGTTGGTCACTTATGTGAAGTTTAAAAAACATTTAGTATTGATACCATCTGTAGTCTATAGGTACACTATCTAGGTCAATTGATAAGTGGTTGCCTCAACTTATTTTCAAGTTTTGAAAATAGGATTGCTGAAATTATAATAGGAAATGTATCTTCTCTACTAGTAATGGACTATATATTCAAATTCTACATATGTGTGTGTGTGTGTTTTGAACATATGAAATCCTTGTCTCATCTAGAGTTTAGACTACAAGAATATTGCTAGATCAATCTGAAGTTCTATGGTTGATATAATCTACGAACAATACCATTAAGTTGATTGATCAAGTTAACCCAATTGCAGAAAGCTAGCCTGAAAAGGTACAAGTCCTTGTATTTCTGGATGAGTGATTCTCTATGGCTACACAAGAGTGATCTCTAGCAGACCCCAAATGTTTTGTCCAAACTTGTATTCCTATCTAGTTAGTTGTTAAGACAGAGGACAAGGGAAGAAGGCAATTATAGAACCACATAACTATCTTGCCTCCTTGAAAGTGTATAGTTTGATGCCTACAAACTTGGCTTTATACGATATTATTAGCTTATCCGACATTGTCAAAGAAACGTATTTTGATGCCATAAGCTTTGGAAACTAATACTTAATAGTTAATACTATTATTATAAGATAATTCTCTACTACTACAACAACCAAATATCTGCTTATTTCATTCCTCTTCGCTAACAAACACTGATCCACTCATTGACAAATGTTTCTCTTCTAATTGAGACAAGCCATTCTGTTTGCCACCTACAACTCTAATTCTCTATATTCAGTTTTCTTCGTTCTTCTTTCTTGTTTGTTTGGGTTGTTTGGATTTGTTTGCCCTGTTATTCGAATCCGTCTCAAATGAAACAGTTTTTTCACTGCAGGGTCTTCACATTAGCAATATATCCTTCCTATTTGCTGTAGATGTGAAACCGGATACCTCCTATATAGTTTTGTCCTTATTTGCTATATTCAAATAGAAAACCCCAATTAGGGAAAGGTCTAGTGTTGAACTCTTTTCATGATTCTGTGGTTAACTATTTTAGAAGTTGAGTTAGGGAAGGATCTAACTGAAGTTTATATCTAACTATTTTAGAAGTTGAGTTAGGGAATGATCTAACTGAAGTTTATATTATATGTTTATCATGTTTAACTGAAGTATGTTTTGTACTCTTGGGATTCCATGACATAGGTGACTGGAGGAATAAATTGAACAGTTGGGAAATAATTGAATAGGGGGAGACTGAGTCATAAGTACTCTCCTGCTCTGTAACATTTGCTTTTGCAATTGTACCTTAAGCTATACTGCTATTCTCAGGATGGTACAGTCAGACTCTCCAGCACGAAATTAATCTCTCTTGGCTTTTTTTGTTTTTAAATTTTATAGAGCAGAAAATTAACACGTCATTCTAATCATGAATAAGAAAATTAACCAGCATTATGTTCACATTTATTGTTACTACGCTCACTGTTGTCACACTACGATAGAGCCTAAAACAAGGACGAGTTGGTAAGAGCCTCCAGGTGTGGAACCCCCACACCCGGGTTCGAATCCCGCCGACGCTTATTGGAGTTAAATCCCAATATATTCTTGGTGGCCAGGGGGGAGGAAGCGTTCTGACAATATTCCCCGAGCACGGATTAGTCTCTGGGCCTCGAAAGCCTTTGAGGACACCGTGTGATTGACAAATAAAAAAAAAAGTACGGTTAACAAAATAAATATGTAAGGATAAAATTTCACTAATTAATAGATGGAGAGTTAATATATAATTTAGGATTAACAAGTGTACTGTAGTCCAAACTAGTGTGATTGATCCAAATAGTAAAGACATGCTTTAATTCCCTTGATATTCACTTTTGCAGACATATTAATATACTCCAGAACGATAGAACTATTGCTCTAGTAAATTAAATTTTTTATACAATGTCCTTATCTATTAATTGTGCTTTAACTTGTTAAGTATAATATATAACGTACTTTAAACAAAAAAAATAAAAATAAAATAAAAAATTGTCGAGCGTGGCTTGATGGATGTGGACATGTGGTGATCTTAGTTTGTTAACTTTTATAGTTTTATGAAGTCGCACTAAATAAATTTGGATATTTCTAAATGTATCCAGCAATATCTAACTACACCCAGCAATAGAAATTATGATTATTATTTTCAGTACTACCCCTTATATTAATTTTAGGGGAAAAAAAAGAGAAAAAAAAACAAACAATAAAAAATGCACTTGCTATACATCGATGGCGGTTTTCTTCCTCTTCCGTTATTTATTTGTTTTCCTCTTTGATCTTCCCTCTGTCTATCTTCCTCTCACGTATTGGAGCCAGCAACTTGAATTGCTCCTCTTCCATCTCAGTTTTACTTTCATATGATATATATGTTGATTAACTTTTCAAACTGGTAATCATTCATACTGATATAATTTACATGTCCAACTAATGAACAACGGGATTTATGCTTTCAGTACTAAAAAAAAAAAAAAAAAAGCAGTTTCAGCCAAAAGAAAAAGGAGGAAGAAGAAATTCTAGAATGTAAATAGGGAACCACAAATATATATGTTTTTCATTATGCAGGGTATTATATGACCGTCAAAACTCAAAAGGCTTGGGCAGAAAAATAGAGGAGAGGAGATGGAGTTTGGGGGTCACCAATGTTTTTTTCTTTTTTGATAAGAAGGAGGTCACTCTTTATTGAAATGATGAGAAAAAAATTACATAATGCCAAGACTGCAGCTAGTAAAGAAGGAGTAGATGAAAACCAAAATTCCTGACAAGTAGATGAAGCATAGGCTGCCATCAAATGTGCAACAGAATTTGCACTTCTTCTAACATGTACAACTTTCAAGGCCTGACCATAAACTAAAGTCTCCACCAAGTCATCGTATAAACGACCCAAAATAGAGGAATTAATACTAGAAGGTTGGAGCGGTCTAGGGATATTCAGGCGAGTTTGAGTTTTTTTTTTTTTTCAAAATAAAGGATAATATTGGAAATATAAAGCAAAATATTGAAATGCTAGATATATTAAGAAATTTGCTGGGTACATGTAGCAACACCCAATAAATTTTTAGACCATAAAAACCTTTCCCATTTCTTCTGTAAATTGTGATTTTCCCTGGTAAAATAAAAGTTTGATAATTGTGATTTTCCCTAGTAAAATAAAAGTTTGATCTTGTCGTGGAACTCTAAAGCAAAGCTGTTGAATGGGTAGTTTGGGCTGGCGGTTTGCATGGAGAGGTGAGAGGAGGTGGGGTCCACACAAAAACTGTAACTACCTGCTGTTTAAAAATGCAGCTCCCTACCTAAATTCACTCCATGAGAATAATCACCATTCGCGTGAGTGAATTCCCAAAGCCAATACTAGTCTTACCGCTGCCTCACACAAATTTTGGTACACCCATCCATTGAACTCAAGGCTACTAGGTTACACTATCACAATTCTTGGTGTGGTTTCATTAATAGAAAAGAAACTAATAACAAAAGAATACTGGTATAGAACTATTATGTGTGTATAGTCTAGATTACTACCGTGGAGACATTTATATACAGAGGAGTGGCAGAAGGAAAAAAAAATCAATCATCATCTAAATAAGTAAAGAATGTCATAAAAATCAATTAAGTTGTCCTCGACTAAAGACATATTTAGTCCATAACTGAATAATTATTTTAATAATAGCTTCATAATGAGCATGGTCGAGTTTGTTTAAGTATTTTTACACTTAGTTACTTCTCGATTCATACTTTTACCTACTCTAAGTGCTCAAATTCATAAATCACATCCATATCATGAGCTTCTGATTATGATAGGAATCACCACATTTAGGTTATAAGAGTTTTCTTAGTTCTTACTACTATGTTTAGAATGTGATGGCCGCTTTAAGAGATTGGAAAAACAAAATGAAATCAGAATTGGAGAATTTTTTTTAATATTTTTTTTAGTTTCACAGTTCAATTTAGTTATTTAAGACGTATTAGAGATTGTAATTACAAGATTAGTTTATGATGTGGTAGACAACAACCAATGTCCATTTCACCTTTCTTTCTCTTTGTAATAAAACCCTAAATCAATTTAACCTTACTACTCATATCTTGTATAATCGTTCACATGTGCTACTCACCTCTTGATCTCACTCACCCTTGAATTTACATAGAATCAGGTGAATTTCTATCATCCTCTAAGAACTACCAAGTAGATACAGAAATGGAATAATGAAAAATGAAGGGAGGAAGGTGCAAACTTCACGCAGGGAGGGCCAGAATCAAGAATTTCGGAATGAGGAGATTGTGAGCGGGCCCCAGTGATGGGAATCTCTGTAACAAACTCCCCAGCTCTGCCTCTCTCTCTCTCTCTCTCTCTCTCTCTCTCTCTCACTCTCCACCACCCACTTGTTTATTTTGTGAACCAACCTCCTCTGATTCTTGGGTTCTAGCTAATTTCATCTAAAGGTTAGCTTCTTTTTCACAATCCTCATGATCTTTTTGGACCCCAACTCTCTTCCTGCTTTTGTTTCCGTCCCCTTTATTGCTTAATCTCTTTTGGTATCTGTAGCACAGAGAGACAAATCAACAAGAGTACAAGACCCATCAACTCCATTAAGCCAAAAATGTACGTGGACAGTACTAGTGCTGCAGCTGCCTGCAACTTTGATCCCAGTACTAATAACCCCATGTCAGAATCAGCCCCAGAAGTTGTCCTCCACAGCCACAACACCACCACCACCTTTGCTCATGAAGAAAACTTGAGGAGGCTCTCCATGGAAGAAGAGCTCTCTAACTACCACCACAACGCCGCCATGGAAATTGAGCAGCAGTTTCAGAACGAGATGGATTTTGGCACCATGGACCAAAACACCACCACCAATGCTCATTTCGTTAACCCCTTTGACACCCACCAAGCCACAAACTGGGACACTTCTAATGAAATGCAACAACAATTGCCCCCAACACCTGACCTGCTCAGCCTTTTCCACTTGCCCTCCTCCTCTTCTGTGCTCCCACACTCCTCCATTAACTTCCCCCATCCCAAGACCCCGGGAGGCTGTTTCCCGGGGTCTTTCGGGTATGAGGCTCTGCCCGAGACTCCTTCTGGGGCGGCGGCCTCTTCGGTCATGTATGACCCAATGTTCCACCTGAACCAGCTGCCTCCTCAGCCGCAGCCGCCGCTGTTCAGGGAGCTGCTGCAGTCCCTGCCACATGGGTACAACTTGGGTGGGTCCAGAAATGGGTCGAGCTTGTTTAGCAATGGTGGGGATGAGGTGGACGATGGGAGTAGGCAGTTGTTTGAGAATGGGGTGCTGGAGTTTTCCAAGGAGATGAAGCCATTTGGAAGAGGAAGAGGTGGGAATAAAGGGACCAAACACTTTGCTACTGAGCGCCAAAGGAGAGTCCAGCTCAATGACAAGTTTCATGCTTTGAGGGAATTGGTTCCAAACCCAACCAAGGTATTGATCTCAATTCTGGGATTTATGGTACTCAATCTGATTGGTTTCATGAAAAAATGCGTACCCAATTCCACAGCTCTGTGTCCCTTTTGGCTTTGCTAATGGTTCTTTTGCTCAATGTTTTGTCTGGGGGCAATTGGTGCAAGTAGTCCTTTTAATTGATAATCTCAATCACTGCAAATATATGGTACCAAATAAGTTTGATCATTTTCATGAAACTATGCCAAGAGTAATACTATGAACCTCTTTCATTTCTTGTTTTGCAGTTTCAATTGGGTAACCTTTTGGATGATTTGTATCACAATGCAATTTTGAGACCCTGTTTTGTAGTTTCTTTCATGCTTCCCTCTCTTTGGGTTGATTCTCATTTTGCTTAATTCTTGGAAGATTCCTTATAATTTGATTAATTTCCACAGATGTACCACTTGAATTGATTTTCTTGTTTTAATTGGGCTACCTATTTGGATAGTTTCATAACTGGTTCTACGTTTTGGGCATAACAATGGTGATTCTGCTAAACGTTTGGGGAACCTAGCTAGCTTGGGGATCAATTAGAGCATCAATAGTTTCATCACTGTTTCTCTATTTTTGGCATAGTATTGACAATTGTGCTTGATGTTTGGGAAACTTGGGGAACAATTAATTGGAGCAAAGCCTGATCGAGCATCTGTAGTGGGAGATGCCATTGATTACATACAGGAGCTCAAGAGGACTGTGAGTGAGCTGAAACTGCTGGTGGAGAAGAAAAGGTGTGGGAGAGAGAGGAGCAAGAGGCACAAGACTGAGCAGGACATAGGTGCTGGAGACGATGATGAGAGCTGTAACATGAAGCCTCTTGGTGACCATGATCATGACCACTCCTACAACAATGGGTCTCTGAGGAGCTCATGGCTTCAAAGGAAGTCCAAAGACACCGAGGTGGACGTCCGGATCATTGATGATGAAGTCACCATCAAACTGGTCCAGAGGAAGAAGATCAATCTGTTGCTGTCTGTGTCCAAGCTTCTTGATGAGTTGCAGCTTGAACTTCATCATGCTGCTGGGGGACACATTGGAAATTCATACAGCTTCTTGTTCAACACCAAGGTTGGTGGTAACTTTATCTCATGGATTTGTTTTAGTTGGGGCATTTCTTCATGCATTGTTTTAAATTATGAGTTGTTGCTTTTTTGTGTTGTGCAGATGTATGAAGGGTCTTCTTTGTATGCAAGTGCCATTGCCAACAAGCTCATTGAGACTCTGGATAGACAGTATGCAGCAATTCCACCTACCAATAGTTATTAGTTAAAGGAGGCATGAGAACTGAGATGTTGCTTAGAATTACTACCTAGTCTTTATAATATGTTTCTCTTATAGTATGTTGGTCTAATTACATTATATCATATATGATGCTGATTAGTAGAGATTAAAGAAGTAGACAATAAACTTGGTGTGACAGAAAGCATGAAATAGAATATTATATATATGACTTACTTTTGGGATTTGAGAGTTTTGGTCAGTACTTGGATTACTGTGGCTAGATTCAGATACTTTGCAGCAAGTACTTGGCTAAAATAATCACTCTTTCAGTCTTTCTTACTAGATCATTTGGTTTTTGTCACTAGTAGTGTACTTGCAAAGGTTCAACAAACGCAATTTTGAAATAGAACAGACTAGCAGAGTGCTAAAACATCTTTGATTTCTCCATATTCCTTGGTCGGATAGCTTTTTTTTGTAGGACCAAATCGACGATGTGGAAATTGTTACTCTAGTCCTTTGCCACTATGGGGTCCTGAAGCACAAGGGGATTTTACTCGTTGGTGTCAATTAGGCGGTCTGTGGACTTTTGTCGTTCTACATGGTGCTTTCAGACTAATAGGTTTCATGTTACGTCAATTTGAACTTGCTCGATCTGTTCAATTGCGACCTTATAATGCAATTGATCAAAGAGCAGATTTTGGAGAGATTCTTCATCGATGTAGTGGCTGGTGAATCAAAGATCAAAGAGCGAGCAGCCGCCAGGTTTCATTCTTTGGTGGGATACACAGATGTAGTGGCTGGTGAAATTGGCAACCTTTGGTAAAACGAGCGCCGCGGGTACAATGTTTTTCAGTAGGTAATAGCCGTTCGACTAAAAGCACAGCTACTACACACTACGCTATTATCAGACCAGGCACCAACGGTGTCAATTGAAAGAAGAGAACTCGGGAAACCTTAGTTTTTGGGGTTCCAATGCAATCGATGATCAATAAATAAGACCACAAGCAATCAACGATTAAAAATGACAAAAGAACGGGGCATAGGGTATAGAGGCGGAGTCTTGGCTGTAGTTAATGGGCGGACTAAGAGTAGCTTCTGATATAGGAGTTGGAGCAGGAACACGAGTAGGGACTCTTACGTATATAACATTCTTATCGATCATGGCATTCCTTGCTCTAACTAGTGAGCAAGGTATTTTAATTGCTTACTTGTAAGAGTAAAGGAGAAGGAGAAGCAGCAGCCTTTTTCTAGAGGCAAATGATGCGATTGATAGCAACACAGGCATTTTAGGGCACTTGTATCTTTTTTCCTCAATAAAAAGAAAAAAAATTATAAAGCAAAGTCTTGAGAACAATTCAATCCAGTTGAAAGGATTTAGGGTAAGCCTCACTAGAAAAAGAAGGCCAGATTAAGTAGTGATTAATTTCTTGTTCTAACTCCTGCATTAGATATTCTACGCTACATAGCTTCACAGTTCACACAGACCAGGCTTAACCTTCCAAGTTTCAACACACTTTCTCCTATTCCTCCTAAAATCCAAAACTAAGCCTCGGACAATGAAGAACGAGGGAACCAAGATAAACTAACCCTTCAAGTTTCAATTCTCTTGATTTGTATGGTTCGCAGGTGAGCAGATAGTTTGATACTTTGATATCCATCCAAATCCCTTACACGATGCAGGTGTCAATGGATCCAGGTTACCGGAAAGTAAATGAATGATAAAAGATTAAGGAACTCTGTTTCAATTGATCCAACATATTTATTTAATCTAATAATCCAATTTTCTTGACAAAGTAGATCATCGTTATGTAGCAAAGATTATGACTTGTACAAGTCTGGGAGGAAGGAAAATAATATTAGACTACCAAATCAAACTAATGGATTCATTGTATGTATATGCAACAATCAAAGATCAATGACCACCAAAATTTCCACTTTGCATTTTTCTACAGCTATGACCAGTTTCAGTTTGTCCATCATGCACCGTGAAAAGAAGAGCAGCTAAGCATTTCACCGCATTCCAACTCTTGCAACAGTTACCAAAGGAGACTCAGAACCTACAGAAAAGGCTTGCATCATTTTTCAAAAGAAACAATTAAAACATAAAGCATGAATTTTGACCAAGATTGGTATGACATGTGAGCTACCAGTATTGGTAGCACGAAGAAATTCACAAGTTATACAAATTATTAGAAAAACTAATTGAAGCTCATTACTCATACAAGAAAACATAACTTGAATCAATTTGGTTCCTTACCAATTAGCATAGCACATAACAACAAACAGTAGTTCACCAAACAAACAATTCCAGAACCAGTTACAGAAAACTGAAGAAACATGTGAGAGTAGTATTGGTAGCACGAAGAAATTCACAAGAAGTTATACAAATTATTAGAAAAACTAATTGAAGCTCATTACTCATACAAGAAAACATAACTTGAATCGATTTGGTTCCTTACCAACTAGCATAGCACATAACAACTAACAGTAGTTCACCAAACAAACAATTCCAGAACCAGTTACAGAAAACTGAAGAAACATCCTTGACAACAGAACCTGGAATAGTGCGAATAGCTAGAAATTCTATGCAGACAAGAATTTGGTACTTCTCCCCATATGCTGACCACGCACACACAGACTCCAAATATGTAATCTTCATTTGAACTTATGTTCAACCAGTAGGTCAGATCAAGCAAGAAAATTTCACACTTTTCTTTCTTCTTCTCTTTATCATTTTGTCTCCTTCCTCTGAGATTGATCTTCTTCCCTATTATCTAACAAAGGATATGCTAGACTTTTGGTCCACGTGAATGGGACAGGATTTTTTGATACAACAGTTGGGAATTTATATTTTTGCAAGTTCTTTTCATCTTTGTGCATCCGTATTACACTTTCATATAGTAAGAAACAAAAAATAATGATTAGTATTTAGCAAAAACAATGAGAGACCAGTTGATCGTAAAAGAAAACTAAATCAAATGGAAAATCAGTCATTACCACAGAAAATATAATTTAGCAAAGTACAAACACAACCGGGCTGAAAAAAGAATCCTACAATGCATCTATTTCAGTTCAAGATAGAAAGAAAAAAAAAAGGTTTATCTTTGACACTCGAGTCTATTTTGCAGGCTTTGGTGATACTTCTCTACTAGGTAATTACACAGCACTTGTACAACTATAAACCATACATAAAAAGGGGAAGATGCCGACAGTAGTGACAAGTTTCAGATCACAATACAACCATAATGCACCTAACATACGCATAACAGTAAACAATCAACAGAAATGACACTAAATTTCTAAAATGAAAGTCTTAGTCAAATGTGATGTCCATATAACTAGTTTCTCTACTACACTATCCTTCTGATTAGCACCACAAGATATACAGAACACTGATCAAGACTCACTGCCAGTATTGAAATCCTATTACAAAAAACCCCAATATTCATCTGCTATTCACAACCCAACTACTCAACAAATTCTAAATGCAAACACATAATAGTCACTTGCCAAACAATTAACAAAGAGAAAAAAAAAGACCTTGCAAAGAGTTTCAGAACTAGAAACAACTGGGTCACATTCAAAATACCATCATATGAAGACTGGGTTGATGAAGCAAGCAGGCAGCAATTTCACTTGATATGAAGACTAAATACCATCAAAATCATTCACAACTAAACTAACTCGAACTGGGTCAATTTCTAAATGGTTGGAAAAGAGAAGAGAGAGACTTACCCTCATTGAATATACTTGGGTATCTCTCCTTTCCTCAAGAGGGATAGAGAGTAGTTGGCAGCATCAACGAGGTCTTCAATGTTGTGCAGGGACCTCTCCTCGGAAGCCAACATGAAGATTGCGCGCGCCTCTGCTTTCTTGGCAAGTCTTGCTGCCAAATTCAGAGGCAGATTCGGAGAATTGATGCTTCTCAATATCTGGCGATACAGAAAAAGAACGCGTCCTCTGTTTCTGGCCAAGTCCTCTGCCGTTGCCCATATCAAACCCCCACTCATTTCTTTCGATTTCCCGATTATGCAAATCCACAACTTCTCATGAAAATGGGGCTTCACTTCACGCTTCACATGAACTAGAAAGTTGCCAGGGATTTGCTATTATCAATGAATTGGAAGTATGAAATGGGAAAAAGCAATGATTACATATTGGTAGAGATTGTTTAGAAACAGAGCAATCCACTAATGAACAATGATGTTAACAGTGAAGCCCAAATCAATCAACATCCTAAATTATATAGACACAGACACAAAAACAAAGCTCAGTACAGAAAATAGGAAACTCACTTCAATCAAGAGCAACGCTTTAGATGTTCAAAGTAGTCGGTATGCAAGATAACAAAATTAAGGAAGGAGAACATAGCCTGGAATTGAATCCCCAAACAAACTAAATAAATAAATAAAAACAAATGAGAGCCTATTACTCAACTGTAAAGAAGACGACCAAGTTGAGATAGAGGCCCCAAAGATGGATGATTGCACCGTTGAACAGTTCAGATTGCGACCATACCCAACGTAATGTGGTAAGAGCTCATGTTAACGACCAAACAGCCTCTCTTTCTAATTCTAGTTTCACCTCTTGCTTTGCCAACTCATCAAACCCTAACCTGCAGGTTTCCTCTTATATCTGGAAGTTAGTTTTTTCAGTTCTCACAAACCGAAAAACCAGAGGAAATTTGGATAAAATCACAGGCCGAAAGTTGGGCAATTTCTTGCTCCACATCCATTCCCTCACAGTAAACTTTTGTCTCTATGCTTAACTCCCCCAGCAACTAACTTATCAACTCTCAGGATTCTATAATTGAATACATTATTGTAGTGCTCACACTCGCCTACCCCACCAAAATCCTCAAATCCAGTATCTATTTTCAATAAGAAATCACCAACGCTCAAACACAAAAACATGTAGAGTTCCAATTCAAGGGTTAAAACAGAAATCGGTGAAGACCAACAACCCAGCTAACAAAAAACAAAAGCAGAAGACCACAGTCCCTTGTACTGCATAAAACACAAAGGTTCATCAAACCAAAGAATTCAGCAAGAAAAACTTCCAAACCTTTCGATCTCTGAATAATATTCGAACCAATCGCTCTTCTTCTCCCTTTTCTTCAGACCAACACCAGCCGCTCTTCTTCTCCCGTCTTCTATTGCCCAAAGAAAACCGACATAGCTTCTTGTACCAAAAAAATAAAAATAAAACCGACAAAGCATCAGACACCAATGGTAGAGGAGTAAAAAAAGATAAAGTGAGGACAAAACCGTACTTTCCCTCCCTTATGAACAGTCAGTGCACTCACACTTAGTATATAGTAAATGGGTCGAGTAAACGGGCACGTGGCTATTACAAATTTTTTTTCCTTTACTCTTAATCCCAAATATGTGCGACTATTGTCACCCTACTATTTTCTTAATTCACTATACAAATATTTGAATTATTAAAAGACTGTTATAAAGTTTTTTTTTTTTTTTTTTTTTTTTGAGAAAAGATAGAATCCATTAATAACCAAAAGAATTACAAATCATTGGAATAATCGGTTGTGGTATCAACACCACGACACATATTCCTACCAAGATCCATAGTTATGGGTCCGTCACTAATAGTAACATCCATGAACCGAAAAGGTCCAACCCCTAACCAATTTTTACGCCTATCACCCCAGGCTACAAAGAAAGATAACCAATCCCGAGTGTCACGATACGACCTCGTCACCAACAGCCAGACGAACCACTCCACCCTCTTCCACACCGTGTCCATAAACCGCCAGACCACGTGCAAGGGAAATCCACCTTTCCGTTGATAACCAAACAGCATCAAAATTCTATCATATTGTTCCCAGGAGTAACACCATATAGATGGCTCCACAACACAACCAAAACCTCCAAACCCTAGCTCAATTGAGTAGGGACGTTTTATTTGACCTAACCAAAAACCTGAAACTAAAATCCTAATAAAAAATTGACCAAACACGGCGGCCCGGCCCAACCTCCACTTCTCGCAAGGAACTATCGCCGCCCTCCTCCAAACTTGCTGCCAGCATTCTCCATCGTCACCACACCGCCGCCTTGCACCACCACGTTGCAGCAACGTATTCCTACGCCACCGCATCGCCGCACCACAAAGCCGGCCACCCCCAAACCTGGTCAATATCCGAGATTGAAGCCCAGAAAGGGGCGAACCATCTCCGAGCTCGTCCCTGCCCTGGGATCGAAGCCCCAGCCACCTCCGTACACCCTGAACCATCCGTGACGCCAGGAACAGCCGCTGGCAATCACCCCTTCGTTGTTCCTTGTCAGATCTCACCCATGACCCAAGGGGAGGAGATCTCACCCGATCTGCCCCGTCCAACGTCAAACCACCTTCCGCCATCCGTGAACCAGGCCTCCGCCAGAGATCCATGTCACTAGCCCGGGAAAACTTCCTCTCCCGGACCGGAACGCAAACGGCAGGGAGCCGGCGGCGTTCGGCCGGGAGAGGTGCTCTCTCTCTCTCGAAGACGCTCTCTCTCTCTCTCTCTCCTTTTTCTCCGCGCGTGAGGCGCGTTCTCTGCGAAGTTGTTAAAAGCCTAACCCGATTGTATACATCCTTGTTATAAAGTTGAGAGAATAGTTGGGAGGAAGTAAAAGTGTTCTCATTCAGTCTCATTAGCCTCCTTTATATAGAGGTAGGGTTTACATCAAAGTACATAACTAATGAGTATTTACGTGGACAGCCACATAGATAATAATATTTATAACACTCCCCCTTAGATGTCCACTAATAAATGATGATTTGAACGCGCTTATTGTTGCCTCATTAAAAACCTTGCCAGATAACAAAAACCCAGCGGGACAAAAATAACCCTGGTCGAAGGACAAAAAGAGCACAACGCGCATATGTCATAGGTAGCATACTTCCGGATGCTCCCCCTGATAAGAATCTCCCCCTGATTGTTGCAATCCTCAATTATGTATGTGATAAACTACATATATCATGTATAGTGATTTGATGTGTCTATCACTGAGGTGCTACCATGTGTGCTTTGCATATAGGGGCTCATCACAAATTTTCATACCTGCAAAGTTAAAGCAATACTAACAAAGCTAGACAATATAAAGAAATTGATACATTTATCTTTGTATAGTTTGAAACATAGGAAAAATCACCATGGCATACCTAGCCATAAATATCAATATCGTTATGTATTGATATGTCTCAAATAAGCTCTTCAAGAGCTTTAAGTAATTCATAACTTTGTGGAAGTTAGAATATGTTGCAACATTATAATCATAATCATAATTCGATTTCGTAGTCTTGTCATAGTACTCATCGAGGCAATTTGGGTCGCGTTAGCTATAAAAAATGAGTACATATGAGCTAGCTTAAGACTCTTTGATTCCATGAGTGACCTTTAGGCTCTTTCAACATTTCATGGACTTGCATTTGAATTATTCATGTATTTGAATTCTTTGAGGATTTGATTATGCTTATAATGATACTTTACTTTTGAGATTTTGCTTTTAGCAATAGGTCTTTAAGATCTTCATAATATACGATGACAACGTGCCATAAATCTCTAGTCAATATAATAGTTATATGTAACACTGTACTTATAGAAAATTGTCAATTATACAAGGAAAAAGTATTCATAATCTCATGTCTCTATAAATAGACATTGTGTCATAGTGATTTATCTTCACTTTTGATAAATACACTTTTGTAACTTGTAGGGTTAGAGGTCCAAGTATTTCATCATGTTTCAAGTATTCAATTTCATTGGAATTGCCTCTTTCCAATTTGGCCAATAATATACTTTGTCGACATTCATGGTGAAACGTGGTATAGCGTCCATACAGCCCTTAAAGATTTTTGGTAGCTACCAAATGTAAATTATCATCGATGATCAACAATCATAGATCTCACACATTCTTATATGCATGTATTAGCTATAATAAGCTTATTGATATTGGGTACCCATGCCACTTCTGGGACATACATTGTCGCTTCTAGGACAATCATCTCTCATAGATGAGTCATGTAGCTAATGTGGATATTTTTACTTTTAATCTCATGCAAAGCATTATAGGGCTTATATAATCTTTCCTTTCTAGGAGCTTAAAACTTTAGACTTGGTGGATACATTCCACACAAATTCACGCTGTTATTCAAATGACAGTAGTATTTCCTCCCCCTAACGGTGGGAAGACTGTCTTATTTTGACCATGCTTAAAAGATGCATTCAAAGATCTATCACTTTCTTTGGAGTGAAGATGTTCATTGGCTGGTGGCGAACCCAAACCAAGTTTTAGGTCAAAAACATTTAATTCATAAGCATTAACCATATTGATGTATTATTGTATCACCAATACATCATTCCCTAATGGCATACTTACAACCTTTGTATGTGTAGCCATATTAGGTGTTCTGACATTGTTTTATGACATTTTCTTCGGGAGAACCATGTCATTTGGATACATGTATACCACAAATCAAATGGGGTCTAGATTGTTTGTGATAGTACGGTTGGTGTTAGAGACTTTAACCGACGCATATGGCTTTGCATTTAGCATATGATTTTGTTACTTTCTTTTATCAATTCACTGGCTTAGATATTTCTCGAAGTCAAAATGAGACAGTGAATAAATATCTCAGACCAATTCATGTCGTTCTTCAGGAACAATCTTTCTCCCCCTCATGGCAGGAGGATAGTCTCATTAAAGCAACGACTTGCAAATATGCAGTAAATAAACAATTTGCTTGTGAGTAAAGTTAGTAGTCATCAAAACTTGTAAGTGATTCCATGCAACATGACCAACAAAGATGACGTAACCGGTCAAGCCAAAATAGTGTATTTGGTTCAATGAACTTCTAGTTCATGACATTATATGCCAAAATTTACTGTATAAATTTGACACAATATATATCAGATAGCAAAAAAATCTTCTTCAACCATATTGAAGGTACTTAGAGCGTCAATATTTCAAATTTGGTAACATGATAGTAGCTCATTTGGAGCAGTAGATCAAGATCTACAACTCTTGATATGAGTGTTACCTTAGCTTCAATAAACATGAATTGTGGAATATTGACAATTGCAATAGACCAAATTCATTTTGAACTGCTGGCCAAAATGATAGACTCAAAATTTCGAGTTAAAGACTACAATCCATAAGAACAAGTAACTTTATCATGTGGAGAACCTCAAAATCTGTGTCACATATAAATGTGTAGTCATAAAGAGGAGGGACTTTAGGCCCTCATATAATTGGAGATCCAAGAACTTGAGATTTTGATTTTTTTCATTTTGTAACAACTTCTTGAGGAACATGACGTTCTAAGATAATCATATTAGGAAACATTTAATTTCAATGGAAACTCAAGAGGTTACAATAAATTTGTGAAATAACGCAATAATGCTTTCAATTTGCTTATTGTAAGCAAAAGACATCAGGGATGTGTGATTATCTCAACATTCTTATTAGTCAATGCAATTTAACTTGACTAGTGCCATTTTGAAAATGGCTTGATAAACACCCACCATATAGTGTACCATAGGCGAAACAAGCCCAATTTTTAATTTCCTCACATGTGTGATTGTTAGGGCAGTATTTGCATTGACTCATGATTTCTCTCTTGCCATGATCCACTTCTGGTGGCATTTCATGATGTAGCCATGTCAATCGGCTTTCTTGCTATACAATGAGATCCATGAGACGGGGAGATTATACATCTCTGGTAATATTGGAGGCACAGAATGCAAAGAGACAATAATGTGTGCTCTTCTAGAGCCATCAATCAGATATGGAATATCTGAGATGTTGTTATATTAGCCTCATAAGCATAAGTCTTAATAATGTTTTCTGGACACCATGGATAAAATTGCATTGCCTCAAAATCACTCAAAACATAAGTTTGAAGATGACACGAATCAAATTTGTAAGAATTGAACAGTGGATCTCATAGGATATACATGAAGCTTCTGGTCCGTGTTATACAGTTTAAACATGACATTCAATTATTGTATTGTTGTTTGATGTAGGTTAACATCAAATGCATTTTGAACTTCTGGCCAAAATGATATATTCAAAATGTTGAGTTTAAACTTCATGATCATAAAGTGAGAAACTTCAGGTGCTCATCTAGTCAGTATGATCATTGAGGAACATCAGGTCCACATGTAATTAAGGATCTAGAAACTGCAGGTTCCGATCTCTTTTAATTACAAGATTCACGATCACAAATTTGGGTTTAGTGGATCGCTTTCTCAAAACTTATGATGAGGAAAAAAAATGATATTGATTAGAAAAAGGACGTACCTGGATTCAAAAGATATACTCATTGTACTCATTAGTTAAGTAGATAACTAACAGATGGATATCTGCTTACTTTTAAATTGGTGTCAAAATAATCCCCTCAAAGCTTCAGGTTTGAGGTTGACCCAAATTAAAACTTTATGATAAATTGTCAATACATTCACTTGAGACTTATGGCTCGAGTCTGCACAATTAGAACTCCAAGTTCTAAAGTGGAGTGAACTTCAAGTACACTTATAAGATAACAATAAGAAAGTTTTAGGTAAGCATAAGAAAAAAAAACGTATCAATTGACATACGAAAATTCACTCGAAACTTCTGGTTCGAATTTTTTACTATTAGAATTGCAGGTTCTAAGATTTCGTATGCTCAACTTCAAGTTCAAATAAATTTGATGCTCGAAACTTCAGGCTCGAGGTAATTAAACTAAAGCTTTGATTTCACTTTTTACTAATTTTTATTTTGTACTCGAAGCTTCGGGTTCGAGTTTTTACTATTAGAACTTCGGGTTCTACTATATGATACTTTGAACTTCTGGTTCAAATAATGTACACTCAAAATTTGCAGGTTCGAGATATCAGACCGCTGGTCCGTATAAAAAAAATTACTTTAATGAAAGAAAAGAAATTAATAGAATGCGAGCAAATAAATAAAATAATAATGGAAACTTCTGGTTCCATTAATGAAGAGAATACACAGAACATCTGGTCTGGTTCATGATAATCTTCTATCTCTCTTCAAAAATATTATCTTCTGGACAAATTCTCTTTATAAAAAAATGTATAGTCAAGAGGCTTCTGGCATTGACTTGGTGTCCATCCTCGAACTACAGCTTCTGGAGGTGGTTTGAACCCCATTATCAAAAAAAAAAAAAATTAGAGGAACTTCAGGCCCTCTTCTAATTGGGAATTAAGATGAGTTTATATATTCGATTGTACAGCTCTCAGGATCTTCTGGCCCTCGTAATTGTATAAACTCTGAAGAGCTTCATGTCATAATTTTTCAATTTACATTTAATGACCCTAAAGGAACTTCAAGTCCCCATATGATCAGGGATCAAGCAACATGCGATTTTGATCATTGTATAATTCTGAGGAACTTCAGGCCCTCTGTAATCGAATCAAGAAATAGAGATTTAGATCACTTTTGATTACAAAATTTAGATATATATATCAATGTTTTCAAATGCGAAAGCGAAGGCGAAGGCGTCTTATTAGTGCCTCGCGAGGCGAGGGCCTCAAGGTGATGAGGCGACCGCTTTTCCCGCAAATATTATTCTAATATATTACATTTATAAATTATATTCAAATACATAAAAATATAAACAAATAAATATATCATCAGATTATTGAATTCTTTGGGCTTTGGTCTTTGAATATGTAAATGGGCCACTATCTTTTGCATGTTACCTACCTATATTGGATTGGCCCAAAGAAATTTTCAGAAAAGGGACCTGTATAAAACGACGTCGTTTAGGCTGAAGGAAAGGAGAAACAAAAATACACGTTATTCCATCTTGTTCCTTCCGCCTCCTGCCGCATCAGACCTCGCCTCCGGCAAAAATGGCCGCCCCGACGCCTAGGCGGACGCTTTTCTAGCAGCAAGCCTCAGTTTAGACCGGCGAGGCGTTTTCCGGTCGCCTCACACAGGAGCACGCCCCGGGCTCGCCTCAAAATCGCCTTTGAAAACATTGATATATATATATATATATATATTTAATCAATCATAAAGTGTAAATCGAACTCAACTGTGCAAATAAAACATACCTGAATTCAATTGACTTACTCTTGCATGTACTGGTGATAAAAATAATGCAACAAATTAAAGCTTTGTTACCAAAGCTGAGTATACAACATTACAACATGTACATATAAAGAGAATCGAAAGCATGACCAATTAACTAGTTACTGGGCATACACATCTTGTCTAGTTGATTAATATATAAAACCCAGTAAACTATAGCTAACAAAATTAGAAGATGGACCCTCAAAATGTTGAAACGTGCACACCCCAGATTCAATAATTAATCGATCGAAGTGGTCTGTGCAACAGTGCAATAGAGAATATTCTATTATTTCAAGAACAAAATTGGGAGATCAAATAGTGCGATGGCTCTAGAATTGTGAGGGTCACAGTAGATATAGCAATCCAGCAATGGCGACGAGTGAGGAGAAAAAACAATAATACTAACAAAAAAAAACAACCTACTGGGCTCGCCAACCATCAAGGAGCTCAATAATCGGAAATCATGCATTTGGGTTTCATCGATTCCACTAGATCAAATTTAAATACCTGCATGTTAATCACTAGATAACAACAAATAAGAGAACCCAGTAGCTGAGGAAGCTAGATAGGTAAGAGCAAACGATAAATTGTTTGATTCAATCAATAATCAATTTACTTAAAAAAAAAAGGATTGGATAATAGGGCTCATGATAAATAACAAAACTCATAGATCAAGAGTTATAGTCAAGCAACAAAATTGCACCATATGACTCATGGATCATCATAGAGTTAAAAAGGAAAAACGAAAAAAAAAAAAAAAAAAGTAGAGCACTCAAGAAAATATAGAGCAAAACGTGCTGATAACGTGTTATAAAGTAGAGAGAATAGTTGGGAGGAAGTAGAAGTATTCTCATTCAGTCTCATTAGCCTCCTTTATATAGATGTAGGGTTTACATCAAAGTACATAACTAATGAGTATTTATGTGGACAACCACATAGATAATAATATTTACAACAAAGACTATATTATTCAATTGCAAAATGACTAATAAGTATAATGATTTTCAAAAATCTAAATATGTAAGAAAAAATAAATATATAAGTAATTAATTAAATACAAAGACTACTTAATTTTTCATTGAATAACATTAATCTTTTATCTTCTCCACTCAAATTTGATTATTACTATTTTTTTGTCTTTTTGTTGCATCCTCATCGTTAATTTGTTGTACAATTCACAAAACTATTAGTTGTTTATTTGCAAAGCAATTTTTTTTTTCTTTTTTGAAAACCTAAAACGATTTTTAAATTGAAATAAACTAACAATTTTATGAGCCTAAGCCTTGATATCAATTGTAGTACAACATATACAAATCAATCTCACACAATAACATTTTCAACATGATAACCCTACAAGATCAAACATACCATTGATGTCCATGGTGAAAGCCATTGATGCAGCTGCAAGAACAAGGTTGAAGATGAGGTTGAAATCTTTCTGCTAGTCACTAACTGTAACTTCTAAATGGGCAGAATACAATGCTTGTAAAATGGTGGTGATAACAGGGACCCTAGCTTTTTAGTAAAAATCAAGTCTTTTATCTTAGAATCTTTGTCTAACAATTGGCTTTCCCACAAATTAGAGGGGTTTCAAAGTAGGTATGGTGACGGTGGTGTGGTGGCGGTGAACTGGTTATGGTGCTTGTTTCTCCTCAAACCCCAAAACCCAAAAAAATCCAGGTGATATGATGAAAAAAATATTCAGAAAACTCATATTTCATGCACACAAAAAATGAGGGAACGTACGATTGAATTTCTTCAGTCTCAAATCCTTGGGCCAAACTTAGGTAGGTTAGGAGATTCAAGGATAATTCTTAAGTTGGGTGAATGAGATCATCATCATGAATTGTAATTAACAAATTTTTACTTTACTAGATGAAATTTCATCCAAAAACACATAATTATTTCAATTATTTAATGTATAAGAGCTCTCTCTCAACTATTACCCTAGCCACGAAGGCTATGTCTAAAACTTCTATTTTTCATAATGAGTATGGAGTCAATTGTATTTCACGTGGATAATGGTTTTAAGCTTTTCGGGTAGTTTTCGGTGTGCTAATAAGATCATGAAGGAAATGGAAAAGAGTACCCTTATAAATTATTTACTTGAGCCAATTTTACTTCTTCTGGTAATTAATTTCTGTAACCAAACTAGAATATATAGAGCATTTTCTTTATGGAAAATGATTTGTGGCCTCAATGAGGCCTAAGATTTGTGGCCTCAATCTTAGGTGTTATGCCATGTCATCCACACACATCACCTATTTGTCAAATCATGCTATGTAATTCTTGAGAAAAAGACAATTTTATCATTTCAAAATCTAATGACTCTAAATTATTTTGGATTTTTTCTAAAGTTTTTTTTTCCGTTTCATTACATTCATTCTTAGATTTAAACAACATCAATCGAGAGTGCAAAAAAAATCATGTAATTCAGTCAATAGATTTGCACGTACGTTCGATTAATAAATTTGCATAACACATGTATATGAATTCAACCTTTGTTGGGTTTCTGCAAATTTTAGAAATATAATGTGAAAAATACATATTCATATGATTGTATATATTCTTTTGTTCATTGTTTTCTCTTTATGTAGATAGGGTTTAAACGTTAGATTTGAATTCATTATTTTTTGTTTGTTTTTCCCTTATATCTAGATTGTAGATATTAATTCATGGCTGCTAATGTGGGAATTTTTTCTTACCTCTTAATTTAGACATAAGTATTTTTCAAATTCAATTTATTAATGCTATTTTTTTTTTGATGAAATTAATCAATATTTGGAAAGAAAAGTTAAACGTCTATTTCTTGGCACATAATTCAATATATTAATACCATTTGGAAAGAAAAATTAAAGGAAAAAAATTTAACTAAATGAAGAAAAATATTGGTCAAAGAATCTATAGACATATCTCTTAAATTAATACATAATTAGTAGCTGATATTTTTTTCGTCATCTAATTAAATTCATTAATGTAATTGATTCACCCCCTAACATCTAAAAGGAAATGTAAAAGGGTAAAGTTGGTGTTGCCATAGTATGATGTGTCAAGATATATTATGTGGAATTGAAAATAAAATTTGTATTTACTTACATGGCATGACACCTAGGATTTGAGGCCACAAATCTTAGGCCTCATTGAGGCCCCATATCATTGCCTTTTCTTTATTTGTCTTGTCGAGCTGCTTTTTCTATTTTAGGTAGGATTATATTTGTGATTTCTCTGCCAGGTTTCTTTGTTTGGACACCTATCCCTCAACTATGAACACAAATTAAATAAGCTAAAATGTGTCTTTTCTTTCTCTAGCTTATTCAAAACTTGCAAATGTAGCATAATAAGCCTTGGCACTATTTTGAAGCATGCATTACGTCTATATATGTCATATATCTATCTGTTATTCAATTACTTAATAGCAGATATCTCTCTAATTTTGCACTATCAATGACGCTGATTGGACTGTGATATGCTACAATACTATCATGAATCGATTGTGCTATATATCAAAGTTTAATAACTAAACGACCCATGAATGAAAGTCACAGATTTTTTTGCTTGCTATTGTACTTGAAGTTATAGAAATTGAACCCAATGTAAATGCCATCATCCATGTCGTTGTCGTTGCTTATTTGACCGTTGGTACGAGTGTCGCGGCGAGAATAGTTAAATGGAACTTCATATGAAGCTTTATTCGCCACAAGACTCACATTCAACTTAGTCATTGCTGGCACGTCAACTCTGCACACGCTCTGCACCGGAGTTTCCCATGTCTCAACTTCTCCCCACTTAAATATTGTTGATCCACTCGTAAACTCACTTGAACTAATTACAAGCTTTTCATCATCTCCAATTACCGGAACACCAGCTTGCATGGTTGTTTTAACGCCGCCAGACTTGATAGACATGGTTTTGGCATCATTCCAACACGTGCTCTTGGTCCTTTTGTATGATAGCTTAAATGTCATCCCAGTGGTTTCTTGGGTCAAATTCACGGCCTCTCCAATGGCAATTTCGACCTCGTTTTCATAATCGTAGATCCTAGCTTGCGTGAGGTTATAACTGACATCATACACAATTCTTGACTTAACAATCTCTTCAATTCTCAGGTGGGCATATATGGGGATATTGGTGACATTTGCAGTGAAACCGACCATGCAACCGAGTGTATATCTCTTGCAGATGTGAAAGTTTCCCATATTGCGGAGAGCAAATTCATTTTCGTCAATTTTAATCGGCTGAAACAACGTGTCGTTGCGAGTCGGGTTATCCGAGTCAGGAACGACCCAGTTAGGGTCACCCGACCTACGACACCAAAACTTGCCCAAATAATCGGATTTTATGCGGATGCTTCCGTCTGGATTAGTAAAAATCTCATGCGCTGCCATTCCATCTCTAAAGTCATCAGCTCGGTACTCCAAACACATGTGACCTTCATACCAGCTGCGACTATCAGTGCTGAGGAAGACTCCATTATCTCCCCTGAATGCCACATGTTTGGGAAATATCACCAATGATTCCCAATTAATGACAGTGAACACGTCACACGGTGCTATAGCATTTGTACAGTTAGTTTGATCATTTGTATTGTTATTATTCTCGCCTGTACGGTTAGTCTGATCATCCGCACTGTTACTATTCTCACCTGTACGGTTAGTTTGTTCATTAGTACTAATATTATTCTCATCCATACTGCTGTTGATATCATTGTCAGGTGAAGTGGATAAGCCTCCCATGAAGTGTTGTGCGTCGACATTGTCCCTTCGCAAGCCTACGTAGTGTCCGAGTTGGACATGGCGAAGACGGACTAATATTCTCTTCCTATCCATTTCGTTTCGTGGAGGACGAGGATGAGCACGAGCACGATGATTATTATTATTATCATCTTCTTCGTCGTCGTTGTTGATCTCCTCATCATCATCGTGATTCACTAATTCATTTGCTTGGTGTTCCTCAGGGATGTTTGATTCATCTCTACCATGATGCTGATCTTGAAAATCTTCATCTAATCTTGGGTTGCCATTGTTATGAGGATCATCAGTGGCATCGTGATCTTGAAGGTGCTCGATGACATCAGGATCTGGATGAGTATCGATGACTTCCTGATTTTGATGCTGTTCGGTATCATCATTCTCACCATTGTTGATGGCATCATCATCGTTCTCTTCGTCAACAATTGGATCATTTAATTCTTCTATGGTGACAATAGGCTCAAACAAGGTACACGAGCTCTTGGACCGGTCTTCCTCTGGCTCCTCAGCTCGCGCAACGATCCAATGATCATGGTTTGACGTATTTGTTTCAAGCAGCCTTACCCAGTATTTGTTGTTGTGGCAGCATCTTATGTGGACTAGTCCCTGGTTCTCACTACTCTTTGCCATCTCCACTTCGAACTTTGCATAATGGCTCCCGACTTCTTCTCCAGAGAATTTGAGAAGCCCCATGGGCACCTGATCAACATTTTCCTCATTAATCTTTGTGTAGCTCAAGTATTTGTTGTTGTTGTTTGATTTCAGAACCACAAATCTTGGTAATGTGGTTTCATCACTCGGATTCTCTGTTCTATTAATCTCGACCTCCGTCATGTCCCCTAAAGGGCTTCAGGTGCAATATGCAATTATGTATAAATGTTGAAGATGATCAAAGAAAACTAAGATACATTAAAAGTGGATGAAAGTGATTAGTTTCAGCATATTGTATATATATCTCCAAATATCTAGCTGGGATGTTTCTATATAATTATATATAGAAATTTAGGCCTGTTTTCTAAATCACTAAATATTCTTGCAACAAAACCAAATTTAGACTAATTTAGTTCATTATAATTCTACATCAGTGGTCCTCTCAAAGTCTAACCAGATATTTATCGCTTTTTCCCGCCGCTATTAATGATCGAGGTTAAGGCTCTGCCTCTAATATATTTTCTGCACATGTTAAACTACAGGTGAGGATAAATTCTTGCACAGAACTAGAGACAAATTAGAAAAATCGATGTATCTTTTTTTTATTATTATTCACTCGGAAAAATCAATCTAGCTGTACATAAATATTTCTTAAGAAGTCAATTTGTGTTTGTGTTTCTATAATTGAGTACGTAGGTCATACATTTAAAAGCTAGCTCACGAAGGAATTCAGCCATAAATGAGGCATGTTGTATGGCCATGTCTAGAACAAGGGAAATGGGAAACAACTTTTGCTCAAAAAACAAAAAGGAATGGGAAACAAAGTTGGTTCCACATGGAGTGCATGTACTTGGTGTACGTAGTAAGTAGGCTTACTCTTTTTTTTTTCTTTTTTTTGAAGGAAAATTTCATTAACCAAAGCCGAATGCCATAATAGTACATACGTCAATTTTAAATATGTAATCTAGTGTCAGCAGATTCTGAACTTGGAGAACTCGGAGAAATAATATACTCAGTAGAAACATACTGAAGCCCGCTTTGAAGCGAGCCTATAGACTACTAGGAGCATCCCACTCTCCCAAGGCAAAATCATCTTCTATTCACTAACTCGCCTTTACACTAAATTGTTGTACAATGAAAGTAGATACTCTAAGGCAAAGCTCTTAGAATTGTTCCCAATTGACAATAGACTTGCAACGACAAGTCCAGACTTGGTCCCTGAGAAGGGCGTTAAATTTGTGCAATCACAACCACCGTCCTAGACCCCACACCCAGAAGATTGGCTCAGAAAAACCCCAATTGCCCAAATCTCATTGCCCTAACAAGAATGACATATGCCAGTCCCATTTGTTAACCCTAAATATTTTGGGGCGCAAACCCAAAAGGCTCTAAGGAACAAAATGCCAATTATAGCATAGTACTGTAGCCACCAGTGGAACTTCATAGGGGCAGGAGGTGGCCCTCGCCCCCCAAGCTTCTGTAATGCTGACATGTGCACCTATAATTGGCATTTGGGTTTTATGAGATTCTAACAAAATTCATGTACCGGGCCCTCCAATTACCCTACTCTATGCAAAAAACAATAATAAATAATAATAATTTTCACTTTTGTTTCAGTTGTGTGATACAATATTGACTTTAATCAATTAATAAATGCTTTTGAAAAAATTAAAAAGAATACGTTAGAACCGTTAAATATATCTTACGTTAAATTAACTTTTATGAGACAAGCTATGGTACTTGTGGGTATCTCATATACTCATTTACAACTATTTGAACAAAGAATTACAATTATTTGAACCAAAATTACAACATTGACAACGAATTTGTTCAAAAACTTGTAACAATGTCGTAAGAGGTGTAATTACCATTATTAGAACTAAGATTACATAAAATAGGACTCAACATTACAACTCTGACAACAAATTTGTTGTCACTTTTGTAAATGTGGGTATGAGATACCCACAAGTACACTAGAATTTTCCAACTAATTTTATAAAATAAAATTTTTTTTTTTTAAACTTACTTCTTACTTTCTAGTTCTGCCACTAATTATAATAGAACCAAGTTTATGGAATGTTTACCCATCATTTAAGTCATCAAATGTGAAAAAGGCTAGCACTAGCAGCTGACAAAGTTTTTTTTGCAGATTCAGAGATTCATCAACTTAATAAACCATAATCTCCAACAATAAAACCTTATTATTATTACAGGTATATGGTATGCATTTTGTTATTTATTACTGATCACTACATAAATTTTGGAGAAAAATGATCGATGAACCTATAGAGAAATGTATAGGATTATAACAAGTATTGCATCATACAGATAGTGACTAGATTGATTATATCAAGTATTGCATCATACATATAATGACTAGATTGCTCATTAATTTTTGGAAAAAATGCACGAACAATGTCTGGAGACTCTGAGGACTGTCAAAATGATACTTGAACTTTCAAACGTATCAATGTGATACCTAGACTTATATTTTCTTGTCAACGTAGTACCTAAATTAACTTTCCGTCACGGCACCGTTAAATTTACCACATGTGAGGCACGTGACATACAAAATGAAGGTAAAAAGATTGATTTGCCCTATAACTGACATTCAAAATGCACGAACAGTGTCTAGAGACTCTTAGGACTGTCAAAATGATACCTAAACTTTCAAACGTATCAATGTGATACCTGGACTTATATTTTCTTGTCAACGTAGTACCTACATCAACTTTCCATCACAGCACCGTTAAATTTACCACGTGTGACTGTGTGAGGCACGTGAGGTACAAAATGAAGGTAAAAAGACTGATTTGCCCTATAACTGAAATTTTAAATATTTTTTTTAGTAAAAACATTTTAAATAATTTTTTTTTGGTAAAAAGAATTATTTACCTTTAATTTTTTTAAGGGCTAAATACAGATTACTACCTTATAGTTTGGGTCCAAAATCAATTCAGTCCCTGAACTTTTAATTTCATCAAAAACACCCCTGCACTTTCAATTTTGATCTAATAGGTCCAATTTGTTAATTTTCCGACAATTGAGTTATTTAACTTGTTAATGTGGCTCATATATGGCCTATATTTTATGATGTGGTGTCTGCAGGCCACCTCTAGTCAATTTAAGAGTGAGTCCTACTATTGAAAATAAATAGTTTTTCAACAAATAATCCAACTATAACGTGAACCCATAACAAAATATTAACGAATTGGACCTATTAGATCAAAATTGAAAGTGCAGGGGTGTTTTTGATGAAATTAGAAGTCTAGGGACTGAATTGATTTTGGACCTAAACCACAGGGTAGTAACTAGTATTTAGCCCTTTTTTTAATTATTTTTTTTCACCCCTCCACCTCTCGTCTTCTTCCTCTCCCCTCGATCAACCACTCTCTAAAAAGACTGGTTGTCCTCGCCAATTCCTCATGCAACAACACCTCAGTACTCCTCAATTTCAGGCACACAGCACTGACGCTGTTGATCTCGACGAAAGGATCGGCGGCGCACTTCATCTCCGATTTCAGATCTTTGACAAGCGAGGCTTCAAGAAGACTATGTCCTTCATTTTGGAGGACGAAATTGAAATTGAAATTGGGATTGAGATTGAGATTGAGATTGGGATTGGGATTTGGATTTGATTGGGTTCTCTAGAAACTTCGACGGTACTCAAAGCGAGACTTGAGATTGAGGAAGGAGGAGGGCGGAGAGATCATCTATATCATTACTTGCTGGTGTTTTTGTTGTAGTTAATAACTTGATATTAATGGATTTTGAGTTTGAGTTTTGGTGGAGGTGTGGGTGTGGGTGTGGGTGGTGACAAAAAATGAAATTCAGGGTTTCTGCAACGTCTTCTTGGTTCTTCTTCTTCATTACCTATTTCACAACAGGTCTGCATTGATGTTGTTGAGGCAATTTCAAAGGATGAATGAAATTTTATGTTAATTCGATCTGATACATCTGTGATTGTTTTGGTTGTTTTGCAATCCAAGTCTTCGTGCTTTCTCTGTTGGACTTGGAGGTGTTGAAGAGGCCATCAACCTCGCGGCGGAAGCTGATAAGGCAGCGGGTCTTCTCCTAGATCCAATGCTCGGCTAGCTTCTTTGGGGCGCGGACCTCATGGTCCTCGCCGCAGCTGCTGGTGTTGCCACCAATTAAGGCAGACTTGGGAGTTGAATAGGGTTGAATGATTTTGCAGAAACAAGTTGGACTTGGTTTTGTGTTTTAGAACTGAATCGAACAAGGGAGAAGCTTTGCTAAAAAAAATTATTTCTCATTCTTTTTTGTTCTTGGAGTTCCCAGATCTTTCATTTCTCTTTCAAAATGGGTTTGTCGAGTTTAAGAAGATGAACAAGAATGGGTTCAAGAACATGAACAATTAAGATTTTTTTTTTTTTTTTTGCCTTTTTGCTGGGTTTGAGAAGATGAACATGAAGAAATATTAGGTTCATACTTATCAGATTGAGATTTTTTTTTTTTTTGAGAATATATTAGATTGATCTTGGTTAATAGAAAAGAAAAAAAAATTAATCATCTTTTATTTTCAATATAATAAATTATTATGTTTTTATTTTCAATTTTAAATTTATTCATTTAGGATTTGATAGAGTGGAAAAGTCTTTTTTGCCCTCATTTTCGGCCTCACATGCGTCAGACGTAACTCGAACTGACGGAGCCGCGATGGAAAGTTGATGTTGGTACTACGTTGACAAGAAAATATAAGTCTAGGTATCACATTGATACGTTTGAAAGTTCAGGTATCATTTTGACAGTCATCAGAGTCTCCAGACACTGTTCGTGCATTTTTCCCTTTATGATTTGATGGAGTGGAAAAGTCTTTTTTGCCCTCATTTTCAGCCTCACATGCAACACACGTGACTTGAACTGACGGAGCCGTAACAGAAACTTGATGTAGGTACTACGTTGACAAGAAAATATAAGTCTAGGTATCACATTGATACGTTTGAAAGTTCATGTATCATTTTGACAGTCCTCAGAGTCTCCAGACACTGTTCATGCATTTTTCCCTTAATTTTTTACAATTGCAAGTAGATCATGGAAATTCTTTCATATACAGAATTTCAAAGTGAGGAATGCTGAGAATTTATATTTCCACCTAATAAGTTCATATTGGACTTTATAAAAAATACAAACTTAATAGTGTGTTTATTGATTTTGTAGAGAATGTGAATAAGATAGGCTATTGATGGAGGTACCCGGGCTTCTTTTTCACAGTTTTAAAATAAATACACAGTTTCTGCATGATGATCTTCAAATAAAGACAGTTCTGACATGAATTTTGAGAACTTTTAATGTATATCAGTTTTGTCGACTGAAATTTAAATTGTTGCTCAGTATCCAGTTAGGATTTTCTTGCCAACTTCACTTTTGTTTTTGGTTTCAACTAAATTTCTGCTTTATGTATTTGTTTTTGTTTTCGGGTTCACTTGGTTTCATAAATGGTGGTGTTTCCAATAATTGCGGGTTACTTTAGATTAAACTGCATTGTTATCATCAAGTTTATAACAGTTTCTAGTTGATTATTTATCCATAGCTATCTCACATCATGATCAATAAATCATTAGCGGGGTTTCAAGCAAACCCTAGGGTTTAAGCAAAGAATGGCGGCAGAAATCCGCCAGAAGAAATCCGCCGGTGGTCTAGAAGCGGCGAGACTCCTCAACGTGGGGCGTGGACTCACAGAGTACCAGAGATGTGGTGATGAAGACGTTGCTTACGTCTTTGGTCGTGTTCTTGTTCTGCATCGGCGGGTGTGGAGCAGATCTGAGTTGGTGTTCGTATCCGATCTTAGGTTTCCGTTGCTGCACTTGGTCCAACAGAATGGGTTCGATGGGTTTTGATGCTGATCGTATGCTGTGGCAGTGGGGTAGGCCACCAGAAGTCGGCACAGCGAGGTTGACGATGAAGGTTGAGATGTCCGTCCTGGGGAGATTTTTTGGCCTTGGTCGTCAACTTTTGGATAAGAGGTTGCTGGTTACGGCGCGAGTTAGGAGGCCTGCACTCTTGGGCGCCATGATTCAGGAAGGCAAGATGGCGAAGGTGCAGCCATGGTCGACGGTGGAGGTGATGGTGGTGGTAACTCAAGTCTGGGTGCCCAGTGTTTAGGTGTCCAGATCAGAAAACGGGACGGTATGGCTAGGCTCCCTTTGGGCCTATGGTGGACTCCATTTGGGCTTGAGTTCTAGAAGGATTTGGGACCCAGGCGGTGTTTTGGGTATCTGTTTGCTCAATGGGGTTATCCATATTATTTCGGGTGTACCGTGTTTATGTGCAGATAGGTTGCTCATCTCTACATTCTATAAGAATTCTCAGTATAATATTACTATGAGTACCACAATTGTGTGCCTGGCAAACAGTAATACTTGTGCTGGGACGAATATAGTTTTGATTGGTCTATCGATCTCTTGCATACCCGGATCGCAAATTCTGATGGTTTTATCTCCAAATCTCAAGGTCACGGCAATAGTCTCATTGTTGGTAATTATCTTAAGAAGGTTGGGAATTTACTTTCAATTGTTTGCTAGTTTCTCTATAAGTGATTCAGAGCAGTATTGTATTGTACATGAACAACCTATTGCTGTAGTACACCTTCTGGTTTGTTCTAACTTTGCTCTAGCTTCAAGTCATTTATGGCTTGTGTCTGCTCCCAAAATTTTTCGGGATGCCATTCTAAACAATTGTAATCGTTAAAGTTTCAATGAATTCACTTTTTTTTTTTAAAAAACTGCATTGTTATCTTTGAGTAAAAAACCATACAATTACATGCATATGAACTAACTTATGAGTTATGACAAAATGTCTCGATTCCCTTTACTATACATTGTGCATCTACTGCTTCAAATAGGAGACAAACTTACTTCTGCAAATGGGACATGTACAGTTCGGTAGTACCACTTGCCATGCTTGAAATCCATATATAGAATGGTTAACCTTGGGGCTTCACCCTTTGGTCTTAGATTCAAGGCAGTCTTCGACACAATTTGTTTATTGAACTGAAATTGTTTAATTTTCAAGTAGGAAAGTGGGTTAGAAAGCCCAAGATGCAGCATTAATTTGTAGTTATCTTTTTCATTTTATATTTTTCATTTTATTAATCGCTACACCATTAATGGGTATCTCACAGATCTCAAGTTCCCAAGTAATGTTGATTACTCACATACACTATATATATATATATATATATATATGTGTATGTATATATGTGTGTGTGTATGTATATACATATACATATATATATATATATATATTAGTGTGAATATATATATATATATATATACACATACATATATATATATATATATATATATTAGTGTGTATATATATATATGTATATGTATATGTATGTGTATGTGTGTGTGTGTGTATACAGGCCCGATCAAGGGCGGACGACTGCACTGTCACTAAAGTGCGGATGTCGACGCAGCAGGCGGCTTCTAGGCGTCGACGGCGGAGCGGGGCTTGTAGGAGGGAGGCCGAAGGCTTCCCCGACCGTTCTGGGCACCGTTCAAGGTCAGAGGAGGTCGGGCTTGTCGGTTTCTAGGCAACCACCTCACCTGCAACTGCAGGTTCTGTGTAGCACCGCAAAACCAGTCGCCGACGACTCCACTCGACCGCAGACCCCTCCGCACGACCCCTGGCCTCACTCCGACAAGCCACGCCGCGCCGGCGCAGCTCGATCGATGCCGGAGCAGCGACGTCCGCACTTTTTCTGGGTTGCGGACGTCCGCTCTCGAACGGCTCCGTGTGTGTGTATATATATATATATATATATATATATATATATCAAATTAGAAACTATCTCATAATCTGCTTGTAATGATGGAACAAGTAGAGTTAGAAAATGCCTGATGAACTATAGGCGTAAAACTTTAGATTCCTAATCAAGAAATGAGAAATAATCTGTTCCTAATTAAGAAATAAGTCAGAGAAAAAGCAGCCTGATTTATTTAAGAAATTTCCTCGAGGATGAATCCACTTGGAGTGAATCTGGATAAGGTGAAACTAAGTTCTAGTCAAGAAATGAACAGAGGGAGAGGTATAGAAGATTTCTTGAGGTGAAATCCCAGATTAATCCGGGTAAGGTGAAATCAGGTTCTGGTGAAGAAATGGGATGAGAGGGAGGGGGCCCAACCTATCTAAGAAATTCCTCAAGGTAAAATCCCCTTGAGGTTGATCTGGATAAGGCATATCTGGTGAGCTATCGAATATGTAGCAAGTGAGAAGTATTCCTCAACTTCATCCTAAGGGTGGCGTTATGGACCTACTAACAAGTGACTTGTGGAATTTGCACACCACTACGCGACCTAACTAAGATATCCGCTTAGGCTGACCTATAAATACTTAATGAGGTAGCAATCGAGGTAAGGAATCAACCACAACTCCACTTATTACAACTTAAACACTCGCTACATTAGGTATCAGAGAGTCTTTTGCATGTACCTCCCTCCCCCCTCAAAACCCTTTCTCTTCCAACTTGACTTGCCAACACCTATTGAAATCCTGAGGGCACAGGCAGAACCTCCTGATCAAGAAGTCTTCACTCTCACTCTAGTCAACAAATCTATTGAATTTTTTTTCGCACCAACATGAACCTAAAAAGATGATAAAGTGACCATTTTTAGGTTATTGCCGATTGCAAAAATTACACCCAACTTGACCATCCCTAATGCTTTAAGCACATGATAGTGGATGATAAAATTAAACTATTTCTAGGTATGAGCACTTCCTGTTGTTCATCCTGCTCCAAAATATTTACACTTTGGGCGATTTAACGATCTAATACCATATACAATACAGTATGTGGCTCAGCTCAACTTCAACAGTGAGATATGTTGTCACCTACATTTCCTCACTTAATGAATTGACAACCATCTCTTTTGAAGAATAAAAAATGAACGAAGCAATTGTCTGTTTTCTTTACCTAGAGATGTGGTTTGTCGTTCATTTGGATGAAAAGTAAAATGGATAAATAATTAAATTGGGTTTCTTTAAGGGTGTTATTATTAACACACCTTAAATCTTTATTCACACACCCTACCCACTTTTTATTCTTTAAATTTACATATATTATTGATAAAAAGTCTTAACACCGTATTTTAAATCTCTATACATAATTCAAACAATTATGAAATATATATATTTGGATTATGAAATATATATATTTGGATTATGAAATATATATATTTGGATTATGCAGTATCAGAGAAAAAAATTAAAGAAAAGACATATCATATTATTTTATAAAGACAAAGAATATTCATCTTACAGATCTTTCCATAGAGAAACTTGTTTCAATGAGTCGTTCATCATATACTCCGTCACTAGTGCCAACTTATCTGTCGCTACACCATAAAATGCAACAATATTTGGGTGGCGAACTGCATCTACCATGTGGGCAATGAGATTTCTGCCAAAGTTCAGCAAGTTGTAGAGATGTTAGCAAGTCTGGGTGGCGAAGTGCATCTACCATGTGGGCAATGGAATTTCTTCCAATGTCAACTTGGACCTTTTTCCTACCTGGGTCATATCAGTTTGGGCTGCCCGTCGGACATTCAGGACTCAAGTTGATATTGCACTTTCTTTGTGCTCCATTGTCGGGGGTGGCACCACCGTTGTCGGCTCCCAACTTGGAATGGCCTACAAATCGGCCATGGAGAACCCCATCAGCTGCACTAGATATGCCGGAGGAGGGGACGCAAACCCTAGCCTCAATTGTAAGATCCAAATTGGGGTTAGGAACCTTAACTTCTCATGCTGGACCAGATCGCAGATGAGGCAATACTGCCGCCAATCATCATACTTCACAACAATCAGGTAATGAATTCCTTGCTACGTTTTGTATATAGAGACTTGGGTATAGTTAGATGACCAAGCTCTATTTTTATCATCTACCACAGCCAGCATCTAGCCGTTGGAGAAGTAGTCACCGCCGCCAACGCAATCCACACCACCAGCACCCGGAAGCTAGAACACGTCGGTCTCACTTCCAATAAGGGATGACTCTGTCATCAGATGACCAAATCCCGCCCACTCGGCATCGCCATTAGCCACGTCGAACCCCCATGGAGGAGTCCTGTCGCAATCAATATCCAACGCAAGCCTACATCTCCTACATCCCAAATCAAAGTAGTAGATCAAGCCCTCGCTGACCACCGCCCTTCAGTAGCTGCACCATCAGGTTTGGGGTAATTTTTTACTAATCCCGTCGAGGTTGCTCACCCATAAACAAGAACAGAGAAAACAGATTTGAGAACAATCCTATCAGCCAAGCCAAAAGGTCACAGATGGTGATTGTAATCAGTATAACATTTTGGGACCAACAACTACTCATGCTCTTTGCCCTTCCTCCTTCTCTCTCAGACTTGTCTAATTTCTTGACAACCAATCAATCTGCAATTATCCCACATTGTTACTCTTTTTTTACTCTCTTCTTCTCTATTTACACTTCTCTTTACTCTTCAATCTTTCTCCATTTAAGAACTAGTATATGTGTGCGCACACACATACTCTGTGTGTGTGTGAGAATCAATCATTGCTATTAATACTCAAGCCAGAATGACCATTACATGCCATTCCGCTGTCATTTAAGAACATATAAGAATTTGTGGTGGTACCACAATGGTACACAGGGATAGACCACTGTTTAGGACATTCAGTGCTCAATAATATAAGCCATGATAACCCTAAGACATAGTAAATAAGCCAATACAAAAGACCAAAATCACCTGGATCCCAAATGTGAAACCCAAAGTGTGTGGGCCCCACAATAGCCCACATGGCAGCAATAGAAAACAACGTCCAAAACCAGCTAGGGCACCAAACTGAGTTGGGCACCCAAGCTGATTTGGGCCTCCATCTTGTGTTAGGCCACCAACTTGATTTGGATACCCATTCATGAGAGGGCAGTCCCTCATCGTTGACTACCAGGATCGCCGTCGCTATTTTTTGACAGCTCGCTGCCACCTCTTTGCCTCCGAGATCTCAGGAAGGTGCAGATGATCAACCTCTACATCGCTGGTAATCAGCCTCAAAGCCACTGCCACGCTCATTGCACCGCCCTCAGGTGAGTCAGGTTGGATCTTGATCTTTCTCTGCCATGATTGATCCATTAGCACCGCGCCGCCAGCAGCCTGGACCGCTGCCGTGAACCACCAATCCGGGTCAACTACCAATTATGTATATTTGATATAATTGTATATACAAATATGAAATGTCACCATAATAATCTAATTTCATTTGCAAACTTTAATTTTTGATTTTATCTAAAAAAATTTAGTCACTTTAAATACAATTTAAATGATGGTATATTACGTAAGCAAGTCACTTGGACATGACTGAATGATGGTATAGTACGTAGTGCATTCCCCAATTTCCCATCATTCCTGGAATATTAGCAGATTACAAAATTACAATAAAGGTTAATTCCACACTAATATTTTCACAAAACCAGCAAATTTTCCCCTTGCTGTGAATGTTACTGCCATTCACTGGGAACCGAATTGGGCTACATGCGAGCCTTGCGGTTAGCCTAGAAAGGGGAAGGGATCAAAATAATTAACTTACCTTGATCGATCCGCATTGTATTGGGTCAGGTCAGTATGGAAGTGGTTGGTGCTTAACTAGTATCAAGCAATTGAGTCCCGTACAACTCGAGGTTTCTGTAACTAATTATCAAAAATCGTTATTCAAATATTAACAGAACCCATATGTTTAGGAGAAAATCTGTGTTTTTGAACGTTGCATTTTTTCAACTAGTCATTGACTGAAGAATCAAACAGAAACCACCAGAAGAAGCTCAAACTTCGTTACTTTCTCTTTCCCAGTAGGTCTCCCCATCTTCTTATTAAACTTTCACTCATTGGAGCGAGCTATATGCAGTTTTGAATATCCATGATCGTGATTTTATTCCTTTTAGCTTCCATCTGTGCCTAATGAAGGTAATGACCAATGTGTTAATTCTATTTTCTTATCTGATTCAAATTGTTCAAAGTTTTTCTGTTTTATTTGTTTTTTGATCTTGTTGAATATGAATGTTTTCGCATACTCGTGAATCCTTTGATGTTGAGCTCACATATGACTGATACACTGTGTCTGCTGCATCAAATCTGCCTATATGCGAGCCTTGCGGTTAGCCTAGAAAGGGTTAGGGTTAAGATAGGCCGAGTTTGATAACGATGTTGTAATCGAAAAAAAGTTTGATACCAATTTAACTGCAAGCTTGATTGCACAAGCAATCCATGTTTTAAAGACTTGCTAGCTCTCCTTTTGTTGAATTCGAGTAGTGCTAGCGTCAATCGCTCATAGCAGCAATCAGATTAGTTGATTCAGTTGCATATATATAGTTTCTTAATTGGTAGATTTTTCCATATAGTAGGTATCCAAAACTTGTTTATTTGATCCTCAAGCCAAACCGGCCTCTGTTAATTCTTATTTCTGTACCTTGTGCACTGTGTGATCCACCCACCTTATATATGGTACAATTTCATCCCTTAATTACGGTAAAGATAATTACATTACGCATGGAAACTGTTGTGTGTGTGTGTGTTACCAATGCTACATATGTGTAAATATATATAGTGGTTTTCAATATATTGATATGCAACACTATAGCATCGTTTCCTGGTGTGCCCTGCAGGCTGATTGTCTAGGGAAACAATAGTCTAATCTGATCATATACAGTATTACTTGCTAATGGTTGGTCCTCGGAGGAAAATTCAGAGTTCAATTACAAAGACGAAGACAAACTAGAGGCTCATTTCAGCTGCAGGTCTACATCAGCAGGAACTTCCCTTGTCGTAAAACAACTCAGGTAGAAAGGAATAACAAAAAGATGGAGAAGAGACGAAGCAAAGATACATCATCATTATGGTAAAACAGCCTCCTCCTTCTCGAGTTTATCTGAAGTGAATTTTCTTTAAACAATACTAGCTATTTCATTCCTATGATCCGACTCTATTTAGGTTGCCCAAGTCTACATCAGATATGCAACTAAATGTACTTGGTGGTCAGCCATTCACTATGGACAAAGTAAGAAACTATTCTGAAACTCCTATATTCCTAATCTTACTACAATTTCATTATCATCTATCTACATTATGATCTTGTTTTCTCTAACAGAATGCAGCTCATTATTTCTATTTTTCTCTTTGGCAATAACATTTCCTGTTTATAACCATCTATTGTGCAGGAGCTTCTGGCTGCAAAATCAGCCAAATTTGCTGCTACACTCAAAGAGAATCCGCAGGAAGATCTTGCGAACTTCCTCCAAAGTGTCCCTGCTACTGCAGACACTCTTGAGCTTGTTGCGAGATTCTATCATGGCTTTGAAATTCAAATTTGCAGTCAGAATGTTGTACAGCTCATTTGCGTTGCTGACTACTTGGACATGACTGAAAACCACAGCAAAGATAATTTATTACACAAAGCTATTTCATATTTTCAACAAAGAATCCTCCCTAGCTGGTCTGAAACTATTAAGGCTTTCCGATCCACAGAAAAGGTATTTCAACAATCCTGGAAGCTTGGATTAGTACACGAATGTTTGGATTCTATCATTAGAAAGGCAAAAGCTAGTCCCCAACTTCTGGGCGAACCAATCAAGAATTCTACTGCAAATGCTGATGATAGTGACGAGGATTATGAAGGTTATAAGCCGAATGCAAGGAGAAGGCTCTTCGATCTCAATTGGAAACCAGAGGATCTAACGACATTGTCCCTGCAGCTTTATGAGCTCCTCATGCAAGCAATGAATAAGCATGGAGTTCCATCAGAATATGTGGCTGCATCTCTTTGTAACTACACTAAGAAATGGGTTTTCTCTAGCAGTGGAGAGGAAGCACTCAAGAAAAAGTACCAAAAGGACATCCTTGAAGCAGTTGAGAGGCTTTTGCCTGATGAAATAGGACTCCTTCCTTGCACGTTGTTGTTTCAAATGCTTCGAGTTGCTATTTATTTGGAAGTTACCTCTGACTGCAGAAATGGGATTGAGATCAGAATTGGAAAACAACTTGACCAGGCAACAGTCAAAGACCTCTTAATACCATCTCACGGCTATTCTAAAGTAGTGCAATATGATATTCAATGTGTGAGAAGGATTGTGAAGGTTTTCTATGCTAATTACTCTTCTTCAAATGTAACTGACATAACTGGTCTAATAGCAGTGGCAGATCTCATTGAAGAATTCTTAGCTGAAGTTGCTAGTGACATAGACTTGAAGATATCTACATTTGTTGGATTAGCAGAGATGTTGGTTTCAGCATCCATGGGAGTAAAAACAAACTCGGATGGAATATACGGGGCTGTTGCTATATACTTAGATAAGCACAGGCACTTGACAGAATCCGAGCGAGAAGAAGTGTGTCAGGTATTGGATTTCCAAAAGATGTCCCCCCAAGCTTGTGATCATGCAGCCAAAAATGAATGCATGCCATTAAGGATGGTGGTACAGGTGTTGTTTGCGGGGCAATTGCAGCTTAGAGACACGATCACGAAGGAGGTGCAGAGTTCGGATGAGAAATTAATAAAAGAAGAAGCAGACGAGGTGAATGCACCAAGGGTGGATTTGTGTGAGGGGAAAATGAGATCTGAGGTGGAGAAAATGAGCAAAAAGGTGATGCAGCTTGAGAGAGAGTGCAGTATGATGAGAAAAGAGATTGAGAATAGCTCTAGCCTTGTGGTGAGGAAGGAAAAACCTAGCTTGTGGAGAGAAATGAAGAGAAAGTTTGGTTGCATCAGCAGCGCTCACGATTCTAACTGCCAATTGAAGAAGCAAAAGTTGCCTCTGAAACCAAAACGTGGACTGTGACATGTAGACTCTTCTTCCATCTCTTCCATCTACTATTTGTTTTGCAAATAGCCTAATTACTTATTTATTATGTTTCAATCTTCAGAATGGAATAATACTGATTATTTGAATGATTCAGCATGTAAGTGATAGGTATGTAGTTGTTATCTCTGTATATTTTAACTGCACTAAGTAAAGAAGCTCCATAGAAATAGGTAAAAAAAAGTGATGCAAGTAAAGCTTAACCTGAACTGTATATATAAAGCTTAGGGTTTGGAAAAAAAAACTAGCTTATATCGATCATGTTATTGAAAGATAAAACTCAATATACGTTGGAAAGATGAGTCATGACTTTGAACATTTCACTAAGAAGCTTGAGAAAACCATATCACAATATACAACAGAGCAATCTATAATATTCTTTACTTAGTTCCACTTCGATCTAATCGTCTCATGCTAGTATAACAAATATCATATTGTTGCAATTTACCTCGTATCATTTCATCTCATCACCTTTTCTGCGGTCATCCTTGACAGTCACGCCAGAGACTTCCCAATTAATCATCTCCCATCTATATAACCTGTCATTCTCTCTCCAGATCTTTCTTTCTCGAGCTTTTGCTTCTTTTCGCAAGAAAAAGTAGCATATGATTCTTGCCTTGCATTGATGCCGTTTAATCCTCTTGCAATGAGGATTCCATTTGATCACACCCCATTAAAACTAGTCCTCCTTGACAGATATATACAAATCAATCATTAATCACCACCACTCGACAATTAATGTCGATACAATTATCAAAATTAAACCGTTAATCTCAATGGCCTTTCACTTTCTGTAGAACCAACTGAACCATTTGTCCCACTATGATCGTCCAAATCTATGGTATGATATTGTGCAGCAGCTGCCCCAGGTCCCTTTTGGGTCTGGCCTCCATTTCCTTCATCACTTCCCATGGCAACAACCCCGGCAAACTGCACGTGGCGCTGATCCCCGCCTGGGGAATTCACAGGGGACCCTGCAGCTGATGATGCATTGGCAATTGTTGGTGCACCACTCGTGGTTGGGGGTGTGGTGGCTGTACGGCTGCTGCCTCCTCCTCCTGCCTTGACATACCGGCCACTGCCATCGATTTGTGTGCTGCTATCTCCCGGTTTGAAGCACCGGTAGGCGCATGTCAGGATCCAGAAAAGCCATGGAACGGCTACAAGTATCAAACCTACAATGGGATACCATGGCTTGGCTTGTGCACCAGGGAGAAGCATGTAAAGGAAAAGAAAGACTCCTCCAGCCACAATGCAGGTGAAGAAGAGAGCGGAAATGATAGAGACTCTAGCATCTCTTTTTCTTTGCTCCATTGAAGGTGAAATCTATGTCGAATGGAGATGGGAGAGCTAGGTATAGCTCTTTCGTTTTTTCCTTCTTCTTTTCTTCTTGGGGTTCTGGGTTTGTTGATGTCTCTGGGTTTGGATTTGTTTGTGTTTCGTTGTAAGAGTTGTTGTTGCCGGAATTGAAGAAAGTGGTGGTTGGAATTGGTGGAAGGTTTCAAAACAGCTAGTGCGGTGAAAGCGGAGCCGGTTTCTAACTGCAAATGCTCTGTTTATAACTGATCAACGAGTTTAATTCATGTAGAGAGAAAGGCACGTACCCTATGATATAAATGGCTAAGGCAGTGATGATGTATCTAGTCATCAATGATACGGTTAATATTATACGGTACACGTAATGTATACGTTTGTCCAACTCATAGCTCTCGTCTCGTCATCTTTGACTCTTCATCTTCAGAATATCTAAGCTCTTTCATCTCATCTAATTTGGACACTTAATTTTGTGACGGATTCTCTTAACTAATTTTCCTGATAAACTCCAATCTCCCGAAATCTAGATAGTTTTGAAATACAAGAATGCTCTAGGGGATATACAGTTTCTGAGTCTTTTATTTAGGTTTTCTATCTTAATTACATAACGACAATATGCAAAAACGACTAGTCAGTGAGTCAAACCTTACACTTCCCATTTTGTAATTTGTTCTTCAACAGCATCCTGGAAATCGCCACATCCAACTGCAACTAGTATGGTTGTTCAAGCAGAAAAAAATTGATGAATGAAGAAATGACATCGCACAAAAATTAAATTTTGCATCACCTCTAGAATATATCTGACATGGAGCAAAAAATTACCAGTGGAAACAAAGACGTAATTCTTTTGGCCTTTTCATGTCCTTGAAAAAATACAAGAACTTAACATTACCAGTACTCTCATTTCTGAACAAATAGACTCGTCCAGTTCAGGGGCCATCGGGAACTATCAATACATATTCTGTAATTGAATCGAAAGTCCCCACTTTCCCTTTCTCTTCTTCTTTGAAGTACAGAATACAAAGTAAGAAAGAAATAAGCAAGCTCTGACCTAGGCATTTATAGTCTCATTACACAAGAACCTATCGATAATTATATGATTCATTTTCCTTCTTTTACACAACTTTGGTTACTCCATCTGAATCCTTATTTTTAGGACAAATACAGTATAAACTTTGGGGGCTTCTTTGTTGAATTTCTCATACAACTAAATGCGACATACATTAGAGAATCCCCTGCTACCCTGAAGGAGAATTCGACCAATAAATGTCCTCAGTCAGTGAAGCCAATCCTTAGCCATTGTCAACAATGCTTGGAAAATGTATCTCACACTTAACCCTGGCCAAATTTCTCTCTGCATTATGTTGAAGTCCTAGGTTGACATAGAGTCGGCCAAGAAAACATGCTTACTCATTAAAGACATCATTCTTGAAGTGATAATTGACCGAGTATAGGATAATATGCAAAGTGGCTTGGAAATTTCATTAAATAGCATAAATGGACCTCCAAAGCAAACCAAATTTAAATTTGCAAAGAACTAACCGAGGATACTACACGCATTTCTACTGATATTGATCATTAAAGGAATATGCACTTGATCAGAAACAAATTTGGTAGATTTTCTGTTCAAATAAGAAGCATATGAATCTGGGTTTGCTTCTAGCATGTCTCTTAGCAAAACCTAAAGGCTAGATTGCTAGAAATAATGTTGATAAGACGATTAAAATGAAACAACAGATTTCATTTGTGATCAAAATAACAACTCCAGAACAGAAATTGAAATTCTTACCAGAGAAAGAGACATGTGAAACAGAAGCACGTCATACAAGTCAAAGAAAACTTGGCATCAAATACCATCACTGTAAGAATTAAAGAGGAGAGCCCCATCCACCACCACCAGGAGTTAAAATCTGAAGAATTTCCCCCGACTGCACCTCAACTGTGTTCTTACCACCCAGGTAAACCCTTCTTTTATCTTTTGTGATTAGGTAGTTAGCTCCGCGAGACCCATCCTCCCCTCCTTTCAACCCTCTCGGAGCATGAACACGCCTCTCTGAAAGAATGCTCACAACGACTGGGCTCTTGAACTCTATCTCCCTCACAAGCCCATTACCACCTCTATGATATCCAACTCCTCCACTGTTCGCTCTGAGGGAAAACTGATGCAAAAGAACTGGATATCTCTGTTCAAATATTTCTGGATCAGTCATTCGGGTATTGGTCATATGACACTGGACTCCACTGGTCCCATCCCAGGATGGACCAGCTCCACTCCCACCTCCAATTGTTTCATAATAACCAAATGTGTCATCCCCAAAAGTGAGATTATTCATACAACCCTGTGAACAAGCACAAGCCTGAAATGCAGTGAGTACAACATCAGTTATTCTCTGAGAAGTGAGAACGTTACCACCCACCACAGCAGCCTTATCACTTGGAGAGAGGAATGAGCCAGGTGGAATATAGATTTTCACAGGAGCCAAACAACCTTGATTCAGAGGTATATCAACATCCACCAAGCAGCGAAGACAGTATATAACTGCTGCAGCTGTTACGGCTTCTGGAGCATTCCAATTCCCATATACTTCAGGACTGGTTCCACTAAAATCAAAATTTGCTTCACCTTTAACAGAATCAATTGTAAGCTTCAGATGAATAATGGATCCATCATCCATGTAATCCTCTTCTTCAATAGTAACAGAACTCTTCTCTCCAGACCTGGTTGACTGAGATAAAACTCTAGCAGCGACAGACTTGAGCATTTCTCTCACTGCTTCTTCTGCATTCAGCTGCACATAGGTCATGTAAGCCTGAACCATTTCCAAACCATACTGCTCAATAAGCTCTTTAATAAGAGTAATTCCTCTCTGGTTTGCAGCTACTTGGGCCCGAAGATCTGATAAGTTATCTTGAAGCCTGCGAGTTCCTGGGATCTTTTGTGCCAAGTCATCAGAAGAGGGGAAGCAGAGAAGTTTAGTAATTCCTTCTTCTTGAAAAATCCCCTTTTCAACAAGCTTAAATGCTTTTATAGCAGCCCCTTCTTCCCATATAGACTTGGAAAATGGTGGCATGCTTCCAGGAGTAATACCTCCTATCTCTGCATGATGCCCTCTACTTGCCACAAAAAATACCAGCTTTCCATTGTCAAATACAGGTGTAATAACAGTTATATCAGGAAGATGGCTACCTCCGGCACAAGGATGATTGGTGACCAAAACATCTCCTTCATTCAAATTTTCACCCCAATAGTTGAGCTGCCACCGAACTGTACTAGACATTGCTCCTAAATGCACAGGGACATGAGGAGCATTAGCAACTAATCCCCCGTCAGGTCCAAAGAGGGCACATGAGAAATCTAGCCGTTCCTTGATGTTAGTTGATATAGAAGTTCTCTGTAGGGTCCTTCCCATCTGTTCGGCTATACCCATAAATCTATGATTAAAGATTGAAAGCTGCACAACATTTGCAACCTTTTCTGCTACTTTCAGGGTGCTTGAAGCAGACTCAATTTCAATTTTAATGTTACCATATTTGGTTATCATAGCTTTGCACTTAGGTTCCACTATCACAGTACTATTCCCATTCATAATTATTGCCGGACCCTGTATGACATGCCCATAACCCAGATTCTCAAGCTTGTATAGAGGTGTTTCTTGCCACCCATTCTCAAAATAAACCTTGTAGTTACCTTCAACTTTAGGAGAACAAGATGCAGATTCCAGAGCCCGTGGCTTCAATATATTAGTCACTCCTACCCCGCGAACCCTAACATCACTTACTAGGATATTCCTATTCAGTAATTTAAATCCGTACTCCTGCTGGAATAATTCCACAAAGTCCAGATCGTACTTACATTCTCCGTCTTTTCGTTTCTTAACCATGATTGAGGTGTCTGTACCTTCATATCTCAAATTCAAATATGTCTCTGTTTTCATGTTTTCATCTCTAAAACCTTGCTCTTGCAACTTCTGCTTTACTTGATTCAGTAAAACAGCTTCTCTGAGAGAGGCCTCCTGGACAGAATCCAGACTGTAAACCGCAGAGTATGGCTCCTGTGCCTCTTCAACAACATCTGCCAAACCCATCCCATAAGCACTTAAGATTCCACAAAACCTGTGTATGAATACTTCTTTCATGCCCAATGACCTAGCAATTGCACAGGCATGTTGAGGCCCAGCACCTCCAAAGCAAGCAAGTGCATGATTCTTTGTTTCATGGCCCTTCATCTCAGTTAATTGCCTTATCGGACGGCACATAGTTTCATTGGCAACATTCACAAATCCCAGTGCAATGTCCTCCACTGTCATGTCCTTTGCAGATGAATCCTGGCTCTTTCGATAGGAATTTATTTGCTCAGCAAGATTTTCAAATTCTTTTCTTGTTTCCTCAATATCTAAAGGCTGATCTTCGTTGGGGCCAAATATTGATGGGAAATAATCAGGAATAACATATCCGAGGACTAAGTTTGCATCTGTAACTGCTAATTCACCACCTTTACGGTAACACACTGGACCTGGATGTGCACCCACTGATTCTGGTCCTACCCGAAAAGCTCCAAATTGGAACTTTAATTTTGATCCGCCACCAGCAGCTACAGTATTTATGTCGAGTTGAGGTGCTTGTATGATGGCACCAGCAATTTGAGTTTCCAGAACTTGTTCATAAGTCCCAGCATAACGGCTCACATCAGTAGATGTGCCACCCATGTCAAACCCAATAAGAGGTTTCTCAGTTTCAAGCCCAAAAAGTGTCTGAGAGTAACCAACAACCCCACCAGCTGGACCTGACAAAACAGCTTTGTGACCTGAAAATCGACTTTCTGGTGCAAGTCCTCCATCAGATTGCATAAACAAAACATTAACCTTACCCAGCCCTTCATCGAACTGAGACATGAACCCTGATAAGTACTCTTTGATTACTGGCGTCAAATATGCATCAACACTAGCTGTTAGACCCCGAGGAACAGCTCGAACCATAGGTGTCAAAGCTGAAGATAAGGAAACATGTTTAAAGCCCATACTAGCTGCTAACCTTTCAACAGCTATTTCATGTTGTGGGTAAGTATATGAGTGCATTAACACAACTGCCAAACAGCTAATTCCCTTCTCCAACAAACCTTTGAGTAATGGCCTTAATGTTTTAACATCAAGAGGCTTTACAACTTTAACCATCTCACCAGAAACCCCTTTAACTAATGATGCAGAAGCAGAATCTTCATTATCATGAATGAGCTCAACTCTCTCGTCAACCTCAATAACCTCCTCATAAAGGTTTGAAGGTTTAGATACAGTGAGGTCAAAAATATTTGGACGAGCCTGGTTACCAATCTGCAGCAAGTTCCGGAAACCCCGAGTCACACAAAGAGCAATGCTTTCCCCTTTCCTCTCCAAAAGTGCATTTGTAGCAACAGTTGTACCCATCCTTATCCACTCTATCTTATCAGTTGGTAACTTTGAACGACGGGAAATTTTCTCCCCGGTAAATTCTTCAAGAATTCTCCGAATTCCTTCCACTGGAGCATCATCATAGTTTGATGGATCAACCGATAAAAGTTTCAAAACACGACCATCAGGCTGACCCGGGATCTGAGCATAAACATCGGTGAATGTGCCCCCTCTGTCAATGCAAAATCTGAGCTTGTTGGCATTGGCACTCCCCATTTCTATGGTGTGAGCTTATAGTTGAGATGATCTTGATACAGAAACTGCAGTACCAGCGAAAAAAGAAATAATCAATTCCACAAACAAGTTTCTCATGCAATGAACCAAAATTATTGATTCGAACGGACATACTATGAGTAATCATCCTCCCTAGGAAAAAAAATAAATAAATAAATAACAGAAAAATCACAAATGATTGGTTCCTCCACTGCAACTCCATATACTAGACTCCTCACTGTGATTGTTTTGTGGGTTTAGAATCAACTTAACTTGCACCGAATACAAGTCGCAGGGCATCATTAGGGACCCCAATATCGCCCCAATAAATAAGAACAGTCATTAATTGAACTCCAACTCCAGTTTGGTGTCATAAGGCATAGAAAAGAAAGAAAAAGAAAAAGAAAAATATTCTGCTTCCTTTTACTTTTTAACTGGGTAATCAATCCTGTCATATCTAATGATTCTAATCACCTAAAACCAACCTGATTCTTAACTATCCATGATTCTCCCACACCTTATATAATGAATCAATCACTTTCACTTTTTACCATTCAAAAGTTAAGAATCAGTTTATATTCATTGTTTCCCATCATTTTTCTTTTTCAAACAGTAATAGCAGCACTTCGAGGGACCCAAATGACTGATATAATCAAATCCGAAATGAATCAAATTTTCAAACCAACAGTCGGCAAAAAGTCCCAGAATCAAAGCAGCAGGGAATGAATAAACAAGACGAACCCAGTATCAAAAGCTGATCAACTAAAGAAACCCAGAATGAGATAGATAGAGAAAAGAAAAACGAAGAAAGGTACCTGTGTGGTGTGGTGTGGTTCTTGTCTTGGGAGAAATAATAGCAGATGCCGCAAATCGATCGGTGTAGTCAATTGAGCTCGCTAGCCAGATTAAGTTTGTAGAGTTTGCCCATCACTACACGTGTACACGTCGTGCTGGTTTGGCAATTCGAATTTTTTTTTTCTTTTTTCTTTTTTCTTTTGGCATTTGCACGTCTGCTAACCAAATATAATCTCTATTATTTATTCGCCTTATCCACATCGTCCAAGTGTAATCTCTATTATTTATTATGTTTAACCAAATGTAATCTCTATTATTTATTCGTATATTCATATCTCAATCCCGTTAGCGAAATTTCTATTGGCGGAGTTGAACGATAGTGCAGGTGAAATGTATAAAAATAGGAGAGAAGCATTTCATTGTGATCGAGCAGCTATGAATCGATTACCGGCTAAACCCTTAGCCAGGAAACCGATCGTATGGCGGATTGATGTGAAGCGTGCGAGTTGGAGGAATGAATACTGAAAGGGAGACGTAGGAGAATGTTTGATAAAAATGATGAAGCCAATAATCTACAAACAAGTGGGATCGATCAATTTCTAGGTTGTGTTCCTGCGAATAACACCAACGAAGGTAATTGCATGGTTGTCTTATTGTATCCAATTATGGGTGAACTGCAATTATTAATGGTTTAGTTTCCATTTCTCAAAGGCTGAGGTGAGTGAGGTGTGAGGCTCGAGGCCTACTTCGCACTTTCGCAGCTGCATAGCGGCATAGGTCTAAGACTCTGAGGTCCGATTGCCGATTACCAATCGAGTTCTACTCTTCTTCTTCAGCTCTTCTTCAGTTCATCTTGTTTATTCATTCTCCGCTACTTTGATTCTACTACAAGAAATCTTACCAAGTACTGCTGTACCTACTCGAAAATGCCATGTATTTTACTCTCAATCTGTTCTTGAGCAAAGAAAAGAAAGATATCGACGAAGAATAAGAGTGGCATGGGACTTGATCACCACAAGAATGAATCATACAAGCAAGAACTGGGTATATAGAGCTAGATTAAATAGAAAATGCACAACCTCAATATTGGAAGATGCACATGTTATTTCACGTGGGGATTGATTATCCCTGATCAATCATTTGTCACCGAATTCACAATATATATATGAACAAAAATAATAAAATCTAAACAACAATATACAATAACGTACACACTCTCTCTCTCTCTCTCTCTCTCTCTCTCTCAAGGAGAGGGCGGCTAGGTTTCCTTAGGTAAGCTTGGAGGCTCTTGTCCGGCGGCTCCCGTGCCGCGCTAGGTTATGGCCTTGTCGGTGAACAGTGAGTGCGGTCGGGCTGGGACGTTTTGATGGCTGTTTCTCAGCCTGTGCTGCAACGGCAAGGTTTGGACCTTGACAAGCTTGCAAGCCTGTGGTGAGCCTGCATCTTCTGATCGTTTGGAGGCTCTATCGGCGTTCTGTTCCCTTGATTGAAGGCGACGATTGGCAGGACAGCATGAGGTGGGGCTTCGACGGGCGCGTTTTGGATCGAAGTTTTCCGATCTGGTATGGGTGCTTCAGATCCATGAGGGGAGGTGGTGCTTCTTGTCGGCGTGCTGGCGACGATGGCGGGGTGGATGGTCGTCTGATGTCTACTCGTGGCGGTGGCTAAGGTCACTTAAACGTGGTGGAGGCGTGGTGGCTGCAGCTTGGAGTTTGGCTAGGGTTTGAGTGTTGTTGGGTCTGGGCTTTGCTTTGGGCCCAATTTTATTATTTGTTTGTTTTTTGTGTAATAATGCTCCATCTTTTACTGGTGGGTGCAGTGGGCCTTGGCCCTGTGCAGCAGCGTTCCCCTAGTCAGCTGCTGACCAGGGATGATTTGGTCACTCACCGTCCGATTGAAATCGGACGATTAACAGCTCTCATCTCAGATCTCATCACTTAGCTGTCAACCGTCCTATTTGAATCGGACGGTGAGTGACGAAATCATCCCTAGTCAGCTGCTGACCAGGGGAACAGAACTGTGGCCCTATATACCTTGATTCTTTGGGTTGTTACAATGTGTCCAAGGATCAGTAATGATGTACCCCAAGAAGGTCTTAGGCGGATGTACTGGTTTTTTTGGTGTTGTAGCCTCTCATTGATCAAGGCGGAGTAGTCTAAGCTAGTAGTCATTTTTAATGTGCAGTCAGTGCACTACTTGAACAACGATTGTAATGGGTGATCTTCGGATCTCCTAGCTTGACCTTGTACACAGGGGCGGAACCAGGATTTGTAACTGGAGGGGGGGTCGGGACATAGTTAAACATATAACTAAAAATGAAACAAAAAAACTTCACAACATTTTTCTTTAGACTTCAACTATAGCAAGCAATCTCTTTACAAACGTTATTGTTCAATCCTTAGTTCCTTACTATGATCTAATGAAACTTCAAAACTAAAAAATTAACCGTAAACCGCAATAAGTTTAAGTGTTGAACAATAGAAAATTAAAAAAAGAAAAAAAGAATTCCTTATATTTGATTGAATCCTAATAAATGAATTCTTATGAATTTTAGTAACTAATTAATGAGAGGTAAATGCTCTCATCTCTCTTTTTGACCAAAATAATAATAATGAGAGATAAATAGTATCAGTGCAAACAGGGGGGGGTCCGATTTGCTAAAACATATAAACTTATATATAATTATACATAATTAATGTATTAATTAGTTGTTATGTTCAATTGATTTTGGGGGGAGGGGGGGGGGGGTCTGAACTAGGACTGTCAATGGGTCGTGTCGGGTTGGGTTCGTGTTGGGTTAAGGTATTTGTCGTGTCGCGAAATATAAACCCAAACCCAACCTATTTAATAATCGTGTCAAAAATTTAAACCCAAACCCAACCCATTTATTAAACGGGTTACCCATTTCCAACCCGCTTAACCCATTTAATAAATAGGTCGTGTCTTGTTAGACAAAATGACTCATTTAAGCGTTAACAATGGGACCCATTTAACTAAAAAAATGCATAAATTGATTAAATTCACTAAAAACTCTACAAGACGAAGAATATAAATAATTATATATAATTCATAAATAATTAAATCCAATAATTAAAAAGCAAAATATTTCAAATTGTCTAATCCTATGATAAAATACTCGGAACGTCCAAAATTTCAAGAAGAAACATAGCACAATTGGGTTATACGGGTTCACTTCGTGTTGGCCGGTTGACCCGTGGCCGACCCATTTATTAAATGGGTCATGGCGGGTTGACCCACCGTCGACCCGCTTTTTAATCGTGCGGGTTCAACCCGCTTTATTTCGTGCGGGTTTCGAGTCGTATTATCGGGTCGTGTCGGAATTGACAGCCCTAGTCTGAACCCCTGCAGACCCTTTACTAGTTCCGCCCCTGCTTGTACGGTCGTATGATATTTTCGATCACAAGAATTTATCTTCCTTTTCCCTCAAAAAAAAAATATATATACAATAACGTACACAATAAATCAATGGGTCCGGATCAAGGGACACATTATTTGACACAATTTTTTACACTTAATTTTATCCCTTAGATCTAAATTGATCAAATGGTTGTTATTAATTGTGAGTATGATTTGGCCAGTGACATGGCAATCATATTATTTTCCAACCAAAAAGATAAATAAATTTAGTTAAACAATTTTATTTTTTTTATAAAGAAAATCAAAGAAAAAAGTTTTACGTGATCCAACTTCAGAGGAACATGGGTGTTCTTCAACGAGAACAAGAAAAACCCAGGTTCATGGCAAAGAGGCGTGCTCCTTTTCAATTAAAAACACCAATATGGGGTCATGTATTTAGGATTACGAATCATAGTATTTGATTCCTTCCTATATATTCTAAAAGCAAAGAATTAGGATTTGCTCAGGTCCCTAATCTCACTGCAAAGGTATTAACTTGATCGATTGGATTGCCCATTAGTTAAGGCATTCAATTAAGAAGATTGATTTGGTTGTTTAAAAAGAAAGATTAGATGTGGATTTTGAATTTGACATGACCCCAGATTGGTGATGAGACATACTTGATCTGCCTAACCAAAGTCAACGTACTCGATCTTCCGTTAGAATTTACAACTAAGGCAGAAGGGATGGAGGAGCAAGATATAAAGCTTAAAAATAAAAAATAAATAAATAAGGGAATTCCGCCACTGATGTTCAGTGAACAAATCAACAACTTATGAATCATAAGTCTTATTTTCTAGACTTATGTATGATAATTTATCACACTTTCGATACAAAATGGTTCATGGTAACAAATCCTGCAGTAAAGCGCTAACACTTTTTCTAGTTGGTTAGAACCGAAGAGAAACTGTAGTGCTTCTTCAACCCATGTTCCTACGGGATGATTAGATAAAAAATTGGTTGGCAGTGTGCTTTCGCCAAACATTTTGTATTTGGGATTTTGCGCCTAGGCAATCGTAGTTGGTAACAAACCAACAACTATTAAGCTGAAAATTTGTTTCCTCTAGTCAGAATGAAGAAAGTTGGGTTTCAATTCCGAGGCAAGCTCAACAAAATTTTCTTACTCAAAATAACATATTGCATCTTTTTACTTCCGAATCAAATATCAATCACACCTTAAATTTTACATAGTTTTCAAAGAAAAATAAGAAAGTTCATAAAAAACAATATAAAATAAATAAGTTCAAAGTTTCAAATATGAGTTTAAATTTATCCCTCCACTTCATAAATTCAGTTTCATGGCCCAGTGTCTAAACCTCGAAGGGCATAGTCCTATTATCTCTCTTTCTCAATCATCACCAGAAACCGAAGACCTGCAATTAACCAACAAATAACTAATCAACATTATTAAAAAAATAATAATAATAATAAACATTATCAAAATATAAAAATATAAAAATAAAATCCCAGAACCTAGATAGTAAACAAGCGATCAAACTAAGAAATCAACTTACCTTCGGTCAACTAAGAAAGAGAGATCATTTTCAGACATTGTCTTGAATAAGAATCCAAATAATTGGATCAGCATCTGAGGAAATCTGTTGCTTAATTCTCGCTCTACATCCTCCCACGGCTGTAAAAAATAATAATAATAATTAATTAATTAATTTAAAAAAACTATATAAATAAAGATATATTATTAAAATAAGATAAATTCAAAAGGCAACGAAAATAATATAAACGTACATACCAAATCTCTCCCTGGATCAGCACCATCAAACACCAGAGCTCTTACAAATCTTAAAAGTCCCACATAATCTTCATGAAAACCTTTGTCAGGATTTCTGTTATTGTTAGCATTGTAAACAGTTACGAAATCTTCATGACGGGGCTGGTAGATTTTATTTTTAATGTCACAATCTGCACTGCCAATAACCCCCATCACATGATTAGAAAATTTTGCTTCCCAATCTTCAATCTCCTGAAGCCCTAACCGACAATCAGTAGGAAGATAATATCGCTCCCTAATACTCATTAGTATAGGATGATATTCCAGCAGCCAAAAATTAACCCTTCAAAATAAATACACATATAAAAATATGAGCTTATTAAACAATTACACTAGATGATATAAGAATTCAATACTCATGGTTATGGGATAAAGTGAAAAGAAAAGGTGCATGTCAAAAATCCAAAAATATGCATGTGAAACAACTATAAATAAGTCGAATGTCTTAGTTGAATGTCTAGTTCCTTATGCATTTTATGTTGATGAACAATTTGAAATCATGTTCGAGTTCATTAATAGAGTGGTTGCATTGAACATATAATAGCAAAACATGCAACAATTTGATGATGAAGATCATATATCTGCAAAATCCAGACAGAATTTAGCAACTAGTTCCATTGAACGTCTAATAACAAAACCTGCAAATCCCTCCTCTCCCTAATTATATTAAACCAATGGGGCCTATGCACTGTGTTTAGACTTGAAGCTGCCATTTATATCTAGTTATAAGCACTAGTACTACCTCCAAGGTTCAAAGCAAAGAAATATCTATTCCTTTTTTTTTTCCCTCTGTTTTACGATTTGCAGTCCAAAATGCTACTGTTATTATGATAACACATGCTAGGAGGGCATCAATTATGGCTTCATAAGTAAAGTATTGTCTACACATATGCAACAGCCTAAATTAATAGTTTTTTTGGTCAATAAGCCTAAATTAATAGTAGAAACACAAAACCATACTACATGTTGGAAGCTGCAACAGCAAAACATGATGGGGATGTGTGTGTTCAGCTCTGGTAAATAATAGGAGAGTCATAATTTTGTAGACATTTTATTCTATGCATTATAATCCTCCTTCTAAAGACCAAATCTAAAAGAATTACGGCACATCCGACCTCAAGAAAGGAAAATTGCATGTAATTGAGAAAAGAGGGTTTGTGACTTATTCTTACTCAGTAGATTCTTGAATCATATTATAAAAGTGTTGTAACTCCTCGTTTAAATTATCATCTCCCAATATGCTCTTCAAGAATGCTAAAAGTGCCACTTTCAATTCCGGATCTGATTCACTGGCGGGAATGAAATCTACTTCAACAGAATTTGCAAATATTCGAATTTTTCCCACTCAGCCAGTTTGTCTTCCCATTTTGTAATAACCATGAAATGACCGAATCGTTTGCCTTTTAGTATCAAAGAAAATTAATTAATTCAAATATGAGAAATAAAATTTGTCAAAAAATAATTAAAAGAAATATTTAATATGTAAGCAGATTTACCTAATAAAGCGCCGGTGAATATCTCAGATCCTGTTAGCAGTTCTATTAGGCTTCGTAATCCAAACGGAAGCTGACCCCATAGTTTGTATCCATACATCATGGGGATACCTTCATAGGGAATTAACAATGGATTAACGACCTGCGCTGTTCTCAAAGCATCTACAATCGGTGAATTAACTACAGGCCTACTTCGTGATCCTTGTCCCCCCCTATTAGAAGCCTCAGATAAAGACATAAATTCGGCAGCCTTTGGAACTTTCTGCCTGTCCTCGTGTTTCGTCTTTCCCCAGTTGCGTGGAAATATCTGCAAAATTTAAATGCAAACGCCAGTAAAGAATGACTTTTTAAACTGCTCACAATTAAACATAAACACCAGAATTCCCAGATCAAAAACGAAATACAGATGCTTGAGAAAACAGTATGAAATCTATATCTAGAAAGATGGAAGAAATACAAATTAAAACTCAGTCAAGCTTAACATCAGTGTAAATTTTTTTTTGAGTGGAAACTCGATGATATGTACATGTTTTTTAACTTGGTAATCCGGTATCATACAATATCAAGAAACGAACTTGTCCTACAACAAATTAATTAAATTGCACAAACCCAATTTTATGATCAAGGCACTAGAACAGTAAGACAAGTTGATTAAAATTAAATTTTGAGTGCATACACATTCGGAGGTTTTCACCTCAATCAGTTAAGTAGCGGGTTAAAGCAAAACGAACAAGAGAAGGATAAAAGAATTTCAGAAGGAAATTCCAGTGACAAGTCATAGTTATAACCAAAGCTATATGAGCGCAAGAATTCAAATTAACAAGAACAGAATTCCAAAATTAGTCAACAGAACACTGGATTCAAAAATTAGAACCATATTCAACCAAATTACATTATCCCCCAATTGAACATCAAATTACCCATCAAGAAACACTTAACCCGAGACAACCAACAATCAAAGAAACACCCATACCTTGATGGTTAACAAACACCACGAAATGCTTGCCGAACAGTTCAGGCCTATTCAGATCCGCAAACGCAGACTCGGGAGGGAGAGGCGGAGAGAAATAGGTTTGCTTCGGGAGCTATAATATACTGTACGCATGGATTCGGAAGAAAACTGACAACAAATTCCGTCAACCGGGTACTAACCGATGTTGGTCGGTTTCTCAAATCTGCAACCGAAACCGAACCGCCACCGGTGGTTACCAACAAATTGGTATACCGAATTTCGGCTTGAACTAGAATGTGTGCCCGCGCTTTGCTGTGGAAACTACTGTTGTATGTTATTGGGATAACTGAAATTTAATACGATTGATCTTATGACATCACATAGTACAATTTTTATGTAAACCAACTAAGAAAAACAATGAATACGAATTGTTTTTGTCAAAATTTACAGATTAACCTATACTGAACTACTCAAATAGTAGCATGCAAACAGATAATCAATTGAATGAAATTACTATACCGACATGAACAAAAAAATAAGCAGTGATTACATTATATTGATTTTATGAATAGAAATCTAACAATCCAAATGAAAGATTGTATACTCTGTATACAAAGACTGGTGTCTATACCAAGTTTGTTTTTGTGAATTAGTGTGTTGGATTTCTATTTCAGACTAACAATTTATTTAATGAAAAAGAGTGAGCCTAGTAATGCAGTTTATGTTTTGCTTAGTTTTGTTTATGACGGTTTGTTTTTAAATGATAAACTATAAACTGCCAAAGATAAATTTTCATAGATTTAACCAATAGATGAACATGCTCAAAGGAGATTTCGTTGTTTACTCAATGAAATTAATCTGACAACCTGCGCTCAAATGTAAACAAACAAAAAACATGGCATCAAATTTGATTTGAACAAATTATTAGGAAAGTATCGATCCAAATTAAAGAGCTGCAGTTTGCTAAGAGAAGAAAACAAAAACAAAACAAAAAAGTGTAAAAGCTACAGAGAATAAAAAGAGCTGCAAACAATGATCCAAAATGGAAAGAAATATTTCAGACTTTGAAGTTTAGTTTTTCATTCAGAGAACAAATGCATCAGACATTATTTGTAGCAAATTTTATTGCACTGTTGTTTGAAATTTATATTAATTGCTGTTTGTTCTTTGTTTATTTGTAAGCTGATTCACATTTACAGAGACATGAACCAAAAATAAAGTCAAATGGATTCAAAAAGTTTATGAAGCGAAAAAAAACTAATTAGCAAGTATTTAAACAAAAACTTAATGATAACAATATGTACATGAAAAATATGCCTCAGATCAAGGTTGTATCTAAAGATCCCATTTTTTTTTTTTTTTAGCATAATAAAGCAACTATAAGTGATTGTGAGATGAAATGTCATTCAGCTGCTAATCTAATCTTATATGTACATATATGTTAGACTTGTGATATCCATAACCACATAAAAGTGGAAATTCAGCAATCCACTAATTAATAGGGATATAAAAACTGAAGTGAAAAATATATTATTCTGGAATCAACTTAGTAACTGATCCAAAAACAGTGCAGCTAATCTCTACTATTGTAATGTAAATGCAAAATATTGATATTGAACACTGATATTGAACGAGAGTGTTTACAGGCTGACAGAGAAAAAAAAAACACAATAAACTGATATTGAACAAAAGTGTAAATAGCAGAACCAAGGTTTAATAATTTGATGATTCATTGAACTACAGAAACTTTTTAACCGATGCTACATGTAGTTTTCTAATTGTGTTGATTTTAAGAGCAATATGCAGTTTTAATATGTTTTGTTTTTAAAGAAAACAAAATCCAAAGTTCATAGATTCAAAAAAAAAAAATTTGATGAACCTGGTTAAAGATCACTTGCACAACGGCAGTTAAAAGGTAAACAAACAAAGTGAGACAGAATCTTGAACATAAGATCAAATTCAACTTGAACAAACTATTGGGGGATTAACAATCAAAATATAGGAGGTGTAGTTTTCCAAAAAAAGAAAAAGAAAAGAAAACAGTTTAAAAGCTATAAAGAATAAAGAGAAGTGGATAGAGTGGTTCAAAATACAAACAAATATTTAAGAGTTTGAAGTATAGTTTTCGATTGACAGAAGAAATATATTTTAAACTATATCAAGTTAGCAGATTATTATAAAGTATAGCTGTAGATAAAGAAAGGCTTTGTTTAAAAGACAATCATGTAGCAAATATTAATGCCTGTTTTTTGCACATTCACATCAATTGTTGTTCAATTTTTATTTTCCATTTGTAAGCTTATTGATATTGATAGAAACAAAAACATAATATAAAGTGAAGTAGATTGAAATATAAACCTCCATAGAGCAAAACAACTGATCAACAGCCCCCTAACCAGAGAAATTGAAAAACAACAAAAGATACAGCCAAAACAGGTCTCAGGTTAAGGTTGCATCTGAAGGTTTAAATGATTTTGTTTGTTTTGGCATTAATCGAGGATAATAGGATTCTCATTTAGCTGCCAATAGGATTCTCATATTGGAAACTAACTTGGTGCAATGGGGTTCTGATTTAGCTGTTAATCTAATTTCATATCTATTTATACTTTGACCTTTTCATATTCACAACCACACTAAATTTGAAACAGAGCAATCCACTAAATTTGAAACAATGCTGTTAACAGTGAAGCCAATAGTAAATCATATGGGAACAAATATAGTGATTGATCTAAAGACAGTGCAGCTAACTTCTATTAATGTAATGTAATCTTGTTTTCAGAGTTTTACTCACCTTCAAAAGGTAGATGGATCAGTTTTAGGAAGCCTCTTAATAACTGCCTTTTGATGAGCTAAGTTTATTTTGATAATGTGCACACAGTATCTCCACTGCGAGGAAAGACAAAATACATGAGTAATTCAGAATTTCAGATGATAGCTATGTTGTTTCAATTTTACCAAATTAATATTCAATTTTTATTTCAATTATAACAGGGACATTGATAATTTGCATTAGACCTTTAGCTGATTATAGGTCTGCAGTTTATGGTCAAAAGAGGAGATTTTAGTTATACTGCAGTGATGAAGTAAAACTGTGGAAAGAGATTATCAATTGAATCAAATTATTACAGTAATATTGAAAAAAAAAAAAAAAAGCAGTTATTATATGACAATTTTACGATGTAAAATTTGTCCCTAGTATGAATCCTATTGGACCAGGTTAGTGTCTCTGTAATAGTTTTTTGATTATTCCTTTTCAGTTGCTTTGTTTGAAGAAGAGATATACAAAAGTTTCAAACTTGTATGACAATTTCAACAAAGGCATACATGAATGTCTCTGCTCTGATTCCTAAACTGATCAAAACTTAAATTCACAGTATATAGTGTATTTAGTAGGAAACTTTTGAATTCAGTTAGTTAATGAAGCTATGGATTATTACATATGATTAGTTGACCTGACACATTGAAAAACTTACCGAAACAATATAAGGTATGAATTTTAGTGAACTTTTATGATGAAAATTTAAAATTCTGAATCATATCAAAGACTGCACACATAAAACTTTAGATTAGATGTTACAAATGGATTATATCTATTGTCAATAATTAAATCTGGTTATAAAAAGTTTGCTTTTTTAAGTTATTCAAAGGGAACAGAAAATGAAATCAGATTTTGGATATGAATAATTTGATCGGATGATGTTTAATTAACATAAGAGAGAGAAACAACAGAAGCTTCCGTTTTGACCAATTTCAAATTTCAGAAATCAATCATTATCCAGGTAAAGAGATTCAGCTCGTTCTAATCGGTGTTATAAATCAAGAATCTTTGACATACCTTTTCCAAAACAGACACAGATTGATTCGCCGTTCCCTCTTTTGTACCTCAGTGTTTCAACTCACCGTTTCCTCCAGGACACCTCAATCTCCATCGTCATCATTCTGGGTCTGATTGGGAGGGGATATTACAAATCGGGTCAGAGAGAATTGAGTTGGGTTTGGGGGGTTGGATTGAAAATTAGGGCTATTGATCGAATTGAAGAAGAAGTTGAATCGTGAATTGGGGGTTTTGGGGTTGAACTGAATTGAGGGCTTTTGTGGCGGATGATTTATATACTAAAAAGAAGAAGACGATGATGGAACTGGAAATAAGAAGAGGAGAGAGGAGGACAGAAAGTGAAAGAAAAAAACCGATGAATGACTATATTTAGTTAGCAAACACCATGCACGGTGCAATGGTAGGTTTTTCTCCGCATAAAAAGTGACTAAAGGTTTGATTCTCCTTTACAATATCATTTTTTGTTTTTTTTGTTTTTTTTTTTTTGAGAAAGAAATTGCATATTAATATCATTTTTTGTTTGAGTATTTTTATTGGAACCTCTTAATTAACTCATTTTACCTTCTATGTTTTTTACATCTCCTATCAAAATTTTAAGTATTAAATTTATCACTAAACTTAAAAAAAATTTCTCAAATAATTAACTTCATTCATACATTCATATAATTTGCAAACAAACTACAATCTTTAAAATAAAAAAAAACTTAGTCATTTCAATGCTAGATCCTTTTCTTTTTTTTTGTGCCAAATATAATGGATATGTTTAAGGATATCTCTATTTGTGTTTGGCCCAAACTCTAGGTTACTTGACCTAGTGGTAATAGGGTTGAATTAGAATGATCTAGATTCCTATTCAATGTACGATTACTTTCCTTATATGATTGAGATTCTATACATTGTAATCCTCTCAATTCTTGTTTCCCTAAAACACGTTATCAGCATGAAGCCCTAACCCTGAAACAAATAGCCAAACTCTCATTCAAGAAGCTAAAAACCTTGAATCCGAATTCAAAACCTTGGAGCCTTTTCTGCCTCCACCTCACACCTTGAAGAACTCGATCCCAGGAGTCCAGAACCGGTAACCCCACCCCAACAACCGGCCGAAAATCCACCGAACCGACCACCGGAAGCTCCATACAACTTGCAGTAAATATTTCACCGATTCACCACCTTCTGGACTTCTAATTGCTACAAAAATTTTCTAGCAGTAACATATCAAACCCAGAAATCCAGAACCGGAAGAAATTCCCTGAAAACCGACCTAAAACTAGCTGAACCGGCCGACTAAAGATCCGGCAGAAAAACCGGCAGAAGGAAAGAAAAGAAAAAAAAAAAAAAAGGGGGGGAAGAGGCAGCCCACTGACGCAAGCCCCGTCAGCAGCCACGTCAGCACTGGTCAACGCCGGTTGACCGTTTCCGGTCAACATTCTGGCCACAATTCCGGCCGCCGCCGGTGACTTTTCCGGCCACTATTCCTTCGACTTTTCCGTCAACTTTTTCCTACCAAATTTTCCGGCGACCTATTTCAAGGTATTTTTTACTAAACGTTCCCATTTTTTTAGAGTTTTTTAATTCAATTTCTCTTTTTTTTTCGGGGATTTGCAACCTCTCTTCTTCTACCCCCCTTTCTTCATTATAGGGGAGACCAAATTAAGCCAAACTGTGGGGGTTCGTGCTCACTTCCAGCTTAGAGCTTGTTGAGATCTCCAAACTTAGAGTTTATAGAGAATTTATGATCGACCACTTACATCATTGTTTCGATCTAATCAAATATATCTTGGAAGCGACTACGCTCGGAAATTCCTAATTTCTTGGAAGCGATTACGCTCAGAAATTTCATATGTTTTCGTGGTAGCCTATTTCACTCCGAAACTAACCCTAATTTCTTATTCTCTTTCAGGATGAAGACTTTGCTCCATTGGGAACAACTGGCTCTGGATATCACAGGTGGGTTCATGATATCCGCCAACATCTCAAGGCTGATGGAATCCTAGATATGATTCTCGAGTCTAGCCAGGAAGTGCTAACTGTTGAGCAAGCTCAAGCTTTGGAAGCAAATGGAGCAGCCTTAGAGGCAAATAAGGCAAAAGCCATCATCCTAATGACTTGTCATATGGATGATTCACTCCAATACGAGTATATGAATGAAGAAGACCCCAGAAGGCTGTGGTTCTCACTCGAATAAAGATTTGGCAACATCCGTGACTCCTTGCTTCCTGACCTAGAAGTGAGATGGCATAACCTCCGCTTCTGTGATTTCAAGTCGGTTCTTGACTATAACTCGGAAGCACTTCGCATTAAATCCTTAATGGAATTCTGTGGTAAAGAGATCACAGATGCGATGTTGATTGAGAAGACTCTCTCTACCTTCCCCATCTCTGCATTGATGGTTGCTAAGAACTATCGAATCGATGCTAATGCAAGACGGATCACAAGGTTTCATGAGCTCATTGGGACTATGAATGTCGCTGAAAAGCATGACAATATCCTTGTGAAGAACTATAATTCGAGATTGTGGAAACTGAGCATATTCCAGAATCCAATTATAGTCGCACCTCTAAGAGAGGGCGCCAAGAGCGAAACCCTAATCTTAGGGATACTTCTGGACATTCTGGTCTATGTAATCGCTCTACTTGGGAAGGTAACCGCCAAAATAGGCGAACACGAAACCGAAGAGGTAAACGTGGAAAGAGAGAGGAAGGCAACGCCTCTGGCCATATTGGTAGTGCCACCAACACTAAGAGCCATATAACTGACGCTTTCAAAGTGCCTCAATCAATGGAGTTCGAGCAAAGAGATGTATGTTCTCAATGTGGAGTGTCTGATCATTGGGCACACATTTGTAGAGCTCGTGAAGAACTTGTCACCGCCTACAAAGCATATTGTGAAGCAAGAAAAGCTCACTATGTGGAACAAGAAGATCAAGAAGATGATCTAGAGTGAAGGGTTGAAGACTACAAATTTGGCTGGGATCAATAGCTCGCCAATTCTGTTTAAGTCTTTACTTTTCCAAGAGATGTAATAGGCAATTGCCATATATTTTGTAGTAAATGCCAATGGTTCAGTCTTTCTTCAAAGCAGGTGTTTGGCTCCAGAATTGTTTGAGCGCTGGTCAACAGTCTTTTTTCTGCGCGGGCGTGCCAGCACCGTTCGGGTGCGGTCGTCGGGGTTGTCCCTTGACCTGACTTCTATCAAGCGATTATGGACGAGGAGAGCACCAACCTCGTCGTAGGATTCTTTGTGTCTCGTGGTGAGGACTTTGCTTGAAGTTTCTTCTTGTAAATCACAATCGATACTCGATGTTGTAGATCGAGCAGAGCGAGAACCACCGGGAAGTAGAGAGAACTTGCTAAAGCGTGACTTTAGCTTGGCTGGGTTGCTAGGGCGTTACCCTTGCTTGGCTGGTTCTGTAACCGTTATGGTCGCGGCACTACCGTCGGCTCCCGAGGAGACTAGGACTGAAGTACGTTGACAGAGGGTTTGGTGGCACTAATAGTCGGCTCCTGAGGAGACTAGGACTTAGAGTGTGATCACCAATAAGAGAAAGAGAAGAAGAGGAGTTGCTCTTAGAGAGGTTGCTCTAGAGAGAACTTAGATCATCTTAGAGATGTTTGTTGTTGAATGAATTGGTGTCTTCCTTTGTTCTCTTAGCCTCTATTTATAGGCTTCCAAGCAACACTATTTGGCCTTTAAATAAATCATAATGGAGCACTTAAACATTAATGGAATGTTAGGTTTAAGCACTTAAACACTTAATGGAATGTTAGGTTTAAGCACTTTCTGCTCCTTTATTCCTTTAATTTTTATCTCCACTAAGAACTCAGATATAGCCTTCGACTTATTCATATGAAATTATCCACCATGAGTGTAGATTACTGTGGTAAAATTTCAGAATTTATTTCCATGTGGTTAGGCCGGAAATGCTGCTGGACCTCTTACAGGTCCAGTTTTCTAGTTTTGCTTCTGCAGAAAATTGGACTGATTGTTTGAAGGCCTTCCACTCAAAACTAGCTCTTGTACTCTTCATAAGAAATGATTCTTAGGATGTCTAGAGTGAATATGGAAAGTTTCAACTCAGTTAGAGTTCATTTGTTTAGTCTTCCACCCCTCCTTCCTTGTTTAGCTCGGTTTCTCCTAGTCAAAGTAGGAAAATGTGCTAAACTTACTTTTTATGCTTCCATAGTAGGCTTTATTTAGCCTCTAAATATATATTTCGAGCTTGTTGAAAATATATAGCTTGAGCCACTGATATTGGCTCAATTTATCCAAGACGTGCTTTGTCAGGCCAAAATGTTCATTTTGGGTCCAAACAGTAGGCTCACCCAAAGGAAGTGTGATGTCTAGGAAGGTTCTGAGATTAGTGGTACTTAAGCGAGTTTTGCTCCACCAACATCTCTCTACTCACCTGCACACATTTATTTTGGAATTACCGAAACAAGTTAGACGACTACCATTGTTTTGCATTAGCTAGCATTTGGATTAGATTCTCCTAATTGTTAAGAGACAATGATGTACTTTGTTGGCTTATAAATAAAATTTCGAGTTCTTTTCATTATGACTCAATTTTGATTCTGAGCATATGACTTTGTGACTACGATGGCTGGGCCATCAATATTAATTCAAGGATATGGAATAACCCAAGTTCCCCTTACCAAAAAGGCACATTGATTACTGTCGCAAAAACTCTCTACGCTCCTAGGGCAAATCGCGCCTATGAGTAGCCAACGGATTTCATGCGAAAACGCATGTAGAGAACGGAAATGAGTTCCTTTGCAATACCTCTCATGATTGCAAACAAATGAGCATCTTTGAGAAGTTTATGTGTCTCTCTAGTGGACTCTATGTCACTATTCGAGCTATTAATCCAATAAAAGTTATGAGAAAAGATCTCTTGGATTTCGACACATATTGGCTTTGTCACGACAGGATAGGTCATCATGGTCATGATATGATGATCCGTCTACTAAAGACTTCACATGGACATCATTTCTTTCGAGCGAAACGAAGCATAAATCAAAAGTTGATTTCTGGACTAAGTGTGACCGACGCAGCTGCCTAGGGCACCGCCTCAGTCAACCACCGGCCTAGGGCTGGCACAGTCCCTATCCATAACACCATGGATAGCGTCCATCATGATGATGGCACCACATGTGATGCTGCAATCACCAACTTGCTTCAAATAGCGTTTCAGACACTCAGGCCTAACCAAAATACTCATTGGTTGCTTCTAAAGCCTCTCGCTCGTTTTACAAAACCCGTTCCTTAGGGAAATTAGGACTAAGACCGTCCTATGCAAAGGAAATGAACATACTCATTCTATTCTTACATAGAATCCATGGGGATTCTGTGGATTGATTTAACCAACTTGCGGACGCTTAAATATTTCATGATGTTGGTTGAAATGCAAACACGCTGGTCACGTGTTCTGCCATTATTCACTTGTAATGCTGCTTATGCTACACTCTTAGCACATATCATACAATAACGGGCTCACTCCCCGCATCATCCTATTCAGTCAATTGGATTTGATTGTGCTAGAGAGTTTACATCGAAAGACTTTCGATGGTTATTGCAATGGGACTGATGTTTGACATCATATTCTCATGTACATACCCAAATGGTTTCACGGAAACGACTACGATGGTAGTCTGGACATTGGTAATGCGCACCAATCTCCTTATATCCACTTGGGGTGATGCAATATCGCATGCAGCTATGCTAATCTGTCTACGACCTATCGCCACTCAATCTACCTCTGCGTTACAGCTAGTGACTAGGTACAAGTATCGTACTTACGCATCTTTTGAGTGTGTGATTTATGTGCCAATTGCGCAGCCACAGCGCCCTATGATAGGTCTGTACAGACGAATGGGCAACTACGTTGGATTTGAGACTCCAACAATCGTCCGCCACTTAATGCCCTTGCTAGGCGATCTCCTTACCGCTAGATTTGCTGATGTCACTTTGATGAGACAGTCTTCCAGTCATTCGGGGGAGATAAGAACACGAATGTTCAGTAGGAACGACAGAAATTGTCGTGGTCTGTCTCCACTATGTCTCACCTCGATCCCTACTAAAGTGACGAGATCACACATCTGCTGCAAATATGCCTGCAAGGATGTACTTCCTTACTAGAGGACGTAGCGCCACCCTACACGGAGGTAGGCATGGCGCCAACGCCAAAGAGAGTGGCACTCAGGCGTTACAGGCCATGGCCCCAGCTAGCATGCGTGGGAGGCCCGTGGGTTCGAAGGATACTTTGGCACACTCCAATCCTTTGATCATCGACACTCAAAATCCTTCTCATGAGTATCTTCCGGGTCATGGTTATCGTTGGGGGACGCCTCAACGTCAGAACCTATTCCTAAGAATATAGAGCTCTATGAAACTTACACTAGTGTACATGAGACGTGGGATAGAAACTCCATCATAATTGATGACGTAGTCACGCACTTCGTTGCACATGAGTTTGTTGAGTCCGATGATATCGAACCACACTCCGTTGATGAATGAATACCAACGTAGAGAGATTTGGCCTAAATGGAAAGATGCTATCTAGGTTAAGATGGATTCTCTAACGAAGAGGAAGGTTTTCTGAGCCAGTAATGCCAACACCTCTTAACATAAAGCCTATTGACTAATGGGTCTTCATTAGAAAGCGTGATGAAAAAAAGAGATGACAATCTTGCCTTATGGCGCAAGGCTTCTCACAAAATGCCCTGGAATCGACTACGATGAGACAGATTCTCTCGTATTGGATGTCATTGTACTCCACTACCCTATCAGTTTGGTGGTTTCCGAATAACTGAACATGCAGCTTACAAATGTAGTCACTATGTATCTCTATGGGGATCTAGATACGGAATATACATGAAGGTTCATGGTGAACTTCATTTACCCAAGTCAAGAGGCTCTAGACCACGGAGCGCGTTTACAAAGAGGTTGAAACGTTTGCTAAAATGACTACTTGATTGGGAGGGGATATGCCCACGCGTTTCCATAACAAGTTTCGGATTCCATCGCGGTTCATGTTGGACATGATCTTCATTAGACGCACTTAAAGAGTTAAGGGAAACCGCTGAACACTTGAAATCCGATTTTGAGATGAAGGATTATGGGAGAACACGATTATGTCTCGGTTTGGAACTTGAGCATTGTGTTGATAGATACTTAGGCATTTTGACAAAGTCAAACCTTCAAGTACCCCCATGATTGTCCGTAGTCTTGATCCTGAAAATGATCCTTTTCGTCTAAAGGATGATGACGAAGATGTGCTAGGGGCAGAAGTGCCTTACTTGAGTACAATAGGCTCATTATTGTACTTAGCTCAATGCACAAGACCAGACATCTCATTTACCATGAACTTGTTAGCTAAGATATAGCTCTGCGCCAACGCGACGCCATTAGATTGGTGTAAAAGATATCCTTCAGTACTTGAGATGTACGATTGATATGGGCTTATTCTATCCCTACAAAGAGATGATGGATTCGGACCCATCACACACCAGGAACGCCACCAATGCTGGCCTGCGTTCTCTGTCCCCATCCCAAAACGATATAAGTGTTTTGGAAGGTTTTGCTGATGTTGGGTACCTCTCTAACCCACACAAAGGTCGTTCCTAAACTGGTTAAGTGTTCACCATGGGAAAAGACCATGACATCGTGGAGGTCTACAGAATAGACCCTAGTCGCTATATCTTCAAACAATGCATAGATCATTGCTCTTCACAAAGTGGCTCATGAATGTATATGGATTGGATCCATAATTATGCATGTTCGAACAATTGTGGTTTGAAGTCTACTACAGATGAGCCTACGAGCATTTAGGATAATGCTGCTTATTTTGAACAAATGAGACAAGGCTACATCAAAAGCGATAACACTAAGCATAATCAGCAACAACAGACTCTCCTCAAGATCAAAGTGAACTAGATTCAATCTGAGGACAGTAAGGCAGACTTGTTTACTAAGTCATTGCCCAAATCCACGATCGAGAAACATGTGGCAAGAATTGGCTTGCGAAAATTATCTGAACTCTCATGATCGTAGTCATCAGGGGGAGGCGCAGACATCAGGGGGAGATGTCTACATGTTCACCTCGAAACGTGAAGGGTGTGTTGTGCTCTTTTTCCCCTTCGACCGAGGTTATTTTTGTCCCACTGGGTTTTTGTTACTCGGCAAGGTTTTTAACGAGGCAACGAGAGAAGCACCGCGTTTGGACAACACAAGGGGGAGTGTTTAAGGATATCTCTATTTGTGTTTGGCCCAAACTCTAGGTTACTTGACCTAGTGGTAATAGGGTTGAATTAGAAGGATCTAGATTCCTATTCAATGTACGATTACTTTCCTTATATGATTGAGATTCTATACATTGTAATCCTCTATATAAAGAGGCCCCTATTATCAATGAGAATACACAACAAATTCCTCTCAATTCTCGTTTCCCTAAAACAGGATAGACTTAAATTGAGGTCATAATATGATTTGTTTTTTTTTTTTTTTTAGGTGAAAAGGTCAATCTCTTTTAGCATTTCAGCAAGCAGTACAATAATGACTTGCCCAGAGGATCGTCAGTAGAAGTCATTACATAAAGCACACAACTCTAGCACACCCCTCACACGAGCATACTAAATAGCATACCCCTAGCACACCCACCTTTTTTGATTAAGCGCAAAAACAAGAAACAAAGTAATCCCGAAATCAATAAACTACCTACGAGGCTACTTGTTAGTTGCCGATCTTGCCCACTCAAATAAAGAAGACAATAGGGCCATCATCATTTCGTGAAAAATGATAATAACCCAATGCTAAAATAAAAACAATAAACCTAAACATGCTATGAGCCCAAGTTAATCCAGCCCATGCTAACCCAACAGGCCCAATTACGAGAAACCCTAGCCAAAGCCCAAAGCCACTAAGAATCCTTCTGGTGGCCTCCATCCCACCACAGTACCCGCAGCCAGCAAGGCCGCCATAGACACCATCGTCCTTGTACGGAGAAGTACAAGACAGTATCAGAGCAAAGCCATCATAGCCTCTGGGAGGGACCAGACCTTGACCACCGATCGAAAAACCAAAACCCGGCGCCAACGCCCATTCATCCATGGATGTAGCTCCATCATCTTCCTCAGGAAACGGGTCCCCCACCACAGCGACATCATGGAGAAGAAAGCCAGGTCTGGATGCACCACCGCCTCCAGTGGAAGAGCCTCCCTCCACAACCCAGCTCCACACCTCGAATCTTGATCTGAAGACACAAGAACGACCATCATCACCATCAGCGCTGCCATACCAGTCGCCGCTGAGAAGAGGAGTAGAAGGGAGAGCACCCTCACCCTTCCGATTCCAAGGTACAAGACCACCCTCACCCTTCCGATTCCAAGGTACAAGACCACCATCAACTAAAGTTGATTGCCGTCGAGAGATCTCCCTTGCGAGAGTCGAGACGAGAAGGTGAGGGATTGCTCCTACGCCGCCATCGTCAATGCAACCAGAAGGGAAAGGATGTCCGCCCATGCTGGTCGAAATTGCAGAGCCGCCATGAGTCACCACAGCAAGAAACCCTAGAATAACTTGGAAGAAAGAAAAAGAGGACATCTCACTTTTTTACGAAACATCAAAACTTATTTATTTTGTTATTTTGTTTTCCCTCACTCATATGCGTTCAACATGTATATCCTACATTTTTATGTCATATGATCTTAATCATAATTTTAATTCTTATTAAATATATGGATACTTTAATGAGTATATAGTGAAATTGGAAAATGAATATAAATAAAGAAAATAATAAAGAATGAAATCTAATATTATTAAATTGGAAAGTCTTGAGAAAATCAGTATAATATTTCTTTGGTATAACTATTGTCCTTAGGAGTCATTTTATAATAGATTATGTATGTCATTTATGAATACATAACACTCTCAAGTGAGTAGATTTAGAGGTCCCAATTATGTTCAAATTATTTAACGTTAGTCTATAATTTGTTTTACTTTCTCACCTTTCATGTCCGATATATTGTAATATATCAGAACATGGAGAAGGAGGATTTAGCTATTGGAGGAACTAGGCTGGGTAACATCTTCCGGTGGAAACAGGTAATTAAACTTGGATTTCATTTAAAGTTTCAAAATTTCAACACAATACATGTTATAACGTTGATTCGATCGTGTTATCATTACAGCATTGCTATAAGTAATGAAAAAATTTAGGATTTATCCGTGGCACCTTGAGAAGTACATGTACATACGTTGTGAAATTTCTGAAAAATCCTCTGCTCGGTCCTGAGTCATTATGATTATAAATGTATGAATCTAGCTTCTCCGTAGGATTAGTTGCAAACTTTATATGGAAAGTTTTTCCTTTACTGAAATTGTGTAAGGTTTAGCTGGTTAGTTAAAAAGAACACAATTCATATGTTGTTCTACTCTAGGGAGTCAGTTGGTAATTATTAATTAACTTGGTTTCAATGTCACAGGTAGGGCTGTCAATGGGTCGTGTCGGGTTGGGTTCGTGTCGGGTCAAGGTATTTGTCGTGTTATGGGAGACAAACCCAAACCCAACCCATTTAATAATCGTGTCAAAAATTTAAACCCAAACCCAACCTGTTTATTAAACGGGTTACCCATTTCCAACCCGTTTAACCCATTTAATAAATAGGTCGTGTCGTGTTAGATAAAATGACTCATTAACATTGTGAACCATTTAACTAAAAAAATGCATGACTTAATTAAATTCACTAAAAACTCCACAAGACAAAGAGTATAAATAATTATATATAATTCAAGAATAATCAAATCCAAGTTGTCCAATCCTAGAATCAAATACTCTGAGACAAGAAAAAATATAGCATAATCCATTAATCCATAATTAAATTTGAAGTTTAAAATTGAATGTAGAGTATCGATCAAATCCTAACTTCCAAAGTCTTCTTCACTTTATTCAAAAAGAAAAGCAAGTGATCACCACCTACAATTGGAAGCAAATCAAAATCAGTAGATTAAACTAGCATCAAACTCATACAAAACGTAATTAGGACACTAAAAGGAAGATCTACTTCCTCACAGTAAAAGAGTAAAGAAACGTTGCACAAGTAATTAACGTCACTTACCAAGAAAAAATGGTCACATGCTAATGAGTTTGACATTATTTCTCTTAGCTTGGATGAGCAGCAGATGGATATGCTAGATACTAATATACCTTTGCAATTTGCATAGAATCAATATAGAAGAAAATTTGATGCAGATGACCCGTGAGTGTTAGGGTTTGTGTGTTGATACAAGACCCAAACAAGAGAATTTATAGTGTTAACGGTAACCCTAGCTTAAAGTGAGAAAAAGACTTATTCAACCTTTATATGCATATATATTATTATTTTTTTAAATGGGTCGTTTATGCGGGTTATATATATAATATAACCGAACATATTTAATAAACGGGTTATATGGGTTCACTTCGTGTTGACGGGTTGACCCGTGACCGACCCGTTTATTAAATGGGTCATGACGGGTTGACCCGCCGTTGACCCGCTTTTTAATCGTGCGGGTTCAACCCGCTTTATTTCGTGCGGGTTTCGAGTCGTGTTGGCGGGTCGTGTCGGAATTGACAGCCCTAGTCACAGGAAAAAAGATGGATGTGACACCAGTGCCGACACTACCGACAACAATCTGATAGGAAGTACAATTAGCGTGAACTTGTTGCATGTGGATTCAAGCGTGTTGGGTTAATATTCTTTACCATATGTTCCAATATGTAATGCATGCCTCATCTACTTGAGACCTTCTAAGTTGACAAGAAAATACCCGCTCAAAATCAGCCATTTCCATAGAGAAAATACCCGCTCAAGAAAATGCCTCATCTACATGTGATAGCAGAATTCAATCTTCTCGAGCGTATTTGAACCTTTCAAACATACAAAAAGGATATTTTTTAATAATTTCTAAAATGTGGGGAAAAAATTCAACTTGAATGGTCATTTATCCAAATTTGCTGTTACAAACAAGGTTGTTTGAACAGTCAGATTTAAAAACCAAGTCCTCACAGATGAAGATCAAGTTAGAAGGAACAGATATACACTGCATTGATAAATGGTCTAACAAAAGGAAAAATTACAGGCCCATTATCATCTCCAAAATTACAGGCCCAGTATCAGCCCACAAGAATTCATTTCCATTTCACAAGGAAACATGAGTAGGAACCTGTGATTCTCCTCTGCCGCACCACAAGACCTGCAAATGGATCAAAACAATGGCATATCAATGATACTGCCATAGTAAATCGTCACCTGAATTAGAACTTTTCAAAGCCATAGATTGAGTGCATAAACAAGCTTCTGTGAACCCTAGTTACTAGCACCTTGAATGCAGACTGCTCAAAATGTAAATCTAGCTTATTTACCTTGATTAAAATGGCGTGGGGCCATCGATCAAACTTCAACCCTAGTGAAACAACGTACAAACCAAATGCAACAAAAGCAATAAACCGAATGATCTTTCCATATTTCTTTCCAAGCTCATAACAGACAACGCAGTAGAGCTATAAGGCCAACCATGTCTAGCATTAACAAGTGTAATACTTGGTTTGATGTAGCACTCACTCTAACATTAATACTTAAGAGAGAGGAGGAATTACCAACGGTTGGAGTGAGTTAGAACACAAAGCTACCAATCAAGTCGACGGATCGGAGGCCGGCGGAATGGCATTTGTATTCAAAGGTGCGAGTGGCCAGAAGCTTTCCCCGTACATATCTTGATTTTGTCACTTCATATTCAATTACTAACACAAGAACACGCACCATCCGGAGAGAAGGTGTATCACCTCTTGCCATTGTACCCATGTTCCCGCACACAACAAAGCCAACTTTTTGATTTCCTAGATCGACAAAGCTGTATGACTTTGAATGTAAAGGACAAAGGTCACCAAAGAAGGTATAGGACCAGTTAAAAAACAACAGAGGAGAATCCTGAGAGTTGTATATACTACCATCATCATTCACAACTAATCGGGAGACATACATCTCGTGATATTCACGAACGGAAAACATGACCTTATCATGTGTACCATCGTTCAAGTCCAAGACCAAAGCCGCCCTGCTGATGAAGGGAAAGGGCTTACCATCGAACAAGGAAGTCATCTCTCTCCATTTCTTTTCCTTCTCATTCACATCAAAACACATAATGGGAAAGTTAGGGATTGATTCATTGTTGTGCCTGCTCGAGATCAAGATCTTGGTACCAACAATAGCATAAGACAATTCACTACCAGGCAAACGGCCGCTGTCGTTTTTGTTCTGATCTAGTTCCGGTAGGTAAAATGGAGGATCCGGCAATGCCTCACATTCACCAGAACTGCTATAGTATACCTCGAAAGTGGGACGATCAAGAGAAAAACCCAGGGGCCTACCTGTGAGACAATAGAGATTTCCGTTCACCTCAAAAAGCAAGGGGTCTGGTTTCCCCTTCAGGAAACTCCAATCATGCTTTTTCCAAAACATAGACTTGGGTTCAAAACTATAGACATCTCCACTTGGCAGAAATAGTCTTTTCATAAATCGTCTTTCCTGAAGTGGTAGTGGAGCTATGCCACCAGAGAAGAAGATTTGGGAGCCGGAGGCACAGCAACCCATACGCGCAGGAATTATCACCTCCACCCTACCGCAGCTGAAAGGATTTTCCTCGCTGGCGAAGAGCCAAGCCCGCTGGCGCAACCGAGATTCCGGTTTGACTTTGGAGGTGCAATAGCTGCACTTGGTTATTTCTTCAGTATCGCTGCTAAACTCACAGGAGCATGCAAGTAACTCGGACAAATTTATGGTGCGGAGAACATAACAACAATTGATCAGGGAATTGTGCTCATCGAAACATAAATACAGCGTCTTCTCCTGTGGGTAGAGACCATGCTGCTGGTAATTTACATATCCCGCCTGCAGGTTAGGAACTTGGGTGAGCTGCCCAAGTGGACGCACATCACTGCCAACAGTCCACTGTGTCTGATGTTGCTGATAAGGCAGCTGATAAGCACAAGGCTGCGGGTATAGACCAGGCTGCTGGTAATTTCCATATCCAGCCTGTCCTCCATGATACAGGTTAAGGTCATGTGGACGCATCAAGTTGTTCTGCATAAACATAAACCCAGCACCATTACCACCATTCCATAGATCCACATCTGCACGCTTCAAACGCTTGTAACTATCCATAGATCCAGCATGACCATAACCATTCCACTTTGTCTGTACTAGCTGGTTCTGTAGCAATCAAGACAATAAAAAGAAATGTTAACATGAATAATAGCAGAGTCAAAAAAGATAAGGCTGTCATTAGAAGAAACAACCCACTTCTGTGTTATTTGGAATAGCCTCGCCTGAATCTCCAAGAGTATTTGGGTAGGCAGCTGCACATGACGAACACATAAGCACCGGTCTGGGCAGTTTTAAGATTTATGCACATATTCACAAACACACATGCACACACTAAAACTCTCCGCATAATTTAAAAAATAGGATCACTCTACATCATGGTTCTCAAACAATCGAATTGTCATATCAACACAAATCACCTACACTTTTGCATGCAACACTAATTGTGCGTGTATATATATATATATATATATATATATATATATATATATATATATCCCCAACCGAGTAGCTTTCTAAATGGCAAGCAAATAGTCATATCAACACATCTCTCCTAAATTTTTGCATGCAACACAATTAACTGCTATTTATGCATGTCTGTGTGTGTGTAGACAACATGACACACACATACACACATATTCAAGGTTTCATATATGCTTTACTTATATTTCCCCTAATTGAGCAACTTTCATGTTGGCAACCAGAAAAGAAACACAGCTATGAAGGGGTCACTTTGCCATAGCTCTAGATTTTTCAACTGTACGTTGGAGAGGAACAATCCTAGAAAAGCATAGAATTGGAGCTTTCCAAGACTCCAACATTATATAGACAGCCAAACGCAGTAACAAGATTAACTTGGGCTAAACAGGCATCTTATAACCATTAAGCTGCGACATATGGCTTCCAAACCTAATCTGACCTTCACAACTTTTCTACTCCCATTCGAAAAAAGGAACTATAATTGAAAAAACATTGAGGGATTAATTCTATTTTTGGTCCAGGAATGTATGTCTGATACGTTAATAATTTGAAATCAAACATACAAGAAACATTAATAAAGTAGGTCAACATAATAGCATTAGAAAATCTACAGAAAAGAGAGGCCATAAAAAATGCACCTGTTTACGATAAAACAATTTCAAGTTAAATGCAGCAAATTAAATAATTACACAACATCCAATAGAAGTTGCGCAGAGTATTTTGAAAATATGTTACCAAGTTCAAAATTCCTGGCTACTTCATCGTAACGTAAACTATAGTGCAAAGGATGCAAAGGAAGGGGCATGATAGGGTACAACATAAATAATTTAAAAAAAATTAAGAAGGGAACTTGGTTCTCCAAGATTAATAAATTATCACATAGTATTGACTAGAATATATACCTTGAGATAAGTTGTATAGTTTAGGTGTTACTAAAGATGATTATGAAGTATTAACTAGAAGTTCAGAATAGATACCTTGCGAATATTGCTGAGCACTACCAGATGGCTTTTCAGTAACAACAGGTATGCAGTCCTTGTACAACTCGATCACTGTCTTGGCATCCAACATACCACCGTGCTCAGCATAACCAAAGAAAGACCATTGCTGGTAAACAGGATCCCAGCGCCACCTTGTACCGTAACCATCAGTGTCCCAGCTCAGGTAAAATCTCCGATTATTGTGGTTGGGCATGAGCTCACCATTGTAGGAGCTCAAGACAAACTCAGCCACACTGTGAGAAGCAAACTCGACAAAACCATGATTTTCCTGCCATCCGGTTTGCACTTTCCGCAAAACTGTTGCAGCCAAAACCTACCATCACCCGGAAAGAACAAGCATGAATACAACAGAATAATGGGAGACATATAAACAAACTTTGGCAACTCTTAACTCTTGAAGCAACTAAAATAACATCAACTCTTGTACCAAGCGAAGAAATTAATCTAACTTTCGGGTTATCAAAGAAAACAAAAAAGTAGTTGCAATAGTCAAATTATCCCTTTTAAATTCAAGTGCATAATAAACTCCAAGGATGAATTTCAGAAATTTTTGCCCGTATCCTAAACTGAAAAGCAAAATAGACGAATTCAATCCCTAAACGAACAGAGATACCTCTGCGCAGTCACTGAAGCAGTTGTAGAGATACATCTCACCCATCCTCGGAATCAAGCCGTCGACCCGTAAGGAGCGAATCTCATCCGCTGCCGGCGTCGACTCCTGAGGTTGCTCCATAGCTCAAGGCGATTGGAAGATCTCCGATTAGGGTTTTCACCTTCTTTTTTTTTTTTTTTTTTTTACTTGAAAAGTCTATTGTAGCAAGCCAATTCACATTAAGGGTATGGAATTAGTGGAATTTTTAAAGAAATCTATGGAATTTAAAAGTCTGGGTCTATTCAAAATAGACTTTTAATAGTCCATAAAAGTCTTGAGGTATTCAATTAGGATTTTTAAAGACTTCATGAATTCCACCAAAATCTAGGGGTATTCAATTAGGACTTTTAAAAATGAATAAAAGTACAGAGGTATTCAAAATATCATTCATACTTATGGAATTAGAAAATCATGGATAATCATGGATTTTGTAGTGTTAACTATACATACCAAACTCCAATAATTTTCCAGCCTCCAGACCAAAGATTTCAAAAAGTCCGTCAAAGTTTCCTCTTCAAAAAAAAAAAAAAAGTTTGTCAAAGTTTTTCTCTCTACGCACGAAGAAGTTTGTCCTTCATCATTCCACTCTTAATTTTTTGTCTTTTCTCTAATCTTTTATGATATCAACCTTTTTTGATACCCAACATGTTCATTGTAGTTGTTGAATGTGATTTTTTTTTTTTCATTTGTGATACTTCGAACCCTAATAGCAATAAAAATGATTTATGAAACCCTAAAACTCAAATATTGTGGTCTAACGTCCCTAAGACCTTGAACCATACTAAATTTTATTTTATTAATTAATTATTCTCATTCATTTAAATTTATATTATGGTTCAAAAAAAGGTTGAACAATTGAATTTAAATTGATTGATTATAGATCAAGACATTGATCAATATTGCTACAACAAAATTGATGAGAATAATTAACCATAAACATCAAGTGATCTATATTGTATATTTATGTTGTTGGGAGATTAGGAATGAGAACAAACTCGCTAGACAGACTAACAATCATTTATTTGAGTCAATTTCTATTAGAAGATATTGGAGCATTGAAGTGACAACAAGTTATTATTTTGTTTTGTGTTTGGGCTGCATTTGTTTTATTTTTGTTTTTGTTTTTGTTTTATATTTTTTACATCCTAGGAAATCTGTGGAAGTCATTCATAATAAAGTATATAAATTTTCATGAATCAATAAAAGTCTGTTGCTAAAATCAATGGTTTTAAGAAATCCGTAACAGTCTATCAACTTTTTAAAGAGTCTATGGACTTTTCAAAAAGTCCGTCATTTAAAAAAAGTCTGCACAAATCCAAATACAATACACCCCCCTTAGACCCAGTTTGGGATTGTTGTGCTGTGAGAATAATCACTTTTACTTTTTCTGTGTGAGATGAAGCACTTTTGAAATTGCTCTGAGAAGAAGCAGTCGAGTGTTTGGTAACTGTTTTCAAAAGTGTTGTGAGAACGAAAAACTATTTTTAGGTGTTTGGTAAGTTGCAAGTAAAAAATGTTGTAGCTGGGTGTAATTATCAAAATAGCCATAAATGCTAAATATGCTACTAAAATACATAATTTGTTTTATGATTATGTATCTGTACCAAATTAAAATTTGCCTCATGTATTGTTCTTGTACACTAGTTCAAATTATCAATACATCACTTTTATTTCAATATGTATATTAATTATAGAAATTATATAAGCAATTTTAGGTTTCTTGTAATATCGGTGAAATTTTAGCTTTTTTGGTTGAGCCCATGAAAATTTAAGGATTTAAGATATAATTATTCGAGATATAAATTTGTGCTTTCGATAATTATTAAGAGTGCTCGGGAGTAATTTCAAAAATTTTAAGTAAATGAAATCTTCAATTTGGTAAATCGATAATAAAATACACGTTATGATAAGTCCGTGGTAATTTTCGTGAAATTTTCGGACGTCAGAGCTATTTATTTCATATTTCGAAAGTTTGGAAAGAAGGAAATTCATTTTAAACAAAGAAAATTGGCGGTGTGATTTGGGCTGTATATTTCAATCACCATTTAATCTGGTCCGTCACTTTCAAGTGTATAATGGCCGAGATCAGATCAACGATCCATAAACCTCCAGAAAATTTCAGAACATGAGACCCTTCTCGGGTATCCGCGACAGGACCCAATCCTCACTTCCAATTCCGGCCATCTCTAAGCGTTGGAATACCATTGTTCAGACCGCATCGTCGTCGCAACCAAGCCTGTGGCTTGGGTTTTCACCAACGAGCTCCGATGAAGGCGATTCGAAACCAAGAAACTCCAGCGTTTTCTGGCAACTCCAGAGATCATCGGCAGTGCATGAGGTACGAAAGTGGATCTCCTCTTCACGCTCTACCTATTGATATACTTGATTTCGACTGTAGTTGAGTTTATGATGATTAACATTTTGGGTAGAATTCGGCCACTGCCGAGGCCACTATGCAGGGTGGCGGCTTGGTTTGCTTGGTCTGGCTCTGACCTTAATGTATCGCTATTGATATTTATCGTTGGTTAATTTCCAATGTCCGTGAAGATTAGTAAAGAGCCAAGAATTTTGGGTCGTCTCTGTTCAAGTTGTCGAAGAGGAGAAAATTTGGGTAATCAATGTTCAATGTATATTTAAAAAAAAAAGATGAGGACAAATAAGGCTATTCAGTCAACTTCATTAATAACTCCGTGTTTTTCAGCTCGGTTCCGCAAAAGCCTTTTTGATTTTAGTAGCTTTTGATTTCCTGCTGTGGGCAGCAGCACTGGGCAGCAGAAACTAAAATTTTGGAGTTTACCAAACAGCCTCATTGAGCAGTGAGCACCAGAAGCACTTTTGAACCAAAAGCAAATTCCAAAAGCAATGCCAAACTGGGCCTAAATAATACCATAGCGAGCCTCCTCATGTCTTGGGTTGGGCCTCTGCTATTCCATTGGAGTCCAATTCAAAAGAGGACTTTAACCATAAATATGAAAAGATTAATAATCAAGTTTAAGTACATGTGTTTTGTAAGGGCAGTAGGGTGCAATACGAAAAATAAATTATATTTTTAGAATAACATTTTATTATTTATTATAACTTTATATTAGTGTATTTTACTATTTTAATAATCAAAAACTTGTAGGGTGAGTAGTTAATAGGGTGACAATACCAATGCTATCAGAAGGAGAGAAACATAAGAGTAAATACTATCTCATGTCTAGCATAAAAATATGAACCTTCTACTAATGAAACATCCAAATAAAGGTCAAGAGTTAACTTAGGCCAATTACAATTTTTATATTAAAAAATTATCTTAAATTTGGTATCATACCACGATTTGAATTTCTTGATGAATGATGCATCTTTCAGAAGCTTGTATCCCATTTTGCTAGTCTAGTAATGGAGAAGAAGATCAGAGGGAGATATCCCAACATTTGGAAATCCGAATATCCAAACATGGATTAGAATATGAGAAATGGTATTATAAGGCAGAGCTTCAAACTCGAGCATTCTTGATGTATTGTAATGCATTCTGAAACTCTAAAATAGAAAGAGATCTGAACATTTGTTCAACAAAAAAATAAAAAAATAAAGGAAGAAGTAAATAAACAGTTTTTTTTTGGGTGATCTGATCAAATTACCCTTAATATTAACAGTGGGTAACAGAAAATTTAATGGCATTGACTAAAGTGAATGACGGAGCTAAACTTGAGTGACTAAAGTGATATATTTGAAAAGTCAGTGACCATAGTGTCGAACAAGTTAAAGTTGAATGATTATTTATAATATTCTCCCTAAAATTTAACAAAAATGTTGGGCCTCCACCATCTCATTTTTGTCGACTACTTACTACTATAAGTGGAAAGTCGTTTATTTTGACCATAATTTTTTTTTTTCGTGTTCGGTGAATTAACTTTTGATATTTAGAAACAGCATATGTATTCATACCAGTATATATGTATATTTGTTTTTGCTGGGTCATTTGGTAGTCGTAATCTTCAAAAGAACACATGTTGGTCATGTGACCATAATCCCCTTGTGTTCGATGCCATGTCTCCATGAATATATCTCTCGTTCGGGAATGCCAGTCTGACACCTAACCAGCTTAAGCCACATGGTTGTCATGTAGAACCTACCTAGCTTAAACAGTACTCTGGCTTAGGAAGTAGGAAATCTCAATTTAGATAAAGTCATAAAACTGATGCCCAACTTGGCAGGTAAGCAAGTAATGAGTACAAAGATAGCGGGACATAATCACATAACTATCCTTTCAAAAGATGAAAAGGATTAGGGAGGATAGCACCATCTACTCATCTTTATTTATTTATTTATTTATTTATTTATTATTATTATTATTATTATTATTATTATTATTATTATTATTTGTTTTTTTCCATTTAGTGGAAGGTAAGGCTTAACTTATCCACATGGTGTAAGATTATTTGGACTTGTCAATGTCAAATTAAAGAACAAGCAACTTGATACTCTTGATGCAGAACAAGCAATCGGACTTGTCATTGATATTTCAATTAGGATTCCCAGTTTATTGGGGGAACATACATAATTGATCATACCTCACTGCATTTGTTATGTACATGAATCAGGAATGTTGTTCCTATTGCTAATCGGTACAGGAAACCTTTATGGGAAGGTACCTCGACTTGTTGGCCTATATAAGGAACCACTTGGTCCCTGCTCTAGCTATCATTACCTGCATATGAGAATACATTGCTCTGCCCATTAGAGAACTCTCACAAGGATAGCTCAGAGGAGAATTAACCAAGTGCATCAAATCAGGAAGACCAACTTTGTCATCTTCCACCATGGCTGCAGCTCCAGGTACGTTTGTGTTCTTAAGTAGAGTACAAGCATGCATATACACATATACCGACATGATTTTATCAAAACCTTATTAGCAAAAAACTTTATTGAAAAAAAAAAAAGGATTATGTTTCAAGTTTTTAACCAAACACCAAAAAGGGGGAGAGCATTCAGTTTTATATCTGTTTTGGGCCACTTAATAAAACACATGCCCAAAATTTTGACCCGACGGCCTGCATTCAAATAGCAAGCGGAGAAAAACTTTTGCCGTTGCTCTACAACGGTTTAGCCCCAATTCTGGGTTGCTCCAGATGCAAGGGTTTGTTGATTAAGCCTTCAACAAGAGAATTCCGCCTAAATTTTTCTCTACAGCTTGTTAAATCCTTAATCAAGGAACCTCTGCATCTCCTATTTTGCTCTTGGATAGTGAAAATTGGTAAAATCTTCATGGAATGCTCGAACCCAGGTGTGTGGCCCTTGCATGCTCCGTTTTTAATTTCTTGCAAAATTTAATGATTCAGATAGCCTTGTTGAGGCCTATATATGCGATTGTTTACAAAGTATTGTTTGTATTGTGTTCTGGATGGGTTTTGTGTTTTCTTGTGAATGATATTGTATTACTGCATGTGTTTATTCATCTCCCATTTATTCTAAATCACAGTAAAATATATTGCATAAAGCTTAATCAAAACACGTAAAACGTCTTGGTCCAGTTCCAATTTAAGAACTTTACATACAGTACTGTCCATAGTAGTCCCATGTAAAGTACTTTTATTGGACCTTAATATTGGATCAACACATTGTGATGTTCATTTTAGGAGCTTGAATCCTTGCTCCATACAGGAGATTTAAAAGATTATGGTTTCTGAGATTAATATCAGCATATGATAGGGTTCAAGGCTCACCTTAATATGGTAACCTGAACTGTCTTCTTGCCACTCTAGGTGATGACATGTTCTAGATACCAACAGTTGGGTTTCCTGAGCTTTGGGTATATGATTAAGTTATAAAAGTGTCTATATTGTCTTTCTGCCACTCTAAGTAAAGCATGACACATTCAGATTAGGCACTGCATCTTTGATATAGTGACTATGAGCATGTGTTGAATGAAGATCCCCCAGCAGAGTTGACACCCACTAGCACTAGAGAAGCTAAGGATAAATATGCACAGTGGCATAAACACAATAGGATGGCCCTGGTCATTATGAAGAGATCTATGTCTGAAGTAGTTAAGGGTGGCATACCAGATGCGAAATTGGCCAGAGAGTACTTTAAAAATATTGAGGAAAAATATCAGATATCAGACAAAGCTGAAACTGGTGTTCTCATGAGTGCTCTTACCGGAATGAAGTTTGATGGGGTAGGAAGCATCAGGGAATACATTTTGAAAGGAACTGAGATTCCTGCAAAACTGAAGGCTTTAGGGGTTACCATAGATGATCCTTTCCTAGTCCACCTTATTCTAAACCATTACCATCTCAATACTCTCAGTTAGAGTCCAACTACAACACACAGAAGGAAAAATGGACTTTGAATGAGCTAATCTCTATATGTGTTCAAGAAGAAGACATAATTAAGAAAAGAAAAGGAGTGGCTGTTCACTTGGTTAATAAACCACAATTTAAGAAAAAGGCATATAAACCTACCTATTCAGCACCCTCTACCTCAAAGGCAGCAGCTGAACCTTCTTCTGCCTCATCTAACAACCCTAAGAACCAAAAATCAAGCTTTGTTAAGTGTTTCTTCTGCCGTAAGCCTGGACACGTTAAGAAAGAATGCAGAGGCTTTAAAGATTGGTTGAGTAAAAAAGGTAAGAAAACTGATTTCCTTGATAAAACTGTTTTTCATTTAGAATCTAAAATTGTCATTGTGTCTAATAGTTCTTGGTGGTTTGATACTGCATCCCCTATTCATATAATTACATCTATGCAGGGTTTTCTAAGAAAGAGGATTCCAAATAAAGATGAGGCTAGGATTAGCTCGGGGAATGGGAACAGAGTAGCTATGAAGGCCATAGGAGTTGTCAGACTTATTTTTACTATTGGTTTTACTTTGGATTTAGAAAATGTTCTTTGTATTCCTTCTATGCAAAGAAACTTAATTTCTGGTTCTCTTTTAGTCAAGAATCATGGTTGTACTTTCGTTGGCAATAATAAAAGTTTGGATTTCTTTAAAAATTATGATTTTTTTGGTGATGCTTCTTTATTTGATGGTTATTGGCTTATGAATTGCAGAAATTTAGTTGAGGTGTTTTTAACAGAGAAAACAATTGGTTTTAAGAGACCTAGATTAAATGAAAAATCTGCTTTTCTTTGGCCTAAACGGCTAGGGCATATTTCAGAAGAAATATGAAAAGTTTTAGTAAAACAAATATCTTGCTACCTTTAGATTTTTCTGATTTTGGTGTCTGCATAGAGTGTTTTAAGGGGAAAACTACCAATCTTAGAAAGAAAGGTTCAGTTAGGAGTCAAGAGCTATTAGAACTTATACATACTGACATTTGTGGCCCTTTTCCTCATAAAAATCTGCGGAAATCAGTACTTTATTACTTTTATTAATGATTTCTTGAGATATTGTCAAGTTTTTCTTATTTCTGAAAAATCAAAGGCTTTGGAAGCTTTTAAAATTTTTAAGGCAGAGGCGGAGAAGCAACTAGATAAGGTGATTAAGGTTGTTAGATCAGATAGGAGAAGCAACTAGATAAGGTGATTAAGGTTGTTAGATCAGATAGAGGTGGAGAGTTTTATGGTAGATATACAGAATCAGGACAAAAAATAAAGGTCCCTTTGCTCTTTATCTTGAAGAATGTGGAATTAAAGCACAATACACCACACCAGGTACCCCACAGTAGAATGGAGTTGCAGAAAGGAGGAATAGAACCTTGATAAACATGCTGAGGAGCATGATTTGCAAATTCAGTTTGCCTAGATATTTGTGGAGAGAAGCATTGAAAATAGCCAACTATATTTGCAACAGGATCCTAAGCAAATTAGTGGAAAACAAGACACCTTTTGAGTTATGGTTTAACAAGAAACCAAGTTTGCATCACTTCCATGTGTAGGGCTGCAGAGCTGAAGCAAGAATATACAATCCTCAACAACAGAAGCTAGACTCAAGAACCTCGAGTGTATTTTTCATTGGTTACCTAAATAAGTCTATGGGATATAGGTTTTACAGTCCTAATAGTGGTACAAGGATTCTGGAAACCAATAGAGCAGTTTTTATTGATGAGCTAGATGATTCAAAAATTGCAAGAGATAATGAGCTTGAACCAGAAAATATGGAAACAGAAAATACATTTGAATGTCTAGTTTACTGCAATGACGAAGGCATCAACACTGAGGCACTAAATCATAATGGTGATCAAGATATGCAAAACATCATACCTCTAGCAGAAGCAATGATCAACAACCATGACGCAGCTCTACAAGATGATGGCCACAATGATATTTTGCAACATCCAGAACCACTTATTGAGCCTCAGCAACCTAATAACATAGTTCAGCAACAAAAGCAAGTCGAACCGTAGCCACAACAACAACCACAAGCACCATTGAGAAGATCACAAAGGGAAAGAAGATAAGCAATACCAGACTATTATGAAACCTCATTCTTAACAGAAGCATACTTCGATTTAGGAGAATAAGAAGATCCAATGTCTTACTCTCAAGCAATTGAGTCTTCACATGCAGACAAATGGGTTGAGGCTATGCAATCAGAGTTAAAATCAATGGAAATTAACAATGTGTGGGATTTAGTCTACAAACCAGAAAGGTACAAGCCAGTAGGGTGTAAATGGGTGTTCAAAATTAAGAAAGATTCCAAGGGAAATATAGAAAGGTACAAGGCAAGATTGGTTGCCAAAGGTTTCACTCAAAAGGAGGGTATTGATTATACAGAAACTTTCTCACCTGTGTCTACAAAAGATGCTTTCAGAATTTTGATGGCTTTAGTGGCACACTTCGATCTTGAGCTTCATCAGATGGATGTCAAGACAACTTTTCTAAATGGAAATTTAGATGAAAACATATATATGATGCAACCTGAAGGCTTTACTGCAGAAGGACATAATGAAAAGGTATCACCATCAGCACTGCCATACCAGTTGCCGCCGAGAAGAGGAGTAGAAGGGAGAGCACCCTCGCCCTTCCGATGCCAAGGTACAAGACCACCATCAACTAAAGTTGATAGCCGTCGAGAGATCTCCCTTGCGAGAGTCGAGACGAGAAGGTGAGGGATTGCTCCTACGCCGCCATCATCAATGCAACCAGAAGGGAAGGGATGTCCGCCCATGCTGGTCGAAATTGCAGAGCCGTCATGAGTCACCACAGCAAGAAACCCTAGAATAACTCGGAGGAGAGAAAAAGAGGACATCTCACTTTTTTACGAAACATCAAAACTTATTTATTTTGTTATTTTGTTTTCCCTCATCCATATGCGTTCAACATGTATATCCTACATTTTTATGTCACATGATCTTAATCATAATTTTAGTTCTTATTAAATATATGGATACTTTAATGAGTATATAGTAAAATTGGAAAATGAATATAGATAAAGAAAATAATAAAGAATGAAATCTAATATTATTAAATGGGTAATTATCATAAATGGTACCTGAACTTATCATCTATCTTATCGATGGTACCTGAACTTCAATTTTGATCACAACCAGTACCTGAACTTTTCGATTTTATTTCAAATGGTACATATCACTAACTTCCGTTAATGTTCCGTTAAAAAATGACATGTGCCAAACATGTGACTCATTTTTCAAGGATAGATTTGTAAAATTTTTTGTAATATCACTTGTTTTCACTTACATTGCGGCAATATGGCCATAAAAAATGAGACTATCAAAAGGAAAAACTTTCAACTTCAATTAAAAATATATATGAATGACAGGAAAAAAAATTACGAAAGTTTTGATAAGCTTTTGGTTTTAAATATTTTATAGTTTGTCAAAAAAAAATGTTTTATAGTTTTATTTGAAATGTTTTGTCTGTATCTATAAAACAATTAATTTTTGTTGAGATATTGTTTTTAAATTTTATTTTCATAAGAGGGTAGAGATACATTTTTAATTGAACTTATATTTTTATAGACATATTAATTGATCAAAATATCTATTAAAAAAAATTATTTTAATGGGTATTTTAGTCAAACTACTCTTGAATACAGGTCATGTGTTTTGCACATGTTAGTTTTTAACGGAACATTAACGGAAGTTAGTGATAGGTACCACTTGAAATGAAGTCGAAAAGTTCAGGTACTGGTTGTGATCAAAATTAAAGTTCATGTACCATTTGTGATAATAACCCTTATTAAATTGGAAAGTCTAGAGAAAATCAGTATAATATTTCTTTGGTATAACTATTGTCCTTAGGAGTCATTTTATAGATGTATATTGTGAATACATAACTAGTGTTATGTATGTCATTTATGAATACATAACTAGTGTTATGTATGTCATTTATGAATACATAACACTCTCAATTGAGTAGATTTAGAGATCCCAACTATGTTCAAATTATTTAATGTTAGTCTATAATTTGTTTTAATTTCTCACCTTTCATGTCCGATATATTGTAATATATCAGAACATGGAGAAGGAGGATTTAGCTATCGGAGGAACTAGGCCGGGTAACATCTTCCAGTGGAAACAAGCTTGGATTTCATTTAAAGTTTCAAAATTTCAACACAATACATGTTATAACGTTGATTCGACCGTGTTATCATTACAGCATTGCTATAAGTAATGAAAAAATTTAGGATTTATCCGTGGTACCTTGAGAAGTACATGTACATACGTTGTGAAATTTCTGAAAAATCCTCTGCTCGGTCCTGAGTCATTATGATTATAAATGTATGAATCTAGCTTCTCCGTAGGATTAGTTGCAAACTTTATATGGAAAGTTTTTCCTTTACTGAAATTGTGTAAGGTTTAGCTGGTTAGTTAAAAAGAACACAATTCATATGTTGTTCTACTCTCGGGAGTCAGTTGGTAATTAACTAATTAACTTGGTTTCAATGTCACGGAAAAATGATGGATGTGACACCAGTGCCGACACTACTGACAACAATCTGATGCATGTGCCCATGGTGGAGTTATTAACTAGCTAATAGGAAGTACAATTAGCGTGAACTAGTTGCATGTGGATTCAAGAGTGTTGGGTTAATATTCTTTACCATATGTTCCAATATGTAATGCATGCCTCATCTGCTTGAGACCTTCTAAGTTGACAAGAAAATACCCGCTCAAAATCAGCCATTTCCATAGAGAATGACTGGATAGCAGAATTCAATCTTCTCGTGCGTATTTGAACCTTTCAAACATACAAAAAGGATATTTTTTAACAATTTCTAAAATGTGGGGAAAAAAAATCAACTTGAATGGTCATTTATCCAAATTTGCTGTTACAAACAAGGTTGTTTGGACAGTCAGATTTAAAAACCAAATCCTCACAGATGAAGATTAAGTTAGAAGGAACAGACATACACTGCATTGATAAATGGTCTTACAAAAGGAAAAATTACAGGCCCAGTATCAGCCCACAAGAATTCATTTCCATTTCACAAGGAAACATGAGTAGGAACCTGTGATTCTCCTCTGCCGCACCACAAGACCTGCAAATGGATCAAAACAATGGCATATCAATGATACTGCCATAGTAAATCGTCACCTGAATTAGAACTTTTCAAAGCCATAGATTGAGTGCATAAACAAGCTTCTGTGAACCCTAGTTACTAGCACCTTGAATGCAGACTGCTCAAAATGTAAATCTAGCTTATTTACCTTGATTAAAATGGGGTGGGGCCATCGATCAAACTTCAACCCTAGTGAAACAACGTACAAACCAAATGCAACAAAAGCAATAAACCCAATGATCTTTCCATATTTCTTTCCAAACTCATAACAGACAGCGCAGTAGAGCTATAAGGCCAACCATGTCTGCTATTAACAAGTGTAATACTTGGTTTGATGTAGCACTCACTCTAACATTAATACTTAAGAGAGAGGAGGAATTACCAATGGTTGGAGTGAGTTAGAACACAAAGCTACCAATCAAGTCGACGGATCGGAGGCCGGCGGAATGGCATTTGTATTCAAAGGTGCGAGTGGCCAGGAGCTTTCCCCGTACATATCTTGATTTTGTCACTTCATATTCAATTACTAACACAAGAACACGCACCATCCGGAGAGAAGGTGTATCACCTCTTGCCATTGTACCCATGTTCCCGCACACAACAAAGCCAACTTTTTGATTTCCTAGATCGACAAAGCTGTATGACTTTGAATGTAAAGGACAAAGGTCACCAAAGAAGGTATAGAACCAGCTAAAAAACAACAGAGGAGAATCCTGAGAGTTGTATATACTACCATCATCATTCACAACTAATCGGGAGACATACATCTTGTGATATTCACGAACGGAAAACATGACCTTATCATGTGTACCATCGTTCAAGTCCAAGACCAAAGCCGCCCTGCTGATGAAGGGAAAGGGCTTACCATCGAACAAGGAAGTCATCTCTCTCCATTTCTTTTCCTTCTCATTCACATCAAAACACATAATGGGAAAGTTAGGGATTGATTCATTGTTGTGCCTGCTCGAGATCAAGATCTTGGTACCAACAATAGCATAAGACAATTCACTACCAGGCAAACGGCCGCTGTTGTTTTCGTTCTGATCTAGTTCCGGTAGGTAAAATGGAGGATCCGGCAAAGCCTCACATTCACCAGAACTGCTATAGTATACCTCGAAAGTGGGACGATCAAGAGAAAAACCTAGGGGCCTACCTGTGAGACAATAGAGATTTCCGTTCACCTCAAAAAGCAAGGGGTCTGGTTTCCCCTTCAGGAAACTCCAATCATGCTTTTTCCAAAACATAGACTTGGGTTCAAAACTATAGACATCTCCACTTGGCAGAAATAGTCTTTTCATAAATCGTCTTTCCCGAAGTGGTAGTGGAGCTATGCCACCAGAGAAGAAGATTTGGGAGCCGGAGGCACAGCAACCCATACGCGCAGGAATTATCACCTCCACCCTACCGCAGCTGAAAGGATTTTCCTCGCTGGCGAAGAGCCAAGCCCGCTGGCGCAACCGAGATTCCGGTTTGACTTTGGAGGTGCAATAGCTGCACTTGGTTATTTCTTCAGTATCGCTGCTAAACTCACAGGAGCATGCAAGTAACTCGGACAAATTTATGGTGCGGAGAACATAACAACAATTGATCAGGGAATTGTGCTCATCGAAACATAAATACAGCGTCTTCTCCTGTGGGTAGAGACCATGCTGCTGGTAATTTACATATCCCGCCTGCAGGTTAGGAACTTGGGTGAGCTGCCCAAGTGGACGCACATCACTGCCAACAGTCCACTGTGTCTGATGTTGCTGATAAGGCAGCTGATAAGCACAAGGCTGCGGGTATAGACCATGCTGATGTAAATTACCAGATCCAGCCTGTCCTCCATGATACAGGTTAAGGTCATGTGGACGCATCAAGTTGTTCTGCATAAACATAAAACCAGCACCATTACCACCATTCCATAGATCCACATCTGCACGCTTCAAACGCTTGTAACTATCCATAGAGCCAGCATTCTGTACTAGCTGGTTCTGTAGCAATCAAGACAATAAAAAGAAATGTTAACATGAATAATAGCAGGGTCAAAAAAGATAAGGCTGTCGTTAGAAGAAACAACCCACTTCTGTGTTATTTGGAATAGCCTCGCCTGAATCTCCAAGAGTATTTGGGTAGGCAGCTGCACATGACGAACACATAAGCACCGGTCTGTGCAGTTTTAAGATTTATGCACATATTCACAAACACACATGCACACACTAAAACTCTCCGCATAATTTAAAAAATAGGATCACTCTACATCATGGTTCTCAAACAATCGAATTGTCATATCAACACAAATCACCTACACTTTTGCATGCAACACTAAATGTGCGTGTGTGTGTGTATATATATATATATATATATATACCCCCAACCGAGTAGCTTTCTAAATGGCAAGCAAATAGTCATATCAACACATCTCTCCTAAATTTTTGCATGCAACACAATTAACTGCTATTTATGCATGTCTGACTGTCTGTGTGTGTGTAGACAACATGACACATACACACATATTCAAGGTTTCATATATGCTTTACTTATATTTCCCCTAATTGAGCAACTTTCATGTTGGCAACCAGAAAAGAAACACAGCTATGAAGGGGTCACTTTGCCATAGCTCTAGATTTTTCAACTGTACGTTGGAGAGGAACAATCCTAGAAAAGCATAGAATTGGAGCTTTCCAAGACTCCAACATTATATAGACAGCCAAACGCAGTAACAAGATTAACTTGGGCTAAACAGGCATCTTATAACCATTAAGCTGCGACATATGGCTTCCAAACCTAATCTGACCTTCACAACTTTTCTACTCCCATTCGAAAAAAGGAACTATAATTGAAAAAACATTGAGGGATTAATTCTATTTTTGGTCCAGGAATGTATGTCTGATACGTTAATAATTTGAAATCAAACATACAAGAAACATTAATAAAGTAGGTCAACATAATAGCATTAGAAAATCTACAGAAAAGAGAGGCCATAAAAAATGCACCTGTTTACGATAAAACAATTTCAAGTTAAATGCAGCAAATTAAATAATTACACAACATCCAATAGAAGTTGCGCAGAGTATTTTGAAAATATGTTACCAAGTTCAAAATTCCTGGCTACTTCATCGTAACGTAAACTATAGTGCAAAGGATGCAAAGGAAGGGGCATGATAGGGTACAACATAAATAATTTAAAAAAAATTAAGAAGGGAACTTGGTTCTCCAAGATTAATAAATTATCACATAGTATTGACTAGAATATATACCTTGAGATAAGTTGTATAGTTTAGGTGTTACTAAAGATGATTATGAAGTATTAACTAGAAGTTCAGAATAGATACCTTGCGAATATTGCTGAGCACTACCAGATGGCTTTTCAGTAACAACAGGTATGCAGTCCTTGTACAACTCGATCACTGTCTTGGCATCCAACATACCACCGTGCTCAGCATAACCAAAGAAAGACCATTGCTGGTAAACAGGATCCCAGCGCCACCTTGTACCGTAACCATCAGTGTCCCAGCTCAGGTAAAATCTCCGATTATTGTGGTTGGGCATGAGCTCACCATTGTAGGAGCTCAAGACAAACTCAGCCACACTGTGAGAAGCAAACTCGACAAAACCATGATTTTCCTGCCATCCGGTTTGCACTTTCCGCAAAACTGTTGCAGCCAAAACCTACCATCACCCGGAAAGAACAAGCATGAATACAACAGAATAATGGGAGACATATAAACAAACTTTGGCAACTCTTAACTCTTGAAGCAACTAAAATAACATCAACTCTTGTACCAAGCGAAGAAATTAATCTAACTTTCGGGTTATCAAAGAAAACAAAAAAGTAGTTGCAATAGTCAAATTATCCCTTTTAAATTCAAGTGCATAATAAACTCCAAGGATGAATTTCAGAAATTTTTGCCCGTATCCTAAACTGAAAAGCAAAATAGACGAATTCAATCCCTAAACGAACAGAGATACCTCTGCGCAGTCACTGAAGCAGTTGTAGAGATACATCTCACCCATCCTCGGAATCAAGCCGTCGACCCGTAAGGAGCGAATCTCATCCGCTGCCGGCGTCGACTCCTGAGGTTGCTGCATAGCTCAAGGCGATTGGAAGATCTCCGATTAGGGTTTTCCGTTTTTTTTTTTTTTTTTTTCTTTTAGGAAAAGTCTATTGTGCGCCGACCGTAGCAGCAAGCCATTTCACATTAAGGTCCAATTTGGGATTGCTTTGCTGTGAGAATAAACATTTTTACTTTTGCTGTAAGATGAAGCACTTTTGAAATTGATGTGAGAAGAAGCAGTTGAGTGTTTGGTAACTGTTTTCAAAAGTGCTGTGAGAACGAAAAACAATTTTTAGGTGTTTGGTAAGTTGCAAGTAAAAAATGTTGTAGCTGGGTGTAATTATCAAAATGGCCATAAATGCTAAATATGCTACTAAAATACATAATTTGTTTTATGATTATGTATCTGTACCAAATTAAACACTAGTTCAAATTATCAATACATCACTTTTATTTCAATATGTATATTAATTATAGAAATTGTATAAGCAATTTTAGGTTTCTTGTAATATCGGGGAAATTTTAGCTTTTGTGGTTGAGCCCATGAAAATTTAAGGATTTAAGATATAATTATTCGAGACATAAATTTGTGCTTCGATAATTATTAAGAGTGCTCGGGAGTAATTTCAAAAATTTTAAGTAAATGAAATCTTCAATTTGGTAAATCGATAATAAAGTACACATTATGATGAGTCCGTGGTACTTTTCGTGAAATTTTCGGACCTCAGAGCTATTTATTTCATATTTCGAAAGTTTGGAAATAAGGAAATTCATTTTAAACAAAGAAAATTGGCGGTGCGATTTGGGCCGTAGATTTCAATCACCATTTAATCTGGTCCGTCACTTTCAAGTGTATAATGGCCGAGATCAGATCAACGATCCATAAACCTCCAGAAAATTTTTGAACTTGAGACCGGTCTCGAGTATCCCCGATAGGACCCGATCCTCACTTCCAATTCCGGCCATCTCCAAGCGTTGGAATACCGTTGTTCAGACCGCATCGTCGTTGCGACCAACCCTGTGGCTTGGGTTTTCACCAACGAGCTCCGATGAAGGCAATTCGAAACCAAGAAGCTCCAGCGTTTTCCGACAACTCCAGCGATCATCGGCAATGCATGAGGTACGAAAGTGGATCTCCTCTTCACGCTCTACCTATTGATATACTTGATTTCGACTATAGTTGAGTTTATGATGATTAACATTTTGGGTAGAATTCGGCCACTGCCGAGGCCACTATGCAGGGTGGCGGCTTGGTTTGCTTGGTCTGGTTTCGACCTTAATGTATCGCTATTGATATTTATCGTTGGTTAATTTCCAATGTTCGTGAAGATTAGTGAAGAGCCAAGAATTTTGGGTCGTCTCTGTTCAAGTTGTCGAAGAGGAGAAAAAATTGGGTAATCAATGTTCAATGTATATTTAAAAAAAGGACGAGGACAAATAAGGCTATTCAGTCAACTTCATTAATAACTCCGTGTTTTTCAGCTCGGTTTCTCAAAGCCATTTTAATTTTAGTAGCTTTCGATTTCCTGCTGTGGGGATCAGCACTTCTGCCCAGAAGCTAAAATTTTGGAGTTTATCAAACAGCCTCATTGAGCAGTGAGCACCAGAAGCACTTTTGAACCAAAAGCAGTTTCCAAAAGCAATGCCAAACTGGGCCTAAATAATACCATAGTGAGCCTCCTCATGTCTTGGGTTGGGCCTCCGCTATTCCATTAGAGTCCAATTCAAAAGAGGACTTTAACCATTAATATGAAAAGATTAATAATCAAGTTTAAGTACTTGTGTTTTTTAAGGCCAATAGGGTGTTATACGAAAAATAAATTATATTTTTATAATAACATTTTATTCTTTATTATAACTTTATATTAGTGTATTTTACTATTTTAATAATCAAAAACTTGTAGGGTGAGTAGTTAATAGGGTGACAATACCAATGCTATCAGAAGGAGAGAAATTTATATACTATCTCATGTCCAGCATAAAAATATAAACCTTCTACTAATGAAACATCCAAATAAAGGTCAAGAGTTAACTTAGACCAATTACAATTTTTATATTAAAAAAATTATCTTAAATTTGGTATCATACCACGATTTGAATTTCTTGATGAATGATGCATCTTTCAGAAGCTTGTATCCCATTCTGCTAGTCTAGTAATGGAGAAGAAGAAGATCAGAGGGAGATATCCCAACATTAGGAAATCCGAATATCCAAACATGGATTAGAATATGAGAAATGGTATTATAAGGCAGAGCTTCAAACTTGAGCATTCTTGATGTATTGTAATGCATTCTGAAACTCTAAAATAGAAAGAGATCTGAACATTTGTTCAACAAAAAAATAAAAAAATTAAAAATAAAGGAAGAAGCAAATAAACCGTTTTTTTTGGGTGATCAGATCAAATTACCCTTAATATTAACAGTGGGTAACAAAAAATTTAACGGCAGTGACTAAAGTGAATGACGGAGCTAAACTTGAGTGACTAAAGTGATATATTTGAGAAGTCAGTGACCATAGTGTCGAACAGGTTAAAGTTGAATGACTATTTGTGATATTCTCCCTAAAATTTAACAAAAATGTTGGGCCTCCACCATCTCATTTTTGTCACCTAGCTACTTATAGTAGTAAGTCGTTTATTTTGACCATAATTTCTTTTTTTTTCGTTTTCGGTGAATTAACTTTTGATATTTAGAAACAGCATATGTATGCATACCAGTATATATGTATATTTGTTTTTGCTGGGTCATTTGGTAATCATAATCTTCAAAAGAACACATGTTGGTCATGTGACCATAATCCCCTTGTGTTTGATGCCATGTCGCCATGAATATATCTCTCGTTCGGGAATGCCAGTTTGACACCTAACCAACTTAAGCCACATGGTTGTCGATCATGTAGCACCTACCCACCTTAAACAGTTCTCAACTTCTCACCCTGGCTTAGGAAGTAGGGAATCTCAATTTAGATAAAGTCATAAAACTGATGCCCAACTTGGCAGGTAAACAAGTAACGAGTACAAAGATAGCGGGACATAATCACATAACTATCCTTTCATAAGATGAAAAGGATTAGGGAGGATAGCACCATCTACTCATCTTTATTTATTTATTTATTATTAATATTATTATTATTATTATTTTTCTTTCATTTAGTGGAAGGTAAGACTTAACTTATCCACATGGTGTAAGATTATTTGGACTTATTAATGTCAACTTAAAGAACAAGCAACTTGCTACTCTTGATGTAGAACAAGCAATCGGACTCATCATTGATATTTCAATTAGGATTCTCAGTTTATTGGGGGAACATACATAATTGATCATACCTCACTGCATTAGGTTTTGTACATGAATCAGGAATGTTGTTCCTCTTGCTAATCGATATAGGAAACCTTTATGGGAAGGTACCTAGACTTGTTGGCCTATATAAAGAACCACTTGGTCCCTGCTCTAGCTATCATTACCTGCATCTGAGAATAAATTGCTCTTCCCATTAGAGAACTCTCACAAGGATAGCTCAGAGGAGAATTAACCAAGTGCATCAAATCAGGAAGACCAACTTTGTCATCTTCCACCATGGCTGCAGCTGCAGGTACGTTTGTGTTCTTAAGTAGAGTACAAGCATGCATATACACATATACCGACATGATTTTATCAAAACCTTATTTGCAGAAAAGTTTATTCAAAAAAAAAAAAGGGATTATGTTTCAAGTTTTTAACCAAACACCAAAGGGGGAGAGCATTCAGTTATATGACTTAAATCTGTTTTGACCCGATGGCTTGCATTCAAATAGCAAGTGGAGAAAAACTTTTGCCGTTGCTCTACAACAGTTTAGCCCCAATTCTGGGTTGCTCCAGATGCAAGGGTTTGTTGATTAAGCCTTCAACAAGAGAATTCCGCCTAAATTTTTCTCTACAACTTGTTAAATCCTTAATCAAGGAATCTCTGCATCTTCTATTTTGCTCTTGGATAGTGAGAATTGGTAAAATCTTCATGGAATGCTCGAACCCAGGTGTGTGGCCCTTGCATGCTCCGTTTTTAATTTCTTGCAAAATTTAATGATTCAGATAGCCTTGTTGAGGTCTATATATGCGATTGTTTACAAAGTATTGTTTGTATTGTGTTCTGGATGGGTTTTGTGTTTTCTTGTGAATGATATTGTATTACTGTGTTTATTCATCTCCCATTTATTCCAAATCACAGTAAAATATATTGCATAAAGCTTAATCAAAACACGTAAAACGTCTTGGTCCAGTTCCAATTTAAGAACTTTACATATAGTACTGTCCATAGCAGTCCCATGTAAAGTACTTTTATTGGACCTTAATATTGGATCAACACATTGTGATGTTAATTTCAGGAGCTTGAATCCTTGCTCCATACAGGAGGTTTAAAAGATTATGGTTTCTGAGATTAATATCAGCATAGGGTTCAAGGCTCACCTTAATATGGTAACCTGAACTGTCTTCTTGCCACTCTAGGTGATGACATGTTCTAGATACCAACAGTTGGGTTTCCTGAGCTTTGGGTATATGATTAAGTTATAAAAGTGTCTATATTGTCTTTCTGCCACTCTAAGTAAAGCATGACACATTCATATTAGGAGTGCATCTTTGCCTCTTCAGTTATAAAATTGTTGCTTACTAATAAACTTCTAAATAAATTTCAGCTTTGAATATGCTTTTTAATTGCAACCAAATGGAAACCCTTAATGGTTCAAACTTCAAGAAGTGGAAACAAGACCTAGAATTATGTCTAGGGTAGTGACTATGAGCATGTGTTGAATGAAGATCCCCCAGCAGAGTTGACACCCACTAGCACTAGAGAAGCTACGGATAAATATGCACAGTGGCATAAACACAATAGGATGGCCCTGGTCATTATGAAGAGATCTATGTCTGAAGCAGTTAAGGGTGGCATACCAGATGCGAAATTGGCCAGAGAGTACTTTAAAAATATTGAGGAAAAATATCAGATATCAGACAAAGCTGAAACTGGTGCTCTCATGAGTGCTCTTACCGGAATGAAGTTTGATGGGGTAGGAAGCATCAGGGAATACATTTTGAAAGGAACTGAGATTGCTGCAAAACTGAAGGCTTTAGGGGTTACCATAGATGATCCTTTCCTAGTCCACCTTATTCTAAACTCATTACCATCTCAATACTCTCAGTTAGAGTGCAACTACAACACACAGAAGGAAAAATGGACTGTGAACGAGCTGATCTCTATATGTGTTCAAGAAGAAGACAGAATTAAGAAAAGAAAAGGGGTGGCTGTTCACTTGGTTAATAAGCCACAATTGAAGAAAAAGGCATATAAACCTACCTATTTAGCACCCTCTACCTCAAAGGCAGCAGCTGGACCTTCTTCTGCCGGATCTAACAACCCCAAGAACCAAAAATAAAGCTTTGTTAAGTGTTTCTTCTGCCGTAAGCCTGGACACGTTAAGAAAGATCATGCAGAGGCTTTAAAGATTGGTTGAGTAAAAAAGGTAAGAAAACTGATTTCCTTGATAAAACTATTTTTATTTAGAGTCTAAAATTGTCAGTGTGTCTAGTAGTTCTTGGTGGTTTGATACTGCATCCCCTATTCATATAATTACATTTATGCAGGGTTTTCTAAGAAAGAGGATTCCAAATAAAGATGAGGCTAGGATTAGCTCGGGGAATGGGAACAGAGTAGCTGTGAAGGCCATAGGAGTTGTCAGACTTATTTTTACTACTGGTTTTACTTTGGATTTAGAAAATGTTCTTTGTATTCCTTCTATGCAAAGAAACTTAATTTCTGGTTCTCTTTTAGTCAAGAATCATGGTTGTACTTTCGTTGGCAATAATAAAAGTTTGGATTTCTTTAAAAATTCTGATTTTATTGGTGATGCTTCTTTATTTGATGGTCATTGGCATATGAATTGCACAAATTCAGTTGAGGTGTTTTTAACAGAGAAAACAATTGGTTTTAAGAGACCTAGATTAAATGAAAAATTTGTTTTTCTTTGGCATAAACGGTTGGGGCATATTTCAGAAGAAAGATTAAAAGTTTTAGTAAAACAAAATATCTTGCCTCCTTTAGATTTTTCTGATTTTGGTGTCTGCATAGAGTGTCTTAAGGGGAAAACTACCAATCTTAGAAAGAAAGGTTCAGTTAGGAGTCAAGAGCTATTAGAACTTATACATACTGACATTTGTGGCCCTTTTCCTCATAAAACTATCTGCGGAAATCAGTACTTTATTACTTTTATTGATGATTTCTCGAGATATTGTCAAGTTTTTCTTATTTCTGAAAAATCAAAGGCTTTGGAAGCTTTTAAAAATTTTAAGGCAGAGGCGGAGAAGCAACTAGATAAGGTGATTAAGGTTGTTAGATCAGATAGAGGTGGAGAGTTTTATGGCAGATATACAGAATCAGGACAAAATAAAGGTCCCTTTGCTCTTTATCTTGAAGAATGTGGAATTAAAGCACAATACACCACACCAAGTACCCCACAGCAGAATGGAGTTGCAGAAAGGATGAATAGAACCTTGATAAACATGCTGAGGAGCATGATTTGCAGATCCGGTTTGCCTAGATATTTGTGGGGAGATGCATTGAAAACAACCAACTATATTTGCAACAGGACCCCAAGCAAATCAGTGGAAAACAAGACACCTTTTGAGTTATGGTTCAACAAGAAACCAAGTTTGCATCACTTCCATGTGTGGGGTTGCAGAGCTGAAGCAAGAATATACAATCCTCAACAACAGAAGCTAGACTCAAGAACCTCGAGTGTATTTTTCATTGGTTACCTAAATAAGTCTAAGGGATATAGGTTTTACAGTCCTAATAGTGGTACAACGATTCTGGAAACCAATAGAGCAGTTTTTATTGATGAGCTAGATGATTCAGAAAGATGATTCAGAAACTGCAGGAGATAATTTTTTGAACCTAAATTTGGCAAGACCTACGTGACGTGAAGCCGGGGCCCACATGAAGCAGGCCCAGGTCATCGTGAGCTGTGATATAATATCCAGCTGAGGTCCGGCTCACTTCACCTCAGCCGAGGCCGACTCACTTTAGCCTGGCTCACTCCAGCCGAGGTCCGGCTCACTTCACTCCAGCTGAGGCCAGACTCGGCTCACTCCAGCTAAGGTCCGGCTTACTTCACCTCAGCTGAGTCCCGGCTCACTTCAGCCTGGCTCCCTTTAGCCGAGGTCTGACTTGCTTCACCTCAGCCGAGATCCGGCTCACATGAGTCGATTTCTGATTTACTTGTGGTTGAGAAAGTCTTATCCAATGCCGTTTCAATTGGCCAGAGACACTGATGGCAGGACATTATGAGCAAATAAAAGCTACTGAATGACAAATTCTACTTTCAGAGACATTGCAGCACTAAGTGTGGCCGTTACAAAAATAAGCATTGAAGAGCCATGATGGTCTGTTACAAAAATAATCGTTGATGAGTCATGATGGTTGATTGCCAGTTATGAACATCAAAGGAATTTCATTCATAGAATCCAATTTGTAATCAATCCAGTCTCACAATTAAAGTCGAGACTGTATTTGTTTTATTTATTTTGTACTATAAAAGGGGCCGTAGACATCTTTGTTAAAGGTCCACGACCAAAAACACAACAGCTCAATACAAATTCAACATTCTCAAATTCTCTATCGCATCTCTACATTCTATCAATCTAAATTATCCATCGTCAATTATTTTACTTACTGGTATTTTTCTTGTCTTTCCTGCCCTTTACATTCTTGCATATTTATTTTGTCGTTCTTTAATTCCTTGCTCGTTATTTTTCCTGCACTTACTTTTTTCACAAATCATATCAAGAAAATCATATAAACAAGTTTTTAGAGTTCATGCGTTTCTTCGTCCGAACTCGTATTGAATCAAGGCATCAGGGTAACACCTTATATTTTGATTTTGTTTTACTGTGACTTGTGAGTATCTTGATCCTATAGATTTATCAATTATCACTCGCACTTTCACATTCACTCACAGAGTTGCACAGCACGAACATTCCGGCTAGCAAAGCCGAATCGTGTAAAGTCCTTGCATCCAAGGCAGAGAGAACCCCGCGGCCGAGATCGATCCTTCCTCGGCCCACAATCGATTGATTAGAAGTCAGATCAGCGCAAACTCTGTGACCTAGATCAAAACCTCGCTAGGCCTCTCGGCCGCGAGTTGGCAGGCTCGCGCACACGTCACCAAGCCAGAAGGACACGTGTAAGCTAAGAAGACCTCGGCCGAGTGACACGTGGCCGAGACAATTTTTGAGCGAACAATAATGAGCTTGAACTGGAAAATATGGAAACAGAAAATACATTTGAATGGCTAGTTTACTGCAATGACGAAGGCATCAACACTGAGGCACTAAAGCATAATGATGATCAAGATATGCAAAACGTCATACCTCTAGCAGAAGCAGTGATCAACAACCATGATGCAGCTCTACAAGATGATGGCCACAATGATATTTTGCAACATCCAGAACCACTTATTGAGCCTCAACAACCTAATAACATAGTTCAGCAACAAGAGCAAGTCGAACCACAGCCACAACAACAACCACAAGCACCATTGAGAAGATCACAAAGGGAAAGAAGATAAGCAATACCAGACTATTATGAAACCTCATTCTTAACAGAAGCAGACTTCGATTTAGGAGAAGAAGAAGATCCAATGTCTTACTCTCAAGCAATTGAGTCTTCACATGCAAACAAATGGGTTGAGGCTATGCAATCAGAGTTAAAATCAATGGAAATTAACAATGTGTGGGATTTAGTCTACAAACCAGAAGGGTACAAGCCAGTAGGGTGTAAATGGGTGTTCAAAATTAAGAAAGATTCCAGGGAAAATATAGAAAGGTACAAGGCAAGATTGGTTGCCAAAGGTTTCACTCAAAAAGAGGGTATTGATTATACAGAAACTTTCTCACCTGTGTCTACAAAAGATGCTTTCAAAATTTTGATGGCTTTAGTGGCACACTTAGATCTTGAGCTTCATCAGATGGATGTCGAGACAACTTTTCTAAATGGAAATTTAGATGAAAACATATATATGATGCAACCTGAAGGCTTTACTGCAGAAGGACAGAATGAAAAGGTATGTAAATTAGAGAAATCAATTTATGGTTTGAAACAAGCATCTAGGCAGTGGTACCTTAAATTTGATTCAGTAATTAGTTCTTTTGGATTTGTGGAAAATAAGCTAAATAAATGCATTTATATGAAGATCAGTGGGAGCAGGTTTATTTTTTTGATCTTATATGTTGATGACATATTGCTGGCAAGTAGTGACTTAAACTTGCTGAGAGAAACCAAGAATTTTCTGTTGAAAATTTTTGATATGAAGGATATGGGAGAGGCAGCTTTTGTACTTGGTATAGAGATAAAGAGGGACAAAGAAAAGAAAACATTGGGATTATCTCAAAGAAGCTACACTGACAGGGTACTTAAGAGGTTTGCAATGGGAACCTGTAAGGAAGGTGAGTCATCTGTGTCAAAAGGAGACAAGCTGCATTATGGACAATGTCCTACGAATTCATTGGAAAAGAAAGAGATGGATAAGAGACCCTATGCAAGGTTGGTTGGGAGTCTCATGTATGCTCAAGTGTGTACTAGGCCTGATAATGCATTTTCAGTTGGTGTGTTGTCAAGATATAAGTCCAATCCAAGGAATGAACATTGGGTTGCAAGTAACAAGGTGCTCAGGTATTTGCAAAAGACTAAAAATTATATGCTAGTATATAGAAGGGTTGAAGATCAGGAATTGGAAGTAATTGGTTACACAGATTCTGATTATAAGGGTTGCATTGATGATCTAAAATCTACTTCAGGATACATTTATATGTTGGCAGGTGGTGCAGTCTCATGGAGAAGTGTAAAGTAATCTCTGACAGCTACTTCAACTATGCAGGCTGAATATGTAGCCATTCACGATGCCATTAGACAAGCCTTATGGCTTAGAAATTTCTTGAATGAAACCAAGGTAGTGGATTCAGTTGAGAGACCTTTGAAAATCTACTGCGATAATGCAGCTGCAGTGTTCTTTGCTAAGAACAACAGAAAGTCAATAGCTTCAAGAAATATAGATGTGAAGTATTATGCAGTTACAGAAAATGTGAGAAACCATGAGATAGAAATAATTAAGATCGGTACTCTTGCTCAACTTGCAGACCCGCTCACAAAGGCCATTGTTGTAGCATCTTTTCAGGTACATGTCAAAAACATGGGAATTTTGGAGAGCCTTGATTAGGTAGTTTAGTGGGAGCTGAAAACTTTCATTTTATAAGCATGTTTTAATTAAGCTGAGAATTGTTTAATGCAACAAAATTATTTCTAGAAGTTTATTTTTCCTTGAGTTCTTTTATCACGCCTTCAGCATATATCATTGACTTGAAAATTTTTAAGATTTAGACTATTAGTTGCAGCTTAATGCGTGATAATATAGGACATGAACTTGCAGGTTTATATTAGTAAGCAAATTTTGAACGGTTCTGTTTTGAATCCTGCATAAGGACCTTATATGTGCTAATATATATGTTTTCATTTGTTTAAGCACAATTTCATGTACACAAATTTAACTCCTGTGGTCTGTGATTGCTTCAACATGATGTTGAGGTGCTGGTACTTAGTTAAGTATCTGTTTTCTCATTGTCTGTTAAAGTCAATTGCAGATTGACTGAGTTCAGGAACAAGTTGAAATTCATGGCTAGTCCAGCGCACACTTCATGGTTGCTATATCTGGTTTAAGTGGTATTCTTGCTGTGTTAAACATTGATAGTCCAAGTGGGAAACTGTAAGATTATTTGGACTTATCAATGTCAACTTAAAGAATAAGCAACTTGCTACTCTTGATGCAGAACAAGCAATCGGACTCGTCATTGATATTTCAATTAGGATTCCCAGTTTATTGGGGGAACATACATAATTGATCATACCTCACTGCATTAGGTTATGTACATGAATCAGGAATGTTGTTCCTATTGCTAATCGGTATAGGAAACCTTTATGGGAAGGTACCTAGACTTGTTGGCCTATATAAGGAACCACTTGGTCCCTGCTCTAGCTATCATTACCTGCATCTGAGAATACATTGCTCTGCCCATTAGAGAACTCTCACAAGGATAGCTCAGAGGAGAATTAACCAAGTGCATCAAATCAGGAAGACCAATTTTGTCATCTTCCACCATGGCTGCAGCTCCAGGTATGTTTGTGTTCTTAAGTAGAGTACAAGCATGCATATACACATATACTGTTATGATTTGATTTACACATGGTTGATGGGAAGGTATGGCATACTCTTTGTATTTCTCATACACGGTTGGCTAGACTTTGTTTCAAGTTATGTTTGTATCTTCCTTAATGCTTTACATGTATCCCATATTATCTTTTTTTTCTTTTGTTTTTAATTGGTAAGGAACAGCACTTGACATCTCATTTTGGTCTGATTCTTAATCCATCTTGTATTCGCTTAGTGATTTAAATTTTTTTTTTTTTGATTGTTCAATCACACAGTGTCCTCAAAGGCTTCCTAGGCCCAGAGACTAATCCGTGCTCGGGGGATCTTGTCAGAACGCTTCCTCCCCCCTGGCCACCAAGAATATATTGGGATTTAACTCCAATAAGCGTCGGCGGGATTCGAACCCGGGTATGGGGGGTTCCACATCTGGAGGCTCTTACCAACTCGACCACCTGTGGTGGTTCGCTTAGTGATTTGATTTTAATTTGTGATAAAAGAAAGTTTAGTAAATGATTGAGTAATGAGATGTAGGGAGTGATACCAACTAGTCAGAATAGCAAACCTAATGAATGTTATTTTTATCGGCAAAACCTTGCAACAACAATACCGAATACTGGAGTTGGTATTTCAGTTTCTCTACCATAGTATAAGTACAGTTACATGTTAGGATTTGTGGTTATGTTAATAATGATCTCAACTCAGCATGCATTATGTATATCCAGGAGGGCTGCTCACACTTCAGTGTACGATAAGAACCCTGATGAACAAATTTGCCCCAGCTTTGTCCACTGTGATCCCTACTCAACCTGAGAAGTACTAGACTCCAAACCCTCGAAATGGGGTATTTCGACCTGAGACTGCGCATAATTCCAACCCAGCTGGAGAGTCCGGAGCTGTAAATGGTAACGAGACATTAGTGCTGGAGGAGAAGGCCTTGTACTGCCCTACCAACATTAATTGAGGACGCCTCACTGACTTGAGCAGTCGAGCCACATTCAACCTTTCCGCTATATTATATAATAGAAGGGTTGGATTTATAGATAGATGGATTATATACTGGCGTGGCTACTGCCGGCTGCCTGTATAGGGCTGTAGTAGTAGTTCGTAGTGTAAAACTGTTTGCCCGCTCCGCCATACAAGAACTGGTTTGATTTTCATATTATTTAGTGTGTAGTACGGCTGGAGTTGACTGCATTTTATATACATGTACCTAGAAATGCGCTGCCTTCTTCCCATGGTATGGTTCTATAAAATACTTGGATATGCTTGTCATCTCTCCCTCCCTCCCTCCATCTTAGTAATATGGGACTTAATTAATGCTTATGCCATGTTGAATTTGGCTTGATATAGCCTCATATGGAAACCATCTTCTAGGACTCTGCACACCCATGCTTCAACTATGAGTGATTTAAATCACAAGTCACAACCTTCAAATGCACACGTGCATTCATGCCTAAAATGCAATATAATTTACAACAAAAATCATCTATACAGAACAACTCATTGTTCCTGTTGAGACCTGGGGCTTAACAGCAATGCAGTGCACATAATCATCCCTACAACCAACGAAAATTCTGCCACCAATCATTACAGGGGAAGAGAATACATCTCCTGGGAGTTCCAACCTTGCAAATTCCTCAACAATGAAATTCACTGGACTTGCACCTTCGGTGGCATCCAAATTAACCTGAATCAGAAGCATGCTTCCGGAGCTGGAACATACACAAACCACCCTGGAAAAGTTTTGGATTAATATGTAAGTGATCATATAGAAATTCAGTTTTTGTTAGCTCTGTACTTCTTTACCTGCGGTCGGGAAAGTTAGACTGATCAGACACCAAGCTCAGGTGCTCATCGACATAGGCAGATGAAGTAATTGGATCCTTAACATTGTATTCCCAGAGTAAACCTCCCGATTCCTGGAGTGAACATAGCAGTGGTCAATGTGCTATGTAATACACTGAATATGAATAAACGAAACACCATCTTTTACAATATTTTAGGGAACACAATTGCAATTCAATGATCAAGCAATCAGTGTCATTTTGCAAAATGTCTGAATATAATATAAAATTGAACCCAAGCCTAAACATTTATAGACAATGGTTGCTCAAGTTTTATTGGAAGAGAGATCACCATTAAGTTTTGCAAATCCAGAAAAGTGGATGCAATACCCATATGTCTATCAGATCCTATTAAAAGATAACAGAAATGAACACATTACCTTTTGATCCTATTGTTCTATTGGCAAACAAACAAAGAAAATAAACATGATTTGTCATGAAGAAAATTTATACAAATATAAACATTACAGATTACAAATTAAGAAGAGGTACCGGAACTTACGAGTTCGAGTGAATAGATGTTTCCATCTCTGGAACAGACAAGTAGCTGTGAATCATAAACAAAACAAGATAAGTTTATACAATGTGAAAGGGGTTGCAGGATAGAATGTCCAAAATTAGGGGGTGACATACTTACAGTTTCAGGACAAGTCCAACTTTATGATTATCAAGCAATTTGAACAGAACCTCAGCTTCTAAGGTTTTCTCATCTCAATTTATTTTCTCTTTTCTTTTTCATTAGAAACATTGGCAACAAATTATTAGTGTTGTAATTTGGTTTGAGCCATGCTCTCATACTAATTCCAGTCAAACTCACAAATTCCTGGAATTACCAACTTCTTGACGTTTGAAAATCATGTGCCTCTGAAATACGGATACGTAAGAATAGCTTCCCACAAAAGTTATGGACCAGAAATTTGAAAGTTAGCAGACTCAGGTAATGACAACTTTTTTATCAATTAAGAATACTACCACTATATTCCAACTTGAAAGGTAAAAAAAAAAATCGTTAACCCCATACCATCAAGTATCAATATAAAATTATATATATAGTGTTAAAAGTCTAGGCATCCAATGCAAAACCAATTGGCAATGGATGGCAGGCCCAAGACCTTTTAAGCTCTACACAAGGCTTAAATTTTTTTAAGCAGTCCATACAGACAGCTCATCATGCTGGTCCCCCGGGGACGCCTACAGAACCGGAGACTCTCAGACACTGCCTCAAGTGTGATGTGACTTGAGCCAAATATAAGGATAGCTTAAATGCAGAACATATGTAGCCAGCCAGCCTAACATATCGCGTGGGTTAATCTCCTCTTATACCATTGATAAGAAATATAGGCATCCAATAGAAAATCAATTGATTATGGTGGATTGGCTAAGACATTATATGTTTTAAGCAAGGCTTTATATTCCAAAATGGGAAAAGCTCCGCATTCTATCATATATATGTATGCATGCATGTATCTGTGAAAGGGAACATGCATGTAACCAAAGTCTAGTGAATATACCTGAAAGGGAAGAGCAGAAGATATGCAGGCTCCAGCAAATACAGGCCCAGCAGTTCTATACTGTTTCATCAGTTAGAAAAAGGATTCAGGAATTGTTAATGGAGCACAACATTAATCTTAGAGGATTAAAGCGCATATAGGAAAGAACTACATCCTTATCATTGATCTTTTCTGTAAGAGAACTTCAACAGGGCGTATTGGATTGAGAATGTGCATAAACACACTTTTCAGTGAGCAGAAAACTCAATATTGTACTTACTCAATCCTAAGGTGTTTGAAATATACACAATTGAGTAGTAATTAATCTTATCAGCGATCTGATTCTGTAACTCTTGATTCATTTTGAAAATACATCTGAAACTTCAGCCATTTATAAGAAGACGGGAACTTTGTAAGTGTGCTCCATATGGTTATAATCCATACATGAAAAGTATGGGTTTGAAAATACAGGCAATAAATATTGCTCATAATAAGTTAATTTTATATCAAGGCCACATGATTCTAAAGAAAACAGCTAAATAAGACAATAAATTGCTAAACTGATAACTTGGTTCTGCTGATTACTTAGAAGGTTATCAGTCCTGGTAGGAAAGAGAAAGAGGAGAGGCGGAATCTTCTGTTCCGTTATTTTCATTTATCTTAACAAACTTATAGGAAACAGTCTTTTTATTCTCAACTAAGCTCCAGAATAAGGATGCATTTAGATGGCAAAAGCAAATATATGTTTGAAACGTAAGATAATAAATATTAAACAAAAGCAATATAAAAATGTACCCTCCAAATAATAGATCCACTTGTATTAAATGCAAGAACATGCCCATCCACCAAGCAACATATAACTGTATAAGAAAAACCAGAAGAATATTAAGAAAAATAATAACAATACGCAATCTTCATGCAAGTATTGTCATAATAAACTTTCACATATCACAAAGGATGAACACATAGCCAAACAGTCAATTGAACCTTACATACTATTTCCATTCAGAGAATTGATGGCAAGAGACCCAAATACTGGCACTTCTAATTCATGCACCCACATAATAGAAAATGGGAATGCCTGCATTTGTAAAAACAAATTCCTTAAATCATCAAATAACTTGAACAAATTGAAAAATTACTTTTCTTTTCAGAAACAAAACATGGGACATAATAAGTTCACGGACAAAGACAGTGCATGAAATATACAAGCTAAAAGGTGTAAGGGGAATATGAGAATCAGTAATGGTTCAATTGAGTCAGAATGGGATGAACTCCAAGAACAAATAAAAATAAATTGTGACTTAATAGCGTGGAATTAGCAACCAAGTATCTTACATGAGCAAAAAAATTCTAGAGCTGGGTATGAAATTCGGTTAAGGTAGTGGCACCAATTACTATTGATGCAGGTAGTTTTACTTGTGACAGGACTATTGAATAAGATGTCACGGTTATTCAGGGCTAATAGTAACTGCATTTACTGGATTTATAGGTATGCAAATACAATTTCTTCCTTAAAGTTTCCCTGTGATTGAGCTGATTTTTAAATCCTCTTACAAAGACGAGCCTCACCTTTGAAAAATATATAAACATACTAAATAATAGCACTTGCAGTTTTTATACCGTTACTGAAATGGCTGTCATTTGGCCTCCAGTAGAAGCCACATAAAGTATATTATTCATCTGCAATTAGTAAAGATATAACATGTGAGTGATCTCTAAAGTTTACTGAGAGAAGCACTTATATGGAGTGGAAAGCAGTAGACCAATAAAGCATCTCAATATACTTTTTTGAAGAAAGAAAGAAATTTATTGAAACAAAAACTTATAGTGGAAAAGAGTAGACCACAATGAGAGAAACACAGGCTTTTGATAAAACCAACGATGGACAAGGAGTCGACCACAACCAGACCCTAACTCAACAGAAAGAAAACAGAATACATTCAACTTACTGTATCATAAAAATGTTTTGACAACTCACCTCATCTATTGCAGGAGACCCACAGATACTCCCACCACATGGAAGCTGATAAACACAGCAATGATTTTTATAATCTAGCGCATACAAGTTACGGTCATATGACCCACACCTGCAGAAAATTTGTCACAAATCAGTCTATTTGTTTCCTTTTCCAACAAAAGAGAAAATCACAGTATGTAAATGGAACAATTGAGAGAAATTGCTTATTGTTGAAAATTGTTGAAACACTTAAGAATACAAAGATTACACCAACAAGCTCTTCTTCTTTTGATTGCATCACAAATAGCGTTTCATCCTCCGTCCTAATATACAAGTTCATTACCTAAGAATTACTAACTTTATTCTAGTAACATAACTCGTAAGGGATTCTACTTTTATGATTGATGTCATAAACTCAATTACTGAAATATAAAAACCAATCACAACAGATGCATCAGTACCAACAGGCAAGCTGGCAGTACCTAAAACTATTTCCCTTTATTTTTTTATGCCAACTTCCCTTTACACCTGTGGCATGGTTTAGATGCTATAGAAAAGCTTTCTACTGGAAAATACAGGACCATAAATGCTGGGGATGAACAATTAACTTGGGCATGTGAGCACTTTTTTTAATTAATTTGAAGAACATTAAAACCAAAGCAAACAAATATTTATGCTACATAAGTTGAAGGGGAATCACATTCTTAGTGTCAGATGACTAGTTCCTGATTTCCATTCTTTTATATCGCACTGGTTGTTTACAGATATAGTTATTTCTAGTCCAAAATACATAGAATTTATGGAAGAAATACGAAGAAAAGCAGGAAATAAACTATCCTCTGAACAATTAGCACTACAAGTGAAACAATGCTTTTCTCATTTGAAGAAAAATGCAAGAGGCAGGTTCAAAACATTACCAGATCAATTGTCTTTGACTGTCTATAATCGGCTGTGACTTTACCTTCATGATATAAATGCATCAACCATAAGAGCAAATAAAAATAATAATAATAAATGATATAAGGCTTTCTCAAACAGTGTGTATGAGTGCGTGAGCACATATATATTCCTCTTGCCAAATCAATCTGGACAATTTATTCATTGAATGCTGTAAGCATATCTAGTCCAGATCCACAGTTGGCAAAACATGAAAAATATCAGGCAACAGAATGATTCTACATATAATGTAGAGCACAATGCAAATGATCAAAATATAAATAAATAAATAAAGTAGCATATATGTGTGCAGTGGAAAAATAAATGAAATCAATGTTCATGCAAATGAAAAGGTAAAGCAAAAAAGAAGATATATAATAACAAAAAAAAAAAAAAAAAGCTTTAGAGCAAGCATACCTCACCAGATGTTTGGAAAGTCCAGCATATGTTACCATTCAAAGAATCCAGGAAATATATCTTCCCTTTGTAGCATCCAACTACAACCTGAAGCGGTAACCTAAATGAGAAAGATTGAAATGCCCTACGGTGCTAATTTGCAAACAACATATGAAGTTCAATGCACAGCAGACAGTGTTATGCCGAGGACAACCTGAGTAAAGTCACCAAGAATTGCTGCCGAACATTCTACACGTCCTTCAAGTTGTAACTCCCACTGGATGGAACCACTGGAGAAAATTATATAATAGTACACTTCTAAATAAATAAATATCTCATGCGGAATGGTGAAGATTTGCAGAAACATTCTTGGTCAAAATGAAATTATATTTCTACATGAACACCTAAATTGCTATAAGTGCTGGAAAGAATCAATATGTTAGTATATTAAGGGCCAAATGTCCAGTCTTGCATAAAGGGGATACAACTACTGTCACTCATAGGGAATATCAAGAATCCAGAATGTCAGAAGCTCCAACAGAGATGCGCACCATAAGGATGAGAATGACCACTCAAAAATTCCATATGACATCTATCATGCGGTAAAGCAATAAAATGCTGTGGAAATTGCAAAGGATTGTAGCCCAAAATGTGACTACTACAGGAGAGTTCTTACCTTCTGGCATTAACACACGCAAACTTTTGTGAGTGTGATCCAATAAATAAGTAGATATCCTGGCCTTTACAAACAATAAGTGGTGATGCGTCAACGCAGGATCCCATGTCAACTTTCCACAATTCTTCCAAATGCACTTTTAGACTTTTTGGGACAACCACAGAACTAGCCGCTTGACAAACATCATTCACCCTGGAACTGCCCTCATACACAACTTTGTTGCACCTGCTGAAAGAACATGTCATGCATTTTTGCATAGAACTCCATGGATACCCATCTGCTGGACTAGTACTCCCTGAAGCAACATTTATACTTGAATCGGCTTTCAAGCGTTTAGACATAACTGCTTTATTTTCATTCCTTCTAGGCAGAGTTTTCAACTGTTCAAGATTAACAGCACTAGGAGTGTCATAGAGGACATGAAACATGTTCTTTCCCCTTTCCTGATTCATCTCGGATTCAGAATCCACTTCAACTTTCATACTGAATGGTTCTTTTCTCTCTAGAAGAGCCATAGAAAGCTTAGATGGAGTTGGAAAGCTATATATCAATCTCATATCAACTCCTATATTGTTAGCAAGATGTGCAGCAGCAATAGAATCTCCACCAATCATAAAGAAATCATCATCATCGGAAACCTCTTCAGCCATTATTAAAACACGACTAAAGGCCTGACAGAAAATTGCGAAAGGAAATAATCTTAGTTGAGAAAACAAAATATTATCATTATCTAAAAAATAACAGCTTAATTGTCATGCTATAATGATACACATAACACAGGAATTTTTAGAATTTCGAGAGAGAGAGAGAGAGAGAGAGAATTAGGAAATGTCCACTTTCCTATCACAATTTGATATGTTGTTGCTTTTAAATACTACTGGAAACAATTATGATCCAGAAATTTGGAGCAAAATGCACAGGCCATAATGCCTACAACATCCTCTATATGACATCAATAGGAATGAATAAAAGGTTTATTATACTAGGAGGACTAAAGGGAAAACCTTTTTAATTACTTGCAGTAGATTGCTTCTCCCAATATGACCAAGCTCATCTTGGATATGTTTTGCCAGAAATACTGAATCTGCTAACAAAGCATAGTCAACTTTTCCACTAGTAGACACAGGAAATGATTCCATTATAACAAAGTGGCCAGGAATCATTGCCAGTGGAAGTTTGTCAACCATCCAACTTTTGATGGAAGATCTGAATATTTCATCAGGTCTTCCCTCCTTTAACATTATAAATGCTACAAGTTGCATAAGTTCCCCTTGACCATTACGAAAAACAACAGCAGCATCAGTTACATCTGGATGTTCCACCAATGTATGTTCAATTTCGTCTAAAGCAATACGCTGCCCATTGAGCTTAATAGTGCGGTCCTTCCTTCCCAAGAAAACCAAGTCACCGCTATGAAGTTGTTTGGCGAAATCACCAGTTTGAAAATATGATTGACTTTCGTGTCCATTTACAGAACTGGAACAAACAGAATCTGGAGGTAATTTTACAGTGTTCAAAGGAGCAAAAGTAGAATCAGAATAGTATCCAGAAGCATTGCAGAGACCAGCAACAAAAATTTCTCCTTCATTGAGTACATCATCATCATTAACAAGCACAACATCACAACCAGCTATAGGTATACCAATTGGAACACTTGTTAGCGTCTCTGTCTCCAAAATCATTGGCAACCTCTTGCAGTCAAAATATGTACAATCACCTGACACCTTGAATATAACAATTTTCGTGTCAGCAACTGACATATTTACCATTAACATTGGAATGCCAGAGAAGTAGTTGAGATTTCATAAGTAAAACCACTCCAACTGATATTGATAATGAAATGAATAATAGCATCTTTCTCAGTCATGCTAACACAGGCTTTACATATTTTTTTTCTTTTTTTGGTCTGAAGGCTTTACATAATTCAAAAATATATAGTATATATCAAAGCCTTTATAAAATTTGAATGCATTTTTATACAGATTAGAGCCAGAACATCCAGGGATATAAGAGATGATATTCACAAACAAAATGATCCTAAATTTCGATGGTTATTAAGTCTGACCTATAAATAAAAGCACATAAATTCCAAAACTAGTTCGTGGTCATAATTCTCGGCGTGCACCAACAAGATGTTAGTGGGAACTATTAGGCCAGGCCCACACTTTGCTTTGGACCCCCTCACAATATCTACCTAGCTATTTGCTAAAGTTTCTGGTCTCCTAAATATTGTAGGATCCAGCAGGTGGCCCCAGTTTGGAGCCCAGTCTCCAAAGTGGGTTTGGGGAATTTCTGGGTATCAAAAGAAAAAAATACGTACATTTGTATGTTTTAGCAGACAGAATCAAATACTCTTCCAGTCTTCCTACTCCAATGCATATCAAGATTAGCATTATAATTCAACACAAGAAAAATGGAGCAGATAAATCAGTAAAAGAAGGAAAATGAGTTAAAAAGGAAAGCAAGTCACTTCATATGCATCCAACCAGAGTATGACTTGATCTACTCTGTTGGAGATCTAAGCTAATCAAAAGAAAAGAGTTCAATCCAAGGGAAGTGCTAAATTTTTACCTCCGTGCTCCCATACAGATTCAAAATAGAGGTCCTTGGTAATCTCTTTGACAGCATATCCCACAAGGATAAAGGCAAAACTTCACCGCTTAGCACTAACAAATTCAGTGAACTTAGAAGCTGCTGGTAGTCTCGACCTTGCAAAGCTGGAAGGATTACTCTCATCAGTGATGGAACAGCAGTAAGTCTATTGATAGAATAAGCCTACAAGAAAACTCCCAACTGAATAAGTAAATAAATAAATAGCTAAAAAGAACGTAAGATACGTGTCATGTACTAAGATAAGTTTTCAGCATAAGAAATTTGTTCATAGAGTCAAAGGTTTGCATAATCAGCTTTTGGCATAATCAAAAATGTAAGAGCTATTTCCTTAGACAAGTAATGAACATTTTAAAGGAAAACTTAGTTTTATGAGCATTAATGAAATGCTTATCATAAAGGTCTGAGTAAATCAGTTCCACATGCTCAATACGATGGAAGCTATTACAGATTGTAGCATGGATATTACTACAGTAAGACCTAGTACAGGAACTACAAGCAAAGTTCAAAATAATATATGTTTGGGTCAAACGAGATACTTTTGGTTCTGCAATTCAAAATTAGTACTTTGCACTAAATATAGCCTTCACTGCACATTCTTTTGATTGTTATCAGAGTATAGAATATTAAAACCAGAATATGAGCCAAAAGTCTGTGAGCAACTAGAAGCAAATATGGCTTGAATCTCACAGCGGAAAAGGATGCGAGCCATAAATTTTCAAAGGGACGGTTTCCTATTTCTGTTTTCTTCCCGAATACTTTTGTTTTCCCTAATCAAACTAATCAAGCAATTTCAACCCATATGCGCCTGCTATGAATCCAAGAGATGTGTTTTCCCATAATCCCTCCCAAAACAATAAAATTTCACATGTCAATACCACAAGAAAAATTACCCCTAATTATATTAATGAGTCATTGCTAGCCACTTACCTTCATGAAATGTAGTCTTTTAATAAAGTTCCAATCCTAGTTCAAGAATATAATCCAATTTCGAGAAAGCTAAACAAACAATAAGCAAGGGTCATGTACCTGTAGAAAATCGAGAACGGAGAACACATTCTGTTTAAGTTGATTGAAAGGAGGTATGACCAAAGTAGAACCAGTAAGAATAGCACTAAGAAATTCTTGCAAATGATCAACAAAGCTTATTGCTGTCTTGAACAACAAAACCTCCTCTCCATTCAATGGATACAATTCTTGCATCCACCGAAACCGATTCCAAAGACCTTGTTCAGTTCCACAGACACCTTTCGGCTTCCCCATCGAGCCCGAAGTGTACATTACATAACAGAACAGCCTCTCTTTCTCACTCTTACGCTGCTCTCCATCACTCTCTGTCACACACTCTCCACCACCCATGGAAAACCGCAGAAAGCTACGATTGATATTCTTTTCCAGCCAATTGGAGTCCAATTCGTAACCAAACGGCGTCGTGCAGGTGATAATTAGGTCGACATTGGCCGAAGCAACGACGGAGAGCAGCCTCTGTTTTGGCCAGGACGGGTCCAGAGGCAGAAACGCCTCGCCGCACCTCAAAATCGAGAGCACGGAGACTATGTATTCCACAGACGGCGGCATATATATGCCGAGAATTCTCGGTCTGAGCTCTGATGAAGCTGAATTAAGGTTATTGCGACGGAGCTGCGAAGCGAGGGAATCGACGGCGGAGATTAACTCTGCGTACGTGAAGAAGCGGTCGCCGTCGTAGAGGGTTTGGACGGTGACGGAGGTGCGGCTACGGCGGCGGTCACCAGAGGCGTGTATGACTGCGATTTTGTTGAGGTTTTGAGACGCTGCTTTGGAGAAGTGGTGGAGTACAGAACCTTCATGGCTTCTCATCTCTCTCTCTCACTGAGCTGCTCTCAGTTTTGAGAAGTCCTTTTTATATTTTCTAGTTTCTACTTTTGCGGTGAAATTCTTTATTATTTTTCAGGAATTTTTTTTTTTTTTCTCAAGCCTCACCGCTTGAATTAACTGTAAGAAAATAAAATTTCAGAACATTTGACTCACGAAGAGAGTCAGGAAACGTGTCGATTCTGGCGATAAATGTGATTTTTGTTGTATTCAAGCTCAAGTGTCACATAGTTTTAGTTAAACAAGCGTAGAGGCTTCTCAAATCCAATCTCAACTAAGTAGTTATCAATGTAACATGTTTAACTCGTTTCATAAACAAATTTAATTTTTGCCAACACATATCCTCCAAATTTTCTGTGGCAATTTTCTCATGTTTGCATGCAGAGGTCAGATAGACTCACTTCGTAGTATGATTGTTCATATTCTATCAACTTGAAGTACAAGCTGATACATATTGTTATGGCTAATTTGGGACTGTTGTGACTTAAAAAATAAAAAATATAAAAATAAATAAACAATTGATATGGATGAACAAGTAAATATAACAATTGATGGAAATATTCATCAACACATCAATTCTGCATGATATGGATGAACGCATCAACAATGTTACATGACATAGAAAGATATGTTTGAGAAATCTAAGCAGTACTGTTCTTTCGCATAGATCTCCTCCTCTTCCTGTGTTTCATCTTCTTTGTAATTTCATCATTCCCTTTCTATTTCAGTTCACCCCACTCAAATGTCAGACCACATAAGTCGATTGAAACAAGTGGAGGAGTTCTACGATGCGCAAAAGTCCGCAGAGCTTTGTTAGGAAATTCGGGTCACCTTTCGAATTCCCTAGCCTAACACTGAAACCGAATGAAGACAGCAATCACAAACTATGCAAGCAAACACAAGATTGTTGTCAAGGTTAGGTCAAACAGTTGACCTACATCCCCGGATGATGATGATGGTGGATGCACTAAACGAGAAAAAAATTACAAACTTTTGAAGAACGTTTTGGTTTTTCCACTCAAATAACCTCTCTCCTCACAACCCAAATTCTCAATAGTGAATTCCCAAATACACCCAATCTCTCAAAGCTTGCAACTCTCATAATCTCTCAAATTATCAGAATTTTCAATTGATCCACACCTAAAGCTATGCCTCTAAGGTCCTATTTATAAGCTCACAATTATTGCTAAAATGTTTATCCCAAAATTAGTTATTTCCCCTAAATTACCAGTTAACATTAATAGAACACATCTTAATCCATCCAGAGAAACGGCCACATCCATTTCCAAACAACAAGGTTTCAAGGACTGTCCAACAACTTCATAGGTATTTTGTTTTAATTAGATGTTATCTTTCTTAATTTAGGAGATATTTGTTTGAATTAGATTTTAATTTTCTTATTTCATAGCAGATATTATTTGAATTAGACATTTGATGTAGAACATAGTAACAGAAATACAAATTGAGTATATAGAACTGTGTGAGAAACAAAAATCAATTACTAAGTTGTGAAAACACGCAAAACTTCACAAAACTCAAGGTCTCGGCAACTGAGAAAGAAAATGCAGGATCAAAAGTTTACAAATTCCCTAATTTTTCATATTTATTTTCAACTACTGCTGAAATGCTTATCCCAAAATTAATTCTTTCCCCCAAATTACCAGTTAACATTAAGAGAACACATCTTAATCTATCCGGAGAAATGGCCGCATCCATTTCCAAACCACAAAGTTCCAAGGAGAAACAAAAAAACACTTGCTGAGTATATAGAACTGTAGGAGAAACAAAAATTAATTACTAAGTTGTGAAAATACGCAAAGAACTATTGCAAATTTTGTTTTGTTCTCATTACTCACTTATATGCATGCAGGAAACAGCTGCAGAAACTTCATTACCACCCATCTCTACTAACTTCAGCAGAAAAATGTTTGCTGATATATCAGGCATATGTGCAAATTGCACTAGAGGCAAAGAAAGATGCAGATATATGGGGAAGATTTTGAAACACATTAACATAGAGAACAAAATTAAAGACAAAGGGCACTATAAGAGTGTTTATGTTAATTATAAAAATGAATACACAGACGTGCAGGAGTGCTGCATTACTTCAAGAATTTACTGCAGCATCTAAATGATTATGTGGATGAAGAGGTAACTCATTTACGCAGGTTTATCTTGGTATTATATTTTCTCAGAAAAATTTACCCTATTCATTTTTCTGATAAACATAACAAAGTAAGACAAAGGGTTCCAGTTTATGCAAAAGACAAAGCTGTTGCAGCGGCTAGAGCTGTAGCTATAAAAAACCAAGCCAATGTTGAAACTGCAATTGAAGAAGCGATTGCTAAAATTCCTGAACCAGTAAAAGAAGAACAGTACAGTATGCAAAAATTAGTGGAAAAACTGGAAACCATGTTCCCAGATTTTATTCTAACCGTATATACATTCCTAATTGATGAAGATATAGACCTGGGCATGGAGAAAAAAGAAGATGGATGCCCTGTTGTAACTGTACAAATAGCACTGCCTCCTCCAGTGACAAATCAACAAGCTACTTCTCTACAAGGTGCTCTTCAGCATGACATCCCTCAGCAAACCAACCACACCAGCCTCCCTCAGCAAACCACTCATCTGCAAGGCTCTCCTTGGGGCCGACCACAGCAGCCCCTTCCTCGACAAGCCACTCCTCAACAAGGGACTCCTTGGGGCCAACCACAGCTGCCCCATCCTTGGCAAGCCACTCCTCTACAAGGCTCTCCTTGGGGCTCTCTTTAGGGCCAACCATAGCAGCATCCCCCTTCTCTACAAGGCACTTATTGGCATGATCTTCAGCAAGGCCCCCTTCTCTACAAGGCACTTATTGGCTTTGTCTCTACCGATTAGTTTTGGTTATAACAATATTGACATAGGACTTGGAAATGAATTGTGAACAAGATTTTTAAGTCTAGTATGTTGTGTTTGCAGATTTATGGTAGAGCTGTCATTGCATCTCGTTTGTTACAGAAAAACTGTCATTTCACAGCCCATCAAGTTTGTTTTTAATTATATAACATACCTCTAACGTTGATGTGCAAGCTTGTTGATACCAGATATCCCTGGTAATTAGGAAAATCAAATCAGTTCAAAAACAAATATAAGTTGCTAATCTAATAGTCAAGCAAAGAAGAATCTCATCTCAAGCCCTACCTTCTTAATCCAATAGTCAATCAAATCAGTGTGGTTCTAGTTGGACCTTAAATTTGATATTTGGGACATCTCCTACTTATTAAACCTCTCATTCACATTTTATTTCCTTTTTTATTTTAGTCCAAAAATTTTAGGAAGAATGAAGTAGAAACTAAACTCTTCCATCAAATACGACTGTTTGATAAGAAAAAGTTATGTGTTTTACCATTCTTGTGCTAACATGCTAGATATCGACTCCAAATGTCATAAAATTGAGATAAAATCTTTGAGCTAAGAAAGGTTTAACAAAAATCTAAACAAACTCAATCTAAAGAGAAAGAACGGCATCATATTCAATAGACCAATCTTCTACAGTTTGCTTAATTTTTGCTAACTCATATCCTCCAAATTTTCTGTGGTAATTTTCTTGTGTTTGCATGCAAAGGTCAGATGGACTCACTTCGGAGTATGGTTGTTCCTATTCTATCAACTTGAATTATAAGTTGATACCTATTGTTATGGCTAGTTTGGGACTGTTGTGACTTACAAAAAAAAAAACGGTTTCTAATGCATTGTGAATTAAAATGCTTTCATGTTTGGTAAAAAGTACGTTAAAAAGTTATACTCTAAGAAAGATGACGTTGATATCAAAGAAAAGTTATTGGCATCTTATTAAATGATTTAAGAATTGCTGGGATAAAATTCCAGTTTCTCACATTAGCAAGAAGCCAATTGTACCATAATTCTTAATAGATGTCTGCATTTACACTTGAGCTTATTGCATCGCGCATCATAAAAGAATTAGGAAACTTCAGTTATTTGAAGGATTTGGCTAAATATACAGCAAGAGTGAGTTTATTTGTTGGAGAATCAGTTGAGGCTACACATGTGACATCTGATGAGTATGAACATGTTGGCAAGGTCATTTGTGGGGATCGAGTATGTATTCTCTGATGGGATTAAGAAGATATTTGAGCTTTTCAAAAAAAAGAAGATATTTGAGAGTTTTATTAAAGAAGCAGCCCAAGAATGTCACGTTTTTTTTTTTTTTGCCATTCTTCATCTTTCCAATTAGTCATAAATATATATTGAAACTTCAATATATGCAATTAAATAGAAGTCCCAAAAGCATTGAGAAGAACACATATATGAAGAGCAGTCTGATGATATCAATTACTTCTTCCAAAAAAAAAAAGACAAAATAAATCATTCTTGTGGACTTGAAGGTTCCTACAATTATGTCAATGAACTTCCACCATAAGACTCTCAGAATTTCCTGCAATTATGGATAAAGATTATCGGTACTCATTCAATTTATATGAGAATATGCAAAATTTTTGAGTCACATACAAATACAACTGGACATATGTCTGACTTTAGTTCAACAATATATATATATATATATATATATATATATATATATGGACAAAATACTGTTTACTCCCTATACTTATAGGGAGTCAACGTTTCAGTCCCTGACATTTCAATTTCACCTGAAAACTCCTTAAACTCTCAAATTTCACCCAATTGGTCCCTGTCGTCAATGATCCGTCAAAATCTCAGTTAAATTGCTGACGTTGCATTTTTTACACGCTGAAATGACTATTATACCCTTACTTTTTTTTTCTTTTATATTTATTTTTTCCTCTCTTTTTTTTTAGTTTTTGTTCTCTCTCTCTCTCTCTCTCTCTCTCTCTCTCTCTTCCCTTAACCATTGTCAACGGCCACCCACCACCACCATCACAACCCTCATTCCTCTCGCCGGCGCTTTAGCCCCACCACCCTCCACAACCCCTCCACAATTTCCAATACCTTCTCAGATCCGCCCACATATCAGCTGTTTTTGGAATCCGAATAGAGAAGCTGTTTCAGGTGAACCAGCATGGCTGGCCGTCGCCGGCGACGCGATCCAGGGTTGGATGCTGCGGAGGGCCAACACTTTCGAGAAGCTTTCTAAGGTTCTTAGAGTTGCCAAATTCGATTCAAAGATCTCAAATTTTTAGCTCAATTTTTTTTTGAATCTGAAAATTTGTGCTTTCTTTTTATGTTTTGTTCAGATTGGGCAAGGGACTTGTAGCAATGCATATAAAGCTAGAGACTTAATTTTTGGGAAAATGTGGCATTAAAGAAGGTTAGATTTGATAACTTGGAGCCGAGCACTCTCTGGGAATTAGAGGTTGGGATGAACTGAAACTTCTGTTTGGGAAATGGGTTAGAGTAAAAGCCATAAACTTTGTGAGTGAGATTGTGCAGATGGTGAAGTGGGTGTGTGGGAAAGGAGCTAAAGAAGTGATTTTGGGTTTGCGTTTGTGGTGGTTTGGTGAGAGTGAAGATTTTGTGAAGAAAGTGGATAAGAGGAGAGCTTGTGGTGGTGTTTGAGCTTGAGAGGGTTTTAGGAAGGTTTGAGGCCGATTTCAGAGAAAGAAGCCTCTGCATTTTTCAATTTTGGGATCAAATAGCTCATGGGTATTGGTGATTGAGCTTGAGAGGGTTTTTGGGAGGTTTGAGGCCAATTTCAGAGAAAGAAGCCTCTGCATTTTTCAATTTTGGGATCAAATAGCTCATGGGTATTGGTGATTGAGCTTGAGAGGGTTTTTGGGAGGTTTGAGGCCAATTTCAGAGAAAGAAGCTTCTGCATTTTCTAATTTCCTAGAGCAGATACCTCAGCAGATGATTAATGAAAATGGGAAGATGTGGAACATTTCAAATGCGAGAGGAATGAGGGTTGTGATGGTGGTGGTGGTGGTGGGTGGTCGTTGACAATGGTTAAGGGGAGAGGGAGAGAGAGAGAGAGGGAGAGAGAGAGCTGGTGGAAGAGGTAAAAACAAAAAACAAAAAAAATAATAAAAAGTGAGGGTATAATAGACATTTCTGCGTGTAAAAATGTCACATCAGCAATTTAACTGAGATTTTGACGGATCATTGACGACAGGGACCAATTGGGTGAAATTTGAGAGTTTAAGGAGTTTTCAGGTGAAATTGAAATGTCAGGGACTAAAACGTTGACTCCCTATAAGTATAGGGAGTAAACAGTATTTTGTCATATATATATAGGGCTTCCACTAAGGGATCCCTTTTTTTGGTCTTTTATAGGGATAGGCATTAGACCAACTTTTAGATCATATTTTTACATCTTAACCGTTATGTTTTTAGGTCCTAATATATAAATCACTTCTAAAAATTTTCAGCTAAATTGGCGATCGTTAAGGTATCGAAAACTGTAATTTACACGAACGGACCGAATTTGTCGACCGAAACCGTTCGTGTTTATAATGGTAAATTGCAGTTTTGGATGCCTTAACGATCACCAAATTGGCTGAAAATTTGCAGAAATGATCTATACATTAGGACTTAAAAAAGAACGGTTAAGATGTAAAAATATGATCGAAAAGTTGGTCTAATGCCTATCTCTATAAAAGACCCAAAAAAGGGATCTCTCACTAGAAGGGCCCTGTATGTGATTTGGTACACGTGACATCTTGGTGGGATGTGTCAGCTCCTTCTTCTTCTTTTATTTATTTTTTTTTTTTTTTTGCGTGCAGCTATATGGTCAATGAAGTTAATGACTGCATATCAACGTCTCCACCTTTTGAAAGAGAATAAGAGTAGAAAAAAGAGGGAGGTTGCAAAATGAGATTTTCCTCTAAGGGGGAGACTCAAAATTAATCTTGACGGTGCATTTTGGTGTGGAGTAGATTCTAGAGGAATTGGGTTTGTATTGAGGGATGAAGCTGAGAGTTTCAAAGGTGCGTGGTCTAGGGAATCGCCGCATGTGAGTAGCGCGTTACATTGCGAGGTTGAGGCTTTTAGAGCTGGTTGTTACTGGCTATTCACGAAGGTTGGAAAGAGGTGGAAGTGAAGAGTGATTCCTCTATTATGGTTAATGCTCTGAACCAACAAGGAGGAGATATCTTTTAGGCTAGTCAAATTATTGATGATTGTAAAGCTTATTTGCATGCTTTTGATGTTATTGTTATTCGACATATTTAGAAGGAAGCAAATAGTATGGCAGATTAGCCCACTTCTAGTTTTGGTCATAATATATATATATATATTTTTTAAGGAAGCAGAAATAGGACTAACTCCACGTCCTACCCCGAAATTTTATTAAGAAAAATAATAAGGTTACAAATGAGCTGGCGGACCAAACCAAACCAAGCTCAAGAGAAAGAGAACAAAAGCAAAAGGAGGCGGGGGACTAGGCCAAGACCGCATCCGATACAAACAAAGTAATAAGTAAGACAAATATTAATAGGCAATACAAAATTGGGGCTCAAACCAAGAGCCCAAACAAAGTAACTAAGAAAACTGATAACTAGTACGCGAAGAGTAATCATGACCAAACTCAGAAGTAATAATGGACGAGAGGGCAATCCACCATACCGCTCCGTCATGCAAAGCACCATAATTAGCCAGCTTGTCTGCTACTTTGTTCCCTTCCCTAAAGATGTGTGATATATGGAAAGTCATTTGCCGAGACTTGAGTACACAATTAAACCAACGAGTTCTGAGCCTCCAAGGAATAAGGTTGGGGTTTTTGAAATATGTAAGTACTAGGGTGGAGTCCGTCTCCAACCATATATGGGTCTAACGACGAACCCAAGCTACCTGAATAGCTTCAATGACAGCCAAAATCTCTGCATCAATGGCACTAGGAACCTCAGCTCTTGCTGCAAAGGCCCCAACAAAATTTCCCTCAGCATCACGAAAAATCCCTCCAAACCCAGCCATATTAGAGACTCTAAAGGATCCATTAGTATTCACTTTTAACCAGTGGTCAGGCGGCGGCTGCCAAGTTACAGGCTTGAAGCTAGGGGCTCTACACAATAGTGGTGAAAGGCCTAGTAGGTTGAAGATTGGAATGGTACTAACAGAATGTGGGTAAGCTTTGAAAACCAGCAGCGCAGAGTCCTTCAGACAGAGAAGAAAGCGTTGGGAGAAGCGTCCGATGCAAAAGGTTCTGCAACTATTCCTAAGGCTGTTGCGCTCAGTCCAAGTTAACCAAAGCAAATTACAAACTGCCATCCTCCACAAAAGCTTTGACGCTGCAGATAGGCTATTTAGGAGGTCTGAGGCAAATAAATCTGCCAAGTGTATAACTTGCCTGGGAGGAAAACGGAAAAGAGCAAAAAGCCAAACCCAAACTTTTTGCATGACAGTACATTCCATAAATAAGTGAACAGATGATTCAGAACTTTTCAAGCAAAGAGAGCATTGAGAACAGAGATGCACACCAATTTTTTGCAGAAAATTGTCAGTTTGAAATCTTCCTTGAAAAGCTTGCCATGCAACCAGACTCTTTCTGGGCTGAATAGCTTTATACCATATTAGTGTACCCCAGTTTACAACCGCGCTAGGAGGAGCTAGAGAAGCATAAGCCTCTTTTGCATTCAATGACCCTGAAGCAGTACTAGACCAAATTGCCGTATCTGACATTGCCTCCATAGGAAACTCAATACCAAGAATTTGATTAGCCACATCCGGGAAAGTAGAGGAAAAGAGAGGTGGTAAAACCCACTGCTTATCAAAGATAAATTTACTTACTTGATCCTAGAGAAATGGAGCCAATTCCGGCTCAATAGCATACATTGTATTAAGTGGAATGCCTAACCAGTTGTCCTTCCAGAAGGAGACACTTTCACCATCACCAATTATCCAGCGCACATTGGAAAGAATAGATGGCCATAGTTTCTTCAATCCAGTCCAAACATAGGTTTTTTTATAGTAAGAGCACGGACGCAAGCCTGATCTCAAGAACCTTGCTTGAAGAAAGCTAGCAGAAGGAGAGACTCCCATCACTACCTCCCAACCACGTTTTAATAAAAGAGATTTATTCAAGTGGAATAGATTTTTCAACCCTAGGCCTCCCTGGTCTTTAGGAGTGCAGCAAAGTGACCAAGCAATAAGATTTGAACCTGTTTTCAACGGGTCACCAGTCCAAAAGAAATTTCGTGTCCAGCTTTGGACTTTAAGGAGCAAGGATCTTGGCCATTCATACACCTGAAAGCAGTAAACTAATAAACTTTGGATTGTTGCAGATATAAGTTGCAGTCTGGCTGCTTGAGAGAGCTGTAGTCCTTTCCAAGAAGAAAGCTTGCATTTGACTTTGTCGGCTATAGCTCTAAAATATATTGCCTTTGGACGACCTTGAAAAACTGGTACTCCCAGATAAGTGAAAGGCAAAGATCCTTCCCGAAATCCAAGTAGACGCTTAATTATAACCTCTCTTGGGCGTGCATATTGACCAAGAAACACCGAAGATTTTGCTTTATTAACTGCCTGACCAGAGTTGCGGGCATACTCATTTAAGAAACGCATCAACCTTCGAATACCCCTTGAGCTAGCCTGCATAAATATCATTACATCATCCGCAAACAGTACATGTGAAGGAGGGGTAACGTTACCTGGGCAGGCCAATCTGTCCAAACGCCCTCTGTCAACCAGATTACTCAAACCACGGCTCAACACTTCCTCCGCGAGACAAAATAGGATTGGGGAGAGGGGATCCCCTTGTCTAACCCCCCTAGAGCAAGTGAAGAAGCCACATGATTGCCCATTAACCAAGACTGCCAGGGAAGCTGATATTGATTTGTCATTAGATGAGACTCTTGCTTTTTTACAGAATGAGCTCTACAAGGACTATTGTAAAGCTTCAAATGATGCTTAGGGTTTAGGTATTACGCCCTCATTGAATGAGTCAATCTATAAAAAATAATAATATGGGAGTAGGGATGAACCTCCCAGATTGACTAGGAACCAAATTCTTTTAATATATATATATATATATATATATATATATTTTGGATCTTCCTCATATTCAATTTTAAGTAGCTTTTTTGTTACATTGTTCGTTGTTTTGAGGTGTTTCAGTTTGGTCCCCCTCTTCTGTTAATCTCTTTTTCTATGATTAATTTAATTGAGTGTGATGTGAAGTCTATCCTCAAGCAGTCAAAGGATTATGAATAAAAGGCGTTGAGCCTACAAGTATGATGAAAATGAATAATATGCTAAAAAATCATTGAGCCAATACATATATGCCTTATAGAAATTTTTCTATGCTTCCGACAAACAAGCTCAGGATGCATTCTAAATGGTTGACGAAGGTCCATTTCAATTGTTTTAAATAAGAGAAAAAGTATTACAATTATTTTTATGCTTATGGGTAACATTATTAGCTACAATAAACTATACAAGCAAATCAACAAGGTGTAAAACAAATTCCAATCAAGCTACTTAATTCCAAACACATTTAATCGAGTAATTCTCAGTTATCACAAACCAAACAAGAGAATATCTTATGAATAAATGACTTTGATGATTGCGGCGTAGGAGAGGTTGCGCAGACGATAATTTGAGATTCGTCAGTTCCACTTTCCCGGGCTTTTTGACATTCATCTTGAAACATTTTAAATGCTCCTTCCACATATTTGAGAGCCTCTGAAACAATCATATTCTCAACCAGTTTGTGGGGATATATATCCTTCCTGTGATCTCCGTTTAGTGTTGCAGCCAATTGCACTAGTTCTTCTTGAAAGTCGCTGATCTTTGCATCGTCTTTAGATCCAGCTTCTCGTAGTTTGATTGGCTCGGGTAAAGTAACTGCAGTAAGCAAATTAAAATGTATGCATAAATTAAATTACTTGGCAATCTGACATATTAGCTAGTAATGGTAGTGATGATTTAATTACGTACTTTCCAACCATTTACCTTGTAATATCTTATCTTTATACAGGAAATCAAATCAAAATTAGAAGATAAATGCCGTCATCTTCTTCCTCACGGAAAAAGAAAAAGAGGCATAACCGCTTTCTCAAAATTAATTATTTAACCCAAGGAAATGGAGAAGATGGTACTGAAAGGAGAGAGGCAAGGCCTCAAATTTTTCCCAGAAAAACACGTTCATTTTTTATTTTTATTTATTTTTACATCAATAACTGAGAAATACAACAATTGGTACTTCATGAGTCAAACTCACAACATCTCACTTGTCTTCTAGAAAAAAGTATAGATTAACTTCTCAAAAAAAAAAAATCCCACTTATATTCATCTTTTAGTTTTGATTTTCCTCATAAAATTATATTAATTTAATTTTTTATTAATTTGAGAAAATAAAATTATTTCCACAACGTACATTTGCCACATCATACTTGAAATTAATGAAGACAATTGAAAACAATTCAATCTAATAGCTAAAAAGAAGCGTAAAATAATGTACCCATAATCTTGATCCTAAAAATAAAAAAATTTAAAAAAAAAATCTCTCTTATATCGGATACACCACATGACGATGTTTAATACTCTATCATTAAACTATTGATTTATCCAATATTTTAACTTTAAAAACCATCATATTGCTATAATAGTGCTTAAGGTTAATTTAGAACCCCGTTTATGAGATCTAAATCTTAAATATCACGAGCGTTGGATGAGGGAAAAAAATCAGTGACGTGTTGTTTATATAACACCAATTATATGTTGGCATGTCATATAGTCGATATTAAGATTCAACAGGCATCAAAATTAAGTTTCAAATAAATGTTCACCTGGGCAATCAGTTCTTGGAGTTGTTCTGGTCAAAATAACATCAAAGGTTCCTGCCCAAGCATCACGCTTTGTAAGAAACTCTTTTAGATTGAAAATCTTCTTAACAGTTGCTGCAATTGAGGAGTGCTCAAACTCTGATGAAGGATATGGCCCCGAAGGCCCATGCAACACTGCATTTTTCATTTTCAATCAGTTAGAACAAAGTTGCTATATATATATATATATATATACCACATGTAGTGTCACAGCATAGTGAAGTTAATTACTACGTAGCAACATAGTTTAACTTGGATATATTTACCGGTTCCACGCTCAATCCAGGGAGAAATTAGGAAGGCCGGAACCCTAACACCAAGACGATCGAATTTAAAGTTGTAGGGAGCAGGACCGGTGATGTCATCAGGACTAGGAACATCTTTAACAGGCGTCGGAACATGATCATAGAATCCGCCATGCTCGTCGTATACAATTATGAACAACATTTCATTCCACTGAGGACTTGATCGTAATGCTTCGTACACTTGCTTTACGAATTTCTGGCCCTCTGAGACGTCATGAGACGGGTGATCATCGTTGGCAGGGAGGGACAATAGATCGAAGAATCTTTGTTCCACAACTGTATAGTTTGGTAATTTGCCCTCCTCGCAGTGCTTCTTGAAATGTAGATCAAACTGATGGAAGTTATCGATGTACTTCAACTTTCTTAGATTCCTGCAATGTCAATTACAATTTTAAGAACTTGTTGGTATGATTACTGGTGTCTACTTTTAAGTCTTCATCTTAGAGCGAAATGATGGATTGCTTTTCAGGTAAAAACTTTATTTTATTGTTTTTTTTTATTATTAATTTTTTTTTTAAAGGAATTTTGAACCCAGCTAAACTGACTCATCTCCATACCTAACTTATTGCATTAGAATTGAAAACTTGCATGGAGAGGGACATAAGACCAAATCAAATGAAAAAGAAAAGAGAAACAAAATCAACCGTATACTTTAAAAATAAAGCATCATTATGATTAAGCATAATGACTTTAATAATGGACGCCCCACCAGTAATTAATATAGTCATTCTTCTTTAGGGGACAAGAAAAGAGGTGATTGATAAAAATCAAAATAAGTTTCAGCATTATGTTAATTACTTCTGAGTTCCAACTAATAAGAAATAGATTATGGGCTAAAAACAAACTATATTAAGATAAAGAAAAGCTTCGCTGTGACAGTCAATTTTGTTAACGGCTTTAATAATGGTCAGCTATTCACATGGCAATGTCCTAATAATACGATTCCTATTATTGCAGAGTTGACCCGTAATTTGCAGACAAGGAGAAGAAAATATAGAAAGCAATATCCACATGCATGCTATACTAGGGACGGCTCATCCATTATAATTTGTGAGGAATTATTAGGTGGTCATTAGTTGATCTCCTAACCTACTCCATGACACCAACCCACGAACAACACAATTCAAACTAGACACGAAATATCAGAGTAATTAAGTACGGCTGAAACACGATAAATATTGTTTAAATGATGTCATATGAATATTCAATATTAATTTCGTTTTTCAAATCTCTCTTTAGGATCGTTTCAAGCAACTCATGATTGAAAGTTTGAAACCGAAAGTGTCCGAAGAGTTTCAATACATTTTAAATATTTTCTGCTCGTTAGAGGAACAGTTAACGAATCAAAGATTATACTTTTAACAGATAAATTAATCAAGTCAAGGAGTAATAGTATATGCCTTTAATATTCCGATCAAAGTGAATGATGAACTATAATTTATATGGTTAGGTCGACATTACCTGTACAAAAGTGTGGAAGGAGGGGTCTGATAGTAAATTCCAAAAGAATGGCCAGCCTCCTCCATGGACTCAAATATTGTCTTCTGCGGCAGCCCTTCAATCAGCAACTTCGTATCAGTCCCGGAAAGTCCATGCGACGTCGCCGAGTGCACGTACTGCCGGTTCGGCTGCGTCGACGCCGGCACAGAAGCAAACCACCTGTCACACACTGCAAACTCTTTCACCAGCTCCCTATACACTGGAATGTTCTCCGGCTTGAACCCGTTCATCACCGTCTCGGCCAACCCCGCCTGCGTTGTCTCAGCGTTTTGAGCGAATCCCTCCATTGTTGGGGCGAGGTTATTGGACACCGAGGCCTCCGACCATGGCTGGCCGAAGACTTGCTCGTAGACAGCTTGGATGGCGTGGCCAGGGTCAGGGTCGACGTAGGCGGAGTTGTCGCCGAAGAAGACACGTTTGGAGTTAGGGTCGGAGGTGGAAATGAGGTTGGACTCGGATCCGGTGACACCGTTGATGTCAGGGTTTAGGGACTTCATCCACCCGAGCATGTGGTCGAAGGAGCGGTTCTCTTGCACCAGAACCACCACCGTTTTGATGGGGCAGCTACTTGTACTGCTGCTCGACTCTGAAACCATTTTTGTTGGTGGTGGTGGTAATGGTGGAGCTTGGTTTTGTGGTATTGGGAAATTGGTTCTGCAAGGTATTTTAGTTCACGCTTTGTATTTGATAACGATGATAATTTATAGACAGAGATGATGACGACCAGGAAGGTTTGGTTGGACTTGTGGACAAATATTTTCACCATCGATCTAACTACCTCATAATTATATGGTACTATTTCTCCATTCTAACCTATATGGTAGAATTAAGTTACTGAGGACCTAAGTACTATTACAATGGTGTCAGTGTAACAGTCGATCGGTGCAAAATCCATCCACGGCAATGGTATCAGTGTAATATAGTCGATCAACAAGTGCACTGTGCAAGTTTTCTAAAAAAAAAAAAAAGTGCAGTAAGTGTATCGTTATAATTGTCAACTATGAGTTTTAGGGTAACAATGTACGTTAAGGAAGAAAGAAAAAAAAGAAAGAGGTTGGAGTGGCCAAAGAAGGGTAACAGGGAGCAATTATAATTAATTATTGCAAGTTATATTTGATGTCTTTTCACTCTATTAAGATTAGACATACTTAGAGCTATCAAAGAGGGTCTCAACTTGGTGGCAGCTGTACAAGTTGGCAACGTTTTCATACAAACTGATTGTTTGGACGCGGTGTCCAGCATTGCAGACATGCAGTACACGCATGTGCATGAGGAAGGTCTACTAGATGATATCAGGCAAGAACTTCATCTCAGGAAAGGCAAGAACTTCATCTCAGGAAAGATATTGTAGTGCAGCACACATCCAGAGTTTGTAATCGAGTTGCTCATTGTCTAGCAAACTCAGTCTATGATGTGGGAGATGCCTGTGTTTGGCAGACCCAAACTCCAGCTCTAATCCTAGAGCTACTAAAGCATGATTGTAAACAATTGGGATAGTTATCCCCATTAAAAATGAATGAAAGTTCATTGGTTCAAAAAAAGAAAAGAAAAAAAGATTAGGCATATCTTTCGGGAAGTTAATGGTGTAGCCAATAGGCTTGCTCAGGTCGGAGGTGGCCCAAGGGCAGGTTTTCAATTGGGTCACATTGTCGGACCACCGGGAACTCGGGTCGGAAGTCTTGATGTTTCTCAATCATTTTGAGCGTTGATATTATCTAAGTGGATATTTATAACCTATCCAAGGGTAGAGATCAAGCAGTGGTATTTTTAACGGTCAAGATCGCACCTCGCACCGCACAATTTTCTTTTTTCTTTAAATATTTTAAATACTTCCTAAACTTGAGAAATTCATGAAAATTAGCTCGGATTTTCTGAAAATTCTCACGAACTCGTCGTGTCATGTACCTTATCGGACCCTTAGATTAAGAATTTCACTTGTGGAAAATTTTGAAAAATATTTCTGAGCATCTTATAAATTTTCGAGATCGTAACATAATTCCCGAATGATCTCAACTTAACTCGATAAATTTTTTGGGGCTCGCAATTACAGAGAATGAACCCATTGTCAGAAACACCTAACCCCAAATTGAACCCATCTAACCCATCAATTGAATCCTAAACCCAAGTTCGATCAACTAAATTCAATCCCAAATTGAATACGAAATATTGCTGAATCTTCAAACATAAGACCATTGAGACATAAATCTTAAAACATGGATCGCAAAACAACAAATCTCAAGTTCCAACCTCAGCAATTTGTTGATGTTTTAACTAATACCCAATTGGCAGAACCGCTGCTAGGCGGTTAGGGTGGTTGGTGGCGGTGATGACGATGGACTGGGGTGGTTGATAGTGGCATTGGTATGGGTTGGGAGTGGTTGCCAAGAAGCGATGAGAGAGAGAGAGAGAGAGAGTCATTGTATTTCAGTTTTGATGGAAAGAAAAATAAGTCAAAATTGATTTCAAGCAATAGGAGCTATTAGATGTGCTTTGATACACGTGACATCTTGTGATAAAAAGTTTAGTAAGCTCGGTAAAAAGAAATGCTCAGCAAAAGGTCTGCTTCTTTAATGGGATGTGCCACCTCCTTCTTTTTTGCAGCTACCTGGTCAATGAAGTTGTTGACTGCATATCAACATCTCTACCATTTGAAGGAGACTAAGAGTGGAAAAAGGAGGAAGGCTGCTAAATGAGTTTTTCCTCCAAATGGGAGACTCAAAATTAGTCTTGATGGTGCGTTTTGGAGTTGAGTGGATTGTGGAGGAATCGGGGTTGTAGTAAGGGATGAGCTGGGAGTTTCAAAGGTGCATGAACTGGCCTATGTGAGCGTGTGTTACATTGCGAGGCTGAGATTTTAAGAGTTGGGCTATTACTGGCCATTCACCAAGGTTAGAAGGAGGTAGAAGTGGAGACTGGAGAGTGATTCCTCTATTCTGGTGAATGCTTTGAACCACCATGGAGAAGATATTTCTAAGGTTAGTCGAATTATTGATGATTGTAAAGTTTATTTGCATGCTTTTGATGTTATTGTAATTCGACACATTTATAGGGAAGCAAATACGTACTATGGCAGATTAGCTCACTTTGCTAGTTTTAATAATAAAAAATCAACTTGAATGGTCATTTATCCAAATTTCCTGTTACAAACAAAGTTGTTTGGACAGTCAGATTTAAAAACCAAATCTTCACAGATGAAGATTAAGTTAGAAGGAACAGATATACACTGCATTGATAAGTGGTCTTACAAAAGTAAAAATTACAGGCCCATAGTATCAGCCCAAAATTTCCATTTCACAAGGAAACTCTCATAAGTAGGAACCTGTGATTCTCCTCTGCCGCACCACAAGACCTGCAAATGGATCAAAACAATGGCATATCAATGATACTGCCATAGTAAATCGTCACCTGAATTAGAACTTTTCAAAGCCATAGATTGAGTGCATAAACAAGGTTCTGTGAACCCTAGTTACTAGCACCTTGAATGCAGACTGCTCAAAATGTAAATCTAGCTTATTTACCTTGATTAAAATGGCGTGGGGCCATCGATCAAACTTCAACCCTAGTGAAACAACGTACAAACCAAATGCAACAAAAGCAATAAACCGAATGATCTTTCCATATTTCTTTCCAAACTCATAACAGACAGCGCAGTAGAGCTATAAGGCCAACCATGTCTACTATTAACAAGTGTAATACTTGGTTTGATGTAGCACTCACTCTAACATTAATACTTAAGAGAGAGGAGGAATTACCAATGGTTGGAGTGAGTTAGAACACAAAGCTACCAATCAAGTCGACGGATTGGAGGCGGGCGGAATAGCAATTGTATTCAAAGGTGCGAGTGGCCATGGCCAGGAGCTTTCCCCATACATATCTTGATTTTGTCACTTCATAGTCAATTACTAACAGAACAACACGCACCTTCCGGAGAGAAGGTGTATCATCTCTTGCCATTGTAACCATGTTCCCGCACACAACAAAACCAACTTTTTGATTTCCTAGATCGACAAAGCTGTATGACTTTGAATGTAAAGGACAAAGGTCACCAAAGAAGGTATAGAACCAGTTAAAAAACAACAGAGGAGAGTCCTAAGAGTTGTATATACTACCATCATCATTCACAACTAATCGGGAGACATATATCTCGTGATATTCACGAATGGAAAACATGACCTTATCATGTGTACCATCGTTCAAGTCCAAGACCAAAGCCGCCCTGCTGATGAAGGGAAACGGCTTACCATCGAACAAGGAAGTCATCTCTCTCCATTTCTTTTCCTTCTCATTCACATCAAAACACATAATGGGAAAGTTAGGGATTGATTCATTGTTGTGCCTGCTCGAGATCAAGATCTTGGTACCAACAATAGCATAACACAATTCACGACCAGCCAAAGGGCCGCTGTAGTTTTTGGTGCGATCTAGTTCCAGTAGGTAAAATGGAGGATACGGCAAAGCCTCACATTCACCAGAACTGCTATAGTATACCTCGAAAGTGGGACGATCAAGAGAAAAACCTAGGGGACTACCTGCGAGACAATAGAGATTTCCGTTCATCTCAAAAAGCAAGGGGTCTGGTTTCCCCTTCAGGAAACTCCAATCATGCTTTTTCCAAAACATAGACTTGGGTTCAAAACTATAGACATCTCCACTTGGCAGAAATTGTCTTTCCCTAAGTGGTAGTGGAGCTAAGCCACCAGCGAAGAAGATTTGGGAGCCGGAGGCACAGCAACCCATACACGAAGGAATTATCACCTCCACCCTACCGCAGCTGAAAGGATTTTCCTCGCTGGCGAAGAGCCAAGCCCGCTGGCGCAACCGATATTCCGGTTTGACTTTGGAGGTGCAATAGCTGCACTTGGTTATTTCTTCAGTATCGCTGCTAAACTCACAGGAGCATGCAAGTAACTCGGACAAATTTATGGTGCGGAGAACATAACAACAATTGGTCAGGTCATTGCACTCATCGAAACATAAATACAGCTTCTTCTCCTGTGGGTAGAGACCATGCTGCTGGTAATTTACATATCCAGCCTACAGGTTAGGAACTTGGGTGAGCTGCCCAAGTGGACGCACATCACTGCCAACAGTCCACTGTGTCTGATGTTGCTGATAAGGCAGCTGATAAGCACAAGGCTGCGGGTATAGACCATGCTGCTGGTAATTTACATATCCAGCCTGTCCTCCATGATACAGGTTAAGGTGATGTGGACGCATCAAGTTGTTCTGCATAAACATAAACCCAGCACCATTACCACCATTCCATAGATCCACATGTGCATGCTTCAAACGCTTGTAACTATCCATAGAGCCAGCACGACTATAACCATTCCACTTTGTCTGAACTAGCTGGTTCTGTAGCAATCAAGACAATAAAAAGAAATGTTAACATGAATAATAGCAGAGTCAAAAAAGATAAGGCTGTCGTTAGAAGAAACAACCCACTTCTGTGTTATTTGGCACATAAGCACCGGTCTGTGCTTTATGCACATATTCACAAACACACACGCACACACTAAAACTCTCCGCATAATTTATAAAATAGGATCACTCTACATCATGGTTCTCAAACAATCGAATTGTCATATCAACACAAATCACCTACACTTTTGCATGTAACACTAATTGTGCGCATACATATATATATATATATATAGAGGCCCGATCAGGAGCGGACGTCGATGCAGCAGCGGCTTCCAGGCGGCGGCGGCGGCACAGGGATGGCCGGAGGGAGGCCGGAGGCGTCCCAGACCTCTTCTGGGCGGCGTTCGAGGTCGGAGGAGGTCGGGCTTGCCGGTTTCTGGGCAGCCACCTCACCTGCAGTTGCAGGTTTTGTGCAGCACCGCAGAACCGTCGCCGGCGACTCCACCGGACAGCAGACCCCTCCGCACGACCCCCAGCATCCCTCGCGCAAGCCGCGCCGCGCCGTCGCCGCTCGATCGAGGCCGGAGGAGCGACGTCCGCACTTTTTCTGAGTTGCGGACGTCCGCTCTCGAACGGCTTTCTATATATATATATATATATACATATCCTATCCAGAGCGGAGCTCCGCTTTGAAAATTTACGTGTGAAGTTCTAGTTTTGGGTCACTTTTCGGTCGCATATCCACATCTCGACCGTTCAGTTTTTAGGTATTAGTGTATAGATCGTCTCTGCAAATTTTCAGCCAAAATGATGATAATTAAGGCATTGATAATTGCCTTAAAGCTAGTACGGTTCAGGTTGATAGATTCAGTCCCTCCATTGGTTTAAGCGAGTTAGATACCTTAACAATCATCAATTTGGCTGAAAATTTGCAGAGATGATCTATACACTAGTACCTAAAAACTGAACGGTCGATATATGGATATGAGACCGAAAAGTGACCCAAAACTCGAACTTCACACGTTAATTTCAAAGCGGAGCTCCGCTCTGGATAAGATCTTTTATATATATATATATATATATATATATATATATATATATATATATATATATATATGTCCCCAACCGAGTAGCTTTCTAAATGGCAAGCAAATAGTCATATCAACACATCTCTCCTAAATTTTTGCATGCAACACAATTAACTGCTATTTATGCATGTCTGTGTGTGTGTAGACAACATGGCACACACAGACACACATATTCAAGGTTTCATATATGCTTTACTTATATTTCCCCTAATTGAGCAACTTTCATGTTGGCAACCAGAAAAGAAACACAGCTATGAAGGGGTCACTTTGCCATAGCTCTAGATTTTCCAACTGTACGTTGGAGAGGAACAATCCTAGAAAAGCATAGAATTGGAGCTTTCCAAGACTCCAACATTATATAGACAGCCAAACGCAGTAACAAGATTAACTTGGGCTAAACAGGCATCTTATAACCATTAAGCTGCGACATATGGCTTCCAAACCTAATCTGACCTTCACAACTTTTCTACTCCCATTCGAAAAAGGAACTATAATTGAAAAAACATTGAGGGATTAATTCTATTTTTGGTCCAGGAATGTATGTCTGATACGTTAATAATTTGAAATCAAACATACAAGAAACATTAATAAAGTAGGTCAACATAATAGCATTAGAAAATCTACGGGAAAAGGAGGCCATAAAAAATGCACCTGTTTACGATAAAACAATTTCAAGTTAAATGCAGCAAATTAAATAATTACACAACATCCAATAGAAGTTTCACAGAGTATTTTGAAAATATGTTACCAAGTTCAATATTCATGGCTACTTCATCGTAAACTATAGTGCAAAGGATGCGAAGGAAGGGGCATGATAGGGTACAACATAAATAATTAAAAAAAAATTAAGAAGGGAACTTGGTTCTCCAAGATTAATAAATTATCACATAGTATTGACTAGAATATATACCTTGAGATAAGTTGTATAGTTTAGGTGTTACTATAGATGATTATGAAGTATTAACTAGAAGTTCAGAATAGATACCTTGCGAATATTGCTGAGCACTACCAGATGGCTTTTCAGTAACAACAGGTATGCAGTCCTTGTACAACTCGATCACTGTCTTGGCATGCAACATATCACTGTGCTCATCATAACCAAAGAAAGACCATTGCTGGTAAACAGGATCCCAGCGCCACCTTGTACCGTAACCATCAGTGTCCCAGCTCAGGCAAAATCTCCGGTTATTGTAGTTGGGCATGAGCTCACCATTGTAGGAGCTCAAGACAAACTCAGCCACGCTGTGAGAAGCAAACTCGACAAAACCATGATCTTCCTGCCATCCGGTTTGCACTTTCCGCAAAACTGTTGCAGCCAAAACCTACCATCACCCCGAAAGAACTAGCATGAATACAACATAATAATGGGAGACATATAAACAAACTTTGCCAACTTTTAACTCTTGAAGCAACTAAAATTACATCAACTCTTGTACCAAGCGAAGAAATTAATCTAACTTTCGGGTTATCAAAGAAAACAAAAAAGTAGTTGCAATAGTCAGATTATCCCTTTTAAATTCAAGTGCATAATAAACTCCAAGGATGAATTTCAGTAATTTTTGCCCGTATCCTAAACTCAAAAGCAAAATAGGCGAATTCAATCCCTAAACGAACAGAGATACCTCTGCGCAGTCACTGAAGCAGTTGTAGAGATACATCTCACCCATCCTCGGACTCAAGCCGTCGACCCGTAAGGAGCGAATCTCATCGGCTGCCGTCGTCGACTCCTGAGGTTGCTGCATAGCTCAACGCGATTGGAAGATCTCCGATTAGGGTTTTCCCTTTTTTTTTTTTCTTTCTTTGAGGAAAAGTATATTGTGCGCCGAACGTAGCAACAAGCCATTTCACATTAAGGTCCAATTTGGGATTGCTATGCTGTGAGAATAAGTACTTTTACTTTTGCTGTAAGATGAAGCACTTTTGAAATTGACGTGAGAAGAAGCAGTTGAGTGTTTGGTAATTGTTTTCAAAAGTGTTGTGAGAACGAAAAACAATTTTTAGGTGTTTGGTAAGTTGCAAGTAAAAAGTGTTGTAGCTGGGTGTAATTATCAAAATGGCCATAAATATTATACTAAAATACATAATTTGTTTTATGATTATGTATCTGTACTAAATTAAAATTTGTCTCATGTATTGTTCTTGTACACTCGTTCAAATTATCAATGCATCACTTTTATTTTAATATGTATATTGATTATAGAAATTATATAAGCAATTTGAGGTTTCTTGTAAGATTGGTGAAATTTTTGCTTTTGTGGTTGAGCTCGTGAAAATTTAAGGATTATAAATTATTCGAGATATAAATTTGTGCTCTCGATAATTATTAAGAGTGCTCGGGAGTAATTTCAAAAATTTTAAGTAAATGAAAACTTCAATTTGGTAAATCAATAATAAAGTACACGTTATGATGAGTCCGTGGTAATTTTCGTGAAATTTTCGGACGTCAGAGCTATTTATTTCATATTTCGAAAGTTTGGAAATAAAGGAAATTCATTTTAAACAAAGAAAATTGGCGGTGCGATCTGGGCCGTAGATTTCAATCACCATTTAATCTGGTCTGTCACTTTCAAGTGTATAATGGCCGAGATCAGATCAATGATCCATAAACCTCCAGAAAATTTCAGAACTTGAGAACCGTCTCGGGTATCCGCGACAGGACCCGATCCTCACTTCCAATTCCAGTCATCTCCAAGTGTTGGAATACCGTTGTTTGGACCGCATCGTTGTCGCGACCAAGCCTGTGGCTTGGGTTTTCACCAACGTGCTCCAATGAAGGCGATTCGAAACCAAGAAGCTCCAGCGTTTTCCGGCAACTCCAGTGATCATCGGCAATGCATGAGGTACGAAAGTGGATCTCCTCTTCACGCTCTACCTATTGATATACTTGATTTCGACTATAGTTGAGTTTATGATGATTAACATTTTGGGTAGAATTCGGCCACTGTGTAGGATGGCGGCTTGGTTTGGTTGGTCTGGTTCCGACCTTAATGTATCGCTATAGATATTTATCGTTGTTAATTTCCAGTGTTCGTGAAGATTAGTGAAGAGCCAAGAATTTTGGGTTGTTTCTGCTCGAGTTGTCGAAGAGGAGAAAAAATTGGGTAATCAATGTTCAATGTATATTTAAAAAAAGGACGAGGACAAATAAGGCTATTCAGTCAACTTCATTAATAACTCCGTGTTTTTCAGATCAGTTCCGCAAAACCCATTGTGATTTTAGTAGCTTTTGATTTCCTGCTGTGGGCAGCAGCACTTCTGCCCATAAGCTAAAATTTTGGGGTTTTCCAAACAGCCTCATTGAGCAGTGAGCACCAGAAGCACTTTTGAACCAAAAGCAGGTTCCAAAAGCAATGCCAAACTGGACCTAAATAATACCATAGCGAGCCTCCTCATGTCTTGGGTTGGGCCTCCGCTATTCCAATGGAGTCCAATTCAAAAGAGGACTTTAACCGTAAATATGAAAAGATTAATAATCAAGTTTAAGTACTTGTGTTTTGTAGGGCCAGTAGGGTGTAATACGAAAAATAAATTATATTTTTATAATAACATTTTATTCTTTATTATAACTTTATATTAGTGTATTTTACTATTTGAATAATCAAAAACTTGTAGGGTGAAAAAAGTAGTTAATAGGTGACAATACCAATGCTATCAGAATGAGAGAAATATAAGAGTAAATACTATCTCATGTCCAGCATAAAGATATGAACCTTCTACTAATGAAACATCCAAATAAAGGTCAAGAGTTAACTTAGACCAATTACAATTTTTATATTAAAAAAATTATCTTAGATTTGGTATCATACCACGATATGAATTTCTTGATGAATGATGCATCTTTTGGAAGCTTGTATCCCATTCTGCTAGTCTAGTAATGGAGAAGAAGATCAGAGGGAGATATCCCAACATTAGGAAATCTGAATATCCAAACATGGATTAGAATATGAGAAATGGTATTATAAGGCAGAGCTTCAAACTCAAGCATTCTTGATGTATTGTAATGCATTCTGAAACTCTAAAATAGAAAGAGATCTGAACATTTGTTCAACAAAAAAATAAAAAATAAAAAATAAAGGAGGAAGCAAATAAACCATTTTTTTTTGGGTGATCGGATCAAATTACCCTTAATATTAACAGTGGGTAACATAAAATTTAACGGCAGTGACTAAAGTGAATGACGGAGCTAAACTTGAGTTACTAAAGTGATATATTTGAAAAGTCAGTGACCAAAGTGTCGAACAGGTTAAAGTTGAATGACTATTGGTGATATTCTCCCTAAAATTTAACAAAAATGTTGGGCCTTCACCATCTCATTTTTGTCGCCTACTTACTACTATAACTGGAAAGTCGTTTATTTTGACCATAAATTTTATTATTATTATTTTTCGTTTTCAGTGAATTAACTTTTGATATTTGGAAACAGCATATGTATGATCTCCTCAAAAAAAAAAAAAAAGAAAAAAAAAAGAAAAAAAAAGAGCATATGTATGATGTATATTTGTTTTTGCTGGGTCGTTTGTTAGTCGTAATCTTCAAAAGAACACATGTTGGTCATGTGACCATAATCCCCTTGTGTTCGATGCCACATCACCATGAATATATCTCTCGTTCGGGAATGCCAGTTTGATACCTAACCAGCTTAAGCCACATTGTTGTCATGTAGCACAACCCAGCTTAAATAGTTCTCAACTTCTCACCCTGGCTTAGGAAGTAGGGAATCTCAATTTAGATAAAGTCATAAAACTGATGCCCAACTTGGCAGGTAAGCAAGTAACGAGTACAAAGATAGTGGGACATAATCACATAACTATCCTTTCAAAAGATGAGAAGGATTAGGGAGGATAGCACCATCTACTCATCTTTAATTATTTATTATTATTATTATTATTATTTTATTTTTATTTTTTTCCATTTAGTGGAAGGTAAGACTTAACTTATCCACATGGTTGATGGGAAGGTATGACATACTCTTTGTATTTCTCATACACGGTAGGCTAGGCTTCTTTGTTTCAAGTTATGTTTGTGTCTTCCTGAATGCTTTACATGTATCCCGTATCTTTTTTTTTTCTTTTTTTTTTTAATTGGTAAGGAACAGCACTCATATAGAAATGTTAGCCGTTTTCATTGACATCTCATTTTGGTCTGATTCTTAATCCATCTTGTATTCGCTTAGTGATTTGATTTTAATCTGTGATAAAAGAAAGTTAAGTAAATGATTGAGTAATGAGATGTAGGGTGTGATACCAACTAGTCAGAATAGCAAACCTAATGAATGTTATTTTTATCGGCAAAACCTTGCGACAACAATACCGAATACTGGAGTTGGTATTTCAGTTTCTCTACCAAAGTATAAGTACAGTTACATGTTAGGATATGTGGTTATGTTAATAATGATCTTGACTCAGCAATCAGCATGCATTATGTATATCCAGGAGGGCTGCTCACACTTCAGTGTACGATAAGAACCCTGATGAACAAATTTGCCCCAGCTTTGTCCACTGTGATCCTTACTCAACCTGAGAAGTACTAGACTCCAAACCCTCGAAATGGGGTATTTCGACCTGAGACTGCGCATATTCCACCCCAGCTGGAGAGTCTGGAGCTGTAAATGGTAACGAGACATTAGTGCTGGAGGAGAAGGCCTTGTACCGCCCTACCAACATTGAGGACTTGGAGAAGCCTCACTGACTTGAGCAGTCGAGCCACATTCAACCTTTCCGCTATATTATATAATTTATAGATAGATGGATTATATATTGGCGTGGCTACTGCCGGCTGCCTATATATGGCTGTAGTATTAGTTCGAAGTGTAAAAGTGTTTGCCCGCTCCGCCATACAAGAACTGGTTAATTTGATCTTCATATTATTTAGTGTGTAGTAGGGCTGGAGTTTACTGCATTTTATATACTGCAGTGTAATCTTGCTGGAGGCAGTGGAGGGGGGGAGCTCACGTTTAAGGATATTCCTACCCGAAAGCTTTTCTAGCTCTCGCCCTGTCAGATAAATTGTAGGAGTCATAATTTCATATGATAACAAATTGCACCTAAACGTTTTAAAAAAATAAAAATAAAGATTCCTATTGACCAAAAACAAGCTTTTGCATTTTCATAAATCAGCAAATGCAACCCAGTTGTCACCTTGGGTGCGAGAACGATTAAGGACGCTCATGCAACTGTTAAAACATTGATAACAAGAAGCAATATAATTTATAACAAAAATCATCTATACAGAACAACTCATTGTTCCTGTTGAGACCTGGGGCTTAACAGCAATGCAGTGCACATAATCATCCCTACAACCAATGAAAATTCTGCCACCAATCATTACAGGGGAAGAGAATACATCTCCTGGGAGTTCCAACCTTGCAAATTCCTCAACATTGAAATTCATTGGACTTGCACCTTCGGTGGCATCCAAATTAACCTGAATCAGAACCATGCTTCCGGAGCTGGAACATACACAAACCACCCTGGAAAAGTTTTGGATTAATATGTAAGTGATCATATAGAAATTCAGTTTTTGTTAGCTCTGTACTTCTTTACCTGCGGTCGGGAAAGTTAGACTGATCAGACACCAAGCTCAGGTGCTCATCGACATAGGCAGATGAAGTAATTGGATCCTTAACATTGTATTCCCAGAGTAAACCTCCTGATTCCTGGAGTGAACATAGCAATGGTCAATGTGCTATGTAATACACTGAATATGAATAAACGAAACACCATCGTTTACAATATTTTAGGGAACACAATTGCAATTCAATGATCAAGCAATCAGTGTCATTTTGCAAAATGTCTGAATATAATATAAAATTGAACCCATGCCTAAACATTTATAGACAATGGTTGCTCAAGTTTTATTGGAAGAGAGATCACCATTAAGTCTTGCAAATCCAGAAAAGTGGATGCTATTAAAAGATAACAGAAATGAACACATTACCTTTTGATCCTATTGTTCTATTGGCAAACAAACAAAGAAAATAAACATGATTTGTCATGAAGAAAATTTATACAAATATAAACATTACAGATTACAAATTAAGAAGAGGTCCCGGAACTTACGAGTTCGAGTGAATAGATGTTTCCATCTCTGGAACAGACAAGTAGCTGTGAATCATAAACAAAACAAGATAAGTTTATACAATGTGAAAGGGGTTGCAGAATAGAATGTCCAAAATTAGGGGGTGACATACTTACAGTTTCAGGACAAGTCCAACGTTATGATTATCAAGCAATTTGAACAGAACCTCAGCTTCTAAGGTTTTCTTATCTCAATTTATTTTCTCTTTTCTTTTTCATTAGAAACATTGGCAACAAATTATTAGTGTTGTAATTTGGTTTGAGCCATGCTCTCATACTAATTCCAGTCAAACTCACAAATTCCTGGAATTACCAACTTCTTGACGTTTGAAAATCATGTGCCTCTGAAATACTGATACGTAAGAATAGCTTCCCACAAAAGTTATGGACCAGAAATTTGAAAGTTAGCAGACTCAGGTAATGACAACTTTTTTTATCAATTAAGAATACTACCACTATATTCCAACTTGAAAGGTAAAAAAAAAATAATAAAAAATCGTTAACCCCATACTATCAAGTATCAATATAAAATTATATATATAGTGTTAAAAGTCTAGGCATCCAATGCAAAACCAGTTGGCAATGGATGGCAGGCCCAAGGCCTTATAAGCTCTACACAAGGCTTAAATTTTTTTAAGCAGTCCATACAGACAGCTCATCATGCTGGTCCCCCGGGGACACCTACAGAATCGGAGACTCTCAGACACTGCCTCAAGTGTGATGCGACTTGAGCCAAATATAAGGATAGCTTAAATGCGGAACATATGTAGCCAGCCAGCCTAACATATCGCGTGGGTTAATCTCCTCTTATACCATTGATAAGAAATATAGGCATCCAATAGAAAATCAATTGATTATGGTGGATTGGCTAAGACATTATATGTTTTAAGCAAAGCTTTATATTCCAAAATGGGAAAAGCTCCGCATTCTATCATATATATGTATGTATGCATGTATCTGTGAAAGGGAACATGCATGTAACCAAAGTCGAGTGAATATACCTGAAAGGGAAGAGCAGAAGATATGCAGGCTCCAGCAAATACAGGCCCAGCAGTTCTATACTGTTTCATCAGTTAGAAAAAGGATTCAGGAATTGTTAATGGAGCACAACAGTAATCTTAGAGGATTAAAGCGCATATAGGAAAGAACTACATCCTTATCATTGATCTTTTCTGTAAGAGAACTTCAACAGGGCGTATTGGATTGAGAATGTGCATAAACACACTTTTCAGTGAGCAGAAAACTCAATATTGTACTTACTCAATCCTAAGGTGTTTGAAATATACACAATTGAGTAGTAATCTTATCAGCGATCTGATTGTATAACTCTTGATTCATTTTGAAAATACATCTGAAACTTCAGCCATTTATACGAAGACGGGAACTTTGTAAGTGTGCTAAATATGGTTATAATCCATACTTGAAAAGTATGGGTTTGAAAATACAGGCAAAAAATATTGCTCATAATAAGTTAATTTTATATCAAGGCCACATGATTCTAAAGAAAACAGCTAAATAAGACAATAAATTGCTAAACTGATAACTTGGTTCTGCTGATTACTTAGAAGGTTATCAGTCCTGGTAGGAAAGAGAAAGAGGAGAGGCGGAATCTTCTGTTCCGTTATTTTCATTTATCTTAACAACCTTAGAGGAAACAGTCTTTTTATTCTCAACTAAGCTCCAGAATAAGGATGCATTTAGATGGCAAAAGCAAATATATGTTTGAAACGTAAGATAATAAATATTAAACAAAAGCAATATAAAAATGTACCCTCCAAATAATAGATCCACTTGTATTAAATGCAAGAACATGCCCATCCACCAAGCAACATATAACTGTATAAGAAAAACCAGAAGAATATTAAGAAAAATAATAACAATACGCAATCTTCATGCAAGTATTGTCATAATAAACTTTCACATATCACAAAGGATGAACACATAGCCAAACAGTCAATTGAACCTTACATACTATTTCCATTCAGAGAATTGATGGCAAGAGACCCAAATACTGGCACTTCTAATTCATGCACCCACATAATAGAAAATGGGAATGCCTGCATTTGTTGAAAAATTACTTTTCTTTTCAGAAACAAAACATGGGACATAATAAGTTCACGGACAAAGACAGTGCATGAAATATACAAGCTAAAAGGTGTAAGGGGAATATGAGAATCAGTAATGGTTCAATTGAGTCAGAATGGGAGAACTCCAAGAACAAATAAAAATAAATTGTGACTTAATAGCGTGGAATTAGCAACCAAGTATCTTACATGAGCAAAAAAATTCTAGAGCTGGGAATGAAATTGGGTTAAGGTAGTGGCACCAATTACTATTGATGCAGGTAGTTTTACTTGTGACAGGACTATTGAATAAGATGTCACGGTTATTCAGGGCTAATAGTAACTGCATTACTGGATTTATAGGTATGCAAATACAATTTCTTCCTTAAAGTTTCCCTGTGATTGAGCTGATTTTTAAATCCTCTTACAAAGAAGAGCTTCACCTTTGAAAAATATATAAACATACTACATAATAGCACTTGCAGTTTGTTATACCGTTACTGAAATGGCTGTCATTTGGCCACCAGTAGAAGCCACATAAAGTATATTATTCATCTGCAATTAGTAAAGATATAACATGTGAGTGATCTCTAAAGTTTACTGAGAGAAGCACTTATATGGAGTGGAAAGCAGTAGACCAATAAAGCATCTCAATATACTTTTTTGAAGAAAGAAAGAAATTTATTGAAACAAAAACTTATAGTGGAAAAGAGTAGACCACAATGAGAGAAACACAGGCTTTTGATAAAACCAACGATGGACAAGGAGTCGACCACAACCAGACCCTAACTCAACAGAAAGAAAACAGAATACATTCAACTTACTGTATCAAAAAAATGTTTTGACAACTCACCTCATCTATTGCAGGAGACCCACAGATACTCCCACCACATGGAAGCTGATAAACACAGCAATGATTTTTATAATCTAGCACATACAAGTTACGGTCATATGACCCACACCTGCAGAAAATTTGTCACAAATCAGTCTATTTGTTTCCTTTTCCAACAAAAGAGAAAATCACAGTATGTAAATGGAACAATTGAGAGAAATTGCTCATTGTTGAAAATTGTTGAAACACTTAAGAATACAAAGATTACACCAACAAGCTCTTCTTCTTTTGATTGCATCACAAATAGCATTTCATCCTCCGTCCTAATATACAAGTTCATTACCTAAGAATTACTAACTTTATTCTAGTAACATAACTCGTAAGGGATTCTACTTTTATGATTGATGTCATAAACTCAATTACTGAAATATAAAAACCAATCACAACAGATGTATCAGTACCAACAGGCAAGCTGGCAGTACCTAAAACTATTTCCCTTTATTTTTTTATGCCAACTTCCCTTTACACCTGTGGCATGGTTTAGATGCTATAGAAAAGCTTTCTACTGGAAAATACAGGACCATAAATGCTGGGGATGAACAATTAACTTGGGCATGTGAGCACTTTTTTTAATTAATTTGAAGAACATTAAAACCAAAGCAAACAAATATTTATGCTACATAAGTTGAAGGGGAATCACATTCTTAGTGTCAGATGACTAGTTCCTGATTTCCATTCTTTTATATCGCACTGGTTGTTTACAGATATAGTTACTTCTAGTCCAAAATACATAGAATTTATGGAAGAAATACGAAGAAAAGCAGGAAATAAACTATCCTCTGAACAATTAGCACTACAAGTGAAACAATGCTTTTCTCATTTGAAGAAAAATGCAAGAGGCAGGTTCAAAACATTACCAGATCAATTGTCTTTGACTGTCTATAATCGGCTGTGACTTTACCTTCATGATATAAATGCATCAACCATAAGAGCAAATAAAAATAATAATAATAAATGATATAAGGCTTTCTCAAACAGTGTGTATGAGTGCGTGAGCACATATATATTCCTCTTGCCAAATCACTCTGGACAATTTATTCATTGAATGCTGTAAGCATATCTAGTCCAGATCCACAGTTGGCAAAACATGAAAAATATCAGGCAACAGAATGATTCTACATATAATGTAAAGCACAATGCAAATGATCAAAATATAAATAAATAAATAAAGTAGCATATATGTGTGCAGTGGAAAAATAAATGAAATCAATGTTCATGCAAATGAAAAGGTAAAGCAAAAAAGAAGATATATAATAACCAAAAAAAAAAGCTTTAGAGCAAGCATACCTCACCAGATGTTTGGAAAGTCCAGCATATGTTACCATTCAAAGAATCCAGGAAATATATCTTCCCTTTGTAGCATCCAACTACAACCTGAAGCAGTAACCTAAATAAGAAAGATTGAAATGCCCTATGGTGCTAATTTGCAAATAACATATGAAGTTCAATGCACAGCAGACAGTGTTATGCCGAGGACAACCTGAGAAAAGTCACCAAGAATTGCTGCTGAACATTCTACACGTCCTTCAAGTTGTAACTCCCATTGGATGGAACCACTGGAGAAAATTATATAATAGTACACTTCTAAATAAATAAATATCTCATGCGGAATGGTGAAGATTTGCAGAAACATTCTTGGTCAAAATGAAATTATATTTCTACATGAACACCTAAATTGCTATAAGTGCTGGAAAGAATCAATATGTTAGTATATTAAGGGCCAAATGTCCAGTCTTGCATAAAGGGGATACAACTACTGTCACTCATAGGGAATATCAAGAATCCAGAATGTCAGAAGCTCCAACAGAGATGCGCACCATAAGGATGAGAATGACCACTCAAAAATTCCATATGACATCTATCATGCGGTAAAGCAATAAAATCCTGTGAAATTGCAAAGGATTGTAGCCCAAAATGTGACTACTACAAGAGAGTTCTTACCTTCTGGCATTAACACACACAAACTTTTGTGAGTGTGATCCAATAAATAAGTAGATATCCTGGCCTTTACAAACAATAAGTGGTGATGCGTCAACGCAGGATCCCATGTCAACTTTCCACAATTCTTCCAAATGCACTTTTAGACTTTTTGGGACAACCACAGAACTAGCCGCTTGACAAACATCATTCACCCTGGAACTGCCCTCATACACAACTTTGTTGCACCTGCTGAAAGAACATGTCATGCATTTTTGCATAGAACTCCATGGATACCCATCTGCTGGACTAGTACTCCCTGAAGCAACATTTATACTTGAATCGGCTTTCAAGCGTTTAGACATAACTGCTTTATTTTCATTCCTTCTAGGCAGAGTTTTCAACTGTTCAAGATTAACAGCACTAGGAGTGTCATAGAGGACATGAAACATGTTCTTTCCCCTTTCCTGATTCATCTCGGATTCAGAATCCACTTCAACTTTCATACTGAATGGTTCTTTTCTCTCTAGAAGAGCCATAGAAAGCTTAGATGGAGTTGGAAAGCTATATATCAATCTCATATCAACTCCTATATTGTTAGCAAGATGTGCAGCAGCAATAGAATCTCCACCAATCATAAAGAAATCATCATCATCGGAAACCTCTTCAGTCATCATTAAAACACGACTAAAGGCCTGAGAGAAAATTGCGAAAGGAAATAATCTTAGTTGAGAAAACAAAATATTATCATTATCTTAAAATAACAGCTTAATCGTCATGCTATAATGATACACATAACACAGGAATTTTTAGAATTGAGAGAGAGAGAGAATTAGGAAATGTCCACTTTCCTATCACAATTTGATATGTTGTTGCTTTTAAATACTACTGGAAACAATTATGATCCAGAAATTTGGAGCAAAATGCACAGGCCAAAATGCCTACAACATCCTCTATATGACATCAACAGGAATGAATAAAAGGTTTATTATACTAGGAGGACTAAAGGGAAAACCTTTTTAATTACTTGCAGTAGATTGCTTCTCCCAATATGACCAAGCTCATCTTGGATATGTTTTGCCACAAATACTGAATCTGCTAACAAAGCATAGTCAACTTTTCCACTAGTAGACACAGGAAATGATTCCATTATAACAAAGTGGCCAGGAATCATTGCCAGTGGAAGTTTGTCAACCATCCAACTTTTGATGGAAGATCTGAATATTTCATCAGGTCTTCCCTCCTTTAACATTATAAATGCTACAAGTTGCATAAGTTCCCCTTGACCATTACGAAAAACAACAGCAGCATCAGTTACATCTGGATGTTCCACCAATGAATGTACAATTTCTTCTAAAGCAATACGCTGCCCATTGAGCTTAATAGTGCGGTTCTTCCTTCCCAAGAAAACCAAGTCACCGCTATGAAGTTGTTTGGCGAAATCACCAGTTTGAAAATATGATTGACTTTCGTGTCCATTTACAGAACTGGAACAAACAGAATCTGGAGGTAATTTTACAGTGTTCAAAGGAGCAAAAGTAGAATCAGAATAGTATCCAGAAGCATTGCAGGGACCAGCAACAAAAATTTCTCCTTCATTGAGTACATCATCATCATTAACAAGCACAACATCACAACCAGCTATAGGTATACCAATTGGAACACTTGTTAGCGTCTCTGTCTCCAAAATCATTGGCAACCTCTTGCAGTCAAAATATGTACAATCACCTGACACCTTGAATATAACAATTTTCGTGTCAGCAACTGACATATTTACCATTAACATTGGAATGCCAGAGAAGTAGTTGAGATTTCACAAGTAAAACCACTCTAACTGATATTGATAATGAAATGAATAATAGCATCTTTCTCAGTCATGCTAACACAGGCTTTACATATTTTTTTTCTTTTTTTGGTCTGAAGGCTTTACATAATTCAAAAATATATAGTATATATCAAAGCCTTTATAAAATTTGAATGCATTTTTATACAGATTAGAGCCAGAACATCCAGGGATATAAGAGATGATATTCACAAACAAAATGATCCTAAATTTCGATGGTTATTAAGTCTGACCTATAAATAAAAGCACATAAATTCCAAAACTAGTTCGTGGTCATAATTCTCGGCGTGCACCAACAAGATGTTAGTGGGAACTATCAGGCCAGGCCCACACTTTGCTTTGGACCCCCTCACAATATCTACCTAGCTATTTGCTAAAGTTTCTGGTCTCCTAAATATTGTAGGATCCAGCAGGTGGCCCCAGTTTGGAGCCCAGTCTGCAAAGTGGGTTTGGGGAATTTCTGGGTATCAAAAGAAAAAAATACATACATTTGTATGTTTTAGCGGACAGAATCAAATACTCTTCCTACTCCAATGCATATCAAGATTAGCATTATAATTCAACACAAGAAAAATGGAGCAGATAAATCAGTAAAAGAAGGAAAATGAGTTAAAAAGGAAAGCAAGTCACTTCATATGCATCCAACCAGAGTATGACTTGATCTACTCTGTTGGAGATCAAAGCTAATCAAAAGAAAAGAGTTCAATCCAAGGGAAGTGCTAAATTTTTACCTCCGTGCTCCCATACAGATTCAAAATAGAGGTCCTTGGTAATCTCTTTGACAGCATATCCCACAAGGATAAAGGCAAAACTTCACCGCTTAGCACTAACAAATTCAGTGAACTTAGAAGCTGCTGGTAGTCTCGACCTTGCAAAGCTGGAAGGATTACTCTCATCAGTGATGGAACAGCAGTAAGTCTATTGATAGAATAAGCCTACAAGAAAACTCCCAACTGAATAAATAAATAAATAAATAGCTAAAAAGAACGTAAGATACGTGTCATGTACTAAGATAAGTTTTCAGCATAAGAAATTTGTTCATAGAGTCTAAGGTTTGCATAATCAGCTTTTGGCATAATCAAAAACGTAAGAGCTATTTCCTTAGACAAGTAATGAACATTTTAAAGGAAAACTTCGTTTTATGAGCATTAATGAAATGCTTATCATAAAGGTCTGAGTAAATCAGTTCCACATGCTCAATACGATGGAAGCTATTACGGATTGTAGCATGGATATTATTACAGTAAGACCTAGTACAGGAACTACAAGCAAAGTTCAAAATAATATATGTTTGGGTCAAACGAGATACTTTTGGTTCTGCAATTCAAAATTAGTACTTTGCAGTAAATATAGCCTTCACTGCACATTCTTTTGATTGTTATCAGAGTATAGAATATTAAAACCAGAATATGAGCGAAAAGTCTGTGAGCAACTAGAAGCAAATATGGCTTGAATCTCACAGCGGAAAAGGATGCGAGCCATAAATTTTCAAAGGGACGGTTTCCTATTTCTGTTTTCTTCCCGAATACTTTTGTTTTCCCTAATCAAACTAATCAAGCAATTTCAACCCATATGCGCCTGCTATGAATCCAAGAGATGTGTTTTCCCATAATCCCTCCCAAAACAATAAAATTTCACATGTCAATACCACAAGAAAAATTACCCCTAATTATATTAATGAGTCATTGCTAGCCAGTTACCTTCATGAAATGTAGTATTTTAATAAAGTTCCAATCCTAGTTCAAGAATATAATCCAATTTCGAGAAAGCTAAACAAACAATAAGCAAGGGTCATGTACCTGTAGAAAATCGAGAATGGAGAACACATTCTGTTTAAGTTGATTGAAAGGAGGTATGACCAAAGTAGAACCAGTAAGAATAGCACTAAGAAATTCTTGCAAGTGATCAACAAAGCTTATTGCTGTCTTGAACAACAAAACCTCCTCTCCATTCAATGGATACAATTCTTGCATCCACCGAAACCGATTCCAAAGACCTTGTTCAGTTCCACAGACACCTTTCGGCTTCCCTGTCGAGCCCGAAGTGTACATTACATAACAGAACAGCCTCTCTTTCTCACTCTTACGCTGCTCTCCATCACTCACTGTCACAGACTCCACCACCCATGGAAAACCACAGAAAGCTACGATTGGAATTCTTTTCCAGCCAATTGGAGTCCAATTCGTAACCAAACGGCGTCGTGCAGGTGATAATGAGGTCGACATTGGCCGAAGCAACGACGGAGAGCAGCCTCTGTTTTGGCCAGGACGGGTCCAGAGGCAGAAACGCCTCGCCGCGAGAGCACGGAGACTATGTTTTCCACCGACGGCGGCATGTATATGCCGAGAATTCTCGGCCTGAGCTCTGACGAAGCTGAATTAAGGTTATTGCGACGGAGCTGCGAAGCGAGAGAATCGACGGCGGAGATTAACTCTGCGTACGTGAAGGAGCGGTCGCCGTCGTAGAGGGGTTGGACGGTGACGGAGGTGCGGGTACGACGGCGGTCACCGGAGGCGTATATGACTGCGATTTTGTTGAGGTTTTGGGACGCTGCTTTGGAGAAGTGGTGGAGTATAGAACCTTCATGGCTTCTCATCTCTCTCTCACTGAGCTGATCTCAGTTTTGGACTAGTATTTCTCTTTTTATATTTTCTAGTTTCTACAGCGAAAGAAGGAGGACTCGTGGCGCTCCGCGGCTGAAATGACTGGTTCAGTTAAGTTTGCGGTGAAATTCTTTATTACTTTTCAGGAAATTTTCTTTTTTTCTATACCTCACCGCTTGAGTTAACTCCAAGAAAATAAAATTTCCGAACATTTGACTCATGAAGAGAGTTGGGAAACGTGTCGATCCTGGCGATAAATGTGATTTTGGTTGAACAAGCATAGAGGCTTCTCAAATCCAATCCCAACTAAGAGCATCTCCAACAGTAGGAATTACTTTTTAGTTAAATTTAGCTGAAGATGTGAAATATAAATATTGATTTAACAATGTTACTCCAGCAGCTATTTATAAATAACATAATAAATTTTAGGGGAAATGATCATTTACCCAATTTTAGGCACCAAATTGCCCACTTGCTCCACTAACAATTTTTTAACCCCATTTATCCAAAACACTCTAAGGGATTATTTCCCTAATACCCAATTAATTCTTTTTTTATTCTTTTTATTTTTATTTTTTGGACTTTTTTGTCCTCTCCTTCTTTCTCACTTAGACTCTCTCTCTCTCTCTCTCTCTCTAGACGACGTCGGATCTCTCTCTCCCTCCCTCCATCCCTCCAGCAGGTCGCCCACGACGCCGGCTCTCACCATCGCCGCGCCGAAACTTGTCGTTGTGCTCTCCGCGGCCAGGCTCGACACCAAGCCGAAGGTCCTCGTCGCTGAGAAGCTCGGTGCGGCCGGGTTGGACCTTCTGAAGGAATCGACGACCGCCAGTAGAATCGGGTACGTCTTCGATTTGCTTCTGTCTCTGTCGCCGGCGACTGATCATCACGGAAATCGCAACTTGATTGTATCTCCGATCCCGGGCTGCAACCGGAGTCGTTGCAATCATAGTCAAATCAGTGTGAAGGCAAACGGTCAACCGGAATTGTTGCAAAACGACTGGAATTGTGGGCAAAATCGTCAATCGGAGTCGAGATTATTGGGGGGCAATAATGTGTCTTAATTGTTATAAGGGTTAATTACATATAAGTGCGTTTTAGAATGTTTTTTTAGCCATAGGGCCACCAACTAGTTTTTTCCCTCTTAAGGCCACTAGATTAAAAATTGTGTTAAATTTTAGATATAAAAAACTAACATATTTACGTAAATGCCACTAGAGTAAAAAGTCAACAATCACTCTCCCCCTCTCTCCTCTCTCCGGCGAGGTCTCCTGCCGACTTCCGGCAAACTCCGGCTAGTCTCCTGTTGACCCTTGGCCTGACAAGGTCTCCGGTGACTTCCGGCGAGGTCTCCGGCGACTACAAAAGCTACTGTCACTATCATGAAAAGCTACCGTCACTAGCAACAAAAGGTACTTATGTGAGATTTCCGGCAACCTCCGGCGATGTCACAAAAGCTACTGTCACCAGCAATGAAAGCTACTGTGACCAACAAAAGCTACGTTCCCCAAAAACCAAAAGCTATTATCCCTACCAACAACAAACACTACTATCACCAATACCAGAAAACTATTCTCACTAGTAACAAAAGCTACTCTCACTATCACCAAAAGTTACTCCCATCAATGCCAAAAGCAATAACCAAGCAGAACGAAAACTACTAACAAGCATAATAAACGTTACTCCTAGAGACTGAGAAAGCTATTCTCATAGACTAACAAAGCTATGAAAATGTAAAAGATACAACTAAACTTAAAAGCTATTGTAATCGAGAAAATAAATCATATTTAATGATACAAAAGGTATGCATGGTTCAATAATATAACTATGTAAAAAGCTACTACCATAGTTGTAAAAAACCACTAACATAGTTGTGAATATCTATTACAATAGTTGTATAAAGCTACTATCAATGTTGTCATGCTACTGTCATTTTTCAATGGTGACTCTCTAAACCCATAGGCATAATTTTGCCACCTTCAGTGCGAGACTTCATTTTAGCATTTCTTGGTTGGTTGAATGATCTCTTGGTCAATGGAGGCTTCAATATCCAAATTCATATGATTTTCGAAATCTACTACTGCAAATGCAAAGGAGAAGAGTTCTGCAAGAACAAACATATAACAAAATATTAGTATTTGAAATGAAAACTTAAAACTGCAATGTACTGCTGCACCGCAAACGCGGCACTCTTTATCAATTGAATAATAAAAAAAAGCAATTTTAAAAGCAACTGAAAGAGGTTCAGAAAGCTACTAGAACACATATACAAAACTACTGGACCAGTAATAAAAACCTACAGACACAGGTACCAAAAGCTACTATAAAATACGTACAAAGCTACTTGACCAGTAATAAAAAAAAACTACTGATATAGGTATATAAAGCTACTATAACACGTGCAAAGCTACTTGAACAGTAGTAAAAAGATACTAACATAGGTACAGAAAACTACTATATCACATGTACAAAGCTACTAGACCAGTAATAAAAAACTACTGATATAAATACTGATTACACAAAACCAGCTTATTATACATGTTGGTAGTGTAACAAAAATTTCAAACGAAATGCTAAATATACGAAATCACAACAAGAAGAAAATCAAATTTCATTCAGCTTGAAAAGATATTAGCATAGGCATGGATAGCTACTATCATTATGTTGAAAAACCACTATAATAGTCATAGAGAGCAACTAACTTGAAATCAATCAAAATGAAAACATAAAAGTTACTGACATCAGCTTGAGAAAATACTAACATAAGCATAGAAAGCTACCATCACTGTATTGAAAAGCCACTACAAACATCTTGTCCCATCCTCTCGGCACCTATAATCACACACATGACCTAACTAAACTAGAATACCCTCCCCATAAATTCCTCATTAATCACACAAAATCTCCATACTTATTATTGCATAAGCATCAAAACACACACGTCCACAACTAAACTCTAACAATTAGGCTGTCTTTATTTCTTAGCAAACCTTGCAGAAGGATAAAAATGGTTGATCAATGTGCTCTCTGATAATACAATATACATTATTTCAATTGAATATAATACACACAACATTATAAATTCTGAAAACAATTTGAAATCTTCAATGCTCACTACCAAACTCAAGGAATAATAAAAGAGAATAGTCAAGCACGTTTTGTCTATGGCAGGTGATAGAATTTATTGAAGCCATTAAAAACTCATCTAACCTATTAGCATACCCAGGCTAAACTTTGTCCCCTCATTGTCCAGATCTATACACTCACATCCAGTCCATATTTTAAATCAGGAAACTCCAATTTGTTTGTGGAACTCCTCCCTGTAATTCATCACAACCACAAAAGCAAACACTGCATAAGATTAAAATAAGAGCAACGACACATTGACACTACAGAGATCACTCAATACAAATCGAAAAGTAAACAAAAAAATTGTTCTCACATGAAGATGAAGAAGGCTACAGCAGTACGCTTCAAAGCATTAGCATCCTTCTTGCTTACTTTCTAAAAATTTTCCTTCTTCAGCGTCTTTTTTGGTTCAGCCTTGGCTTTCAGCAACTTTAAAAAAAACACACGAGAAATTAGACAAAGAAAATCTAATTTCACAGAAACTCCTCTAAAGCATCTAAAGTGACTGTGAAAACTGAAAACAAAAGGCATTATGCAGTTCAAAAACGCAAAGCTTATAGATAATCATTACAGAAACAAACAAAAAATACACAGATTCGAGAAATTAGATGAATCATAGCTAATTTCAGAAAAATCGAAGTCAAACATCAAAATTAAGTAGCAAAAGTCTGAGAAAACTAAACTGATTGTAAAATAAAAATGCCTTGTGCATTCCAAAACCTCAAAGCAACAAGAAAACCGTCACAAATCAAATAAAAGAGAATATCAAAAACGAAGCACAAAATAGGAATCAAACCACAGAGAAACTAATTCCATAGCTACACTAGCTAAACACGAAGATTAAACAAAGCAAAAATGCTATGAACAAAAACAATCAAAGATGAAGGCGTAAGAAGTTACTCAACCACAAGCTTCTTGCTCGCAACCACGAGCCGTCATATTCTTAACGACGTTCTGGAGGAAGATGAGGACAACCGGAGCTGGAGGAGAAACCAAATAAGGAGGTCGCCTACGGGGAACAATCTGAAGGAGAAGCGTCACCGATTGATGTGCCTGCCGGTCGCCGGTGATTCCGAAGATCAGGGACTGGTGCCGGAATCTCATTAACAGAATCGGAGGAGGGAGACGCCGGAGCTACGATGTGTGTGTGTGTGTGTGTGTGAGAGAGAGAGAGAGAGAGAGAGAGAGAGAGAGAGAGAGAGAGAGAGAGAGAGAGAGAGAGAGAGAGAGAGAGAGAGAGAGAGGATAAGATTGAATCAATCTTTTGGCCCGATGCGGTTAAATTTCGATGCAGTTACATTTGGTTTGTGGTAGGGCAAAATCGTCAGATAATGAATAATCTGATAATGCAAGTGGCCTTCTGTGTACAAGAAAAACTATGTGGCTTTATGGCTAATTAAAGTTTCAAACTGACACTCATGAGTAATTTTCTATTGTTATAAAGTCTCTATAATTGTGTTCAGTGATATTTTCCTTTGTGATAAAGACTGCTTCTAATGTGTTTTGGTATTTCTGATATATTATTGGGCAGCAATAATCTGTTTATTGCGGGGCAATAATATATTTGTTTTGTTATTTTTTGCATGAATATGGGTGATCCTTTTGTTGTTAGGTGCATTTATTCTTGTTAAGAGGCCACCCGGGAGGCCTAGGGTGAAGCGGTTCAAGTGAAGTGAAGAGTGTGAAAAAAAACCAATTCGTTGTGGACTTAAATTCACCAAGTAATGAATTTGAATACATGTACTTTTGTAAACTAATTCAAAACCAAACTGAGTTACTTCTGACCATCTATAAAAAAATTATTGGGGGGCAATAAACGTTTTATGATCCCCCAATAAACCTAATTATGTTGGTTAATGAATCTAGCAGCATTTTGTGGAAATGACCTATGATAAATGAACCACAGTTAAGACATTATTGTGGGGCAATAATCTGTCTATTGCCTCCCAATAGACCACCCCAAAAATCACCAGTTTCAATCATTGACAGATTATTGTATTTTAATAAACTCAAAACAACATAAGACTTATCAAAACTCTAATTTCAGTGATTAATTAACCACAGTTAAGAAATTATTGGGGGGCAATAATCTGTCTATTGCCCCCCAATAGACCACAGTTTTGACGTAGTCTGAGACCTGCAAGCGAAGCCCAGACTCGATTCCGGCTTGAAGCTTCGGAGCTTCCCGGACATCTGACAAACAAAACTGGTGAAGCCCAGACCCGATTCCGGCGTGGAGAGTTTCTTGGACATCTGACGAACAAAACTGGTGAAGCCTAGAGGGGTTGGGATCGTGGAGTTGGATGGCATCATCCTCTGGTGATCCGACGGTGGGACAGAGCGGCAGCGGTGGAGGCCGACATCGACGGTGGAGTAGTGGACGTGGTGGCTTAGAGAGAGAGAGAGAAATAGAGCCTGAGACGAGGTTAGAGAGAGAGAGAGAGAGAGAGAGAGAGAGAGAGAGAGAAATCAATGAGGGGGAGGAGAGAGAGATATGAGTGTAATTTGTTAATTAAAATGAGGGCAATACTGTCAAACACTGTTAGATTGGGTAAATGAGGTTAAAAAACTCTTGGTGGAGTAAGTGGGCAATTTTTGGGCTAATATTGGGTAAGTGGTCACGGCCCCTAAATTTTATCGAATCATAAACTGACATGTGGACAAAAGAGGAGAGAGAAATATAACTTTTGCTTTAATTATGCAAGATTTTCTAGCTAAATATAGCTAGCTATTTTAACTAAAGCTAAATTTAACTTGGGTATAACTAGTCTGTTGGAGTTGATTTTTGCTTAAAAAATAGTTATATATAACTAAAAATTGAATTTAGCTAGTCTGTTGGAGAGTAGTTACCAATGTAACATGTTTAACTCGTTTCATAAACAAATTTAATTTTTGCCAACACATGTCCTCCAAATTTTCTTCGGCAATTTTCTTGTGTTTGCATGCAGGGGTCAGATGGACTCACTTCGGAGTATGATTGTTCATATTCTATCAACTTGAAGTACAAGTTGATACTTATTGTTATAGCTAGTTTGGGACTGTTGTGACTTAAAAAAATAATAATAATAATAAATAAATAAATAAACAAATAAACAATTGATATAGATGAACAAGTAGATATAACAATTGATGGAAATATTCATGAACACATCAATTCTGCATGATATGGATGAACGCATCAACAATGTTACATGACATATAAAGATATGTTGGAGAGATTTACGCAGTACTGTTCTTTCGCATAGATCTCTTCCTCTTCTTGTGTTTCATCTTCTTTGTAATTTCATCATTCCCTTTCCATTTCAGTTCACCCCACTCAAATGTCAGACCACATAAGTCGATGGAAACAAGTGAAGGAGTTCTATGATGCGCAAAAGTCTACAAAGCTTTGTTAGGAAATTCGGGTCACCTTCCGAATTCCCTAGCCTAAGACCGAAACCAAGTGAAGACAGTAATCACAAACTATGCAAGCAAACACAAGATTGTTGTCGAGGCTAGGTCAAACAGTTGACCTACATCCCCGGATGATGATGGTGGATCCACTAAACGAGAAAAAAATTACAAACTTTTGAAGAACGTTTTGGTTTTTCCACTCAAATAACCTCTCTCCTCACAACCCAAATTCTCAATAGAGAATTCCCAAATACACCCAATCTCTCAAAGCTTGCAACTCTCAGAATCTCTCAAATTATCAGAATTTTCAATTGATCCACACCTAAAGATATACCTTTAAGGTCCTATTTATAAGCACACAATTACTGCTGAAATGCTTATCCCAAAATTAATTAATAGAACATATCTTAATCCATCCGGAGAAACGGCCACATCCGTTTCCAAACAATAAGGTTCCAAGGGCTGTCCAACAGCTTCACAAGTATTTTGTTTGAATTAGATGTTATCTTTCTTAATTCAGGAAATATTTGTTTGAATTAGATTTTAATTTTCTTATTTCATAGCAGATATTATTTGAATTAGACATTTGTTTGATATAGAACATAGTAATAGAAATACAAATTGAGAAAATTAATCCCTAAGTTCGTCTTTGCAGGGACCTTATTTCTACAGTCATGAGCTTGAACAAATCAGGCGATATGTATGGCATATTAGACATCAACAATGTACTTGTCGATGTTGCCAATAATTTCTCCCTCTTGATGATTGCAGACAAGAACGCGACAAACTATCCTGGAGAATTCTTGATGTACCCAAAAGCTCTAAACAGATTAGCTTAGCAGTTGCATCCACAAGAGAATCCCTACCCACAAGAGTTTTGTAACTTCCAAGACCTTCTCAGCAAAGTGGAAGACCTGTAAGTATAGACTTGATTAGTTTTCTATAGTACATTAGAAGTTTGATAATGTTTGATTAGTTTTCTACAATAAAGGACATCACAAGCTAGCTGCATATTAGAGATTAAATAAAAAACAATTTCAGCTGATACAAAAAAACAATTACTAAGTTGGAAAAATAAAAAAACACTTGCTGAGTATATAGAACCGTAGGAGAAACAAAAAACAATTATTAAGTTATGAAAAAGCGCAAAGAACTATTGCAATTTTTGTTTTGTCTCATTACTCACTTATATGCATGCAAGAAATAGCTGCAAAAACTTCAATACCATCCATCTCTACTAACTTCAGCAGGAAAAGGTTTACTAATATATCAGGCATATGTGCAAATTGCACTAGAGGCAAAGAAAAATGCAGATATATGGGGAAGATTTTGAAATACTATCAAGCACATCAACATAGAGAACAAGGTTAAAGACAAGGGGCACTATGAGAGTGTTTACATTAATTTATGCAATATATTAAGTTGGAGTCTCAAGGATTTAATCTGAGAAGAAACTCATGTCATTTCTCGAAAATTTATTAAGTAAAGAAAAACAAAACAAGTGGGATGGAGGACAATGTCTCTTGTACAACTTCTTTATTCCAAGCTATTAGTTAATAAATCAAAATCAAATACCATGTAGATCTGAATAATAATTAACAATGAGTTGAAACAATGAACACATGGATAATAAGACCTCGAGAACTTCAATGAAAATGAAGAAAAGCACAGCCATAGAGTTACTGACCAAGGTTAAGGAACGATATGTGGAGCTGCAACAAATAAACAAACCTTACTGACAAAAAAGAAAAGGAAAAAAGAACGGTGTTAGATTTCAAATCCAAATGGGGATGATCTATCAAATATCAACAATATCTCATCTCAAGCATTCAACTTTTTATTCTTACAAAAAAAAAAAATACAAACAATAAAGTGTTGTAGAGTCATCCTCATCTGATTGATAACTTCCTCTTAGTATTTTTTGTTGAAGAGGATATTAATAAGTTATACTCTAAGAAAAATGATATTGAAATCAAAGAAAATTTCTTGACATCTTAATAAATGATTTAAGAATTCATAGGATGGAATTTGAGTTTCTTACATTCGCAAGATTAATTCTTATCCCAAAATTAATTATTTCCCCCAAATTACCAGTAAACATTAAGAGAACACATCTTAATCCATCCGGAAAAATGACCGCATCCATTTCCAAACAACAAGGTTCCAAGAAGAAACAAAAAAACACTTGCTGAGTATATAGAATTGTATGAGAAACAAAAATCAATTACTAAGTTGTGAAAACATGAAAAAGTTCACAAAACTCAAGGCATCGGCAACTGAGAAAGAAAATGCAAGATCAAAAGTTTACAAATTCTCTAATTTTTCAAATTTATTTTCAACTACTGTTGAAATGCTTATCCAAAAATTAATTTTTTTCCCCCAAATTACCAATTAACATTAAGAGAACACATCTTAATCCATCCGGAGAAATGGCCGCATCCATTACCAAACAACAAGGTTCCAAGGAGAATAAAAAAACACTTGCTGAGTATATAGAACTGTAGGAGAAACAAAAATCAATTACTAAGTTGTGAAAACACGCAAAGAACTATTGCAAATTTTGTTTTGTTCTCATTACTCACTTATATGCATGCAGGAAATAGCTGCAGAAACATCACTACCACCCATCTCTACCAACTTCAGCAGAAAAATGTTTATTGATATATCAGGCATATGTGCAAATTGCACTAGAGGCAAAAAAAGATGCAAATATATGGGGAAGATTTTGAAATACTATCAAACACATTAACATAGTGAACAAAGTTAAAGACAACGGACACTATAAGAGTGTTTATATTAATTATAAAAATGAATACACTATGGACGTGCAGGAGTGCTACATTACTTCAAGAATGTACTGCAGCATCTGAATGATTACATGGATAAAGAGGTAACTCATTTACGCAGGTTTATCTTGGTATTATATTTTATAAGGAAAATTTACCCTATTCATTTTTCTGATAAACAGAACAAAGTAAGACAAAGGGCTACAATTGATGCAAAATACAAAGCTGTTGCAGCGGCTAGAGCTGCAGCTATAAAAAACCAAGCCAATGTTGAAACTGCAATTGAAGAAGCGATTGCTAAAATTCCTGAACCAGTAAAAGAAGAACAGTACAGTATGCAAAAATTAGTGGAAGAACTGGAAAACATGTTCTCAGATTTTATTCTAACCATATATATATTCCTAACTGATGAAGATATAGACCTGGGCATGGAGAAAAAAGAAGATGGATGCCCTGTTGTAACTATACAAACAGCACCGCCTCCTCCAGTGACAAATCAACAAGCTACTTCTCTACAAGGTGCTCTTCAGCATGACATCCCTCAGTAAAGCCAACCACACCAGCCTCACTCAACAAGCCACTCATCTGTAAGGCCATACAGCAGCCCCCTCCTCGACAAGCCACTCCTCAACAAGGGACTCCTTGGGGCGTTGATATCAAAGAAAAGTTCTTGGCATCTTATTAAATGATTTAAGAATTGGTGGGATAAAATTTTAGTTTCTTACATTTGCAAGAAGTCAATTGTACCTTACTTCTTAATAGATGTCTGGATTTACACTTAAGCTTATTGCATCGCGCATCATAAAAGAATTAGGAAACTTCAGTTATTTGAAAGATTTGGCTAAATATACAGCAAGAGTGAGTTTCTTTGTTGGAGAATCAGTTGAGCCTACACATGTGACATCTAATGAGTATGAACATGTTAACAATGTCATTTGTGGTGATCAAGTATGTCTTCACTGATGAGATTAAGAAGATATTTGAGGGTTTTATTAAAGAAGCAGCCCAAGAATGTCACTTTTTTTTTTGTCATTCTTCATCTTTCCAATTAGTCATAAATATACATTGAAATAATAAAACCCTATATTACTAGACATCAAAGTAGCTAAAAATTCATTAGATTAGTAGTTATTGATCCTAACTTGAAGGAGAAGAAACTCATATTGAGAGATAATATAAGTATCAATCATAAGACACGGATGAGCTATTAAGAATGTAGACGAGGCCGGATTATGTTCTAAATATATTGGCACTTGACATCTTAAATCATAGTATATACATATCATACTTTTTAAACCGACAACTGATCTCATTCATGTGTATTAAAAGAGCTGAGGATGAGGTTTTTTGGAAAGTAGATATAACAATTGGTGAAAATATCCATCATCACATCAATAATTATGCATGATATATGGATGAACGCATCAACAATTGTACATGACATAGAGAGATATGTTGGAGAGATGACATACACTTTCAAGGCGCTCCACTTTTTTGATATACTTGATGAAGCATCTAAAGATTATTTATTGAAGGTGAAAATATATGAATCAAGAATATATATTCCCGATGGAAGAATGATGATGAGATGCTTGGATAAGACTACTCTTTTGCGACATGATTAAGTATTTGTGTAAATATATTCAGTTGGAGTCTCGTGGTTTTAATGTGAGAAGAAAGAATAAAAAGAAGCGCACGCATATTCGTGGAGGGAACAATAGTTATTGCTAGAAGCTCATGTCTGCACCTGGGTGACTTAATTGTTTTACCGATTGTGAATATTCTACCTCTACATCATATGTTGGATTGTGTTGTATTTTCACAAAATAATAACTAAATAGACTTTATCGAGATCAAATCCAAGTTTAATTCCTACCATACCATCTTATGTTACCATTTTCTTGCACAAAAAAGTTATGAGTTAAATGAGGTCCAGTTGAGGATATTTAAAATTATTTCGTGAAAAATATGTAAATGACATCTTCACAAAAAATTACCAATATGTGGTACTTCTGTCTGAATTTATATGAGGAAGGCGCAAGAAGTTTTGAATGTTTACGGCTTGCATGGCTAGTCTCAAAAGGCAATTGATTTTGAAATGATTTTTTCAATGGTATTATCCTTGCTAAAAAAAATGGAAAGCTCTAACACTAAAAAAGAATATAATGTTACCTCTATGGTTGTTCCCTCTCTCTCAAACTGATGGAAGTTATCGATGTACTTCAACTTTCTTAGATTCCTGCAATGTCAATTACAATTTTAAGAACTTGTTGGTATGCTTACTGGTGTCTACTTTTAAGTCTTCATCTTAGAGCAAAATGATGGGGTTTCTTTTTTGGTAAAAACTTTATTTTATTTTATTTTTGTTTTTTTAAAGGGGTTTAGAACCTAGCTAAACTGGGAGACTCATCCCCACACCTGACTTATTGCATTAGAATTCAAAACTTGCATGGAAGGGGACATAAGACCAAATCAAATGAAAATTAAAGAAAGGAGAAACCAAATCAACTGTATACTTTAAAAATTAAGCATCATCATGATTAAGCATAATGACTTTAATAATGGATGCCCCACCACTAATTGATATAGGCTTAGTTTGGGATTGTTGTGCTGTGAGAAGAAACACTTCCGAACTTGCTGTGAGAGGAAACACTTCCGAACTTGCTGTGAGAAGAAGCAACTGAGGCAAAGTAAACTGTTTTTAAAAGTGCTGTGAAAACGAAAAGCAATTTCTAAGTGTTTGGTAAGTATCAAGGCAAAAGTGTTTTGGGTGGATATAATTACCAAAATAGGCATACATGCTAAGATATGCTATTAAAATATATAATTTTATTTTTTGATTATGTAGCTATACCAAATAAAAAAATATCTCATGTATTATTCATGTACCCTTGGTTGAACAGAATAAAAGATTTACTTTAAACTCTTTAATATGCATATTATGTTTTATTATTACACAAAATAAGTCTAGAATATTTGGATTAATTTTCCGACCATAGTTCAACGGGAACCATTACACAAAATAAATTAAAGTCACTTGAAATTGCAACTAAATGCTAAGTAGATGCATTCATTAGACTTTATGTAATTGCATTTATTAACACCTCCATTTCTTGTCTTCCCATACCTTCTCCATCATGTTCATTATCCTCCATCTCTTCACTAGTCTCTTCACTTGAGTAATTTCCACTTTCATCAAAATCAATATCTTGTTGAGCATATCTTCGTATGTAGTTATGAAGAACCATAGTAGCAATAACTATCTTCACTTGTTTTTCATAAGGAAAGTGAGGCATATCACGTAAAATACTCCATTTCTTCTTCCATACCCCAAAAGCATCCATACTTCACAAAACAAAACTTCCAATGTTTACAAACCTTCGAATTTCAAAGGGAAAAAATTACAAACAGTACCTGACCTTTGGCCCATTAGTAACTTTAGTACTTGACAAAAAAAAATTATCACTTTGGTATCTGAAGTTCGGAACCCGACCCAACTTTAGTACCTAAAACACTGTTGACCGTTACGGAGTTAGCCACCTAGCAAACTTTGAAGGGTATTATGGTCCCTTCACTGTTCGTCTTCTTCCTCCTCACGCTCTCTCAGTTTGTGTGGCCGCGGAGGGTTTTGATGAGGTCGCCGGTTTCGAAGTCCAAGAGATGGAGGGTTTTGTCGTCGGAGACGGAGACCATGAACTGGGAGTCGGCGGAGAAGGCGAGGTTAGAGACGCACTGGTCATGGCCCTCGAAGGTTTTGTCCATATAGTTCCTTCCTTCCCTGATTTTTCAAAATCCTCCACACACACACACACACACACACACACACCAGAAAACCCATTGCTTTCAATTTAGCCATAAACTCAATGCTTTCATCTCCTCCATCACCGACCCTCCAGAAAACCCATTGCATACCCAGAACACCGGACATGTAAGACGCCATCGATATTACCATCACCATTGACGGCAATAGAGATGCAATACACCAAGCAATCCAAACAATTCACAATCAAGACCGATCTCGTGTACAAAGTCAGACCACGAAACCAAAACCTCGTCGCCGTCTGTAGTTCAAAATCGTCCCCGAAGCCATTGCATCTTCCAGAAAAAGTGACGGTCCTGATTGTGCCACATCTTCCAGAAAAAAAGCCGTCTGCAGGTCAAAACCAAAACCCGGTCGCCGTCGCATCCCACCACCAATCAAGGCCCTAACTCCGATCCTCACAGCTTGGGAAACATCAAACAACATCAATCCAAATCTGGATCGATTACCCGACCTCCGCCATAGCCAATTCAGACCAAGATCACAACAAATACAAAAAGACAAATATAGATTGTCAAATCCCCGACTGGTGAGGGATCTGAGAATCAAATCAAATGGCGTCGTAGGGCCACGAAGGTCCAATTGGCCAGGCCTAGGAAGCAGGTCCATCTATCTGAGTCCGAGATCAAATAGCTATGTGTTGCTTCTCAGAAAATCTTTCTCCAGCAACCCAATTTGCTCGAGCTTGAAGAAGAGAGAGAGAGTGGAAATTAGCAGAGAGAGAGAGGAAAAAGAAGAGAGTGCGTGGTAATTAAAAAAAATTAAATTAAATTAAAAAAAAAGAGTTGAAATTACTTATATGTCCTTCAAGTTATGTCAGGTGGCTAACGCCATAACGGCCAACAGTGTTTTAGGTACTAAAGTTGGGTCGGGTTCTGAACTTCAGGTACCAAAGTGATATATTTTTTTTGTCAGGTACTAAAGTTACTAATGGGCCAAAGGTCAGGTACTGTTTGTATTTTTTTTCCAATTTCAAAATATAAAATGACTGTAGCAAGACAAGCATGTATATGTACTGGAGCAGCAAGATGAAAACTGAAACTTCAAAATTTTGGCAGGTTTTGGAGCAGCAAACTCCCTAAACTAATCATTCACAGCAAAGGAAAATTGAAAGAACCAAACTAACCATCATTAATAATAAACATGCAGCTGAACACCATCTTTAGAGCCAATGCAGACAAACTGTAACAAGATGGGAGCCTAATTCCACCTGTTCATCAAGTTTTTTGGATATTCAATTTACAAACTAAAATCTAAACCTATAGGGATTGCCACCTACTTTCAGAGATGAATCACACCAGTTTATAACAAGGATTAATTTCAGTTTATCCCCCTGAGGTTTGGGGGTGTCATCATTTCACGCCCCAAACTCTCAATTTCACTTTTTTACCCCCTGAACTTTCCAATTTTTGTCTTCCGTGTCCAATTTCTCTGATTCCGTCCAAATTGGACGTTAAGTCTGACTATTTGACCCACTTTGAGGCTAAAATGGTCATTTCAAGGCAAAAAAAAAAAACTCAAAACAAAAACTAAAAAAACTTTTTTCTTTCACTTTCAGTTTCTCTCTCATCTCTCTCTCTCTCTCTCTCTCTCTCTCTCTCTCTCTCTCTCTCTCTCTCTCTCTCTCTCTCTCTCTCTCTCTCTCTCTCTCTCTCTCTCTCTCTCTCTCTCAGAGATCTGCATCTCCAAATCTATCTCTCTCTCTCGACACATCCCTCACGCGCCTCGCCGCAGCCAACTCCTCCGACCCCTCCCCTTCCTTCGAGTCCACCTCTGCCTTCCTCTCCTGCTTCCCCATCTCCAAGTCCTCCGTCAACTCCCAAGTGGACTCACCGCTCCCACTCACCTCAAACCCTTCCTCGACCAAATCTTCGCCTCCATCTCTTACCTCGAGAAGCTAGTTGCCGAGAACTCCTACTCCCCTCGTCCAAAGTCCGATCGTCGCTGAAAGCGGACGACCCACAAAAGCTGAAGAAGATAGCAGCGACGGCTTACGACTACGAGAACGACCCGAGATAGGCCGACTACTGGGCCAACATCGTCATCCCTCCTCACATGGCCTCTACCCCTAACGCCGACGAGCTGGACCAGTTGGAGTGCCAAGTCACCAAAATGGAGGTGAAGATTCAAGAGTACCGAGCCACTGTACCGGAGCAGCTCAAGAACACGCTGCCTTCCATTATCGAAGCTCAGAGACCAGTTTCGGCTGATGGGTGGGAGCCTGGGACTTCCGGGGATCCGAATTCGGGTAAAGGTCTTTGCTTTTTGGGTTGTTGAGTTATGAGCACTGTGGGTTCTTAGATCTTTGTTGTTTCGTACATTTCTGTGAGTGAGTTTGGATTTGGAATTGGAAATTTGGGTTTTGTTCTTGATATGTGTATTTGGGGGTTTAGAAATTTCAGAATTGGAATTGCGTGTCTTTGTTTGTGTGTATTGTGTTATGAAAGTGAAGAACATTATTTCTGGTTAGTTATTAAGTGAGGAAAATTGTGGGCGGATGAGGTTCTTGGCCGCGGAGGAGGAAGAAGGAGGGGGAAGAGAGAGAGAGAGGGATTGATGAAGAGAGAGAAACCCCCGAACGTGAAAGAGAGAGGGTTTTTTGTTTTGGTTTTTATTTTTGGCTTGAAATGACCATTTTAGCCTCAAAGTGGGTCAAATAGTCAGACTTAACATCCAATTTGGAAGGAATCAGAGAAATTGGACACAGAAGACAAAAATTGGAAAGTTCAGGGGGTAAAAAAGTGAAATTGAGAGTTTGGGGGGTAAAATAATGACACCTCCAAACCTCAGGGGGGGTAAACTGAAATTAATCCTTATAATAATCAGAAAAAACTGTTACCTTTAGGAAACAAACCTGCCAATCATTATACACTTGCCTTTACTGAATTAAAAAGGCACAAACCTTAATTTTGATACACAGAGAACAGAGAACCTTAGCATCACAGAGAACAGGGCATCCTTAATTTTGATACACAAGTAGCTCCATATTTTCATAATATATCACTTTAACACTAGTATGCAGAGGTTTAAATATATACATATAATCAAGATACACATTCATTATCATGAAATTGGTAAAGTCATTGTTCAAGAAACTCCGCTGGGGCAGGACGATTCAAAGGCATAAAATTCGAAATTTTGAAAAGAAAAAAAAGAACATTAAAATGGAGATAGTAACAGAAACAAAAGGAAACCAGCATACCTTGACTTCATTGTACAGTTTCTTCTCCCAAAGATAGAGCTTGTGCAACGTAGAAGACATATTTTTAGACCTCATCATCAATTCTTCATCAAACCCCAACTAAGCAGGACCGGCCTCGGAGGATGATGCCTCATTGGAAGTAGAAGCTGCGACGACACTAGCGATATCATCTTGGAAGTAACTGAAAACCCCACACAAACAGGTCAAAAGTCAAATCTCTGCTAACTAAAGTTCCAATTCAATCAAAATCAAACTAAACGGACTAGCAAACTTCCATTCATAAAAACTAAATAAACTACTCATGTAGATCAAAGCAAGCAAAACTCCAATTTGTACCCACCATGTTTTCGATTATATGGATGCTTTCCCACCTTCTGCATCCTTGCGATTTCGTTACCCAACTCGGAAGCTCTCTAAAACTGAGCCTGAATTTCTCTAGCCACATCAAAAGCATCTCTAGAATCCGGCTTGAATGCTCCACCACCTCCACCGGAACTCCGGTGGTCTTCACGCTTCTCATCCTCATCCACAACCTTCTTATCCACCACATGTATGGAGGAGCCACGGATTCGGGTCTTGAAGACACAGAGAGATCTCTCGATGAGAAGATGTGTTTTGACGGCAGAGGAGGCTGGGAAGAGAGAATGGTTATGCTCAGCAACCCTATCCGGGTCAACATTAATTCTTAGAAAAGGTTGAGGACAGAATAGGAAAAGAGCGTAAATTTCATTTAATATATGTTCACTCCGTGTTTTCTCAAAAGCAGCTTCCAAAGCTGGTACTTGGTTGCTTCTCAATTTCAGCTTTTAGGAGAAGTTATTTGGACCAAAAGCAACTTTTAGAGAATTTACCAAACACTATACCATAAACTCAAAAGCAGAAGCATGATTCGGCTAAAATAGCCTCACAATTTAACCCTGCAAAATGTAGTTGTCAGTATAGGATAAGCAGGGATCGTTCAGTCCGGGGATTGTAGGGTACACCTACACAAAAAGGTCAATTAACAAATAAAAGAATAAAATGGGGGGTTTTGAATTTGGTTTCTAATCTACTTAAAATAAAAATAAAACAAATAAAACTATATACAATGATCGACTTCCCTAACCTAGACCAATACCACTAAGAAATTACTAATTGTAAAAACAGAAAATTCATTTCAACATGCTACAAAAATGTGCCCACCTTTAATGCCTAGATAAGAGCTCAAATGAAAAGCCTCAGCGGATCAATCCACTTATCTGATTCATTCTAATGTAGGCTTGAATCGGAAAAGTCCTTACCAAGCCTAATACTACTAATTTTCGAAAACACTCAGCGTAATTCTCTTAACTAGTAGTATTATCTAACCCTTGAATCAACTCACACGTGCAAATTAACCATTAGACATAGAATTTAACACGTAATTTCCAGAATCGTTTAACCATTGAACATAGTTTTTACCACTTTTTAGAACTAATTGCTACTTGTTTAACTCAGCGTCTTAACAAATAACAATTACTCTTGGCAAATTAAGAAAACACACAAGAACTCTCACCATTATTCTAGCATGCAAACTTATTAACCTAACTCTGAAAATTACCTAAACACGTAAAAGGGTACAAGATTGTAACATGCATCATAAAAGAATTCTCGAAATTAACTCAATAATAAACTGAAAATCTCAAAAATATTAATAAAAATATTCTGAAAATTCCATGTCTCCAATTACACAACTCACAAATTGAAACACACAAAACCGAAACAAAAATTATAAGTAGAGTCATAGTTACACTTTGAAGCTTTCCTCAGCGGCTTAGCAACAAGGTGATGAACTTGTCTCTACTATGGTGGTGGAGCGTCCTTGACTCAGCGCCTTAGAGCTTTGTAGATTGATGGATGGATGGTGGTCACGGTCTTGTAAGATATGGAGGTTTGAGGAGTGAATTGGGTAGTCTGGGAATGATCTTGGCTGGGAAGTGATAGGCAATGAATTATCTTGGTCAAGAAGTGATCTTGGCTGGGAAGTGATGCAAATTATGTTCTGGATGTTGCCTATTTATAGGGGAGCATTGGTTGGCTTTTCCAGCTGAAACGTCTCCTTTATGGCCTTAAATCCTCTCATAATGGGGCAATTCTTTTAATTTCCAAGCTGAAACGTCTTTCTCTTATTTATTTTCCAGCTGAAACATCTTTCTCTTTTATTCCTCAACTGAAACGTCTTTTCTGCTTTATTTCCCTTCTTCATTGCTTGGTCAACCTGATTTAATAAAGGGCAGAAAATTAAATTCTTTTAGAGAAAATAAAAAGAATTAAAACAATTTAATTTCAGAAAAATACTCCCATAAATTCTATCTTAAGGCCCACAGATTTGCATGACGGTGAGGAATCCTGATCCAGCTAGGATTCTTCATGAATTTAGCGTTTTCTGCCTATTTCACTCCAAACACTCTACAAGACTCTTAAAATGACACGATGACTCAAAACACGAAACTTAAGGGAGAAACAAGGCTAAAATGGGGCACATATTCAATAATATCGTTACACTTTTTGGTCCTATCAACTACCCCACACTTAGCTTTTGCTAGTCCCTTAGCAAAACAAAAATACAAAACAAAACAACGACTCGACAAAAAACAAGTAAATGACTCTACTTCCCCTAGCTGTTGTCTCAGAGACTCCAAACTCATGGCTTTCACGTTAAACACTTAATCAAAATTGCATAGATAATTCCATGGTTAATAAACCTGTGACATTCATATGACTAAGCAAGATATGGAGAACTTAAGTTAAACAGTGAATGATAGCATGTTTCGAACAAGTCCAATCCAAACTCACAGGGCATACTCTCGACTTTTCTCTCAGAAATGGGTATGCTTAAAAGCTTCACTCTCAAGTATATGCAAGAGAATAAATTGTAAGGCAACAAACAGCTTGCATATTTCATCAAGAAACGCATTTTGTGTAGAATTATTAAAGACCTCATGAAATGACTAAGTGCACAAATGGACCTAAACCATAAGCTCGACTGCGTACCTGACTCCACTAACCAAAGACAGCCCATCTCAAGGATCAAGTCAGCACTTAAAACAGGTTGTAATGGGGCTAAGCTAGGGTTTTCGAAATGAAGATTAAGGATACAAAAATCCTAAGGACCTAGCAGAGCATATAAGGACCACCTTATATCACCATTTTTGTGGGCCAATTATCATTGTTTTGGGCCCAACCTTCACTCTAACCAACATGGGAATGGACAAAGGCATAATTTTCAACTTTGAGCCTTCTACAAATTTGAAAGTCCAAAACCACACTTCAACAATTTCCCAAGAGTTTTCTTTTCAATTTTTCTTCTATTTTGCCGCTTTTCTTTCTTTCTTTTTCATTTTCATTTTCTTTCATTTTTTTTTTTACGGCAAATTTTTTTTTTCTCTTCTTTTTTCTTGGATTTTCCCCACCCCACACTTGTCTTTCATCGTCACCCCTACATACTATGTCATGCTCTACTAAGTCCCTAAGACAAGGGTAGAGATATCCTGTACTAAGCTCATGGTAGGGTAGTGAGGGTGATGAAACAAAGGTTTTCAACGTAGGCTCAAAGGGGTTCATTCTAAGGAGTCCCACGACGGGCACAGTTGGGGACACATGCTTGTTTGGCTATGGTGGTTACCCTAATGCCTTCTATCCTATCCAGGATCAGTGCATATTATGGCATACAAGTTTTGACAGTCACAACAGCCGAGTTCTAGTACTCTGTAGTCCATTAAAATCTATGGCACATGATCATTGGATTTTCAAAGAATGATGAGGTTTTGCAAATACAGCCACGAAATTCTAGAATTATCAGTTAAGCACTCAAAAAGAAAGTATTTTAGCTCAATAACTCACTTTGGGTCAAATGAATCAGACTTAATCCTAGCATGCTTAATGAACCAAGTTACAATCCTATCTCAAATCTTCATACAAGCATCACAATGTCGATTAACCACAGAATTCAATTAAGTCATATTTCGATTGTGAAAACCTTCAGCCATGAATTCAGAGACATGTTCATCCTAGACGTTAGGGGCATCCTAAGACTCAAACACTCAAAAAGACTATAAAACTAACTTTTTTGTTTTTTTTTTTTTCTTTTTTTTTTTAAAACCGAAAAAAATTCTGAAATAAAGGTGTAAACCCACCCCACACTTAGAATCTACATTGTCCTCAATGTAGGCAAAAAATATGGTATATAGACCCTAAATATGGGGGGCTACGAAAATAAGAGAAGGGTAAAATAAACAAACAAATAAAGACACAAGTACAATTCAACCGAAGCAAGTGAAGGGATAGAAATTTCAAACTCTCGTTGATGGCTCCTCCACAGCTTCGATTGAAATGGGTTGCCTCCCATGTAGCGCTTAATATTTATAGTCCTTCAGCCTGGACTCTTCTCCTTGTTCACACGTCATGGGGTGCCTCCTGGAGGGGTATCTCTTCCAATGTGTGCCCCACCAAGGACTCATAGTAGGGCTTGAGACGATGCCCATTTACCTTGAACTCCTTCCCCGTCTTCTCACTCTTGATCTCTACAGCACCATGAGTAAACACATTTGTAACTATAAATGGACCAACCCAACGAGAACGAAGTTTACCCGGGAATAGCTTAAGTCTGGAATGGAATAACAGAACTTTCTAGCCCACTTGGAAGCTTTTTCCGCGAATCATTTTGTCATGGTAGGCCTTTGTCTTCTCCTTGTAGATCCATGAAGCATCGTAGGCCTCATTCCTTATCTCCTCAAGCTCATTTAGCTGTAGCTTCCTATGTAGGCCCGCTTCATCATAATCCATGTTGAACTTCTGGACAGCCCACCAAGCCTTGTGCTCTAGCTCCACTGGAAGGTGGCATGCCTTTCCGTAGGCCAACCTAAAGGGAGACATCCCAATAGGCGTCTTGTAGGCCGTTCTGTAGGCCCACAACGCATCATCCAATCTCTGGCTCCAATCCTTCCTTGTCGGGCCCACTGTCTTCTCAAGTATCCTCTTGATCTCCCTGTTGGATACCTCTGCTTGGCCACTGGTCTGAGGGTGGTAGGGCGTGGACACCTTATGGGTTACCCCATACTTCTTCAGCAAAGCCTCGATTGTACGGTTACAAAAGTGAGAACCTCCATCACTGATTAGCACACGTGGCACTCCAAACCTGGAAAATATGTTAGTTTTCAAGAAACCTGCAACCACTTTTGAATCGTTAGTCCTGGTGGCTTTTGCTTCCACCCACTTTGATACATAGTCCACAGCCAATAGTATATATAAACAACCATTAGACGAGGGAAATGGGCCCATAAAGTCAATGCCCCAAACATCAAAAATTTCTACATTTATTATTGGGCTCATGGGCATTTGATCTTTTGGGCCAAGATTACCAGTCCGTTGGCACCTATCACAAGAAATACAAAACAAGTTTGCATCCTTGAAGATAGTGGGCCAATAAAATCCACAATCTAAGACCTTCAAGGCTGTTCTACGAGGCCCAAAGTGGCCTCCACAAGCCTCACTATGGCAAAATGATAGAATTGACCTATGCTCAGACTCTGGGACACATCTCCTAATGACTTGGTCACTACAATGTTTCCATAAATAGGGCTCATCCCAAATAAAGTGCCTAGCCATTTTCTTCAATTTATCCTTACTAGCTTTGGAAAGTGTGTCAGGAAATGTCCTAGTGACTAAATAGTTAACTATATCCGCATACCAGGGCACACTAACCTCTATCCCAAAGAGCTGCTCATCTGGGAAAGTTTCCTGTAGGGGCTGGACGTCCTCCTCGTGTACTATCCTGCTCAAATGGTCCGCCACCACATTCTCGCTGCCCTTCTTGTCCTTGATCTCTAAGTCAAATTCCTGAAGCAACAGGATCCATCGAATTAATCTGGGCTTGGCCTCCTTCTTGATCATCAGATATCTCAAGGCTGCATGGTCAGAGTAAACAATTACTTTAGAGTGCAATAAATAAGAACGAAACTTATCTAAAGCAAAGACTACAGCCAAGAGTTCTTTTTCAGTGGTGGAGTAGTTGAGCTGGGCGTCGTTGAGGGTCCGAGAAGCATAGTAAATAGCATAGGGCTTTTTATCCTTCCTCTGGCCCAACACAGCTCCAACAGCATAGTCTGATGCATCACACATAAGCTCGAAGGGTAGACTCCAATCCGGAGGGCATATGATGGGGGCCGTGGTCAACAACTCCTTGAGCTTTTCAAATGCCTTCTTGCAATCCTCATTGAACACAAAGGGCACGTCCTTTTGCAATAGGGCACACATAGGTCTCGCCACCTTGGAGAAGTCTTTGATGAACCGCCTATAAAATCCTGCATGGCCAAGAAAAGAGCGTACCTCCCTCACAGTTGTGGGGGAGGGTAAGTGACGTACAAGATCAACCTTAGCCTTATCTACCTCAATGCCCCTATTAGATATTATGTGTCCTAACACTATTCCTTGTGTCACCATGAAGTGACACTTCTCCCAATTCAGCACAAGGTTAGTTTCTACACACCTCTCAAGTATCAATCCTAGATTCTCTAAACAAGTATCAAAATCTTTACCAAAGACACTAAAGTCGTCCATAAAGACTTCAATAATATTTTCAATGTATTCTGAGAAAATGGAAAGCATACATCTTTGGAAAGTACCTGGTGCGTTGCATAAGCCGAAGGGCATGCGCCTATAAGCAAAGGTCCCAAAGGGGCATGTGAAGGTCGTCTTCTCCTGATCCTCGTGGGCTATGCAGATCTGGTTGTACCCACTATATCCGTCCAAGAAGCAATAGTAGGAATGGCCCGCTAAGCGCTCCAACATCTGGTCAATAAAAGGCAAGGGCATATGATCCTTCCTTGTTGTGGCATTCAGCTTCCGGTAGTCGATACATACCCTGTGACCAGTGACTAATCTCTGGGGCACTAGCTCATTCTCCTCGTTCTTCACCACTGTCACCCCAGACTTCTTAGGCACCACTTGCACAGGAGAGACCCACTTACTATCAGAAATGGGGTAGATCACCCCACAATCTAGCAACTTGATCACCTCGTCTTGAACCACCTTCATCATGGGCGGATGTAGACGTCTTTGGGCTTCTCTTGTGGGCTTGGCGCCATCTTCTAATAGGATCCGGTGGACACACGTGGTTGGGCTGATCCCCTTGATATCTGCCAGAGTCCACCCAATGGCAGTCTTGTGCTTCTTCAACACGTCCACCAACTTTCTTTCTTGCTCTACCTCCAGCGTTGATGATATGATCACTGGGAGGGTCTCATTTTCTCCTAGGTACGCGTATTTCAAATGCTCAGGGAGTACCTTCAATTCCAACTTGGGTGCCTGAACAATAGAGGGTAGCATTTTATTAGTAGAAACCGGAATTGACAAATAGGAAATTGACCTCTTTATAGGTTGAGCCTCCAGTGAGGCCACAGTCTTGATCACTTTAGGCTCCTCAACATCCCACTCAACCTTGGGGATAGGTTCCCCATTTTCATCATATCCGACCCCCTCCTCTAGGGTCAGAGCCAATTCATCCTCAACCATTGCTTCAGAGAAAACCTGCGCGAGTGAATCAACTACATCAATAGCAAAGCAAGGTTTCAAATCAGAAACAGGGTACCTCATGGCTTCAAGAATGTTGAAGCGTATAACATCACCATCAAACTCCATGGTGAGAGTCCCTTTGTACACGTCGATTTTAGTTCTTGCAGTCCTCATAAAGGGACGCCCTAAAAGTAATGGAGTGGTATTTAGGGGCGATTCCTCCATGTCCAATACGTAGAAATCCGCAGGGAATATCAGATGGTTTACCTGCACAAGAACATCCTCAACATACCCTTGAGGGTATTTGTTAGACCTATCAGCAAGTTGAATGACAACATTATCCCTCTTAAGAGGGCCTAGACCTAAGGACACATACAAATTATAAGGCATAACATTTATGGATGCCCCTAAGTCTAACATCACATTTTCAAACCTGGTGTCACCAATGATACAGGGAACAGAAAAACTCCCTGGGTCCTTCAACTTTGGGGGTAGCTTCCTCTGGATAACGGCTGATACCGTTTCGCTCATTTTCACCACCTCCTTCTCTCTTGTCTGCCTCCTTGTGGTGCATAGCTCCTTCAAGAACTTGGCGTATTTAGGCACCTGTTTGATGCACTCAATCAAGGGCATGTTCACTTGAACCTTCTTGAAGATTTCCAAGATCTCTTGATCAGATTTATCTTTCTTCGTCTTGGCAAACCTGCTTGGGAAAGGTATAGAAACAACTGGGTTAGTCTTAACTAAACCACTAGAGTTAGGAATTGTACCTTTGGGTGCCTCAGCTTGGGGCAAGTCAACTTCCACCCTTGTTGTAGCTGGGTCCTTCTCAACATCCTTCTTAGACACCTCCACAACGTCTTCTTCTTCATTATGGGCCGCTTGGGCCTTCTTGTGGGCTTTGGGAGGGTCAACTAGTACGCGCCCACTCCTAGTGATGATGGCTTGGGCGTGCTCATTCCTTGGGTTAGGCACTGTGTTGCTTGGAAGTTTCCCTGTTTCAGCAATCCGGCCCATGAAATCCACCACTTGGCCCATTTGATTCTTGAGCTCTGTAATATCCTTTGAATGGGTTGCCTGTCCTACAACCAAAGCTTGAGTAGCCGTGTTAAGTTGTTGTTGCCCCGCAGCAAGGGACTTCAACAGTTCATCATAATTAGGGGCATTCAAAGTATTAGAAACAGGAGGTGGAGGGACAGAATTGGGAATACCAAAAGCTTGAGGTACCTGAGGCCTCAAAAACAAACCTGGTGGGCGCTGAGAATTCTGACCTGGGCCTTAAGGTGGTCGCAAGGTGTTATCATTGTTGGCCCAACGAAAGTTGGGGTGGTCTCTGAGCCCCGGATTGTAAGTATTTGAGTAAGGGTTGTACCTCGGGCCTCCTTGACCTCCTTGATACCCTAGGGTGTTAACAGATTCCCATTCTTCTGGAGAGGCAAGTTGGGGACATTTATCTGTGGGGTGCCCTTGAGTCGAGCACATCCCACACACTTGAGCCATTGCTCCTCCTCCATTAACGTTTAAGACTTGAGACAGCAAAGTAGACATCTTGTTGACCTTGTCTTCAAGAGCAGAGTTAGTGGACACCTCATGTACCCTCCGTTGAGAGGCAAGTACCCCCTCATATTGTTGATAGTTTAGCGCACGATTAGTAAGTAGCACCTTGGCATCAGCAGGTGTCTTATCCATAAAGGATCCTCCAGCAGCAGCATCTAACAGACCACGCTCATTAGCGGTGAGTCCTTCATAAAAATAGGTAAGGAGGGACCCCTCACTCATCCCATGGTTAGGGCATGATGCTACAAGGCTCTTAAATCTATCCCAATAATTGCAGAAATTCTCCTCATGTCCTTGCGTGATTCCACTAATCTGCTTCCTCAAAACAGTGACCTTTGAGGCAGGAAAGTACTTCGTAAGGAACTCGCCCTTCATCCTATCCCAAGTGTTGATAGTCCCAGCAGGCAGCTCAAATAGCCAAGTCTTGGCCTTGTCCTCCAAAGTAAAGGGGAATGCCTTCATCTTCAAGATATTGATATCAGCTCCTTTAGGGCACATACTCCCACAGACAAACTCGAACTCCTTGAGATGCTTGTTGGTGTCTTCACTACTCATCCCATGAAACTTGGGTAGGTGATACAGAAACCCACTCTTTAACTCAAAATCATCATTAAGCCCCTCTCCTGGTTCTGGATAGGCAATGCATAAGGGCGCAGCACCCCCACCTGTAGGATTAGACAGTTGCCTAATAGTCTCAGCCATTGGTGCCTGTACTTGCTCAACACGGGTGTGCTCTTCCTTTTCTGTATCTGCAACGTCCTCTTCAGTGACCTCCTCTTCTTCCTCTTCAAAGACTTGTTCTTCTCCTTCTTCAGAATGGTCAGGTTTGTTGATCTCCTCGGTTGATCTAGTTGAGGAGTTATAACTGAATAGCTAGAGTCTTGAGAATCCCTCCTTTCTAGAGGAGGGCGGTCTGAAAAAGTGAGTTCTGCCCTTTGCCTAGCACGTTCCAATTTTTCAAAGAGCTCCTTAGTCTTATCAGAGACAGTGGACATTCATGGACCTTTAAGACCAAATCAAGTGTTAGTAACATATACAAGGTTCGAAATACAAACATTATGTCTTTCCTACTTTCTAAGTTACTTTTACATTTACATACTTAGGTACTGGAACAGAGGACCTCGTTTGTGCAATGGGACTATAGAACAGCTACCCTCGACAAAGTCATGTTTAATCCAATATACCTTAAGCAGGTCACACATCATTTTTTTTTAAATTTTTTTTTTTTTTATTATTATAAACATAGTTAATATCTCAATTGATTCCAAGTTGTAAGTCGAGCCCAATAGAAACCACTACTATTGGTGAGATACGATATAGAGATAGTCGCCCAGACATAAGTCTCTTTCCTTTGTTTCAGAAGGCAGAATGGCCAGATTAAGAGGTAAGTGAGAGGGAGGACTCATTTTAGTGATACTACGGAGGCTACTCCCTCATTGAGGTTTAGGCCCCTATCGGCTACTCCCACATAGTGGTTTACGCTCATTCTATAGTATCTCTGAGATCCAATTGAACCCATCACCCAGGGTCTCAACCTAAGACACCATCCGTATGCCCCTTACTCAGCTGGGAAATTAACTTATGTGTTAGACCGTTCTCCAAGTGTTAATAAAGGCCGCCCTCAACCTCAAGAGACCTGAGTAAGGTACTAATGAAGGGTTTAGGCCAATATTAACAAAAGGGCCCTTGTCTACTCATACGATTTTACACACTTACAACAATTAAGTATTTAGCAAAATTCACAACCTAAGTATATTAATCTAAGTAACACATACAATTTACAACATACTAAAAAAAAAAAATCATTTTACAATTTACAATATACTGAAAAAAAAAAAAAAAAAAAATCTAAGTGAAACACATTCAATTTACAATATGGTTAAAAAAAAACATCTTCTACAAATTGTACAACAATGATAAAAGACATGCTTAATTTTGTAACACTCATAAAACTTAAACTAAATCACAATTAAAGCTTGGCCTAACCGAAATCGCAATTTGTCACCATTCCACAAGTGTAGTACAAAAATTAGCATGCATTCTATATACAACAAAATCGATGACACTTTAAGTGCAAGGGATTTTAACAATCCCCGGCAACGGCGCCAAAAATTGATTCGGCTAAAATAGCCTCACAATTTAACCCTGCAAAATGTAGTTGTCAGTATAGGATAAGCAGGGATCGTTCAGTCCGGGGATTGTAGGGTACACCTACACAAAAAGGTCAATTAACAAATAAAAGAATAAAATGGGGGGTTTTGAATTTGGTTTCTAATCTACTTAAAATAAAAATAAAACAAATAAAACTATATACAATGATCGACTTCCCTAACCTAGACCAATACCACTAAGAAATTACTAATTGTAAAAACAGAAAATTCATTTCAACATGCTACAAAAATGTGCCCACCTTTAATGCCTAGATAAGAGCTCAAATGAAAAGCCTCAGCGGATCAATCCACTTATCTGATTCATTCTAATGTAGGCTTGAATCGGAAAAGTCCTTACCAAGCCTAATACTACTAATTTTCGAAAACACTCAGCGTAATTCTCTTAACTAGTAGTATTATCTAACCCTTGAATCAACTCACACGTGCAAATTAACCATTAGACATAGAATTTAACACGTAATTTCCAGAATCGTTTAACCATTGAACATAGTTTTTACCACTTTTTAGAACTAATTGCTACTTGTTTAACTCAGCGTCTTAACAAATAACAATTACTCTTGGCAAATTAAGAAAACACACAAGAACTCTCACCATTATTCTAGCATGCAAACTTATTAACCTAACTCTGAAAATTACCTAAACACGTAAAAGGGTACAAGATTGTAACATGCATCATAAAAGAATTCTCGAAATTAACTCAATAATAAACTGAAAATCTCAAAAATATTAATAAAAATATTCTGAAAATTCCATGTCTCCAATTACACAACTCACAAATTGAAACACACAAAACCGAAACAAAAATTATAAGTAGAGTCATAGTTACACTTTGAAGCTTTCCTCAGCGGCTTAGCAACAAGGTGATGAACTTGTCTCTACTATGGTGGTGGAGCGTCCTTGACTCAGCGCCTTAGAGCTTTGTAGATTGATGGATGGATGGTGGTCACGGTCTTGTAAGATATGGAGGTTTGAGGAGTGAATTGGGTAGTCTGGGAATGATCTTGGCTGGGAAGTGATAGGCAATGAATTATCTTGGTCAAGAAGTGATCTTGGCTGGGAAGTGATGCAAATTATGTTCTGGATGTTGCCTATTTATAGGGGAGCATTGGTTGGCTTTTCCAGCTGAAACGTCTCCTTTATGGCCTTAAATCCTCTCATAATGGGGCAATTCTTTTAATTTCCAAGCTGAAACGTCTTTCTCTTATTTATTTTCCAGCTGAAACATCTTTCTCTTTTATTCCTCAACTGAAACGTCTTTTCTGCTTTATTTCCCTTCTTCATTGCTTGGTCAACCTGATTTAATAAAGGGCAGAAAATTAAATTCTTTTAGAGAAAATAAAAAGAATTAAAACAATTTAATTTCAGAAAAATACTCCCATAAATTCTATCTTAAGGCCCACAGATTTGCATGACGGTGAGGAATCCTGATCCAGCTAGGATTCTTCATGAATTTAGCGTTTTCTGCCTATTTCACTCCAAACACTCTACAAGACTCTTAAAATGACTCGATGACTCAAAACACGAAACTTAAGGGAGAAACAAGGCTAAAATGGGGCACATATTCAATAATATCGTTACACTTTTTGGTCCTATCAAAGCAGCTCCAAAATCAATCCCAAACTAAGCCATAGTCATTCTTCTTTGGGGGACAAGAAAAGAGGTGTTTGATAAAAATCAAAATAAGTTTCAGCATTATGTTAATTACTTCTGAGTTCCAACTAATAAGAAATAGATTATGGGCTAAAAACAAACTATATTAAGATAAAGAAAATCTTCGCTGTGAAAATCAATTTTGTTAACGGCTTTAATAATGGTAAGCTAGCGTTGGAATTGTTTAGGTGAGATGTTCATATTCACATGCCAATGTCCTAATAATACGATTCCTATTATTGCAAAGTTGACCCGTAATTTGGAGACAAGGAGAAGAAAAATATAGCAAGCAATATCCACATGCATGCTATACTAGGGACGACTCATCCATTATAATTTGTCATTAGTTGATCTTCTAGCCTACTCCATTAGTTGTCATTATAACTCGTCGTGTCATGTACCTTATCGGACCCTTAGATTAAGAATTTCACCTTGTGGAAAATTTTGAAAAATATTTTTGAGCATCTTATAAATTTTCGACATAATTCCCGAATGATCTCAACTTAACTCGATAAATTTTTTGGGCCTCGCAATTACAAAGAATGAACCCATTGTTAGAAACACCTAACCCCAAATTAAACCCTTCAATTGAATCCTAAACCCAAGTTCAACTAAATTCAATCCCAAATTGAATACAAAATATTGTTGAATCTTCAAATATCAGACCATTGAGACATAAATCTGAAAACATGGATCGCAAAACAACAAATCTCAAGTTCCAACCTCAGCAATTTGTTGATGTTTTAACTAAGATCCAATTGGCAGAACCGGCGCTAGGCGATTGGTTACGGTGGTTGGTGGCAGTGATGACGATGGACTGGGGTGGTTGATAGTGGCAATGGTATGGGTTGGGAGTGGTTGCCAAAAAGCGATGAGAGAGAGAGAGAGAGTCATCGTATTTCAGTTTTGATGGCAAGAAAAATAAGTCAAACTTGATTTCAAGTAATAGGAGCTATTAGATGTGCTTTGATACACTGACATCTTGTGATAAAAAATTTAGTAAGCTCGGTAAAAAGAAATGCTCAGCAAAAGATCTGCTTCTTTAATGGGATGTGCCACCTCCTTATTTTTTGCAGCTACCTGGTCAATGAAGTTGTTGACTGCATATCAACATCTCTACTCTTTGAAGGAGACTAGAGTGGAAAAAGGAGGAAGGCTGCTAAATGAGTTTTTCCTCCGAAGGGGAGACTCAAAATTAGTCTTGTTGGTGCATTTTGGAGTGGAGTGGATTGCGGAGGAATTGGGGTTGTAGTCAGGGATGATCTGGGAGTTTCAAAGGTGCATGGTCTAGGGAACTGGCCTATGTGAGCAGTGTGTTACATTGCGAGGCTGAGGTTTTTAGAGTTGGGCTATTACTGGCCATTCACCAAGGTAAGAAGAAGGTAGAAGTGGAGAGTGATTCCTCTATTCTTGTGAATGCTTTGAACCACCATGGAGAAGATATTTCTGAGGTTAGTTGAATTATTGATGATTCAAAAGTTTATTTGCATGCTTTTGATGTTATTGTAATTTGACACATTTATAGGGAAGCAAATACTGTGGCAAATTAGCTCACTTTGCTAGTTTCGATCATAATATTGACATGTCGTTAGATGAGGTTCCTGATTTATTACAGAATGTGATCTACGAGAACTATTGTAGACTAATGTAAAGCTTCAAATGACACTCAGGTTTTAGGAATTAGCCCACCCTCCCCCTCCCGATGCGTCAATCTATAATAAATAATAACTTGGGTGTAGGAATGAACCTCCCAGCTTAACTAGATTTCAAATTCTTTTTCAAAAAAAAAAAATATTACCTTTTGGATCTTCCTCATATTCATTTTTGTTACATTGTTCATTGTTTTGAGGTGTTTCAGTTTGGTCCTCCTTTTTTTTTTTTTTTTGAAAGAAGAGAATTCATTGAATTAGCGATAGAAATCGCTCAAGAGGACATCCCACATGAGATTGGGAGCATACAAAAGCCAAATTCGACTTGACCATAGAGCTAAATGAGAACAAATCAGAAGGTGTACTCCACCAACAATTTGTCATTTTACAATAAAACATTGCTCTGAAGCACTAATAGAGAACTTAGCAAAAACTGAAGATAAAATCCCAGCCACCTCAAGATAATTACCAACAATAGCACCATTGTCATGACCTTGAAATTTGTAGAGAAAATCATCAGTATCTGCAATTCGGGTATGCAAAGAATTGGTAGACCAATCAAAACCAAATTCATCCCAGCCTAAAACACACTGCTCGCCAAGGCACTCAATTGTGGTACTCACAGCGCGATTGTACTAAGACTCTTCATAGAATGTAGCAATGATCAATTTACCCAAAAGTAAACGCAGCACATCCAAAATATTACAAGTAGCAAAACTTAAACAGCAACTAGATAGAAGGTCTCCTGGGTCCCAAATCCAGACCCATGGAGACGTCTGGCCCAACAAAAAGTTAAACTGGGCCCAGAAGCAACCCAAATTCATGGAAGCTCGATTTGATCTGGACACCCAAGGTTGGGCACCCTTCATCTGTGCCCCAGCCGACCACCACTTCAAGCACCCTCTGCCTCCCTGCAACACCACCGTCAGCATCACAAACCGGACTTCAAACAAAACCCAGATTTTGATCAGCCAAAGGCAGATTCTCCAGGCGCGGCTGCGTAAGATTGCCTCTAACCCAGGCCATACCAACTTCTCCGACATCGACCGCATTAAGGCCGCATCAGTTTGGTCCTCCTCTCTTGTTATTCTCTTTTTTTTTTTAATGATTAATTCAATTGAGTATTAGGGAGATTTTTCCTCTCTCTCACTCGTCTGTCTTTCGATAAAAAGAAAATTAAAAAAAAAAAAAAAAACATGCGTCAAGGAATTAAGGAAGAAGTTGTAAAGTATATAGTCCTTTTCTTTTTAACATTATTAACTACAATAAATTTTACAATCAAATCAACACGGTGTAAAATAAATTTCTATCAAGCTACTTAATTCCAAGCACATTTAATCGAGTAATTCTCAATTATCACAGATCAAACAAGAGAACATCTTATGAACAAACGACTTTGTTGATTGCGGCGTAGGAGAGGTTGCGCAGACAATAATCTGGGATTCGTCGGTTCCATTTTCCCTGGCTTTCTGGCATTCATCTTGAAACATTTTAAACGCACCTTCCACATATTTGAGAGCCTCTGAAACAGTCATGTTCTCCACCAATTTGTGGGGATATATATCCTTCTTGTGATCCCCATTTAGTGCTGCAGCCAATTGCACTAGTTCTTCTTGGAAGTCACTGATTTTTGCATCATCTTTAGATCCAGCTTCTCGTAGTTTCATCGGTTCGGGCAAGGTAACTACAGTAAGCAAATTAAAATGCATGCATCAATTAAGCCACTATCTTTCGAAGTTTGCATGTGGATCACTATTCGCCCGATGTCATATTATATATCCTCAAATACAAATAATACTTATGAAAAAGGGTCCAATTCTTGGGACACTTTATTTTACACATATTTTTACACTTTTTAAATTTTAGTCATTAGATCTTTCAATGCTCTTGATTAATTTCATGTATGATTTAGCAAATGATGCGGAAACAATTATTTTTTTCAAAAACAAAAAAAAACACTTAAATTAAAATGATTTTATACGAAAAATAAAATCAAAATTACAAGGTGAATGTCGTCATCTTCTTCATCACGCAAAAAGAGAAGAAAAAGAGGCATAGCCTCTCTCTCTCTCTCTCTCGCTCCCCCCCCCCCCCCCCCCCCATCAGATAATAGAATATGGACATGGCCTAAAAGAAAGAAAAGGGGTATGAAAATGATTGAAGACCCGAGAAGAAGAGAGATATGAGACTTGTAGTTCAATTACTGATACTAACATGATGGAATAAAAGGAGGGAGGATGGATTCTTACAACACAAATAGTAAGACAAAATGATTTAAGTGAGAGGTTTTTTTCTAGCAAATCGTGTAAAAACCTAAATGAAATGAAATTAAGGTACCATTGAAAAAAATTAATTATTAACTCAACAAAATAGAGAAGATGGTACTGAAGAGAGAGAGGCAAGGCCTCAAATTTTTTCGAAGAGGAGAACACATTCATCTTCTAGTTTTTTTTATTTTTTTATTACATCAACAACTAATAAATATAACAACTAGTATTTCGTAAGTCGAACTTACAACAACCCACTTATGTTCATCTTCTAATTTTGATTTTCCTTATAAAATTATTTTAATTAAAAAAATTATTATTTTGAGAAAATAAAATTATTTCCACGTCATTTACCACATCATATTTGAAATTAATAAAGACAATTGAAAACACTTAAACTAATAGCTAAAAAGAAATGTAAAACAATGTGTTCCATGATCTTGACCCTAAAATTTTTTTTTTTTTTTTTAAATCATCTTTATATCGGATACACCACTTGACAATTTTTCTATCATTAAACAATCGGTTAATTTATATATGTTCAATATTGAAACTTTGAAATATATCATATTGCTATAATAGTGTTTAAGGTTAACACCCGGTTTATGAGATCTAAATCTTAAAGATCACGAGTGTTGGATGAGAAGAAAAATCAGTGACATGTATCAAGAAACAATGATATAACACCAATTATATATTGGCATGTATATTCATATATATGGTCGATATCAAGATTCGGTGGGCATCAAAATTAAGTTTCAAATAAATGTTCACCTGGGCAATCAGTTCTTGGAGTTGTTCTAGTCAAAATAACATCAAAGGTTCCTGCCCAAGCATCACGTTTTGTGAGAAACTCTTTTAGATTGAAAATCTTCTTAACAGTTGCTGCAATTGAGGAGTGCTCAAACTCTGATGAAGGATATGGCCCCGAAGGTCCATGCAACACTGCAATTTTAATTTTCAATCAATCAGAACAAAGTTACTATGCATACCATTCGTAGTACCACAGCATAATAAAGTTACTATGTAGCATCTTAGTTTAACTTAGATATAGTTACCTGTTGCACGCTCAATCCAGGGAGAAATTAGGAAGGCCGGAACCCTAACACCAAGACGATCGAATTTAAAGTTGTAGGGCGCAGGACCAGCGATGTCATCAGGACTAGGAACATCTTTAACAGGCGTCGGAACATGATCATAGAATCCGCCATGCTCGTCATATACAATTATGAACAACATTTCATTCCACTGAGGACTTGATCGTATTGCTTCGTACACTTGCTTTACGAATTTCTGGCCCTCTGAGACATCATGAGACGGGTGATCATCGTTGGCAGGGAGGGACAATAGATCGAAGAATCTTTGTTCCACAACCGTATAGTTTGGTAATTTGCCCTCCTCGCAATGCTTCTTAAAATGTAGATCAAACTGATGGAAGTTATCAATATACTTCAACTTTCTTAGATTCCTGCAATGTCAATTACATTTTAAGAACTTGGTATGAGTACTGGTCACCGGTGTCTACTTTTAAGTCTTCATCTTAGAGTGAAATCATGGGTTTCTTTTCTGATAGAAACTTTGTTATACAAATGAAAAAGAAAAGAGAAACCAAATTAACTGTATGATGCTTAATTTTTGTCATGATGAAGGATAATGACTTTAATAATGGACGCCCCACCACTAGTTGATATAGTCAATCTTCTTTGGGAGACAAGAAAAGAGGTGCATGATTGATAAGAATCAAAATAAGCTTCATCATTATGTTAATTACTTCTGAGTTCCAACTAAAAAGAAATTGATTATGGGCTAAAAACAAACTACATTAAGATAGAGTGATTCTGAGGTAGGGGTATGCTACGTGGCGACAGGCCTAATCAATTAATGTTTATGTAGAGAGTGTTTTGGGTATTTCATTTTGATTAAACATGAGTAATTTCATAATACAATTAAAAAGTAAAGAAACATGATTAGTTTGGCACATCAACCATGTGGCACGTTAATTTGCCCTATCTAAAATTTTTTCATTAAAATAAAGAAAAGCTTCATTGTGAAAAGGGGAGTGAAATTTGCACCCCCCTTATTACAATCTACACCCACTTCCTAATTTTTTAACATTTTCTGATGCCATCTTACATGTGTTTCCCATATTACCCTCTTCTCCAACCATTTTTCTTCAGTCTCTCTCTCTGTCTCTGTGTCTCAAAACTCTCACTCCTCACTCCTCACTCCCTCCCTCCCTCTCTATCTCTTACTCTAGTCTCCGGCGATGGACACCAAATCCGGTGGGAATTTATAGTGAAAGCGCCATGGATGATCACATCACATGAGCTTAGAACATGGGTGACGATGAGTGAATACAAAAGAGTCAAAAGGCTCGATCACTCAAAAAGGCTACGAATTCAATTCGATTTGTCCTTACAATCAAATCACAACTCACAGCTTCACAACCACCAGATCAAAAAGTGTTTTTGTGTTGGGACTCAAAAACAAGCATGGTATTCCGGTTAAAGTCTTTGAATCTGTTGGAGAGTTTTCGGTGATCGTCATGACCACCTTTTTTCTGTGCCCCCTCTCTTAATGCAGGGCTTCCGCATAACCTGTTTCTTTTGTTTTCTAGCTCTAGTTTAATTCACACAAAAGTAGTACTCTGGCTCTGGCATATATAAAATAGGCAACTGATAGAGTTTGGATAGAAGTAGCAGAAGATATGTGATCTGAAAATCTGGGTTTAATTAAATATATGCAACTACGAACAGTATCAGACATTCAAGCAAAGAAAAGTCTATTTCAATTTTCAACACATGTTATTGCTATCTAAATTCCCACCATGTGGCTGTTGAATTCATCGCCAATCAAAACCCAGTCTCTCTATCTCTTACTCTTACTCACTGATCAAAACCCAGATTGAAAAAAGACAATGAGAAGCAGAGAAACCAAACCCCACCTTTCCGGAACCGAGAAAGCCGGTGATAATGGTCGCCGAAACACGGGTATCGAGACCCAAGCTCGGATTCTCATCAAGATTGTAGCTTGAGGCAGAGACCATGCTCCTGGAATACCCAGGATGAGGGTTCTTGGCATGGCGGGAATTGAATTGTCGGGAAACGAGGGAGCATAGGCTTCGGAGGAATTGAGAGGAGGATGAGGAATCGTGGATAGGAGGATGAAGGAAGTGATTGAAATTCTTGAGGGATGTTCTTGAGAGTAGGATTCTCGCAGTTGTCGTCGATTCGTCCTCCACAGTCGACAATTGAACGAACTACCACCAGAAGTGTGACAGCGACGTTGAGAAGAAGATAACCGTGCCGGTGCGCCGTCGTGGGGGGGCCAGACGCCGGAGTTGCCGGAACTTGCCCAGAAACGGTCAGAGGATCATGAACTTCGGGCCTTCGACTCTCTCTCTACAGCCAGTGCATGGATGATCCGAAACCACCAACAGGTCGACGATGAAGAGACGCTTCGATTGATGGTGGTCCGCTGTCGTGTCGTGGCCGGATGGTGAAGATGGAATCGGGTCGCCGGTAGGAGCACTCGGGTCAACGATTCGCCGCGGCAGCGTCCGTCTTCTGCAGCTGAGCAGGAATCTCTCTGTCGCAGGCCAGCTTTAGCGACTCGGTTTGGTGTCCATCGCCGGAGACTAGAGTAAGAGATAGAGAGGGAGGGAGGGAATGAGGAGTGAGAGTTTTGAGACACAGAGACAGAGAGAGAGAGACTGAAGAAAAATGGTTGGAGAAGAGGGTAATATGGGAAACACATGTAAGATGGCATCAGAAAATGTTAAAAAATTAGGAAGGGGGTGCAGATTGTAATAAGGGGGGTGCAAATTTCACTCCCCTATTTCATCCATTTAGAAGCTACAGTTTTTGGTGGCAAGGCACTACGTACGAACAACACAATTCAAACTTAACACGAATATCACAATAATTAAGTTCGCTGATACACAATAAATATTGTTCAAAAGAATATTCAATATTAATTTCATTTTTCAAATCTCTGTTTAGTACTTTAGTAGCGTTTCAAGCAACTCATGGTTAAAACCGAAAGTGTCCGAGCAATTACAATATATGATAATTATTTTTTGTTCGTTAGAACACAGTTAAACGTATAATATATTACTCCGATCAAAGTAAATGATGAACTACAATTTATATGATTAGGTCATTACCTGTACAAAAGTGTGGCAGGAGGGGTCTGATAGTATATTCCGAAAGAGTGACCAGCTTCCTCCACGGACTCAAATATGGTCTTCTGCGGCATCCCCTCAATCAGCAAGATCGTATCATTCCCTGAAAGTCCGTGCGACGTCCCCGAGTGCACGTACTGCCGGTTCGGCTGCGTCGACGCCGGCACCGAAGCAAACCACCTGTCACACACTGCAAACTCTTTCACCAGCTCCCTATACACTGGAATGTTCTCCGGCTTGAACCCGTTCATCACCGTCTCAGCCAACCCCGTCTGCGTTGTCTCGGCGTTTTGTGCGAACCCCTCCATTGTTGGGGCGAGGTTCTTGGACTCAGAGGCCTCCGACCATGGCTCGCCGAAGACTTGCTCGTAGACAGCTTGGATGGAGTGGCCTGGGTCAGGGTCGACGTAGGCGGAGTTCTTGCCGAAGAAGACACGTTTGGAGTTAGGGTCGGAGGTGGAAATGAGGTTGGATTCGGAACCGGTGACGCCATTGATGTCAGGGTTTAGGGACTTCATCCACCCGAGCATGTGGTCGAACGAGCGGTTCTCTTGGACCAAAACCACCACCGTTTTGATGGGGCAGCTACTTGTACTGCTGCTCGACTCTGAAACCATTTTTGTTGGTGGTGGTGGTAATGCTGGAGCTTGGTTCTGTGGTATTGGGAAATTGGTTCTGCAAGGTTTTTTAGTTCACGTTTTGTATTTGATAATGGTGATAATTTATAGACAGAGATGATGATGACCAGGAAGGTTTGGTTGGACTTGTCAACAAATATTTTCACCATCTAACTACCCCATAATTATATGGTACCATTTCTCCATTCTAACCTATATGGTAGAATTAAGTTAATGAGGACAGAAGTACTATTACAATGGTGTCAGTGTAACAGTCGATAAACAATCGCACTGTGCAAGTTTTCTAAAAAAGAAGAAGAAGAAGAAGAAGGAGAAGAAGAAGAGGAAATGCACCGTAATATATGCGTCTTTTTTTATTCATGTTTTGTTACTTTTCTATTGAATAATTTTAAACAATAACTCATGAGTTATCAAAATTTTAACTGCTAACTTAAGTCTTCCATGAATGAATGATCAAGATTCCTACAAAATATAAAATAGACTCTCTGATCTTTTTTTTGTCACCCTTTTTTCAGATTGTTTGCCATATCACAAAAACTTCCAAAGTTTAGATATTAATCCGCTAGAGGCCTGAATAGCCAACATGTCAAGTTTATAATTCAATAAATAACACTAAATAACCAACTCGGCCAGCATTCAAACACAAGACATGGGGATTCCACATCTTGAACGTTCTGATGATGAGACATAGTGCATCCACTAAACCATTTATCATAGTTAAAATAGATTCTTATTGGATTAACTATACTAAGAATAGCCGTTGAAAGTTGAAACTCATCAACAACTTACGTGTGAGTGGAAACAGTAATGGTTGAATGTTGGCATAAAGAAATCCAACTGGAAAATATGTGTGTGTGTGTGTATCTGGGTAGTAATTAGACTCATGATGTTGGTTTATAATTTCGAAGTAGGTGATGAACACGGTAAGCAGAAGCGTACAAGTTATTCAGTTATTTGATTGACTCGGATCTATCGAATAATGCCCTTTTGTCCTGCTACATGTTTGTGCCTCTAAATTAACTATATCTATATTGTGTATGATCTGTAGATTCAGGTATACAAGTCATGCTAACGAATAAAAGCATATACTATGCGTGTATATAATACTACTAATATAAATTGGCAGAAAGATGTGATGGCCTCAATTCAGCAATTTCAAAGTCTATCAAATTATCACCAACTGAAAATTAAGCATGAAATGGATCATCAAGGCTTGCCAGATTTTTTTTTTATATTATTTTGTTAGTTTATGAAAAGACTACAACAAAAAATTACAAATAAAATCCTATAGGACAACTTGATCCAAATGAGTCAAAGACGAAAGCTCTTAACACACAAAGGGAAAGACAATTATCCCAAACTTGCTCATCCCAACGTGAGTGACCAAGATTAGCCAAATCATCCGCTATAGAGTTTGCTTCTCTCAACATCCGACGTTATATATATATATATATATATATATATATATATATATATATATATATATATATATATATATATATATTAGCTAGGGCCTTTCTAATGAGGGAATTTTTTTATTTTTTATTTTACCATTTTAAGGGGTCACTTGTAGGATTTACTTTTCAATCACATATATACATATTAATCGTTCAATTTTAAGTTTTCATGAGTAAATTACTTATGCAAATTTTTAACCAAATTTAATAATTGTTAAAATATCGAACTAAATCAAATCACTGTAATAAATATGTACAATTTGTATCTTTGTATGTTGAAAAGATATGTTGAGAGTTTGTTAGATAAAGTACGTATTTAGCATGTATGGCAAGTGTATAACCATTATTTCATCTGAACGTATTAGGATAAGCAGGTACATATTTAGCATGTGGCAAGAGTAACAAATTAATATATGTAGTTGTGTAGGTAAGAATTTTTGAAAAATAATAAACTCAAATTACCTACAACCTTTTTCTCTCCCAATTCTCACTGAGCCATGTATAAAATTTGGTCAATTTATCTCCTCATGATTCGACTGCCCTAGGGAAGTATATGCATATATAGAGTAGGCCAGTTTAACTAATGTCGAAACGATGGCAAACCGGGGAATGTCATTGTCATCTTTTAGTTTTTATTAAGGGGAATTTGGTCAACTTAGAAGTGTTGAGGATAAGATGTTGCAATTTCCTTCAGTGTTTGGCAGACTAAATTGAGAACCTCAAAAAATAAAAAATAGAAAATAGAAACTTTCGTGGCATTTCTTATAATGGCTCGCTTGAAGGTTTGCCCGAATCCTTTGGTGAAATTGTGCTGTTTGAAAAGGCTGGACATGATAGCTAGAGTGTGCTGGTATAAATTAGCTGTCTTCGTCTGTAATGAACCTTCGTCAGTTAGAGCTAGTGTTCTGTGTTTCCGGTAGAGAAGATGTATGGGACATCCCTTATTTAAGACTCTAAAAAATATACGCATGGTGGTGGTACCGCCCAAGAATAGCCTCCCCCCATCCCATTGTTTTAAAGACATTCATTCGCATATACAGTACGTGGTCCAGTAGAGGCCGCAACCAATTTTTATTTTTTTTATTTTTTATTTTTTATTCCGGTACGTTTTCCTTGGCTCATCAGGGCTTGGATTCTGACTCGGATCACTTTCCTTTGAGCGAACCTCTCCATTGTTGGGGCGAGGTTCTTGGACGCCGAGGCCTCCGACCATGGCTCGCCGAAGACTTGCTCGTAGACAGCTTGGAAGGAGTGGCCTGGGTCAGGGTCGACGTAGGCGGAGTTCTCGCCGAAGAAGACACGTTTGGAGTTAGGGTCGGAGGTGGAAATGAGGTTGGATTCGGAACCGGTGACGCCGTTGATGTCAGGGTTTAGGGACTTCATCCACCCGAGCATATGGTCGAAGGAGCGATTCTCTTGGACCAAAACCACCACCGTTTTGATGGGGCAGCTACTTGTACTGCTGCTTGACTCTGAAACCATTTTTGCTGGTGGTGGTGGTAATAGTGGAGCTTGGTTTTGTGGTATTGGGAAATTGGTCATGCGAGGTTTTTTAGTTCACGTTTTGAATTTGATAATGGTGATAGTTTATAGGCAGAGATGATGACGACCAGGATAGTTATTTGGTTGGACTTGTGGGCAAATATTTTCACCATGTAACTACCCCATAATTATATGGTACCATTTCTCTATTCTAACCTATATGGTAGAATTAAGTTACTGAGGACCTAAGTACTGTTATAATGGTGTCAGACAGTCATTGTAACAGTTGATCGGTGAAAAGTCCATCCATGGTAATGGTATCAGTGTAATCGTCGATCAACAAGTGAACCGTGTAACCTTAACTGTAACATTATGATTGTCAACTATAACTGAGTTTTAGGGTAACAATTAATTAACAATGAAGAGGCATGAAGAAATACAGCTAAATAGTGTGATATATGCATGTATAAATGTTCTGCATGCAATAATTTTACGTTAAAAATAACTCATGAGTTGTCGAAAATTTAATTAAATTAAGTCTTTCATGAATAAATAATTAAGTTTTCTAATAAAATGAAATAGATTCTTATCGGACTAACTATACTAAGAATAAATGTTGAAAGTTGAAACTCATCAAGAAGTATTAAGAGTGGAAAAAGAAATACGGATTAGTCTATGGGCCTAGGAAGCCGTTGAGGACACCGTGTAATTGAACAATAAAAAAAAGAAGTATGTAAGAGTGGAAAAAGTAACGGGTGAATGTTGGAATAAAGAAATCCAAACTGGGAAATGTGTGTCCATATATATATATATATATGTGTGTGTGTGTGTGGATCGGAGGATCTAAAGATGACCTCTTTAAATGTGAAATGTGAGGATACTTTTATTTTTAACTATAGTTTAATAATTTAAACAATTCATTTTCTAGTCGCACACACACATATAAATCCTCCTATAAAAAATAGGTCATTAAAGTGTAAGATAGTATAAATCCTCATTTTTTTTAAATTAAAGAGATGCTCTCTAAAACGAGCCTCTATATACTATATATTGTTTAAGGACCTATACACACACACAGTTGATTTATGATTTCGAAGTAGGTGATCAACATGGTAAGCAGAAGCTACAAGTTAGGTGATCAACATGGTAAGCAGAAGCTACGTACAAGTTATTTGATTGACTCGGATCTATGGAATAATGCCTTGCTGTTCTACCACATGTTTGTGCCTATAATTTAGGCTCTATGTATATTGTGTATGATCTGTAGATTCAGGTATACAAGTCATGCTAATGAATAAAAGCATATACTATGCGTGTAAATAATACTACTTATTTAAATTGGCACAAGGATGTGATGGCCTCAATTCAGCAATTTCAATAGTCCGTCTATCAAATTATCATTCATTCATATAGACTTCGATCATCTTCTAGGTCTCCACGTAGAAAGGCATTCTTGACAACAAACTACTGTAACCAGCCAATCGTATGTGAAAGTCAACTACATAAGAATTTGTAATTCTGTATGGTGTTGATTTTGCAACTTGTGCGAATGTCTCTCAATAACTACTCTATGTTTTTGTGTGTACGTGTAACCCCACAATTTAGACCTCATAAAATCGAAGTCATTACAGTGCCCCAAATCCGTAGAACCTAAATTAAGATTAACCCAAGTCATTACAGAGTACAGACACAGACATGTATGCATCTATGTTTTTTGAAGCTGTAGGTATGTATCTATATGTATGCAGTAGATGTATAACAATCATATATACTTGCTTCAGTACTCTTTTCTTGCTGGGGCGGCCATTAATGATGTATTTACAGCTACCCATGATAGTAACTTGGTTAACGCACCTACATCCATGATAGTAACTTCTTATATATATTTACAGCTGCTCATGGTTTGTACTTTGATTTATCTGAATTAGGTTGTTTTCGGGGGCCTACTTTGTAGCCTAGTTGTTGTTCTTTTTCATCGAAGAAAAAAAAAATTCTTATATATATTTTTAATAGATATATTCAAGAATAATATTATCTTCATCACCATTTCACAAAAGGGCAATTTGGAGTCTATTGTGCAACAACTATGTAGTTTCAAGCGTAGTCAGGTTCCAAAATTCCAAAACGAAGTACATGTTGCTCAATGGATGCATACTCTTATTAAATTAGAAAGAGAACATCCTTCACTATTGGTCCTGGATGATGTTTGATCTGAATCAGAATCCATTCTTGAGTTTCTCATTCCATATTCTAAATTACAAATTTTAGGTGCAACATAATTTCCGAGATTTGGTTCATTATATCTTCTAAAGCTATTGGATAGTGACAATGATATGAAACATTTTTGTTCCTCGGCATCATTGGGATCAAGATAAGAGGTCTCACATTCCAGAAGAGCTTTGAAGAAAGGTACGTAAAGTGATTTAGTTGCATGCAAGCTTACTTAATTGATTTACAATATAAATCTAAAACTAATTAAATCATCAAAAGCAATACAAGCTATGGAGTTATATATATGCTAACCAATTTTCCGATCTTCTGAAATTGGATATTGAGAATTACACTACTCAAATAGTAATTGGTTGACTTCATTTTGAGTTGTCCAATGGTTTGCAGATAGTGGAAGTGAAACGTTGCGATGGATTTCCGCTTGCCATTAGAGTGGTGGGAACTGGGACGATCACTTTGTAAAAGACCTATAGAGATACGGAGAAAAGATCGAGAAGCCGATTGGTCTAAAGATTGTTCAATTTTTAATTCTGAGACGAATTTGCTTCTTTGCCTCGAAAGTAGCTTGGATGGTCTGGGTAAAGAAATGGCAATTGTCAAAGAGTGTTTCTTCGACTTGGGCAAAATAATCTCATTTGATGACATCAATGAAATGTGGATGAATAAGCTTTTTGCTTTGCGAATCTATATGAACTTAGCAATCGGAGTTTGGTTGATCTTGCAAACGCTAGATAGGCATGCATCTTATGTTTATATATTACCACTAGTTAATTAGCTTCTTGATTTGCACTGAAAATTATTTTTCTTTGTATATTCAGTTTCATCACACGTGCCGTTGCACTATTCAATTTGATCAATCATAAACGGCCCTTAACTTGTTCACGTCATTTGTGTCAATTAACCCAAAAAATGACGATATAGTTAATGACTACTTATAGTTATTAGGTTGAAAATGTAAGGTTTCAAGTTTGTATAGAGGATGGACCTCATTGGTTATCTAATGTATAGAGGATGGATCTCATTAGTTATAGTTTTCATCACACGTGCCGTTGCACTATTCAATTTGATCAATCATAAACGGACCTTAACTTGTTCACGTTATTTGTGTCAATTAACCAAAAAAATGACGATATAGTTAATGACTAGTTATAGTTATTAGGTTGAAAATGTAAGGTTTCAAGTTTGTATAGAGGATGGACCTCATTAGTTATCCGTAGGGCTGTCAATTTCGACACGACCCGATAACACGACTCGAAACCCGCACGAAATAAAGCGGGTTGAACCCGCACGATTAAAAAGCGGGTCGGCAGCGGGTCAACCCGTCATGACCCATTTAATAAATGGGTCGGCCACGGGTCAACCCGCCAACACGAAGTGAACCCGTATAACCCGATTATGTTATACTTCTTGAAATTTTGGATGTTGGGAGTATTTGATCCTAAGATTGGACAATTTGAAATATTTTGCTTCATCATTATTGGATTTAATTCTTTATGAATTATATATAATTATTTATATTTTTCGTCTTATAGAGTTTTTAGTGAATTTAATCAATTTATGCATTTTTTTTTAGTTAAATGGGTCACAGTGTTAATCATTAAATGGGTCATTTTGTTCAACACGACACGACCTATTTATTAAATGGGTTAAGCGGGTTGAAAACGGGTAACCCGTTTAATAAATAGGTTGGGTTTGGGTTTGAATTTTTGACACGATTAATAAATGGGTTGGGTTTGGGTTTGTCTCTTGTGACACGACATATACCTTGACCCGACACGAACCCAACCCGACACGACCCATTGACAGCCCTAGTTATCCGATGTAACTATCTCGATTGCTTATATATTAATCAAGAGAGATGCTCTAATGAGGACCTTTAAAATTAGGACTTTCTAATTAACGGTTGTGAGACCAACTGTTCGATTATATTTTGACAAATCAATCGTTAGATGTTTAGGTATCATGAGTAGATCACTTCTGAAATTTTTTTTTTCAAATTACTAATTGTTAAGGTACCGAATTAGATTAAATCAATGAACGAACCAATCTGTCAAACCTGAACCTTTCATGTTCATAAATGATAAATTATGATTATGAATGCCTTAACGATTTTCAATTTGATTGAAGATTTGCAAAAATGATATACTCATGAATATCTAAACATATAATGGTTCATTTGCCGAAATGTGATCAAAAACTGAGTCTCACAACCGTTGATTAAAAAGTCCTCATGAAGCCCTTATTAGAGCTCCACCCTATTAATTAATGCAATTTCTTTCTTACTTAAAAAAAATGCAAGGCCTTTAAAAAAAATGCAAGGAATATGTGCAAAGTGCAGTGACATAAATGAATCGTAGAAAATAAAACTATTACTGCTTGCTTAGACATAACTTACTACACAAGTATGGCTGAAAAGGCACTTCTATGTATTCTGAAATTAATTAGCATTTCATCATCCCTTCAGCTTTTGTTGTTTTTTCACTCAACCCGGTGGACTAAGGAGGAAGGGAATGAATACTATAGCGATTGCTATGTTACCCAGCATGATTTGCTTAGAGATCGAGCTGGCGATTTACCATGTCAAAATAGACCCGGTAGAGCAGATCGAGAGAAAGACATATATGTAAAAACAAATTTCCCAACTGGTGGAGCGAACAAAAGTATCAGCACCACCTCTGGCCTCTTATCTATCTCTAGTTCTCCAAGGCTCGCCTCTTATCTATCTCTACTGGTACGTACACTGTTATACATATCTTGTAAGTATAATATTGGGCTATTATCATTCAACACATGATTTCCCATGATCACAAGGAGAACAGAAGGTGCAGTGGATTGGGAGAGTAATTCTCCTGCCTTCCCGGTGCTTCAAGGAAACAAAGAGGAAGATTGCAGATCAGATCATGGAGAGAAGATCAAGTAGATCGCCTCACTGATCTTGAGTTAAATATGGTATTCATTCCATATCAGTTTACATGATTTTAAATTGATATGCATATCAGTTAGATTGATTTGATATTCTCATCTGCATTAAAAAGTTTTCAACATGTATATCAATTTGAGATATTGACTGATTTTGGTTAGGAAAGATTCGATTGCATATTCAAAACAGTTTTAAAACCTTTCCATGTTTATCTTGTTTTGATGACAAGAAGAGATTTAACTGAGGGGGAATTTTGCTTCTCTATAAAAGGTTTTGAAAATGCATTTTGACCGTAGAGTTTTTGATTAAAAAGGTGTTTCGTGTGTGAGATATAGTTCTTGCAAATTGTTTTGAAAAACTCTCATTGTTTATGGTATTTGATTTTACACACTACACTTACTGCATATATATCATTCAAGATCAGTGAGGCATCTATTTTCACAAGAAATCCAGAAATTCTATTTCACCTGTCATCAGTAGGTGTTTCGTGGCTGTGTCATTCTTGTGTAGAATAGGATCTTCAAATTGTAAACAAGTTAGCTATGACGCTTGTAAAGTGGTTGTGTTGAACACCACAACTTGTGTGTTGTAAGATCTTGATTTCATAGTGGATTTTTCTTGTGTGTGGGCTACATAAAACGCCTCGCAGTGAAGTTTCCTCAATAGTGAGGTTTACACTGCGTTAGCAATACTTGTGTTAATTTGTCTCTATTATCTATTTTGTTCCATTTAGTGTTTTCATATCTTCTATCACTGGCAATTGCTTGTAAAATAACTGCTCTGCGGTTTTCGTTTAGTTTCTTTCTTCACTTGTATCAATAAATAGCTAGCTAAAGCGCATGCATGGGGTCTCAGATGCAGAGTTCTTGATGAAATGGCCCAACATACAACTACTAGAGGCATTGGTTCTCTTCTTGAGTTGTAAGTCCAGACGCTATAAAATACTGGAATTTGTGAGGAACATGGACAAATCAAAGGTACAAATGGACCAAAGGGGCGTTTCTCGTATCATTGGTCTAAAAAATTTCCTCCCGGGGTAATCCATTAATGATTGACTTTGAAGTAGTACTGGGTTCGTTATCGTATCTGAGGAGAATTAGATTAATAGGCTTCTTTGTAAGTTTCATAACCAAGAAGCACATACATGTTAAGTGATTGATGTAACCAATTTCTGATGTCAACAACAATTGCATGAGGACACGTGGCAGTTGATGGCAGCTGAACATTTAGTTAGTTAATTAGCTAGTTAATTCCTGCTGTAATTAGTGAGTCTAGTTAATTAGCATGGTTAGTTAGCTAATGGTTCTATCAGCTCGTGTTGTATAAATAGTTGTACGATCCCTTTGCTTGGTTGTAACGCATGCTTTAACAAATTAACAAATTCTGTTAGTAACTTTTCTCTCAAATACTCTCTGCATCTTCTTCTTCTTCTTCCTTCTGCAAAACTCTAGGTCATCTTGACTGCCATGGTTATCAATACAATGATACAATCGAACAGTCTACAGAAAATATATTTCTTCCGTTGTTAGTTCCACTTCATCGACACTTCCAATGACCCCAACACTTGTATCCAAGGTGCTTTTAAATTTTTCAATGCAGTTTCAAATCTAGCAACGACAATTGTGATTTGTGACCTAACTATGATAACCTTTAGTCAACATTTGCAAACTGATTCATTTAAAGAAGCTTAGTATAAACAAATTGTCAAACCTAGTTTTCATGCAGGAAGAATTTGGAATTAGAAATGTTGAGGATAAGCTGTTACAATGGGGTTATCTATGGTATTGAGATGTTTATCATATACTCATTTTACATGTAATTGAATGAAAATTATAATTTAATTGAACCAAATTTACTATATACAGTACTGACAACAAATTTACTACATTCAATTCCTACATATGTAATGAGTTGTTTTGAGTTGCCAAAACAGATATGTGAAGATGTTCATCAGCTTATGGTCTGGTTTTGGTGGGGAGCATCGGAGGAGGAGTGTAAGATACATTGGGTGTCTTGGGAAAGACTGTGAACCAAAATGGGAAGTTGGAATGGGTTTTCGTAATTTGGTCCAATTTAACCATGCCCTCCTCGCAAAATAAAGGTGGAGGATGTTAATTAAAGAGGCCTGATGTAAAACTCATTAGAACTAGATATCATCAATATTTCTTAAGCTGATATGTGAGATGTTTTGAGTCCAAATAGTAACACATATAAATACATAAAACCAGTAATTGAAAATTGGTTTTATGATAATGATTTGTTTTGAATTTGAAATTCAAATTGTATGGTTATTTGGATCAATCCAATCAGACAAAAATATGGCAGTTACATGACAGTTCCTTGATGGAAGGAACTGCATGCCTCATTTGCCTTGTCTATATAAGGAGATTGAATAGCCTACATTGATCCCTGCAAGAACACTACACACACTCGAATAATTGTCCCATCTAACAATTGAGATAAGGAGTGGATCTTGGAGAAGCATCAATGGACAGTGGCACTCCATCATGTTAGTATCACATGCTCTTATAAATCTTGCTTTGAATTTACACTTATTCTACTGCAGATTATCCTTATCATTTATGATTCGTGTTGCTATTTAATAACAATCTTGTATTTGACATAGTCATTATCTTACATATGAGATTATCGTGTTATAGGATTGCAATGATTTACGCATCCTAACATAGGATCAGAATACTATATCAATCCTATATTTGTCATATTCATGTAAATCTGCAGACATTAGGATAGATACACTATTGCAGTCCTAAACCAGGATGCGACTACTACAACACTCCAAATATGCCAATTATAGTATATGAGTTTTTATGTGCTTATATGAAGATATTTCATTGCAGTCATTTTATGTAACCTCTAACACCTGATTCTTTGGTAGCAAGGCTGTTTAAAGCTCGTTACTTCCCTCGGTCGGATTTCTTGAAGGCGAAGCTTCATGGTGGTGCCTCTTTTATATGGCAGAGTATGATGGATGGGAAGGAGCTGCTTATGAGGGGGTTGAGCTACCAGATTGGGGATGGTCGGAGAGTGTCAGTGTGGGGTGACCCTTGGCTGCCGCTACCATATGATTTCAGACCCTTCTCCCTCATCATGGAGGGTACTAAAGACATGTTCGTAGCCAATCTAATTGATGATGTGGAGAAGGAGTGGATTGGGGATATTGTTGATGAGTTATTCTCACCTTTTGAAGTCGATTTGGTTAAACGGATTGCTTTGAGTCTTCGGCCTGCGAAGAATAGAATTCTATGGCACTTTGATAAAAATTGGCAGTTTAGTGTTCAGAGTACTTATCATACATGCAGCAAGAGCTTGTGAGAAATTGAGAGTGAGTACCCCCTCGGCCTCTTCAGGGTCTGGTGGTTCAGGTGGTGGTCTATGGCAGTGTATTTGGAAGGTGCGAGTGCCTCCGAAGGTGAGGGCTTTTGTCTGGAGGTTATTACGGAGTATTCTGCCAATAAAAACAGCTTTGGCTCAGAAGAATGTAAGTCTTTCCACCTACATGTGTCCTTTCTGTGAAAATGCACCAAAGACCAGCTTACATCTCTTTAAAGAGTGTAATGTGGTGACGAGTTTCTGGAAACAAAGTCCATTTCTTTTGCGTGCTAAGGAGCACCCAACGCCAACTTTGAAGTCTTGATTGTTGGAATTGTTGGAATCTTTAAGCACATAATAGCATCATATGTTCATTATGGGACTTTGGGCGATATGGCATGAGAGAAATAATGTGGTGTGGAAGGAGGGGTTATTTATTCCTGAGAATGCAGTGAACTGGTGTATAATTTAGTTGGGAGAATACCAGAAATACCATCCTGGTCCGAAGAGTCCGAGTACGAGGCCAGTTGCTGGTTGGGTGTATCCTCCAAGTGGTAGACTGAAGATCAATGTCGATTGGTCTTTTGTGATGGACCGGTCTGTAGGCGGGGTTGGTGTAATCGTCCGGGATGAGAATAGAGGCTGTGTGTCTGCTTTTGCACGTCATTTACCACTGGCGGCTTCTGCTCTTTATGTTGAAGCAGAGGCGTATCGTGCGGGGCTGCTCATTGCTATTCATCAAGGGTGGTCTACTGTGGAGCTTGAGAGTGATAGTGCATTAGTGGTGGCAGCACTTTCTAGCTATCTGCTCTGAGGTGGGACGTATTCTAGAGGACTGCAGGGAGTATTTGAATGCTATAAGTGACGTTCAAGTACTCCATTTTCTTGGAGCTTTTGCTGCTAATATTGACATTCCTAGCTCTGTGGCGGCAGAGGTTATAGCGGTTATCAAGGAAATTGAGATAGCTTGGGTACGTGATTGGAAGCATATTTGGCTAGAAGTTGACTCCTCCCTGGTACTTGATTATTTTCATAATTCTTTTCTTGTGCCTTGGAATCTTCGAGTTCAGTGGAATAATTGTTTGTTCAAGATCTCTATCATGACATTTCGGTCTTCTCACATCTTCTGTGAAGGGAATAAAGTTGCTGATGCTTTAGCAAACTATGGTTCATCTTCTTCTGAAATGGTGTGGTGGGATTCACCTCCTTCATTTATCCTTTCACTTCATGAGAATGATAGGTTGGGTCTTCCTCAATTTCGTTTTCGTTAACTAGCTAGAATTTCATTATGCATGTTTTTTGGATTGAGAGGTTTTGATTTTGGTCCCCCTCCTTTGTATTCCTTTTTCCTTTAATCTTATGGAGTGATAAAGATGATTCTTCCTCTTCTATCTCTCTCTTTACCTTAAAAAAAAAAACATTCAAGTACTCCATGTAGGCCGAAAAGCAAATGGTGTGGTAGATAGATTAGCCCACCTTGCTAGCTATGCTATGTTAGATGAGTAATAAATTGGGAAGTCTCCTGCTATTATTCAGGATGTGCTCTTTGAAGATGTGTGTAATTTGACCCGAGGAAATGGTTTTATGTCCTCCTCATGGTCTACTCATCCTGTTACTTAATAAAAAGCCTTTGGGCACCATTTAAAAAAACAAAGTCATACCACCGAAAACAAATTTGTTTGCAAACTTGTAATAATGTCATAAGTAGAGTAATTATCTCAATAGAGCTATTATTGCACAAAAAGAACTCATGTTGTCACAATGACAACAAATTTGTAAGTTGTCATATGTGTAAATGTGTATATCACACACACACACACATAGGGCCCTTCTAGTGAGGGATCCCTTTTTTTGGCCATTTTAAGGGATCGCTCATTAATTAGACCCATTTTGCGATCACATATTCACAACTTAACCGTTCAGTTTTTAGGAATATATGAGTAGATCGTCCCTGTAAATTTTCAGCCAAATTGAAAATCATTAAGGCATTCATAACTGCAATTCACAATTATGAACAAGAACGGTTCCGGTCGGATAGATTCGGTTTGTCCATTGATTTAATCTAGTTTGATACCTTAACGATCATCAATTTATTGAAAATTTGCATAAATGATCTATACATTAGAACCTAAAAACTGAGCGGTTGAGATGCTAAAATACAATTGAAAAGTGGGTGCCACAAGAGATCTCTTAAAATTACCGAAAAAATGGATCCATTAGTGGAAGGGCCCCTCATATACATAATGTACACTATAGAAATTTGCATGTTCAATTATCTTCAGTGTTTGGCAGACTCAATTGGGAACCTTAAAAATAAAACTTTCTTGACATATCTTATAATGACTCGCTTGAAGGGTTTCCCGAATCCTTTGGTGAAATGTGCTGTTTGAAAAGGCTGGACATGATAGGGTGTGTTGGTATAACATAGATGTCTTCGGCTGTATTGCATCTTGGTCAGTTAGAACTAGTGTTCTGTACTTTTGGTAGCAAAGATGTATGTGACATCCCTTGTTTTAGACTCTAAAAAATATAAGCATAGTGGTGGTACCGCCGAAGAATATGTCCCCCCTGTCCCATTGTTTTAAAGACATTCGCATATACAATGGTCTAGCTAGTAGAGGCCTAAACCAAAAAAATTTCAGTACGTTTCCTTGGCTCATCAGGGCTTCAATTCTAATTTGGATCACTTTCTGTCATTTCTCTGCTTTTTCAGCTTTTAATTCTTAGTTAGGGTGGGAGCTTCATGTAAGGGTTGTGTTCGTTCCTTCTTACTGTAATTCTTTTGGGCCAAATTTATATTCCTTGAAACACATCAGTTCCATGAAGCATTGTGCCCAATTCTCCAAAATATTACGATATTAAACTTATGGATTAAAATATCAGTTTATACATATTGGGTCCGGATCAAGAGACACATTATTTGACACAATTTTTTTCACTTAATTTTATCCCTTAGATCTTGGTTGATCAAATGGTTGTTATTAATTGTGAGTATGATTTGGCAAGTGACATGACAATAATATTATTTTTCAATCAAAAAGATAAATAAATCTAGTTAAACAAAATTCTTTTTATAAAGAAAATCAAAGAAAAAATTTTACATGATTGAACTGCAGAAGAATAATAACAGGGAATAGCAAGAATCTCAGGATTCACTTTGAAGCAAATTCAAAATAGAAATAGCAGAAATCTTAAATCAAAATTGCACAGTAAAAAAAAAAATTCCCGAACACTGTACAGTCAATACTCTATTAATTTCATATATGAACATCGCCAACTAACACAAATGCATGCAGTAGAAATAGAAATTCAAAATACCATCAATCTCAAAACACCCAGGCAAAAGATCCAGATTCATGTCAAAGAGGTGTGTTCCCCCTTCAAATAAAAACACCACCTCTTCAAATAAAAACACCAAATCTGAGGTCATATCAAATTAAAAATCCACATCTCTTTACAAAAAAAAAAAAACCCCAAGACCATCTTCTTCTTGAAGAAAGGGAAAAGAAGAGTTTAGATATGGATGTAGTTTATTACGAATCATAGTATTTGATTCCTTCCTATATATTCTAAAACCTAAGAATTAGGATGTGCTCAGGTCTCTAATCTCACTGCAAAGGTATTAACTTGATCAATTAGATTGCTTTAGTTAAAGGCATTCAATTAAGAAGATTGATTTGGTTGTTTAAAAAGAAAGATTAGATGCGGATTTTGAATATAATATGACCCCAGATTGGTGTTTTTATTTGAAGAGGAGCACTCCTCTTTGCCATGAACCTGGATTTTTCTTTTTTCATTGAAGAACACCCATGTTCTATTGGATCAACCACTGCAAGTGGCCTAGTGGTTTTTGCCTAGTTGTGTGTGCTACCCAACCTAGGTTCGAATCCCGAAGTTGTCAAAGTGGCCAGGCACTGTGCTGCAATGCACAGTTGGAGCATTTCACATGCGCCGAAGGGGTTTATCTTGGGCCTAGGAAGCCTTTGGGTTCCCCTTGACAAAGTAAAAAAAAAAAAAAAAAAAAAGAAGTTCTATTGGATCGAGTTGGATCATGTAAAACTTTTTTTTATTTTCTTTATAAAAAAAATTGTTTAACTAAATTTATTTATCTTTTTGGTTGGAAAATAATATTATTGCCATGTCACTTACCAAATCATACTGACAATTAAAAACAATCATTTGATCAACTAAGATCTAAGGGATAAAATTAAGTGTAAAAAATTGTGTCAAATAATGTGTCCTTTGATCCGGACCCATATATATCTATTGGAACTTTGAAAAATAGAGATATAAGAAATATTAGGAATATATTGAAAATATTTTGGAAAAGAAATTTTCTTGAAAAATTTAATTTATTGGATTTATTTATAAATTGATAAAAATGTCAACTTCATCTACAACAAAAAGAAATTCTAGGTGGTTGAAAAGACTCTCGTTGGTCTACGAACACATATGACCTGTATAATACAAATTGTAGTAATGAACATGATAGTCATAGATCTCTTTAGAACTGTCGACTGTTTCCTCTATAAGAGGATCGTACTAGATGACTGGTCATATACTTCGATCTCCACATTCATTATATCCATAAGCGTTTTCATGCGATTCATTTGAGGTCACAATACGCTCTGTGCCTAAACTGTTAGAGTCAAAACTTAAGTCAACTGTAAAGCAACATCAGATGAGGTATTTTGATAGTCGGAAACCTTCATATAATTGAGGGGATTTCTCCTTATCAGGATTTCCCTCAAGAGAATTACTCCTCACTCAGATTTGCCTTGAGAAAATTTTTTCTTACCCGGATTCCCTTGAGGGGTTTTCTCTTCATTTAGATTCTCCTTGAGGGGATTAATCCTCACTCATATTCGCCTTGAGAGAATTTCGCTTCACCCAAATCCACCTTGAGATGTTTCACCTCACCCAAATTCACCTTGAGAGGATTTTGCCTTACCCAAACACCTCACTCATATTCACCTTGAGGAGATTTCGCCTCACCCAAATCTGGCTTAAGAGATTTCAATTTGAGGCATTTTTCCTAAACAGGTTGCGCTGTCTTTCTATTAGGCAATTTCCTGACTAGAAACCGTTTTTAAAATTTATACCTCTACATAAGCTCCATATTCCATAATGTACGTTTTTCTACAAATAATTGAGTAACTTTTTTATTTTATTTTTCTCTTCTAAAATTCTACAAATATTTGTTCATTTTATCAGAATATATACTAAATATTAAGGGGGATGAAATTTACACACCCAAAATTACAAGCCACACACCCCTTTATTTTTTTAATAATACTTCATGTCACCTCTTTTTACACTTTCAACACCCTCAAAGTCAGATTTTGTTTTTGGTTTTTTTGGGTCTTCTCTTCTCTCTCTCTCACTCCCTCTCTTTTCCAGACCACGACCAAAACTCTTCACTTTTCTCTCTTTCTTCTCCAGACAACATACCAGAAAGTATTACCGAGATTAATTCATAAATCCCAAAGTTTCCTATTTTTGCATTCTGGCCCCCGAGACTCTCTCTTCTCTCTCCTCCGCGCCTCCTCAGAACCGTCGGGTCCCGACCGACCCGACCCGATTTTTCCGGCGCCGTCGAACGTCCTCCGGCCACGGACCCGAGCCAGACCGGCTCGTCTCGGCCTGCTCCTCCTCCCTGTGGTGTCATCTCGCCCTGCCACCGCCCCCAGTCGGAGATCGAAGCCACCCCAGACGCACAATCGGGAATCGATTGGTTTCGCGTGCTCCGGCAACTTTCCGGCGGATTTCTTCACTTTTTTGGACTCTCCTGTTCCTCCTTATCATCCCCATATAAGCCTTGCATCACGATTTGGAGTGTAGAGCGAAATTTCCGGAACCGAACCGAAGCCATTGTTGCCATTTTTCAGTTCCTAACAGCCACCACCAAGACGGCAGCAGGGCGCTCCGACGACAACCTCCTCTCTCTGCCCGTTCTGGCAGTTAGGGTCCGAAACGTCGTCGTCTTCCTCTTCGACTCAGAGACTCTGATCCTACAGATCGGTGTGGACAGAGATCGCTGCTCGTCTCTAAGAAGCTGGGAACCGATGGTGGTGATGAGTCAGCGGCAGCGGTGTCGTCTCTATCTCTTCGAGGAATCTTATGTCTCAGTAGGGGCAGGTGATAGAGGCATCATAAAACAACGTCGAAGCGAGTATATCGATGGAGGAGGCTTTACACTTGCAGCAATTTGGGGTGTTTGTGGCGAGATCGGGTTTCTGGGTTTCAGTCTTTTGAGAGAGTTCATTAATTTTAGGCTTTTCATCGAAGGGAGGAAGTCCAATTCTGTTTGCACTTTGAGTTTTGTCGTGGTAGAGAGAGAGAGAGAGAAGATAGGCACTCTGGCTCAAATATATTACTTGATGACCGTAGAATTTGTAGGCACTCTGGCTAAAATGCAGTTGATGCTAAAGTGTTTTCAGTCTGGAATGACACTGGTCCTGTACGTCAAAATTCAAATAGTCTTCTAATAAGTGTGCTGATTAACATCTAGTTGCTCTTGTTTTGGAGCTAGACATAGTGATGGTTTCCCATGAACTAAAACAAACACTGGGAAGAAGGGAGAGTATGAAGAGGAGAGTGTGTGAACCAAGTTTATCTTGACATTGGGCACTTGGCAGTTTCAATCATAATTTTCAGCCATCTCTAGTGACTCTGTTTCAGTACATTGCTAACTTTTAGTTGCTTTGTATAGCTTTGTCTTTATAAGTTTGCATTCTTTGACAGGAAAATATAGAAACACATCTCAGTCAGAAGACCATTCTGGCTGATTTGGTTTGCAGGTTTCAATTCCATATCATTTTTTGTTCTTTTTCGTCAGAATAGGCATATATTCCAAGTCTTGGAGCTGATATCACTTGCAGCTGAGTTGCCAAACTGAGGAGAGAGCAAGGAAAGCATACCACAACAGAAGTGCGTGGCATGGAACCTAACATTACTCGAAACTGTATTAAATCAGAAAATTATGTATTTTGGGAACTCGTTATCACCTTGGCTTTTGTTTTCTTGGGTTGTTCTCTTCACAAGTTGTTTTACTTTTAATCCCAAGGAGTATGTACTTTTAATTTCCAGTTCCCATTATTTGGAAAGAAGTTGCAGCTGAAATTGTCTAAACAATCCACAAATATAGCACCACAGAATGTGATCGATAATTCAAGGCAGAGTAGGTTCAGCCAGTAAATAGTGTTCTGGATAAGCTTCAATGCTTTATCTTGATGTAGTTATGAACAACACCTTGATTAATGTGCTGGGGGAGGCCAACTGGATCGATAAAGTAAACAAAGGTGAAATAACTGTACAGCCACTCAACATTCTGATTTCTAAGAGCACCAAAACCAAAAGATTACTAATCCACATTAATTTGAAAAGATTTCCCTATCTACTAGAACCTGAATTGGCTTGCTTGATTTGGACTATAGTGCTATTTTTGATTGTATTGGACAAAAGATAACAAATTAGATACAATATTTGGCAGTGCAACATAGAAAAACAAATGAGATTGGACAATAGACATCATTTTAGCTAAGGCACTAGTATTTTGCAGAAGAGTTTCTACAGTTTATACCTTTTCAAGTAAACCACAAAGCTAGGAGTTCATAGTCAAGTAGTCTCGGATTAACATCCAGGGTCTATCTTTTTGTATACATAATATGGACAAGGGAAACAATAAAATCCAATAATGGTTTTAATTAATTAGGAATAACAGAGTTCTTTTCCTTTGCATACCTTGAATCTCCCTGTTGAAATAGATCTCTTCAGCCCAAGAGGACCCTTTACCAAGCTGAAAACTCCGCTTCTAATATTATTGAATTTAGAATTCTGTTCCCCAAACACAGCTTCTTTTGAGGAACCTGTTTCCATAGAAAACTCGAAATTCTGCATCGAAAATTGCTCGCTTTGATCCATAGAAAACTGGAAATGCTCCATCTGGTTTTCCAAGTCTTTATCATCTTCACCATCATGTAAATTCAACACCTCAATCAAAGAAACTGATCTCCTTAATCTATGGATCTCATTATTTTGAACACGAAAATCCTCTTCTTCCCTATCTTGAACCACCAAGACAGTTCCACCACTTGTATGCTGGTATTGATTGATCAGCTCCTGCTGTGGATTTTCTTCGACAGAAGGCAATACTTGCTGATGATTATGGTGTTGAGGCACCAAAGCAATAGCAGGAGCAGCAATATTGGACCGACAAAGCGGACAACTAGAGTGAGACTTGAGCCAAGCATCAATACAAGGAACATGAAAAGCATGGTTGCACTTTGGCAATAGCCTTAAGTTTTCATTTTCTTGGAACTCACTCAAACAAACAGAACAGTCTGTGCCTTCTACCACCCCATCATTCTTCTTATACTTCTGAACCTTGATGGACTTGATCAGTGACTCTTCCATACCAGTGTTAGAGCCCTGCCACGATTCACTAGCCGGATTCGCCTCCCTGTCAATATCCCTAGCAGAAGCACCGGCTCGTCGCCGGCAATACTTGGATATGATGCTGTAGTACGTGACAAGAATACAAGCACTTGCAACAATGCCTATTAGGGCTATAATAAGAGGAGAGAAGTTTATACCAGCGCTCTCCTCAGAGCTGTCGCCGAACTCGAAAGGTGGCGGAGGAGCAAAGATCATGTAACACCATTGTGGGCAGTAGATGCTGCAAATTCCTTGAGAACAGTCTTTGAAAGTCTCATATGGTGGCCATGGATATTGGTTATTATTGCTTGCAGAGCCCATATGAGTGATATATGACCAAAAAAAAAAAAAACTCAACAACTCTCTTCGGTTTAATTTCCTCACTTTGATTGGCTTGATTTATGGTGATAACATCTTCCTCAATGAAGGTACAGAAAGAGAGAGAAGCTTGGAAAGTGTAAAAGGAAAAGACAAGCAAATCGAGGGGCTTAGATGCAAAGAGAAGCAAAGGGAAGGTGGAAATTGATGTGTTATGTGCCTTATATTCTACTTTTTCCTTGTGTTATTTTCTTTATCGTTGGCATTATTCAAGGGAGGTGGTGGTTGCTTTTCTTGTCTATTTTAAGTTGGAAAAGTGGTGGTTGTACTGTATTGTGAGCCAAGTGACTAATATATAATAGCTTAAGAAACCATCAAAAACCAAGTCATCGTTTAGTCGGTGATCAATATAGGTGAGACTGGACTCTTTGCATTTTCTGTGTAACATCTTCTACCATACTTCCAACTAACTCCATTTTTGCAATGCCACCTTATAGAAAGGTCATGCTCACACATTTAAATATATTATTATTCGCAGAAATCTTACAATGACAAAGTAACAAACTCGTTGATTAATTCCAATGTTTGTCTATGTTCTGAATTAATTAAGAATGTACGTATTATACTCACAACAACTATAAAAAGAACATAGATTGACATTGAGGGGAACCGGGGATGTTTAACAATTCACCGGAGTCAAAAATCACAATTACCTTTTAGTTACATCGGTATTTTAATTTGTGAATAATATCGAACTAAAAACAAAACCGTGAAATTTAATTTTTTTCTGATCAGGTTGGTCAGACTAGGTGTGCAAGAAATGCATTAATTTTATAAGATTTAATTTGTTAAAAATAAAGGGACATGAACATGGTGTATTAGCTTTCTACCTCTTTTTTTTCTTTTTGGAACGAGTTTGAAACTTATTCTAAATGGGAGGCTCAGTCCCACGCTCGATATTATTATTCTATTAATTAATAAAAATAATTGTACCGCACGCGAGGGGACATATTACCCATACCTCGAGTACCAATACAATAATCCTCATATAGTATATTTTGGATATCCAGAAGTCTCATCTAGCCAATAATCATCTTAAAATTATTGTTAAAAATTTTATTTGAACAATATCTAGTTATCTAAGCTCAGACCGTTCGAAAATGAGTGAAAATTTTGTTAATTTTTAAAACATAGGCCGGCCTCGAGACTTGTGAGGCTAGCATAAACAGTTGGTTTAAGCTAGATTCCAAGCCACATTAATCCTAATTAACTTCTGTTTTGCATAATATCAGTACCATTATAAAATTATGGATCAGTGAGATTTTGTTAATTAATAATGAAAAAGACTGCTTACAAACCCAATAATAATGATATTCAGTTGGAGACATGTAACTAATCACATGAAACCATGTGAGGTCTTCCATGCTTTGCGATTGAAAACTCGACTCTTAGCCAACTCCAAGGTAGAAAAAAGCAAAATAAAATAAATATCTAAACAAAAAAACAAAAGCAAAATTGAAAAATCACATAAATGCATATGCAACCTCACAAAGATGGTCCAGTTTCTCTGCTGTCTACAAGTGTGAAACCTACTGATCGTTTCGGTCTCAACTCTGTCATGCGTTTTAGTAGGCTTTTGAATAGGTTCGAATTTAAAAACGAATTTGCTGGAATCGGGGAATAATACATAGAAAACTAATAAAAGAATAAAACATAACAAGATGAAAAATATATAATTTGTCAAGAAACAGAATTGTCAGGCACGACCTCATCAGGGCAAGTAGAGAAAACTGATAAGAGCTCCAAGTGCATATTATCTTGCTTGTGTCATCTATTTTTGGTCCTAGTTAAGTTGTATAACTTGTATTTATAATTTATTTATGAGGCAAATAGAAGAAATCACTCCCGCATTACTTGGAGTGGAGCCTAGAACGCAACTAGTTTTGGAAGAATTGCTCAAGATTGAAGCTGTTCAACATGAGACAAGGCAAAGACTCAAAGAACAAGGGTTTCACAGTTAATTGGCAAAGCTAGTTAGCACGTTAATTGTAGATATGGGCTTTTGCTCAATTACTTTCACTTGGAGACTATAGCTCTCTAGCTAAGGCAAGGAAACCTTCATTCGATTCCTTCAATTACTATGTGGTTTAATTAGTTTGATTCAACTTGTTCTTTCAATGAGTTGCTTTCTTTATCCCATCTAATTCTAGTGTTTTTCTATGATTGATTGATGGGTGTTTGATAATCTTATTCATAGGTTCAGTCATGCTTTTCCTATCGTTGACTAAAAACCAGTAAACAACCATGCCCTTGAGCTTAGAGAATAACTTGCATGTCATTGAGAATTTCAATGGAAGCAAAGGCGTCAACGGCGGTCCTTGGTGGGTGAGTCTCTGGATTTCTTGATAGGTTGTCATTGTAGGTACTCGTTTATGGTTGAGATTTTCCCAAAGGAAATTAATTGAGCTTGGAATTCTGAACAACCATAGTGGAGATACATCTTTCTTAAATAAGACTTGAGAAATGAATCAAGTTAATGGGAATGCATTAGTATATTAATCAAAGGTGGAACCTCGATGTCGTGGTTCCTTTTTATTACTAGATTTTCGTCCTAATTTCTCTCCTCCACTTTCCTCGGTGATCGTTAAGGCATCAAACTAGACTAAATCAATGGACGAACTAAATCTATCAAACTTATAATCTTAAATCGTTGTTTTGAATGCCTTAACGATAATCAATTTGGCAGAAAATTTGCAGAAGTGATCTACACATTATGACCTAAAAACTGAATGGTTGAGATGCAGAAATGTGATCGAAAAATTGGTCTAATGCCCTATCCCTAGAAAAGACAAAAAAGAAGGATTATATATATATATAAAAGGTCCTTTCATTAAGAAATCCCCTTTTTTGGTATTTTATAAGGATATTCCATTAGATCAAGTTTTCGATCACATTTCGACATCTCAACCATTTAATTTTTAGGTCTTAATGTGTAGATCATTTCTCCAAATTTTCAACCAAATCGGTGATCGTTAAAGTATCAAACTAGATTAAATCAATGGACGAACTAAATTTGTCAAACTTGAACCGTTCATACTTATAATCTTAAACCGCTATTTTTAAGGCCTTAACGATAATCAATTTGGCTAAAAAATTTTATAAATGATCTATACATTAGGACTTAAAAACTGAACGGTTGAGATACCAAAATGTGATTGAAAACTTAATCTAATGCCATATCCCTAAAAAAGACAAAAAAAAGAATCCCTCACCATCAACTATCTATATGCATCAACTTTATTTCGTAAGAATCTGCTTACTCAATTGTATATCTTGCCATCAATGCTATCTGTTTGCTTTGGACCTACTAGATCCATGTGCAACAGCTTCAGTGAGTAAGATGTTTGTAAAATAAAGATGCAGAGGTGGAGGAGTTATGGGAAAGTAAGATTCTGATAAGCTCTTCGAAGAGCATCTGTTTCAAACTTTCAATGGCATATATCACACTACGATCTTTCTTACATCATCCTAGATTGGAAGGCAGTAGGGTTTTGCCTTGATTAGTTGTGCTCGTGTGAATCCTAGCCGTTAATTTTACCTTGTTTTTTTTTCCCTCGTATCTCTGTCCTGGACCTCTTGATCCTTTATTCCTATTTCCTATCACTGACTATATAGTAGTATGAAACTTTAGACACTAATAAAATTATTTATTAAGCTCATTGTCTCAGCTTGTAAAACCAAGGCATAGCAAATTGGAACAGACCCACCAATAATCGCAATGCCATTATGATCTATGATAATAAATCTTGCGGAAACTTTCCCTTGTGAATTAAACGTGACATCAAATTGATCAAAATTTAGCTTAAAGGTATTGGCTAATGGAGAATTCTATGCTATAACATTTTTACGTCTTTGTTTGGATTTCCTTTAGATGACGTTATTAGCTTCCAAAATTCTGAAAGAAATTATTTATATGATAACCATCATCTTGAATTTTTGATATTTACTATGAAATATGAAGTTATGAACTTATTTTTTTGGTCCCAAATTTTCCAACAAACTGTTATCACCTTTCCTATAAGAAAAGTACGAGGTGATTGCCACTAGTCAGTAACCCAATATATGTAAAAGAGAATCAGAGACATTTGGGTATAAGATTGAACAGAATTCCATAATTGCACTGCATAAAGACAACTTACAAAAATATTAACTATGGTTTTTAAATGCAATTAACATGAGGAACAACTATCTTTCTCAAGTAATAACCAATGTTATATTTTCAACTTGGAAGGTCATTTAATTTTCAAAGTTTAGGAAGAACTTTAGAGTTATGGTTATTTGAAGTTGAAGTAGGCAATTGTAATTTGTAGCAAACTTAACCGCGCACTGACCAGTTGGGATTTGGGAATGGTCCCCATGCAAACCTAGGGCTGGGATTTTAGCCCGGAAACCCGGAACCCGACCCGGAACCGGCCCGGGACCGGCCCGAACGGTCCGGGCCCTTAAAATTTTTTTGTCAGTTCTATAAAACCCGGCCCGAAATCATTATATAACGGGCCGGGCTCGGGCCTTAGATTTAGAAGAAAAAAAAAGCCCGAAGGCCCGAATCATGTATAATTGCATAGATTATTTTATCTTTTTTTTTTTTTTACAACTATTTTATTCTTTTCTCCCTTCTTTCTTCTCTGTTCTGACATTCTCCTCTTCTTTCTCTTCTTTCAAGAGAATCCTATCTCTTCTTGTTCCCTTTTTCCCCCTTTTTTTATTTTTTTCTTCTCTCTTCTTATCTTCTTCTTCTTCTTTTCCCATACGCCTCCTTTCTCTTTTCTTTTTCTTTTCCCTGCTCTTCCTAGTCCTCATTCTCCATCAGATCAATTGTAGATCATTAGAGACCCAGTACCCCTCTCACGCTCCCTCCCTTTGTAATTGAATGGTTCTTGGCTGGTTTTTTCACTTGGTCTGCCACCTTCTCTCTGCATATGTTGAGATTCCTTTTCAACTGGTTTCATCCATCTCTCTTCTTGCTCCGGTTTTTTCACTTAGTCTAAGAACCCTTGTTCACATCAATCAATAAACTGATTATTTTGTATACTAATTGCTTATCAATACGGATAAACCCGACTTTGGAATTTGGATGGTGGTGGTTAGGCGGCTTTGGGGGCGGAGGAATTTGGGTTTGGAGCAGATCTGTTCTCAGATCTGGCTATTTTTTTTTTTTTTAGTTTTTTTTTAAAGCCTTTTGGGCCCAAAAAACCCGAAAACCCGGCCCGAAAAAAACGGTCCGGGCCCAACTCGGTCCCAAAACTGAAAAAATGTTATTTAGGCCCGGCCCGAAAATTTCGGTCCGGGTCCGGGCTCTATAAATTTTACACGGGCCGGGCCCAATCCCAGCCCTATGCAAACCTATCCTCAGTATTTTGTAAGGGTGAGTTAATAGTTTTAATTGATTAAAAAAAAAATCCAAAGGCAGCACAAGACCAAGTTATTAAATTCCAAGTATGAGAAGGCCAGGGGTAAATAAAATAGAAACTTTTTGATTAAGATCAACAGATCAGCAGACAAGCCAACCAGGCGGCAGAGATTACATCGCGGCCTTGGCTTCCAGGAGGATGTGTCCCAGTGATTGGTTTACCAATCCCCCTTCCTCTTTTTCTAATTTGTTGTTGTTTGATGCTTCCCACATTACTCCCCGGGATGTTGTTCCTATTGGGTTTGATGTTGGTTAGCTTTCCCTGTATCTTTTTTTTTATTGCAAGTTTGTTTTCTGTCAAAAAAAGAAAAAAAAGATCAACAGATCCATGAGGCACTAAATTTATCAATGAAAATGAGAATTCTCAATTTTATGTTCAGAAATTAACGGTTCATCTATTTCCAATCATCCATCTATTCTTTTTAACAAAATATGTTTAGCAGAGAGCGTTCATTTTCGAGCTTCAAAATCTTAAGCTTTAATCATGATTCACTTCAAGATTAAGGTACTTTTTAAAAAACCAATTAGACCCCAAGTTGAGTTAAAATTTTGGGATTTCCAACCCAATTTACCTAAAGAAGTTAAATTGAAGCAAGGTTCCTAAGTCTCAGACCTCCCGCAACTTTAGATGTATAAACTTTTGACTAAGCTACACGAGTTTTAAATTGTATGCCCTAAAAAAAAGCTCTAGACATAAACTGTACAGTTTCTTTTGGGTGAAGATAGCAAGACACATTCTTTTTTCTACCAAAAAAAAAACAAAAAGAAAGAAAGAAAGAAAGAAAACAAGACACTGAATGATTGTGATTTGTGAGATAATTGAACCGATGAGAGTAATTATTTGTCACCGTAGTCTTCGCCTGGTCAGTAATACTCCATTCTCGGCTCTGGTAGGTATTTTTGTTTTTTGTTTTGTTTTTATTTGGGCGGAATTGACCAGAGTCAATTGTTTTGTTTTATTAGCAATGCCCATCGGGTCCTAGACCAATTGGCATAACCAAAAACTTGAATAAAGAAATATACAAAGCCCCTCCGATTTCCACAGCTCCCACCACCGTCAAACCCAACCGGAGACGAAGCCCTAACCGAAATCCACAATGCAAGTGCAGCAAAACCCTAGCATCCCGGTCAGCGAAGTCTACTGGTCTCTTCTCCACAAAGCCGATAAGAAATTCTCCAAAATCCGAGAGCTCCCCTATTACCACCGCAACAGGTACCACTCCCATTCATTTCTTCTTCAAAATCAATTCACAAACACAATCGGTACTCAATCTCGAATCTTCGTGTTTGTCCAGGCATGAGTACGACGCCTACTTCTACAAGGTCTTCAAGGTCTACACGCAGCTCTGGAAATTCCAGCAAGAAAACCGCCAAAAGCTCGTGGAGGCCGGTCTCCGGCGATCGGAGATCGGCGAGATCGCGTCGCGAATCGCGCAGCTTTACTTGGGGCAGTACATGAGGACCAGCGAGGCTAGCTATCTGTCCGAGGCGTACATTTTCTACGAGGCGATTCTGAGCAGAGAGTACTTCAAGGAGGGCATGTTTCAGGACCTCAACTTGGCCAGCAAGCAGCTCAGGTTCATTTCTAGGTTTCTTATGGTGTGCTTGCTTTTGAACCGCCGAGAGATGGTGCAGCAGCTGCTTCATCAGCTCAAGGCCTTGGTTGATGACTGCAAGAGGACCTTCCAGGTTATTTTCTTTAGGAATCTATTTGATTACTTTTGTTGTTAGTTTGCCATTGAACTGTTCTATGTGCTCTGGTTTCGAATTTGTGTAATGGAAACTTAGTTTTGTGGTATTGAAGGATAGAACTTATTGAAAATGTGATAAAGGGTTCAACCCCAATACAAATAGACAAAGAGTTAAAAGATAGAAAAGAAAATAACAAACTACAGGGAGTATTACCTCGATATAGATTTATATACATTAGAGTATAATCAGTGGTAATTGAGAATGACAGACATTTGTTGTAGTGTGGGGATCATGATGACCAGTTTTGAAGCATGAGATTTTGAAATTGTGTTGCTCTAAGTGAGGAATTTATGCAAATGAGGAACATCTGGGGCTTGTGCATTGCAATGTAATGTAGTGCGGTGAGTTGATCATGGACAGAGAGTAGTATTGAAAGGCTAGGAAGTAGTTCAGAATAAGATAGATGAGATTTTATGTATTATCAAATAGGTGCTGTAGATTTGAATGTAATATTGTAAGTTTTTATGTGGGTGTGTGCGCGCGCGCGCTCGTGTGTAATGCATTATTGATAACACATTTATGTGGCTAATTGCAGTACAAGAGTCAGTCATGCTGTTTTGTTTTTTTTTAAAAGTTGTGTGCTTATATATGCCAAGTCTTGTGTTCTTGCAGCTAAGTTTAATAGTGACATTTGAATGATCTTGTTTCCAGGAAACTGATTTTAAAGAATGGAAGCTGGTGATTCAGGAAATAGTTAGATTTTTGAAAGCTGACACAGCTTTTATGAATATCAGGCCATTGAGATATAGTATTGTCCTGGAATGTCATCCCGATTCCTTACCATCTGTTTCCACATTGGTTGTAAGGAGGTCTTTGAGACTGCGAGATGCGATGCTAAGCAGCTACCATCATAATGAGGTTAGGTATTGAGGTTTTTCCTTCACCTCTTTGTGGTTTTTTTAATTTTTTAAAATTAATTTTCAAGAAAAAATAATTACTGAAGTCCGATCATGTAATCCTTCTGTATGGAACTAATACCAGCCTATGTGCAAAACTATAGCTAGGATATGACAAAAACATAGAATATAGACAGAAATAGTTTCCCGGAACTCTGAGAAATTGAAGCCAAAGTGATGCTTAAAGCCTTAGTTTATGTCATAGACGTTCACCTCCTCCTTCACTCCTCTGTGTATAATCTGCATGTGCTTAATACTGATTTAGAGGGTTTTCAGTTATTTGTTTTTGATACTGTTGTAATTTATGCCTTGCAAATACATAAACTTGAATTGTACACTAACATTTTCTGTTTTTCCATTGGTTAAAACTTGACCAGGTAAAGTTTTCGGAGCTCACTCTAGACACTTTTAGGATGCTTCAATGTCTGGAGTGGGAACCTAGTGGCTCATTTTACCAGTCAAATGTTGCTAGAAACAGTCAGAACGGGGCGCCAGGGTCCGGCCGCATTAACTACTCCCAAGATATTGCTGATCCTACTCTGCCACATAACCCACGGAAAGCTGTCTTATATCGTCCTTCTGTTACACATTTTCTGGCGGTAAGTCTGATAGGAATTAATGGTTGCCTGTTTCCCTTATAATTACTATGTTTCATTTGGCATGTCAGGTTGTAAAGGGTTATCGGTTTCGTGAATTCCCGAAAAATAACATTTTGAACTTAACTACTTATGTTCAATGTCAAATACTACATACGCCTTGAGTTGAAGTCAAGTTGCAGAAAAACATATGTTTATTTTTTGCTGATTTGATCAACTATCTTCCTGCTATTCACCTGTATGGTGATGACAATAAAACATCTCTTTTTTATTTTATTTATTTTTTTATTCTTTTATATATTTATTTATTCCCCCATCACCCGCTCACCTGATTTAGTTTCGGTCATGACTTGGTGTCTCTTGGAGGATTTAAGCTTCAAACTAAAGTTTCATGATTCAACCGAACACTAAAATTGGTTTCTTTGCATATGATAATATTTGAACTGCATCTTTGTAGTAAGGAACCTGTTGATACCGATTTTTTGTCCCCATCGATAAAAAACACACATGTAGACGAGAGATGTATACTTTGCCAAAAAAGAAGACGAGATTTAGTGTTAACCCAACCCAAAATTGGGGTACATAGGGGAAATTTGGTGTTTTTCCTTTTTCGCTAATCTGCTAAGCCTAATTTTGGTGACAGATTGCATTTGCTAGGCCGAAGCTCATAGCTTGGAGCGAGAGTTGAGTAGGAACCCCCTATTAGTGAGGTGAGGGCCTCCTTGTGGAGGCATGTGGAGGTCCCTTCCTCTTGCAAGTTTTTGATGTGGGATTTAAGGGGCCTATGCCAATTGCATTTTCCTTTCTCTTAGCTATTACTGCTTGACCAAAACCTTGTAGAAGCAGAACTTATAAGTGAAACCAAAAGGTTGGTCTTTCTTGGTTCTGTTACATCTCTACCCCTGACCCCCCTTGTGGATTAGCTTATGTTGTGTTTGGTTTGGTATCCCTTTTTGTAGTAATTATGCTTGAAACTAAAGTTTCATGCACCCACCTAACCTTAAGTTTGTTGCTTTGCAAATGATATCAATTCTTGAATGCTCTTAAAAGGCACATTTTTAAGTATGAATTTTTGGTATATGGACCATGACTTTGTATAGCACCTGGATGAGTTTGGATTATGAACATGGGGCTTATGGCCCTAAAACCTAAACCAACAGATACCAAATGTCTAAAACCATTCCTGACATTTATTTATTGTGCCTTTGAGTAAGCATGTCATTATAAGTTTCTGTAAACACATTGATAAGTTTGGATGGATTCTTACAGCATTTTTCCCCTTTTGGAATAGTTAATGCTCCTCATATATCAAGAATGTTATCCTTTATCTGCCCTAAAAAAATCTAGTGTTTTTTTTTTTGTTGAGAACTACACAATTGATAAGAATCAATATATTTACTTGACTGGCAGGTTCTGGCAACAGTTTGTGAGGAGCTTCCATCTGATGGAGTTATCTTGATATATCTGTCCGCTTCAGGTTTGAATAATTTTGTTATACAAGGATTTTGTTTTCTTTATGGGTTATGTAGGATCATCATTTCTTTTGCTCATTATATTGGCTCAGTTAAAGGACATGACATTTAATTGCAAGCAGGTTCTGGAATGTATGCTGATGCGACATCTGATAGACTAAATCCTTCTTGTGGACAAAGTAAAGGAGATGACTCAAGCTTACATGCTAGTTGTTTAAACTTTGGTAGCCATGGAAATGGAGGTACTCTTCGAAACAAATTAGGAATAGTTAATGATGTAGACCTACTCAAATAATATATATATATATATATATATATATATATATATATATATATATATATATATATAGATTCCATGCTACTTGAGACAATTAAATTCAGTTTCACCCATAAGGTTTAGTTTGCCGGTTTATGCCCCAATTGTCTAATTTTTTGCCCTAACAAAAGATTGACCTAACAAAAGAAAGAAAATTCAACTTCTAAAGGGGAAAAATGCTGTAAGAATCCATCCATGTCCCTCAAAGGTTGACCTAACAAAAGAAAGAAAATTCAACTTCTAAAGTGTGCCTTTGTTAGAATCTGTAGTTTTTGGTTTTAGGAAGGGATATATTTCATGCCATTTACTTATTCACATGTGGTTAGAAAATGGATAATTCATTAATGGAGTTCTTGATTGATAATTTATGATGTTGGACAATGAGATTAATATCCAAAGTTTGATGTCGTCTTATCTTTTGATATCATTTCCTTGTTTTTGCATGAGTCCGTAAGGATAAACTGTTCTGATATCAAACAAAATCATCCATTTTTCAGGAATAAATAGCGTCTATCCCAGTGACTTGGTTCCATTTACAAGAAGGCCGCTCTTTCTAGTTATTGACTGTGACGGCAGTGAAGCTTTTGAGGCAAGTCTATCAACTCTATTATGCATTTCTTTTTTCGATTAATGTACTTGGCAATGTTACATCTTACAGAGTCCATGGTCTATAAACTAGCTGGAACTGTTTTATGCCTATAAGTATGATTTTGAACATTGCAGTGTTTTCTTTTTGTTGGCAGTTATTAGAGCTGTAGAACCCCACAATAGCTTCTCTATCAAAATATTAATGAACACAGTAGTTCAGTGACTTGCATAATCAGTTCTGAATACTCCCAAAAAATTAAATGGCCCCACCTTGTGTATAGTTATTCTATTCTGATAAGATCGTTGTTTCTTCTAAAATAACATTTACCCTCTCTCTCTCTCTCTCAAAAAACTTCCTATTCATCACAAGATGTCATGTGTATCAAACCACATCTAATGGCTCCTATTGCTTGAAATCAATTTTGACTTATTTTTCTTTTCATCAAAACTGAAATACGAAGGGTCTCTCTCTCTCTCTCTCTCTCTCTCTCAGCAGAATTATTTATGGTAGCTGAATGAGCAAGATCCCCCCTTTCTTCTTGTTTTCTTGATTTTGTTTTAATCTGAGTAGAAACTATTACTCTAACCTATGGAGGTGACTAATTCTAAAATGTGCTCAGGCTATAAATGGAGTACAAAAAGGAGAGACAGCTGCAATGCTCCTATCTTCGAGCTCTTCATATCAAGCTTCTGATGTTGGTTCCTCTCGTCAGCCAAGTGGAAGCCTATTCACTATTTTCCTTACAGCTCCAATGCAGGCTTTCTGTTTCTTGCTTGGTGTTTCAGGCACTGACATTGACATGGTGAGTAGAAGATTGACACTTTCTCTGTTCTTATTTGAATTGTATGAGTTATTTACTTTTCCAGAGCATTTACGGAAGGCAAATGCATCAGGATATATATAACAAGGCTGAGAAGCTGCTTTCTAGTTCATTAAGTGACTGGGGATCTACTTTGGCAACATCGGATACTGTTGACCCTGTTTGGGCACAGGTTTTGACTGATCCATTCCTGAGGCGACTCCTATTGAGGTACTATCCTATAAAGCTTAATGGAGAATAATGACATGTTTTTGCTTTTCATGCCCGCAATCCTCTCAAGATTTGATACTGTTCTGTTGTTTATCCCTGCAAGTGTTTTGCTAGCTATCCTATATGTACAAGGTTGAGGATTTAATGTTTACAATCTGACTTGGCCATCAGTTTGTTGGTACTGGGATGATGAACTCTGAAGCAAGTCCTATTTTGAACCTGCATGCTTACAGCTGCATACATAGAAAGTTGGATTAGTTTGTTGCTTTAATTGTTAGGTACACCTAAACATGATAAAACAATTAATGGAATTTAACCCAAAAAGGGAAGAAGCACATCCTGCACCGTCATCTGTGAAGCGCTACACTCCTGCTTCTAAGCGAACTACTGTAGACAGACTACCAGGAGTGGGAATAAAGCTCCAGCCCTTAGCCCTGAACTCCATCAATAAAAAGTAAAATTGAGAGCACAATTAGCACTAGGGAGTCTTATTACCACTCGACCCAAATGAAACTTAAGTTGCTTTAAATATACTTGCCCGTAAGATTACTGCTGATATAAGTTAACATCAACTCTTGGATTGACCTGTGATCCATTTTTTATTATCCTGTTGACTTAAAACTTTTTAGTTACCATGGCGACTTCTATTTAGACAAGAAAGACCAAATTTTAGAATTGGGGAAAGGGGCCTAGTGTTGATGTTCCAAAGATGGTACATCTTTTCTGGGTAAGCTGTGGCTACTGCATTAGACATCTAAATACTCTTTGATCTATGGGACTCTTTATTGCAAACTGTGCGAGCCTGCAAGGTGTCCTGGTAGGTGGTTGGAGTTTTGCAACTAGACATTTTTGACTCTTTGTTTTATTAGTAGTTAAACACTCACATGCTCATGTGCATACTCTTGTTCATGATATTACTTTCCTTGATGGCATGACCACTTCAATTAAATAGTTAAAATGAACTTTTATTGGCCATGTTATTACTGGATGCTCTCAAATGGATTGATCTTTTCAAAATTTTGCTGATTGCTGTTCCTTGTATATCTACTCACGTCTCACGGTACTTCAGTCCTGCTAAAGTAGTGAACTTTATTTCCTATATTCTGTTTGTGATACATATGCACTTACATTTTTCCTCTCTAGGTTCATATTTTGTCGGGCGGTGCTATCACTCTATGCTCCAACCTTCAATAAGAAGGAATTTACTCCCAAGTGTGTACCATGCCTCCCAGCGTCTTTCCTGCCAACAACAGTTGCATGCCAGACAGTTATTTTGCAGATAGCGAATATCTTTGGAGCGAGCTCTAAATTCGTTTTCTCAGAAGGACTTGTACTCCCAGAAAATAGACAGGGTGACACAGAAGCAGTGCCATGTTCATGATGCATATCGAGTAAAGCAGAAGATTCATGAATCAATTGGCTGGAGAGTTTACTTTTGCTGATTTTGCTTCATTGCGTCTAAAACTATCCCAACAGCTTGTATTGTGTCGGTGCTTGTACAGGAAATGATTGAAATACCGAGCTGTGTGTTTTTGTTGTTCTTAGTTATGAACTTGTAACTTTTTCCTTTGTTGTGAAATTACCTGTTGTTGATTAAGGCAATCCTTGTAAGAGATAACTTGGAATGGTTTTGTAGAAATAGAAAAAAGTTGATGTCTCTTCTGTGTACTTGGAGAGAGCTCTTTCTTGTCTGTATGTTGTATTTATTTATTTATTTTTGGTTAGTGTGGTCGAAGCCTCTATGCTGTTCTTAAAAAGTGGTCATACAAAGAAAAAGAAATCGGGTCTGTTTGGTTAGGTAGGACTCTAAAGTTTCAAGTCCATTATCGAGGCTGTGGTCAAGCAGTGCCTCGTAGGGTTTTGCTTGTTTTGTTAGTGAAATGGGAGCCTAACAATGTTTTCAACAGAAGCATAATCTTAGCTCTAGTAGTAAGATGGTGTAGTATTATGCTTCACTAAACACAGTGGCTCTAGTCTCGTAGAGAATGTAGAGATTTTAAGAAATGGCGAATGCATTTCCGATGATCTCTATGAATATCGGGCAATCCTTAAAGTTTTAATCTTCTCTACACTGAGCAAAAAGCGGTCACGAGTTCATATGCTCATGGTCCTTTCAGTAAATTTGTGGGAAGGATCTAACTCATCTAAGTAAGCATGTGCTTTATTTTCACCGGTGAGTATTCTAAATCTGCTATTGATATCAGAACCTATATTCAATCACGTATGATTCATCTGCAAACGTGGAGTAAAGGCAAAAGTTGATTTCAATGAGGATTTATACTTTTATTTACTGGAGCGAAAAGTGCCATTAAGCATGCTCTGCTAGGGTTTATTTCTTTTAGCTATGGTCCTTTTTTTTTTCATTTTTAGAGGGCAGAACCGCAGAATATAAATAACATTTTCAAGCAACAATCGATATTTATGCAAGAACTAATTTGCAAGAATTATCCCAACGTGCAGCTCTGCCTGGGATGTTGTCATTTAAGTCTAATACTTTTGCATGCAAGGTATTTCTAGCTTTGGTAGGCAAACCCGGGGGACGCTGTAAGGACTCCCAGTGGCTCCAGGAAAACTTCTGGTCTCTCCTCCGAATTACCATGAAGAGTACTATTCCTTTTCTTCCGATGTAGAAACCCTCTTTGGAATAGAGCTCTGGGGCATTATCAATAAAGCTAGAGCACAAGAAAAGGCTAATTATACTGCTGGATCATCGAGCAATCAAGTAAAAACGATACGCTAATCTGGTATGTGTGTGTGCATCAATATATATATATATATATATATATATATATATATATATATATATATATATACACAGATCCGATCCAGAGCGAAGCTCCGCTTTGAAATTAACGTGTGAAGTTCGAGTTTTGGGTCACTTTTCGGTCGCATATCCACATCTCGACCGTTCAGTTTTTAGGTACTAGTGTATAGATCATCTCTGCAAATTTTCAACCAAATTGATGATCGTTAAGGTATCTAACTCGCTTAAACCAATGGACGGACTGAATCTGTCAACCTGAACCGTACTAACTTTAAGGCAGTTATCAATGCCTTAACGATCATCATTTTGGCTGAAAATTTGCAGAGATGATCTATACACTAGCACCTAAAAACTGAACGGTCGAGATGTGGATATGCGACCGAAAAGTGACCCAAACTGAACGGTCGAGATGTGGATATGCGACCGAAAAGCGACCGAAAAGTGACCCAAAACTTTAAGGCAATTATCAATGCCTTAATGATCATCATTACACTTTAACTCTAGCAAGTTAAGAATCCACCTAGTGCACTCCCAACAAGTTATATATATATATACACACACACTTGACTGGTATTACAAGCCAGTGTTCTAACCCAGGAATGTGAGTTCCAAATACATACCTGCAACAGTTGAACAGCAAATAGTTACATACATACAACTCATTAAGAAGGCAAGCTACCACTACTTCAAGAATGAATCGGAAAAACCAATACCAAAGAACAATATCACTTTCTTCCACCCAAGTGGCCACACTTATGAGAAGTTGAAGTGAACTAAATTCATTGAACCCAAAGTTGTACATTTTCAGTGTCGACTAATAACATATCTCAATATTGAAAGTTTTAATTCTAATTTGAAGATTGAGTTTCCTTCATCCACTCTATGCATTCCTCTCTGCAGTCCCCCATGGAGGAGCTAGCTGCCATTACTTTCCTTTGCCATTAACTGACAACTGGTCTCCAGATTTAAGCTAGCTGCAATTGTTTTATGATAGCTAGCCTTCCCATCAAGTAATTAACGGCTTTACATCCCAGACTTTGTCAAGACCCAGATCATCAACTATGGCCCTTTCAACTTGTCTAAGCAACACTCTGCTACCTTCTAGTGTGAAGTTATATTCCAAACGATCTAGCACACAACACATGAGCAAAGGCCACTCCCCGAAATTCTTTAACTTCTCGCACCAGAAATCCTGTCAATATTCGGAGGTTGGATTCTTTTGATGTAACAGAGACATCATCAGCATCAATAAATCAACTTCGAAGAGTTGTAATTAATTCAGCTCCATTGGATCCAAAGTGAGGAAGCAAAGGCAAGAACTTCTCAAATTCATGATGTATCCTTATAACAGTTTCAGCATCACTGACTTTTTCTGAACATGTAATTCACCACAGGAAAATCTTTCCCTTTGTCACCTCTGTACATGGTCTTCCTAAGTGGGAGGAGCATAGCAGCATAATCAGGGAGCCTTCTCTGTTCAGCACTCAAAAGTAGAGTGCCCAATTACCGGAACAAGGCTATATGCACAATATAAGTAAGCTACACAAGCACAATTTATAATACTCTCATCATACTCCTTTGCAGCATCCTCAACAACTTCATTCTCATTAGGAATGTATATAAAAGAAAATGAGTAGAACCGAGTAATAAGCTCGATCATCATTGTCTACAATAAAAATCAGTCTCTCTTTGTATAACAACTTTTACACTCATTGAAATCCATCAATTGCATGGAAAAGAAAAGTCATGTAACTTTCAAAATGCATCTATAGAGAATACCTGGGTCTCCAGAGTAGTAGGATATTTGCTGTTCTCATAATCCTGCAACAGCAGCACAGTAGCCAACGGTTAAGAGTTAGAGACTCGAGATGAGCTAGAGAAATGGAGAAAGAAGGGGGTTAGTCACATTAGATATCTTACCCAAATCTCTATATATTGATTCTTGACATTCAAAGTTGATGAATCCACAATATCAATATCCATAGGTGCATCAGTTCCAGCTCCATTGGTCGCCAAAGGTGAAGGTGACAGAATGACTGTTGTCAGAGCCTTTCACTCCTAAGCTGCTCCCTTGATCAAGATTTTCTACTTTTGGTACCCAGTACCCCATATGTCCTCATGGAGCTCGAGGACCAAATGCCACTTGTACAGCTGCAGATCCAAGAATATCAGCTGAAATATAGGAAGAATCCATTTCTCTAGAGAAATGGAAAGCACACTAGGTAAAGACTTCAAGCCTACAATGCTTACTAAATTGCACATTACACTGACCATATCAGCAAGCACAATTGGCTATAGCATTTAACTAAATCTAGGAGCCACACAGCGCACGTAAGGGTCAACCTGTGATGTAGATTCCGTTTTCCACCTCACAACTTGGGCTACATCAAGCCACACTCTTTTACCAAGGACAATGCGAAATGCAGATGTTATAGGATCTCGAGCCCCAGTTGTACAGAAAAAAGAAAAAATAAAGGTAAACACCTGTTGTTGGACCAACTAAAAGAATATCAGCTGAAATATAGGAAGAATAGTATCATATCAATATGCCCTGGAAATCAATAATCTCATATATGGCGTGGTAGTGGGAAAACAATAAGGCAGAAAATTCTTAATGCTGATTCAAAAATGCAAAGGAGTACCAAATCGCAATGGGATCAGATGAGCCAGCAGGAATAAGTCCAAATCTTAAATGTCCAATGGGGAGGGAAATCTCAGGCTCTTGATCTGCTGGGTTTTCAAGACAATAAAAAGCGATAATCAGGTACCATGCACTAGTAAATACATATACAATACAATGAAATTAAATGAAAATTTTAAGCATCCAAACTACCAACACTGCAAGAACCACAACCCAGTCCCTTACACCCTTTACTTCCAGTGATATGTCAGCTAACCACCTTGTACAGCTAGCAATCAAATTCAAAGTCTGACTTGTATGGAAACATTTGATTATTGTACTTACTGATATTTGAGACTCCTGAGTCCTGAGCCATTAATATTTGAACTTGAGAGGAGGGGAGACTGCTCATTATTCTGAGAATAAGCTTCAATAACGGTTTCACTTGGATCATTTACAACGAGACTCTCATTACAACTAGCAGAATCAAGGAAATCTGAAGGAGTTGGTGGATATGGAGCTTTATGCCTTGAAGAAAGAAATCCATTAAGAATTTGGTTGAAAAAGCCATCACCACCCTGGAAGCAAATCAATTGTCAACAATCACTAATTTGGAATAAGAGCAATAAATCATAAGCTAAACTTAAGAATAGACAAAAACATCATAAGTTGCTTACAACAGCCATAACTTCATCATATGAAATAAGCTCCCTGTTTACTATAGTTGCCATCGCATCATATGCATGCACTGCCCTTTCGGTCACAATCACCTGATGAAGGAAGTGACATCTCTGCTTGTTATAACAGTATGTGATTTAGCAGTATTACTTTCTTCAATAGACTTCTTAGATGCAGGAAATGAGCAATCTTGGTTCCTTCCAAAAAAACAAAAACAAAAAGCAAATAAAGAAGCTAAAAGTTTACCTTTGTTTTCACTTTAGCACGGGAGAATATAGGAGCCACACTGTCCCAAGTTTTGCAGGCATTTCCCTTCCCACTTCTGGAAAAGAATTATATTACCACTTTATGTCCATTTAGATCAACCAACTAAACAACTTATGATTGAAACAAGAAAAAAAGTGTGGTGTTTAGCCAAGTACAATACATACCAAAAGATTCTTTGGCATCCCCTGCTCTAAGTCCAGAGAAGCATTGATTTGATTGACCCATATCTGACATATGTGGAGATCCTTATGACCAAATCTATATGTAGCAAGGACCGGAACAGACGGCAAAGTCCTTGAGCTCTGGAAACCATGCACCGTAAAGCGGTAAATCTGCATCAACGTAAACACAAAAGATATTACTACCGGATGAGGGACTTGAAGCACACAGAACCAAGGAAAGGAATCGAACAAACATCTTCGAGCATTCGAGACATTTGGTCCACGAATCACACCATAGTTGATCAGCACAACAGCATACACATCCGAAAACTTGATCTCGGTTGGTGCAACCTTTGAAGCAAATTTGATGCACAAACAAGTTGAGTCATCCTGATACATTAGACATTAAGGAAAACATAAATGTTCACAGTTAAACAAAAGCTACCTACCTAATGATGCATTACAATATCCCAAATATAAAGGGAAACATAAGTGTTCAACTAGAATAAAAGAAGTGATATTTTCCACAAAACTCAGACAACAAAGACGAAATAGACGAACCCACTTGCCTTTCAGGCCTAACAAGCAGAAGACAACCAAAATCAATACAACCCAACAATGATCAACCCAAAACTCATACAAAAATGATAAAATACAACAACCCAATTGCCCTTCAGGCCTAATAAGCAGAAGACATACCAGAATCAATACAAAAAGAGCATTACTTTCAATCCTCAAGTAGCAAAAGAACCATTTTATGAAGGCCAAAAACTAAAAGAAAGAACGAAAGAGTTGAAAGTGAGGCTAACTTGGCCAATCATTGAAAGCATGCAGCTCAGAAGGGAGGATTGGCCATCAAATTGTGCATGTGGGAGAGATTGGTGTTGTTCAAAAGGACGTTAGAGGCTTAAGGTGAACAGACAAGTCGGAAAAATGGGCAGAAAAAAAGAAGGTTTAGGAGATGGATTTTTGGCATGTTCCCGGAGGAAAGTCGTGGGTGGTCAGGCGAGCTGTAAATTCCTATTTAATATTAAAATTCCCTTCTTCCTCCTCTTCTTTTTTATTTTATTTATTTATTTATTTTATATAAATTATGGAGTTGTAATTTTTTTTTATTAATTTTTTTATTTTATCATATCAATAACTAGTTTTTTTTTTTGTGAGTTCGATTCATGACCTCCCACTTACAATGGGGAGATTTATGCAATTAGACCAAATAGTACTGGGATATGGGGTTATAATTTGCTATCTACTGTATTGTACTAATTTTCAATATTATGAACTATAGCACACGATTTTATTCAAATCTCATACGCTGTTCTCATTTCCTCACCCACAAACAATGAATTTAAAACACTTCTCCAACAGACGGAACTCAAAAATCATGACGCAAATACTTTTTATGATTCTTCAAAGTTAGAAAACAATAAAATTCATTAAATATTTTTAAAACACATCCTAAAATCATACTCTATGAATGGTGAGCTTACACTTAAGGAAAAAATAGTGTTAATAAAGTTTAATATGTTTAAGCATTTCATTGCATTACATCATTCCATGGCAGTGGTGTAGCTAGAAATTTCATCTAAGAGAGTCAAAACATAACTACATTGAAATAAATAAATAAAATTTGATAACATAATTGCTCATGTAAAATCTTTAAATAAATATCTTATTTCATAAATGACCTAATTAGATTGATTTATGGGTTTTTGTCCATTTACTCTATTTTTAGGGATTTTTTCTCACTTACCCCATTAATTTTTTTAAGAGTTCTTGACTCAAAGCACTAAAATATGAAAAAATTATCACACTTATCTCATCAACATATTTTTGTTCCCACACACACAATTAAACAGGAAATGACCATTTTGCCCTCAAACCAATTAAAGAATTACAATGACTGCCATCAACATCTCTCTCTCTCTCTCTCTCTCTCTCTCTCTCTCTCTCTCAGGACGCCCACGACGCCGGCTCTCTCTCTCCCCGTCGCCACCTGGCTCTGCCACCATCGCCGTCGTTGTGCTCTTCGTGGCCAGGCTCGATGCCAAGCCTACAGTCTTCTTCACCAAGAAGCTCAAACTCTCCGTGACCGGGCTGGACCTTCTGAAGGAGTCGGACTCCTCGTCGCCGAGAAGCTCGGAGAGGTCGGGCTGAACCTTCTGAAGGCATGGCTGGGGATGGTGTTCGTGTTTGTGAGAAGTGGAGAGAACGATGGCAGGTGGGGATTGGCAGGTGGGGAGTGGAAGTGGAGTAGGTTCATATTCAGAACAGTGGCAGCCATGGCTGATCTAGAGCTCACTGGTGGTGAATGAGTCAAGAGGTTTAGTTAGGATCCTGTACTACGAGGCGGGAATGATTAAACACCTATCATAGCAAGGCAAGTGCGATTAAACACCTATCATAGCAAGTTCACTGTTCACTGTTGTCTAACTTTTTTTTTGGTAAAATGGGGACAGAAGCCCAGAATGAAAGAAAAATGGAAAAAAAAAAAATTCTATTGGGGCAATAGAGGCCTGTTAAAGATCTATTGGGGGGCAATAGTTATCTATTGGAGGCCAATAAACGTTTTGGATTGATGTAATTTTCTCATTTTTTTTATTTAATCAAAGTTTTATTTGTCTAAATTTAAGGAGATTAGTTCCCATTCTGGCGATTGAAAGTTCTATTGGGAGGTAATGGACATCTATTGGGGGGCAATAGATGTTTTGAATTAATGTAATCTTTTTTTTTTTTCTTTAATCAAAGTTTGTTTGTCGAAATTGAAGGAGATTTGTTCCCATTTTGGAGGCCGAAAGTTCTATTGGGGGGCAATAGACATCTATTGCCCCTCTATTGGGGGCCAATAGATGTCTATTTGAGGGCAATAAACATTTCCGGCGGCCTATGAGATCTCCGACGACCTCTTTAGGGACCTCTGACGAGGTTTTCAGAAAAGTCCTGTAGGCAGCGGCAGGTGACAGGAATCCTGCGACTGGAATCCAGTGACGATGACGGGAATCCCGCGGCTGGTGACCTAAAGTAGAACTTTCGACCTCTAAAATGGGAACTAATTAATCTCCCTAAATTTAAACAAATAAACTTTGATTAAAGAATAAAAAAACAAAAAGATTATATTAATTCAAAACATCTACTACCCCCAATAGATGTCTATTGCCCCAATAGAACTTTTAATCGCCGGAATGGAAATTAATCTCCTTAAATTTATACAAATAAAACTTTGATTAAAGAAAAAAAAGTAGAAAATTACATCAATCTAAAACATTTATTGGCCTCCAATAGATGTCTATTGCCCCAATAGAATTTTTTTTTTTTCATTTTTCATTTTTCTTTCATTCTGGGCTTCTGTCCCCATTTTACCAAAAAAAAAAAAAGTGAGTGAACAGTGAACAGTCACAGTGAACTTGCCATGATAGGTGTTTCCGCACTTGCCTTGTGATTTGCTTTAGCGGGTCCACTATATGCTTACATGGTACGAATTGATTGGCCCTACGATCAACCCCTTCTCGCTAATCATTCCCGCCTTGTAGTGCGGGATCCTATCTAAACCTCTTGACTCATTCACCACCAGTGAGCTCTAGATCAGCCATGACCGCCAGTTAACTTGGGTAGCTGAGAGTTGGGATACAAATTTTCCATTTTTGGTCCAAGGGTACAAATTTCCGCCAGCCTTTTTTAGTTGGGTGAATAAATACCCACGTTCTAGATTAATGCTGTTACACCCCACATCCGATTTACCCCTTTTGCTGAGTTACACGAATCACTGTATGTTTTACCATACGCGGTTATAGTTTTATCTTTTAGAGGGGGTGACTAGAAGTTGACTTTTTATAGGTTAACAATTTGAGAAAATTTCCTTCATGAAAGTTGTAGAGGACGTTAAACCGAGTGCGTGCATATGTGGTACGTAAAAATTGGAGTTCGTATGTGAAAGTTATAGCTTAAAATGTGAAAGTTACTGTTCATGGTAACAAAAATATATATATGGAAAGTTACCACTGTAGGTTTCCATTTTCGGAAACCCACGGTAACTCTCCCTCTCTCCTCCCCCGACCCCTTCCCCTTCTGCCCGAGTTGGTTCTCCTCCGATTTCTCCCTCCTCCGGCCGACCCACGACGGAATCCGGCTATCCCCAAGCTCGTCTCCTCCCCCTTGACACATTGGCGGTGGTATTTTGCGAAGATTTGGCCGGAGAAGCTCGAATTCGAGCCGGGAAGGTAACCGGCGATTCCGGCCATCTACGGTCACCAAACCGGCGTCGAAGGTCGGGTTTTTGCTGGAGATTATTTCCCCTAATGTCTTGCTTTTCAATTTGCAGTGTGGAGGTCGAATCGATCAAACCCGATCCTAGGGTTCTTGAATTTTTCTGGAAAATTTTCACCAGCTTAATTGGAGCTCTTCCAGGTAAAATTGGCACTTGTTGTAGTTGAGAAAGAGATTGGGTCTGTTGAGTAGGTGGTGCTGCCAAAATTTGGTGGCCATTGGTGGTGGTTGGCCGGTGGAGCGTGGGCCCCACGCGCGGCCACTGTGGGTGGCGCGTGGAGCTGCAATTTATTTTATGTTTTGGCTCCATAAATCCCTTAACGATTGTAGAATTTTATACATGAAGTTTGGTAGAAATTGGAGGAATTACGAATTGAGTATAAATGGATAATTATCGATTTACGTGAATTCGATCGCCGAAATTCTTTCGAATTCACTTTAGAATTTATATATCAATGAATGAATATTGTTGGAATATTGTGGATGGATTCGTCGTGAATTAAGGAGTTGGATTTTGAAGGGGGACGTTTTGAATTTCAATTTCTAATTATGGTAAAGTTAATTTCCGTCCTGTAAATATATTTTTACGAGTGTTATTCGTACAGGACGAGAGGAGTCTTCGTACGAGGAAAATACCGAGCGCGTCAGGATTGACTATATACTGTGAGTGGACTTTTATTTTTCAAAGAATGATGCATGCATTTATTTAATCGGTTCCGAGGTTATAATTTGTTTATCGTATTACTTTCCCGAGCATATGGTTATTTTCAGAAATGGTTTTGGATATTTGGTTATTTGAAGGTTTTATGGCGTGCGGGGTCACGTCATTGGATTACGCTTATCTTCTCTTATTTATTCATTTCCGATATGATTTCCGGATTTATACTATTTATATTATATTTATATTCGGCGATTTGAGATTTTCGAAATGAGATTTCGATGGAGTTAATCTTTATACTTATTTATCTCCTATTTATTTTGAACTTGAGATTATCTTAGCGTGTGGGACACGTCGTTGGAAATTCATTTACGAGAGATGGGGAAGCTTTATGTACTTATGGATTTACTTGGTTTTCGGGTTTCCTTTGCCATACTCTGGGTGACTTATCATTGCTAGCATTGATTTTCAACCTTTGTGGCGCGGTGATGGGATCACCGTAGCCCTCCGCCTTTGTGGCGCAGGTTACTGTCGCTGTGACAGTAATTCTGTAGCCCGGTATCCTATCGCTACACTTAGTGGCGTAAGGGTATATTACGGGAATAATAGGAGTATTTTAGCCTGGGAGGCTCACTTGTATGGCTATCACCTTCCCCTACTCATTTTACTACTTAGGCTATCGGGGCTAGCTCGATTTTCGTTTAACCAGCGGGGCTGGTCTTATTTTCCTTGAGTATCAGAGTTCCAACTTTTTCTTTAAAATCGTATGTGACTAGCGGGGCTAGTCGGTTTTCATGAGCGGAACTCTTCTTGTTTTATTTTCGTTAATCATTGCATGCATCGGGAATTTTTAAAGAAATAAATGTGGGAAAGTATAAAATCCCTTTTGTTTGAAATTGTTTATTTTTGTCCACTCACGCTAACGTTTTTACGTACTTTTCCCTGGGCCCTTTGGTTTCAAATGCCCAGTTTACAGTGTTGCTGCTCGGCGTTCTGGAGTGAGCCATAGTGACCGCATCCGCTTCCGTCATCATATTTTGTAGGTTATCTATTTAGCCTACTGTACTCTATGTTAAATTTACTTTCCTAGAATTGCTCTGATTACTATGGGATTTGTGACCCAGACTTGTATGGAAATATATTTGAGGTCCACGACCTAACTTTGGGAATTGTAATATCTAAAATCTTGAATTTTCTTAGACTTGAAGTACTTGTTAAACTATTATTATTTTGGGCTTGAGTTGGTTGAATGATGGGAGCAGGGTGGCTCCAGGAGTTTGTGGTTGGATTATTAGAAGTGAAATTTGTTTTCCACAGGTTTTGGGTTGTCCATTTTTAAGGGAGGTTATGCCGAAATTTTTGGTAAACCTTCTTTAAAAGTGGGTCTCGCAGGGCCACTTCGGATTCCAGGGTGGAATCCGGGGCGGGTCTTGTCAAATGCCATATGCATCTTAACTATCGTCATTATTCATTAATGCCACATAAATCTTAATCTAACCATAGTTAATTACATGATCTTTTTTTTTTTTTTCAAATGAATAAATATGATAATGATGAAAGAAAAAAAGAATTTCTATTAGGACCACTCAATCTGCTTTTTTTTTTTTTTTTGAATCAAATCCAAATCGGGTGCTAATATATTGCATCACAAGCCAGAATAGGCCGGTTCATATCCTTCCGCTGAATACAAGAAGCTAGTGGTAGTACCCACAATGGTACGTAGTTACAGACCCACTCATTAGACAATTAAGTACGTAGACATAGCGAGAGTTCTCTTTTGGTCGGTACTACTCCAGAGACACTAGAGGTACATAGGGTGCATAAAAGTGCATAGGTTCCCTAAACAGGAAATTATTGTAGTTAGATAAGCTAAAAACATAGCAATGGGCCTAGGGCAAACACCCCAGCCCAAAAGGACAACTCCAAGAGAGGAAGTCCAGCTCACGGCCCAGTAGAGAAGGGTGCCCCAAGCCTATCCCAAACACCATCTCTAACCCAAAATCTGTGCACAGCTACGATGTGGCACCGACCCCCACCCTCCAGAAACCCTGCTGCAGCAACCACCGACTAAATCTCCCAAAACCAACAAAACCACGCTGGCCATCACAATCCGACCAGATCCTCCATATCCACGCCGCTACAGCAATCCAACCAGACCACCGAAGCCACGCACATCACGAACGATCTGCTTTGCCCTCGCCATAGCCACCGCCGCCTCCAGCTCTGGAAATCCCATGACGAAGATGCCGCTACAGGTTCTGGAGGCCCATGACCAAACTTAAAGTCTCTGTACAACTCAATCTCGAATCTGAAAAAGATCTGGGCTCCACCTCCACCAAGTCCGGCAGACCTTCAAGCCAAACCTCCCATACCAGAAGCCGCCAAGGCATTAACTTTCAAGAGCCAGTCCGACATCATCCCAAAACGGCGAACCAGCGCCGACGAGCGCCGCCGGACGAGAAGAAAATCGCAAAACCCTACACCAAGAGTTGTCCGAGTTTTGTGGAGCAAAATAGTCTTAGTGTAAAAGTCTCTCCATACCTCTCAATCTGCTTACTAGACCTCTCTCAATTTTTAATTATTTAATGACATAAAAAATTATTAAAGACGTTAAGACAACAAACTAATAAGGAAAATATTTTTTTTCTCTGCCTGCCTTTTTTAGTTGGGCGAATAAATACCCACGTTCTAAATTAATACCACAACCAATCATATCTCAAGATTGGACCACAGCTTTTCAAAAGTTTATTTGGACATGAAATGAGAATCATATGTCAATTTGGATTTTCTGGGTAGGTTTGCATGAAGATGGAAAAGAAAAGTTGGAGTTTTTGGCTTTTTCCTGGGTTTCATTGGTTTCGGTACTGAAGAAATAAGCAAATGGTAAAATATTTTCTTTTTTATTAACCATGGTTCGACAAAGATAAATGTGGCATAGTGGGTGTTCTCCCTGCCCCCCACAAACAAATTTGCTGCATCGATCCATGAGAAAGATAAACTCGATCTATATTAATTTGCAGACTAGTTTCCACTTATTTTCACTTCGTAAATGTTACACACCAAAAGGAGATATGTTGATAAAACCGTATTAAAACATATCGATATAGAGAAACCAAAGCAATGTTGTAATATATATATATATATAGCACAATGCATGTACTCATATGCTTATATCAGATTATATCGATCTGAGATTCTGAGCAGCTAGGTTTCCTCTTAAATCATTTCACTTTTGTTTCCACCTTCGCTCCTGCTCCATGCTACTGATTTTGTTTGACAAAGCTTTTCGGTTCTTCTGAAGCTCAGTCGGGAGCTTAACATCCGTTGCCAAACCAACAATCTCAAGAAACCTTATCAGATACCAAGTAATATCAATTTGCCACCATTCAAAACCTTGTCGAGCTGAGTACTCAAAAGCATGGTGGTTATTGTGCCAACCTTCTCCATGAGCTAGCAATCCACATAACCTAAACAACACAACATATTAAATTTCATGGCATTAATCACTATCAGTAGCCAATAAACATATCATTAACTATGTACGTAGAGAAGATACAATATATAATAATATTAATTACCAGTTGTTTTTGGACAAATCACCAGTATCCCATACTTGGTTTCCCCATATGTGGCAAACCGAATTTATTGAAAAAGTTACATGGAGAAAAAATATCGTTCTCACAGCCTACAAATAGTTACAAAATAAAAAGAACAAATAGTTATTTATTGGTTAAAACTGAAATGACGATGAATTTAAAAATATAAAAAGGTAAGAGAAATTTTATTACCAGTGCCCAAACTAAATAGGGCATTCCTCCTATGCAATAGAGTACAACTCCACAAGCAATACAATGATAAGGGTGCGTGTAGTGAAGAAACTTATAATATGTCTGTTTTTTCAAATCTCCAACATTGTATAGTTTTCCATCATACTGCACAATTTCAAAGTAAATTAATAGTAAGTACGTGTAATTAAAAAAACAAAACTTTCACTTGTACTTGAACAACAGTGTGTAATAAAATGAAGAGTACAGGAGATTTATACGCACACTTCCAAAACGTTTACGATAATCAAAGATCCAACCAATGTGACTAAACCAGAAACCCTTAAGAGGGGTATGAGGGTCATTCGGCGTGTCCACAAGCTGGTGGTGACTCCTGTGTGAGCTAACCCATTCTAGTGGACTTCCCTATAAGACCAAAACCCAACTCCATAACTTTATAAATTACATATATGAGATCTTCACCTTTTCGATGTGCAATATTTAAGAATTCAAAAAAGAATGAAATTTAGGGCATAGATGAACCTGAAGCGAATGAACGGCGCAATAGGCGAAGAAGTATTCGAGCCATTTGGGCAGCTTGAAGCTTCCGTGGGCGAGATTTCTATGAAAAGATATAGTTACCCCCACACCAGTGACATAGTAGAGTGCTACGCCCAACCAAAACGCAGACCATGTGAAATGAAATGGCGCCAGAAGAGCAAGAAGATGTATAGCACCAAGGGTGAAAACACTAACTATGTCGACACCGTTCCATTGCCTCCCCAGAAAATAAACCGGCTTCTGCACCATCCAAGGTAGCCATGCCATCTTCTTGCTAAGCTTATAAAGCTAAGTTGCTGCTCTCTTCTGTAGTTCTGTACCAAAATATGAGTGTGTGCACAAATATATATACACGCACAGAAAATGGAAGCTAGTTAGGTGGGCTGCTGGTTAGATTGTAACCTTCACTAGCAATGTAGGACTGCATTTACTTTTTCATGTTCTGGTACCTAGCGAGGCAATTAATAGTATTTGTTGCAGAGGAAGAAAAATAAATGAACTAATTAACAATAATAAGCTGGTTCAGTGCCAGGTCTGAAATGTATGAAAAACTCCTATTTCATACTCTGAATTCTGGCGAGGGGCTTCCTTTTCTTCTCGGGGGAATGGGAAGCAGAGGAGTGCAATCAAAGAAACCGAATTTAATAGAAAATTTCAAGTGATTCATTCATTAACAGATTTGCACTAAATGGGAAGTAGAGGAATGCAATAAAAGAAACAGAGTTTACTAGCAAATGTCATGTGACTCATTCATTACAAACTATCATGCTCAGCCCTTGAACTTGGAAAACAATGTTCAATAGCACAAAAGGTCTAACAAAACAGAGAGTTTGCAAGAAGCAAAATAGAGCACATACCTAGAAAAATAGAGAGTCATATTCTCTTTTTCACAAAATAGAACAACCTGCTCAAACAAAGAAAGTCATCCACTCTCCCTTAACGTTTGCAATTTTCTCTTGCACACTTTTCACTAAATCCATAGCATTCACTATGTACGTCCTGATCATCTTTTTGTAGGGCTTGTGATAACTCATGAGTGACTCGATCCAAGTATAATTCTCATCAAATGCAAACTGAATATGAAATCAAATGCAGCATCTTTGGCTAATATGCTATATTCTAACCAATTAGGGAAGTCATTAAACCAATCAGAGACAAACCTTCGTTTCTCTTCTCCGCACTGTGTTTGGACGAACTGATGATTTCTAGCTGACAAGGACCTCTTAATTAGCAGATACTCTCTTCTAATTTTATCCCTAAGATTGTGATGATAATCTGAAATTTTAGTCCTTACTCCAGGATCGGAAGGAAGATTTTAGTTCTACACAACTCTGTTTTGATCTTTTTCACTCTCTGTAAGGGAAGGGGTGATGATAACTCGATCGTTTGATGTTCGTTTAAAGAATCTCTCCAACTTTAATAGAAAAGAGTAATTTAATCTAAATAACAAAGTCGTTGATTTGGGAAGTAAACTAGAAGATGAAGAACTGACCTTCAAGATCATCAATCCAAGACTGAATTGCAGAAGGGCAGAGATTGAAGACTCAAAGAGTCGAAATCGGACTCTATCGAAGACTGGAAGTCTGCAAGTATTGAGTTTGGTTGTTTGGGGATTCTCAGTAGAACTAAAACAATGGGAAATGGGAAATGGGGTCTCGTCTGGGAATGGCTGGCAAGCTTCAGCCTTTACATACATATGAATGATAGTGGCATGGTGCTTTGTGAAACGACACCATCATATCAATTACATATATATATATATATATATATATGTATATGAATGATAGTGGCATAGTACTTTGTGAAATGACACCATCATATCAATTATCTATTATATATATATATATATATATATATATTTTGAGAAGATTATCTATTATATTGATATTCAATATATATATTAAACATTAAAACATAGCTGACATTAAAAAAAAAAAAAAAAAAAACTCAGTTGCCAAATGTCAAAAGCTGACTGGGGCAGTGGCCCCCCCCCATGTGCGTCCGCCACTGTTGTGAGTTTGTTGCTTTAATTGTTAAGTACATCTGAAGTCTAAACACGATAAAACAATTAATGGAATTTAACCCAAAAAGGGGAGAAGCACATCCTGCACCTTCACCTGCAAAGCGCTACACTCCTGCTTCCAAGTGAACTACTGAAGACAGACTACCGGGAGTGGGAATAAAGCTCCAGCCCTTAGCCCTGAACTCCGGCCTTCAATAAAAAGCAATATTAGCACTAGGGAGAGTCTTATTACCAGTCGACCAAAATAAAACTTAAGTTTTCAATATACTTGCCCGTAAGATTACTGCTGATATAAGTTAACATCAACTCTTGGATTGACCCGTGATCTATTTTTTATTATCCTTTTGACTTAAAACTCTTTAGTTACCATGGAGACTTCTATTTGCACAAGAAAGACCAAATTTTAGAATTGGGAAAAAGGGCCTAGTGTTGATGTTCCAAAGATGGTACATTTTTTCTGGGTAAGCTGTGGCTACTGCATTAGACATCTAAATACTCTTGGATCTATAGGACTTTTTATTACAAACTGTGCGAGCCTGCAAGGTGTCCTGGGAGCTAGGTGGTTGGAGTTTTGCAACTGGACATTTTTGACACTTTGTTTTATAGTAGTTAAACACACACATGCTCATGTGCATAGTCTTGTTGATGATGATATTACTTTCCTTGATGGCATGACCACTTCAATTAAATATATAGTTAAAATTAACTTTTGTTGGCCATGTTATTACTGGATGCTCTCAAATGGATTGATCTTTTCAAAATTTTGCTGATTGCTGTTCCTCTTGTATTTCGATCTTGTGTTGTCTCACGGTACTTCAGTCCTGCTAAAGTAGTCAACTTTATTTTCCTACGTTCTGTTTGTGATACATATGCACTTACATTTTTCCTCTCTAGGTTCATATTTTGTCGTGCGGTCCTATCAGTCTATGTTCCAACCTTCAATAAGAAGGAATTTATTCCCAAGTGTGTACCATGCCTCCCAGCGTCTTTCCTGCCAACAACAGCTGCATTCCAGACTGTTATTTTGCATATAGCGAATATCTTTGGAGCGAGCTCTAAATTCATTTTCTCAGAAGGACTTGTACTCCCAGAAAATAGACAGGGTGACACAGAAGCAGTGCCATGTTCATGAATCATATCGAGTAAAGCAGAAGATTCATGAATCAATTGGCTGGAGAGTTTACTTTTGCTGATTTTGGTTCATTGCGTCAAAACTATCGCAAGACCTTGTATTGTGTTGGTGCTTGTACAGGAAATATGATTGAAATAACTTCATAGGGTTGGCTCGCTTGGCTGACCGAGCTGTGTGTGTTTGTTGTTCTTAGTTATGAACTTGTAAGTTGTAACTTCTTTCCTTTGTTGTGAAATTACCTGTTGTTGATAAGGCAATCCTTGTAAGAGATAACTTGGACTTGTTTTGTAGAAATAGAAAAAATTTGATGTCTCTTCTGTGTAATTGGAGAGAGCTCTTTTGTTGTCTGTATGCTGTTTTTTTTTTGTTAGTGTTGTCGAAGTCTCTATGCTGTTCTTAAAAAGTGGTCGTAGAAAGGAAAAGAACTCGGGTCTGTTTGGTTTGGTAGGACTCTAAAGTTTCAAGTCCATTATCGAGGCTGTGGTCAAGCCGTCCCTCGTAGGGTTATGCTAGTTTTGTTGGTGTATTGGAAGGCTAAATAACAGTACGTGTTTTCAACAGATCTATAATCTTTAAGATGGTGTAATATTATGCTTCACAAAACACATTACGGCTCTAGTCTTGTAGAGATATAAATGATTAAGAAATGGCGAATGCATTTCCGAATATCGGGCAATACTTTCCAAATCGCCCCTGCACCCTCTTAAACTTTTATTCTTCTCTACACTGAGCAAAAAGCGGTCACAAGTTTATATGGGTTCCTCTCATGGTCCTTTCAGTAAATTTGTAGGAAGGATCTAAGTAAGCATGCTTTATTTGCACTGGTGAGTATATATTCTAAATCTGCTATTGATATCAGAACCTATATTCAATCACGTATGATTCATCTGCAAACGTCGTGTAAAGGCAAAAGTTGATTTCAATGAGGTTTTATACTTTTATTTACTGGAGCAAAAAGTGCCATTAAGCATGCTCTTTTAGGGCTTATTTCTTTTAGCTATGGTCCTTCATCTTCAGCCCAGAAGTAATTCATCATGTCTTTAATTTTTAAAAAGAGCAGAACCGCAGAATATGAATAGCACTTTCGAGCGACAGTCGATATTTATGCAAGAACTAATTTGCAAGAATTATCCCAACGTGCAGCTCTGCCTGGGATGTTGTCAATTAAGTCTAATACATTTGCATGGGAGGTATTTCTAGCTTTAGTAGACAAACCCGGGGGACTCTCATTTGACAGCAAGCTAATAATTCCCAGAGGCTCCAGGAAAACTTCTGGCCTTTCCTCCAAATTACCATGAAGAGTACTATTCCTTTTCTTCTGATGTAGACAATTTGTTCAAAACCCTCTTTGGATTAAAGCTCTGAGACATTATCAATAAAGCAAGAGCACAAGAGAAGGCTAATTTTACTGCTGGATCATCGAGCAATTAAGTAAAAAAGATAAGCTAATCTGGTTTTAAGGACACACACACATCCACGTACACACACACACACACGTGTATTAAGTTCATAAATTTTGGCAACACACCAGAAACCTACTATATATTCAATAGGAGCTATAGTCGATAATATGCCAATAATGAAAATTCGAATGAGACCTAGCTAAAGGCTTCTTTGAGACCGCTTCTGGAAGCATAAAAGTGGTTTTCAAATGTGGTAAAAGCACTTTTAACCGAGAAAACACTTGATAAGTGCTTCTCAAATCCACTTTATAGTGATTCTAAAATTTCCCAAAGACACATTTTATATCTTTTGCAGTTTTTGTTTTATTTTTTATTTTTTTAATATTTATAACTAATTTTGTTTATGAATTTAAAAGTGCTTGTGACCCTTGAAGACCCGTTTGTGCCCCCTTAACAAGAATGAAATACCCTAGTCAACCAAATCGCCGTCAACAATAACTCTGAAATATATTTAAGGTGTATTTTTAAAACAAGATAAGATAAATTAGATGATGTTGCTGAAGATGTTAATAATAATAACAGAAGAAAAATCTTAAAATCAATCTTAATGAAACGAAACTTTCTTCTACAATGTGGGTCGAATTATAAACTAAAACCTAACCTGAAATCTATATGAAAAATATGAAATCCTAACTGTATCGGCTTTTTATGAAATTGATAGATCAAGATTTCAAGAGCGGTTCATCATCTGCTTGAACTCTTCAAAGTTGATGAAGCCATCACCATTGACGTCAAATTTGGTGATCATGGTGGCACATTCCCCAACGGAGCACTTCTCCCCTAAGCGGTTGAGCACCTCATGAAGTTCGCTCACCGAGATCAGGCCATCCTTGTCAAGATCGTACACATTGAAGGCGTCAAGGAGATCCTTGCTCGACCCCGATCCATTCATGATTTTTGTGAACTCCTCCAGGTCGATGTGGCCGTCCCAGTCCTTGTCGAACTCCTCTGGCTTCATCTCCCGCCCCATCTTACGGAGAACGTTATTGAGCTCATCACTGGAGATGAGTCCGTCACTGTTCTCATCGAACTTGTTGAAGACCTTCTGTACCTCTTCCATACTGTTGAAACTCGATGACATCGCTGAGAGGGAGTACAAATTTGATTTGGTTTCTTCTATTGTGTGAGAGGGTAGATATCCCAGTGTTCCTATTTATAGGGCTTGATTTCAGTAATGGGTTCTGTTTGTGTTTCCTATAAGGAAAAGGGAACAGTTTCCTAATTCAAAATTAAAAGATCATTCCTAATTCAAGTTCTATAATCAAGAGATCTTCAAGAGACTTTTCTCTTGGTCGAAAAGAAAAAGGAAAGACGTTTTTCCTGACCTAAGAAGTCTCTGCAATTTAGGGATTCTCTCTCAAAAAAGCATTTTGTTGTAATCAAAAGCCTTTCGGGATTCAGCATTACATTGTGCCATTGAATGGCGTTGTGATTCTTCCACCCTTCTAAAGCAAGTGGTAATCTCTATTCAAGATTTTAATTTGACCCTTATTTTACAGATGAATATCACTAGTATGAGCGAGTAGTATCACATGGCTGTAGTTCGTGTAAGATTTTTGATGAATTCTTTTTGTTTTATTCTTTCTTTATGTTTTTATTTGGGATTGTCCCTATCGACCACTTGGCTGTCCTCAAAACTAGCTACTTTCTATCAGGACTATAATTTTAACCTTAGAGGATACATCTTCCAATCCTTTTAAGTTCCAAACTTTTTGTTGACTTCCCTGTATTTCGTAGTCTTATTTCATTAGATAGTTGGATTTATCATGCTCATGAGGAGCAACCTATTGCATCAGTTTTTCATAGCAAACATTGGAAACTTAACTCAAAAGATTGATGATGCTGAAGCAGAACCTATGCTAGATGGTGTACGTGTGGCCTATTTGGAATGTTGCATAGAGAGTTTTTGGGTTGTTTATGGACTTTTCTTCAGGTCGATTGATGAATTTATGTCTAGGATTAGTGTATTGATCAATGCATGGTCTTCTAGTATTGAATATAAATTCATTATGTGGCCGGAGTTCATGGACTTAGAGACTAGATCAACGTATTCCATTTAAGGCTTGTAAACCCTTCTTTGAGCTATGAATGAAGAGAATTTTCCAGCAAGCTTCTGCTTCGTTTTAGGTTTTTGTGATGCAACCTAACTGTATGTGAGATGTCTAGAGGCCTTACCAGTACTGGTGCGATGCTAATAGTTTATCCTCATTTTGTCACCATGACTTCCTATCTTGCCTAATTTACTAAGCATTTCTTAGCCAAAACAGTACAATCATATAGTTAGTTGCCTTGCATCAATGGAATAAGGAAAGAAATAATTAAGGATATTGACTTCTTCAGACAAACCCAATGATATATATATCAAACCTTCACTTTTGGAATCTCAGCTGAATTTAGTCATTTACACCAGAAGCTAGATCACTAGGCGCTTGCAAAAAATGTACACTTAATTATTTCTCTAATCCTGTTGGAGGGGTAGGATTAATTGTCATTAGAGGAACAATAATATGTACCACTTAATTGCATAAGATCATCATATATTTTGCTTTCTTACATTGGTACATACAAACAACATGACATGATTATATCCCTAATTAAGCGCGCAGGTTCTGAAAATTTATTCTGACACCACCTTCTTTACTTTGTTGGCCTATTCATCTGATAGACTAAAGCCTGCTTGTGGAAAAAGTAACCGAGTATGTTATAGTTAGTTGACTGAGTCTTTAAGTTTGTGGTTTGATAAGTTGTTTAGTGGTCTGTTGAATAAATCCCAAATGTTTAAGGTAGTTGTTTAATTTGATTTGTTCTTAGCCACTTACCACTTTAATATGATTGTAGGACTTGGGTTGCAGTTTTCCTTTTTCTTGTTGAATTGTAAGGCTATATATGTAGCGGATCAAATTGTTTCTCAACTGATAAGATCATTCTCCCAACTCTTGCTTATTCACGATAAGGGTTTTTGATTCTTAACATTCTGGTATCAGACCTCTATCATGGGGCCTGATTTTTTTTTTTTTTTTTTAATGAATAAGGGATTAGACGATATTAGCTCCTCAGAGGCAAATGATATAGGGAACATGCAAGTCCCACCCTCTATCCCGAAGGAGAAGGGTTTGCCACACTCTGGGAACCCACCACCTGTCCGCCTATTTTTATTTTATTAATAACATAAAAAGAAAATACAACCTAAAGAAGGGGAGACATAAACCTTACCCCAAAAGTTAGAAATAAAGATAAAAGGAAGTGAAAAAATTGAAGCAGAACCTTAAATTTTCCCAACTTCCAGATAATTAAACAGCTTGCAAAGCAAAACAATGGAAGAAAAAACAAAACTTGCACTATCTGCCAAGAGAAGCCATTAGCACCCAGCTTCGTAATGAAACCAAATAACCCCTGTAACATCATGTCCAAGTAATAGCGACCAGCGTTTGCAGTATAAGGAATGTAGCAAATATAGTAGCCAATGTTAAAACAAGCCCAACACCAACCCATGCAAGAAAGAGAGTTAAACATGGCAAAGGTAAGAGAATCCCAGATCATCCATATGAAGATAAGGAGATATATTAGGCGGAGGAGAAACATGCCATACCAGGGATGGAGAAAGTAAGCCCATGTTTGCCATTCTATCAGCCACCGTATTTCCTTCCCAAAGAATATGGGAACAATGAAAGGTCATTGCTCTAATACGTGCTAAGCAAGTAAGCCATGCAATTCAAAGCGGCCAAGGTGGAACAAAAGATGAGGATGTGATGCATGCAATTACTCTAGTCGAATCACATTCAAGCCAGAGGCATCGCCAACCATACTGGAAGGCATATTCAATCCCAATGATCACACCCATAAGCTCTGAGTAGAAGGCAAATTTGTGTCCCAATCCTTGACAATAACCGCCAATGTAATGACCATGGGTGTCCCAAAACACACCACCACAAGCTGCAGGTCCTGGATTACCCTTTGCAAGACCATCAGTATTCAACTTAATCCAAGGAAAAATTGGAGGGTGCCAGAGAACTAACCGAGGCGCTACTCGATTTTTAGGAATAGGTTGAATACCCAACCCAACCAACAACTGAGTGTCAACCAAACCATTCGAATAACCTGGCATGTAAGGAGTAGAAAAGCGAAGCCAAGCCTTGAGAGAGCTGAAAATTCACATGAGGGAAGGGCGCTTGGCCTCAAATCTAAGTTTATTGCGAGCTTTCCATATAGCCATAAGAGCATAAAGACAACTAGCAAGCCAAATTCTTTTTAGTTGGGGAGAGAAAGACTTGCCAATAATGGAGTTAATAACCCACCAATAGTGCCACTAGTTGGTAAGAAAGTCCCAAAACAGCATGCTAGCCATTGCCAAACATGTTGCGCAAACGAGCAAGTGACAAATAAGTGAGTAGAATCCTCAATATAGCCAAAAGTACAAAGCTGGCAAACAGACACTATTGGGATACCCCGTTTTTGAAGCTGCACATCAATAGGTAGTAACTTGAGAGGCAGCAGTTTTCTTAGTGTGAAGCAGTAAGAATATAGCAGCTTTGTCCAACCAACTATTCCAGAGTTTGGTGGGGATCACTGGTCTATGCTCGTGGAAAACTTCTTCCGCTCAAAGGAATATTGGAGTTTGGTAGAGACCGGAATCATTGCAGCAGCAGCAAGAGTTAAGCCCACTGAAGCGCAAGGCAAGACGATTGAAGATCAGAAGCTGAAGGTAATATACACCAAGTTGCAAGTTGTTTGGCTCCAAAACCAGCCGGGAGCAAACTGTCTCTTTTGAGAGTGTGATTGCGCGGGTGTGCCAGCACCGTGGGGTGCAGTCATCAGGGGAGTCCCTTGACCTGACTTCTTACCAAGCGTTGCAGACGAGGAGAGCACAAACCTCGTCACAAGGCTCTTTTCTCTGCCTTCCGGAAAAGGACTTCTTGCCTTACGGATAAGGACTTTGGTTGTGATCTCGTCGCGTTCACCGAATCGATACTTAGTGTTGTAGACTAAGCAGAGCAATCACTGGGAAGTTGGGAGAAAGCACAAGGTTTGCTAAAGGGTGACTTTAGCTTTGCTGGGTTGCCAGGGCGTTACCCTTGCTTCGCTGGTAGTATCGGTGGCTATAGTATAGGCAGTCGGCTCCTGGAGAGACTAGGACTTGAAGTACGGTCACCGGGTTTCAACTAGGTTAAAGGTTTGCTCCGGGGAGGCTTGATAATCTGAGAGATTAGTTGATTGAAGAGTTTTTTCTTGATTCGTCCTTGAAACTTGGTATTTATACCTAGGGTTTCGACTGTTCCTTTCCATAGAAGGATTATTGATTGAAGTTTCCTATTCAATCTTCGCTACTTGACTCCAATAAGGGCTCGTTTTCCTTATGGATTTCGGAATTGGTGAAGCTGTAACCCAAACCCAAGTAGACTTATTTTTAGGCCGTAGGTATCGGCCCGCTATGCTAAATCCACTAAAGGATCTTACCAAAATTACTTTTGGGCTCAAACATTGCCCCCCAAGCCCCGAAATCAGGCCCGCGAAAATGTAATTGATTGAAGGGGACTAAAACGTCACGCCTACTGACCGAAACGAGGCCATTAATGAGGGTTGCATCCATTCGCTTTGCAAAACGTCTTTTCGTCGCATCGTTTCCCTCACAAAATCTCTTATTTAAATCCCGTAGCCACTTCAAACTTGTCACATCAGAAACTCTTTCAGTCTCCTAAACCCAGAAACCCTCTTATTCCGAACATCTTCCTCACAAAAACCCAGAAATGGCTCCCCCAAAGAAGATAGTTATCGATCAAGAGGAAGAACTCAATGATAAAGCTGCCCACACTTGGGGAACCAGCATCGGTGCCCGCTGTCACGTCCACACTTCTATCTAGAGACCTCTGCTTCTCAGGCTCCCAAATCGTCATGTCGGACTAGGTCTAGCGCCGCGAGATTCCATCCCAACCGACGCTATCGCCCTCTACGGCGTACCCGTTCGTTGACCCATTCCGATCCTCCGAAAGACTCTTGGAGATTTCAGCAGTTGGGGTGCGCAAAAACATCGAGCGAAAATAGGGCACTGGCCATCCTCGATCAGTGCAGCGGAGCTTTCCTGGTATCGCGAAGCTCTAGCGCGAGATCTGGCTCGCTGGAACGCGGCATGTATTACCCATACTATTGATTTATGCTTTCGCCTCCCGCGTAGTGGCAATTGCTCACCACTTGCCGCCTTTCTCTACTTCTGGAACATCGCCACCAACACCTTTGATTTTTGATTTGGCCAAATGAGTATCACATTGTTGGATATTCTCACCATCACTGGCCTACCCATTGATGGCGAGCCCTACCTGCATGGCCAATTTGACTCTGTCACCTTCACTTCAACCATGGCACAAAACTGTCGTAGCGCTCATAACAGTTCACATCCGCGGTGGCTGGCCTATTACCACAGTGAGCATAATGCGACTGGTGGAATTACCTTTCTGAAGTACTGGCTCTGCAAGTTTGTCTTCTGCACCTCCACCAATAAGCCCACTGGTCCTTGGACTTCTCTAGCAACGGCCCTCTACAACGACCGCCGTGTAAGACTCGGACAACCAGTGTTGGGTGCCCTCTACCGCACTCTATACCAAGCCACCATGCATCCTTTTGAGACTAGCATCTCTGGCCCTTTTTGGATCCTTGTTTTCTGGATTCAAACTTATTTTCCATATTTCCGCCGCGACGACATTCCACTACTTCCACCGGCTGATGTACTCTTGGGTCAATGGCTCAGCCGCGAGGAAAGGTACACATCACCTCCCTATTCTGAGTGCTTCACATATATGTACCTTCTGCACGAAATGCCCTACTGTGACCTAGTACTTGGTAGAAGATTCCCACCTCCACTTGAAAATGGATTCCTTCCTTAGGCTCCTAACTATAGTGATCGCGCGCGCTTGGCTTTTCGCCGCGCGATCTCTTGTTCAGACATTAGGCTTACTGCCGAAGAACTTAGTTACAAGCTTTACGCTTCTAACCACTTTGCTCGCCAATTTGGCCTCATTCAACTAGTGCCATTCCCCCTCTATGATGCCTGGAACTACAACACTTCTTGGCGCAGAATTGGCCCCACTACTGGGCCTCCACCAGCGCAAAGCATGCTTGCACTGGTCGATCTCCCTGACTGGGCCGATAACATCGCTCCCGTGGATGGGAACGCTGAAGGATACAAGCGATGGTGGTCAGAAGTCTCTGTTAACTGTTGGAGATAAAGGGATGACGAACTCTTGGCAACCATTTTTGCAGAGTTGAGATATCCTTATGATGCTGATACTGAGTTGCTTACTCGCTTTCCTGAAGATGAGGTACTACCCCCGCCACCTGAACCGGCTGCGCGACCCACGAGAGCTCCGCGCCCGGTCCAGGCTGGGATTGTAGTTCGCGAGCCCCCTCAAGAGGTTATTGCCTTAGATTGTTCTTCATTTTCTCTGTCTGCTTTTCCCTTATCTCAAACTTTATTGGATCAGGGAAGTGCACCACCCTCTGGCAGTCGTGCAGTTAATGCTTCTCCGGCAACAGTCAGGCCGTGAAGCAGAAAGCGATAGTGACGGAGCCTGAAGTTGAAGACTCCTCATCTGACGATGATGACCCACAAACAGTAAGTATTTCCCCTTTATAAGGTCTAGACGTTTTCTTTCCAAGAATAATATTTTAATCCTGACAGATTGCCGCTGCTTTGGCCCGAAAGCGTAGTCGCTCTGATCCTCGAACTGATCCATGGGTAGAAGATGAACCACTCACTGATCGACTGGTAATACACACTTAATGCGAGCACTGGAATCTTCGTTTCATTATATACAACAGCATAACGCTCCTTATTTACAGGTTCTTCATAGGTCCTCTAGACTAGTTGGGGAAGGATCCTCAGCTGCTGGCGAAGAAGCGTCTGCTTCACACGCTCAGGCGCCGACTAGTTCCAACAATCCTCCACCTCCCATCGGTGTTGCAAATAATATGGAGTTGGCTCTGGTACCGGTACAGGTCATAGATGACAGCTCGCTTGAGGTTGAGGAAAGAATACCGCTTCCAGATACACCTCGCGAGCAACCAACTACAGTACTCACCATGGAACAAGTAGCGCCTGATTCGGTCCCAGTTTCTGGCGAGGTCGATCAAGAACCAGTGCCAATAGCAATTCTCCGCGAGCCACCTGTTGAAGAGGTACATCTTCTTGCTAACAAGTACTATATTCTGATTCCTGCCTTAATCTTTTGATATTTTAACAATTCGTTTTTAGAATCAGAACCCTGGCCTTATCGAGGAAGTGGCTGCTGCTGCCGTAGAGGTGCTTGGTGAAAATCCTGCTGAACCAGATGGCACAGACGCGGATAACCAAGAACCTGTCCCTGATGCCCCCAAGCACCTGAAGTAAGAGATGGAGCAAACCCTGAGCCTGCGCTGGAAGCAGTTCCTGTCACGGAGCCTCTCGAGGCTCCTGTTGCTGTTGCCCCAAATCCACTACCTGTACCTCCTTCCAGACTAGAAAGGCTAGCTTGCGTACTTGACGTGACTCCTCCTAGAGTTATAGATGATGCTAGAGAAGGTCTCCGTCGTCTCCTGGGCCCCGATATTCTGATGCCTGGCGTGCCCGCGAGAGCTTTGGAGTATCTGAGGGTACTTCTCCGCGAAGGAGCCATTACTGAAGCCCAGTTTATCGATGTTGATCAGCTGCTGCAGGATCTTCCCAAGGGCTCAACGAGAAAGCAGTCGCGACCGCGTAGGTTAGGCAGACCCAAGCACACTACCAGACCCTTGCTCAACAGACGGACACCTCGCGCGATTTCTTAGGCGATCGGTCCACTTTCATCAGGGATTTGACGCTTACGAGAAACCATCTCCTGTCCCAGATTCAGGACCTTCAGGCCCAATTCATTACTGTGACGGTCATGCTTGCCCATGAGGAATCTCAACTGGAGCAACCCCTAGCCGCTTTCGAGGTGTTGTCTCAAGAACTGGCCCAAGCTCACGTGGCAGCCCAACAGGCAGCCCAAGCTGCCGCTGATGCTAGCTTTCACCTGGATGAACTTTTCCTCCGCCTAACTTATGCAGGCCGAGGACTTTAGGCCTCTAGTGTTAGGCCCATTATTTTGTATGAACGATATTAATATTATTATTTATGGTTTAGTGAAATATTCAGCCCACATTACCTGGCCCAAATATTTTTTCAGATGTACAGGCAGTTAAGCTTTCAATCTTTGCCTTTAATGCATTTTTTGTTGTTGATGAGAATATGCATATTAAAACCGTTTGAAAAGATAACCTCGAAATGGAACGGTTACCTCCTCGGAGACTGCTCCGCTTCCCACGCGTCTTCAATTTTCCTTCCTTTCCGAGATCATAGCATTTAATTCTACTGATATTCCCATTGATGGCGTTGAAATTGCTTCAACTGCCCATCGAACGATTGAAGCCACTGAGGTTGGCCCTATAAATATCTGTATTTTGGAGAAGTGAACACATACGCAAACATGGCTAACCCAAAAATAACTCTGCTAGCCCTGCTCCTTTTCCTTCTATTTCTAAAATCTTCTCCTTGCGATCTCACCCTTAGCCTCTAAATCTTAGGCTTTATGGCTTAATCTCAATGCCTGGGTAGGCCTTATGGCCTAATCTCAGGTCCAACCTCATGTCTTTGGTCTATGGAACTCCGAATGGGATTCACCGGTTTCAGTCAGACTGAAGAACACAAGGGGCTCCTAGCACGGGATACCATATTCTGGGGACTCCCTCTCCTCAGATTTCCCTGCATTGAGCAAAACGAAGAAGGGTGGAAGGCCACTCTAGGCGGACCGTTCTTCTTCCGCAGTCTATCTCTGGGGCCTGACAAACAGACTTCTGTTTTTTCCCTTAGAGGTAGAAGAGGCAACTGGGCTGCACTCAAGCGCTGATTTCATCTCCATCCCGGAGGATAACTAACTGGAAGGGTTGCGATGGATTATTTCCTTCCCTCTTCTTCCAGTACAGACGAGAGCAGTTGTAGCCTGGACTCAAGAGATGTGGGTGAAGAGAGGAAGGGTAAGGATCATCATCTCACTGCCTCTTCCTGCCGCAAGATCCAGAAGCTCTGTAGAAGATCTGAAATCCTTATGGTTTTTTAGCCACTTTTGGCTTTGTAAACCGCAAATGGTGTAATTTTTCGAACACATTGTACTGCTTTTGGCCGCAAAGCCACTTTATGAATGACATTTTCTGAGCTTTGTTATTTGCTAAAAAATAATTAGTCCTCTGGTATAGGTAAAAATAATAATAAGGCCTCTGGCATAGGCCCTTACATAGAAAAGTTACAATATAACTAAAAAATTACTGCAAAAAGTAATGGCCGCAATCAAGGCCTGTATGCATAGAGTGTTGCCCCCCTGTCTGAGGAACAGGCTGATCCGGTGGGTCTTCATACTCCTACACACTGGGGTAATACTTCTTCAGGAATCTACCGTTAATGGGGTTGTGGTGGAGGTTGCCATCCAAATCTTTGAGGTGAAAAGCCCCGCGTTCCAGAATTCTGTGAATCATAAAGGGCCATTCCCAGCGTGGGGTCCATTTACCACGACCGGTCAACTTCTCACCAAAGGGAAGGACTGCCTTCCAAACCAGTTCTCCTTCTTTGTAACTGCGGCCGCGTGTCCTCTTATCATAGGCGCGAGCGATGCGTTGCTTTTCCATCACTAGGTTGTCCAAAGCCTCTAAGCGCTGTCCGCTAAGGTCTTCATGCTCCTGCCACATGGCCTGGACATAATCTTCACTAATAAGATGATGTTGATCTTGGACGCGCAGAGAGTGAACATTGATTTCCAAAGGCAAAACTGCATCGTGACCAAACATGAGCGCATAGGGTGTTGTGGCAGTAGGATTCTGCTTGGAAGTGCGATAAGCCCATAACGTCTCATACAATGTTTCGTGCCATTGGCGAGGGTTTTCAACAAGCATTTTCTTCAGGAGAGTGATAATAATCTTGTTACTGGCCTCCGCTTGACCATTGGATTGAGCTTAGTAGGGTGTGCTATGGACTAATGGGATGCCTAAGTCATTGACGAGCTTCGCTACGTCGCCACCCATAAATGCTGCCCCCCCTGTCCGATACCAAAACTTCAGGGATGCCAAACCTGCAAAGAATATTTTAAAAGATGAATTGGCGAATGGTCGCGCCAGAGGCCTCCTTCAAAGGCTCAGCTTCCACCCACTTAGTGAAGAAGTCAGTAGCGACGATGATGAACTTATGTTGGAGTGAAGAATGAGGGTGAATCATTCCAATCAAGTCCAAAGCCCAGCCTCGTGCAGGTCAAGGTTTAATAATAGGTTGCATGGGAATATTGGGGATGTGCTGGACTGGTCTGTGAGCCTGACAATCTTGGCAGCCTTTTGCGAACGCAATATAGTCCTTTAAAATGCTAGGCCAATAATACCCATGTCTCCTGATGAGCCAACGCATCTTTGGACCTGCTTGATGGGCTCCACAGACGCCTGCATGGGCCTCGCGCATCAATCGTTTCGCTTCGCAGCCATAGATACATCTGAAGTCGACACCATCTTCGCCATGTCGGCGTAACTCGTCACCTCTGAGGAAATAATATAGTGCCAGAAAACGGATCTTTCTGTCTGCGGTGAGATCTGGCTGCTTGAGGTAAGCGATCAAAGGATCACGCCAATCCACGTCAATAGGATCTAATGCTGCCACTATTGGTTCGTCTGGTAGGTTAGGCCGCGCGAGCCACGAAGGCAGCGTGCGGCACTCAACTTTTAGAATGCGCTCGCGAACTCCATATTTCAAAGTAATGCCTGTGGCCAGTTGGACAAGCTCATTAGCCGCAAAGTTGCGCTCGCGAGGAATGTATTCTAAGTCCACATCATTAAATTGGTCCAGAAGTTCAACGGCGCGACTCAAATATGGTACGAGCAAACAGCTTACAAACCTGTACTTCTCATGAAGCTGATTGATCATGAGCAAAGAGTCACCGCGTACCTGGACGTCTCTCACTCCTAGCTCCAGTAACACCTCTAGGCCAATAATGAGGGCCTCATACTCTGCTTGGTTATTGGTGCACTTAAACTCCAACTGGAAAGAATATAAAAAACGATCGCCCGCTGGGTTTTCCAAAACAATCCCTGCCCTGCTAGTGTTTCTGTTCTTGAGCCATCAAAAAATAATACCCAGGGTTGAAGGGAGACTGTGGCTTGATACCATACAGCATATTCAGGAATGCGCACCAAATCTGGTCGAGTTATGGTTACTGTCGCGATTTCTAACTCTTTCACTGTGGGGACATCCTACATAGGGTGATGTGCGAGGAAGTCTGCGATGGCCTGCCCCTTTATTTCTTTCTGTGGGACATATTGCAGCAAAAATTTTGATAAGGCGAGCACCCACTTGCCAATATGACCTCTCAGGATAGGTCGCGACAGCATATACTTGACTAGATCGGTTTGAAAAATGATGCAAGTAGTGAAGGACAACATATAATGCCGTAACTTACACGTGGATAAATATAATGTAAGACACAGCTTTTCCATTGGAGTGTATCGCGTTTCGCAATCTGTGAGTGTCCTACTGAGATAAAAAAAAAAAATGGCGTGTTTGACACCCTCCGCATCATCTTGAGCAAGTAGGCTGCCAATGGAAGCCTCAGCTGCTGAAATATACAGTTTCAATGGAAATCCAGCTCTAGGGGGCATGAGCACTGGCTGGCTCGCCAAATAGGCCTTAATCTTGTCAAAAGCCTCTTGATGTTTAGGTTCCCATACAAACTCACTCTGTCCTTGCAACTTTAGCAGTGGGGAAAAGGGCTGGATTTTACTTGCAGAGTTAGAGATGAAACGTCTCAAAAAGTTGATCTTACCCAGCAGTCGTTGCAACTCCTTCTTTGTTCGCGGGGGAGATGCGTTGATAACTGCGCTTGCCTTATCCTCAAGGACCTCAATTCCTCTCTGGTGAACTATAAATCCTAGAAAGTCACTTGCCTGAACTCCTAAACCACATTTGGAGGGATTCATCTTGAGCTTGTGTGCTGCATGCGCTTGAAGACCTTTCTGAGATCTACTATATGGTTTCCTTTCTTCTTAGACTTCACGACCACATCATCAATGTAAACCTCTAAAATCTTCCCAAGGATGTCATGGAAGATCAGGTTCATGGCTCTCTAATACGTTGCCCCAACATTCTTCAGTCCAAAAGGCATGACCACATATTCAAAAACGCCGGCGAACCCTGGGCAACGGAACGCGGTCTTGTGTCTGTCTTCCTCCGCGACCGGAATCTGGTGATACCCTGCAGTTTCGTCCATGAAGGACAACAATTCATGTCCCGCTACTGCGTCTACCAGCGTATCCGCGATAGGCATGGGGTAGATGTCTTTAGGTGTAGCGACATTAAGGTCTCTGTAGTCCATGCGGACCCTCATTTTGCCATTTTTCTTGCGAACAGGCACTATGTTGGATAGCCACTGATTGTATTTGGCTACCCTGATAATGCCTGACTTGTGCATCTTTTCAACTTCCTCTTTGACCAGAACTTGGGTCTCAGAGTTCATTCTCCGATGCTCTTGCTTCACAGGCCTTTTGTCAGGGAGTGTTGGCAGCTGATGGCAGACCAAGTCTGGTGACAGGCCGGGCATGTCTTCATATTTCTCCGCGAAACAGTCTTTGAATTCCAGTAATAAGTCAATGAGCTGCTGTTTCTCGCTAGGCTCTAAATAAGCGCTAATAGCCACTTCCATAGGCTCATCTGCTGTTCCAAGATTTACCTTCTCGGTAGGGTCCCTAACCTTAGGAGGGGTATCATCCAGCACTGCCGGGGCCAGCTGGATCTCTTCTTCATCTTCTTGCTCTTGGTCAGAGAACTCTTCGTTGACAATTTCTAAGGTCGCGACTCTATCATAGGCCTCTTTTTCCACCAGGTACGAAGATAGTCTTTCGTACAGCGAGTGTAAGGCCTCTATTCCTTCCTCTGGAAGGTCGTAATCCATTAATCGTTTAACGGTTTGGGCACAGCGTGGCCAGGCCTTCCTTTGCGAGCGTGAGCCCCCACTGTGCTAGTTCACAGGCCATCACCCCTGTGGGGCAGCCTTTGTCATCGATGCCACTGACCTGCAATGGAGTAATAGGCTCCAAGTAGTACCTGACATCTACATAATTCGCAGAAACTGGGAATGGACGAGGATCCTCTTTAATCACCTCAGCTTTATCCGTTACCCTGTTCTACATAATCAGTTCTTGATGAAGAGTTGATGGAATACAATAACTCCGGTAGATCCAATCTCTGCCCAAAATGGCTCTGTAAGCCGCGTAGCAGTCTGTCACGAAGAAAGCATAAACTCCCTCTGCGGGGCCTACCTTGATACGCAAGAACAATAAGCCCAATGTTTTTGTTACAGTCCCCGCGAAGTTCTTCAGCGTGAGAGAGGTAGACTGGATCTTTTCTTTCTTGATTGCCAGCAGATGCATGGTTCTTGTAGTAATGACATTAACTGCAGCTCCAGTGTCGACCATGATCTTGCTGACTTTGGTGCCACCAATTTCCGCCTTGACATATAGGGGTCTCATGTGTTGGACCATAGCTGGGGTTGGCCTTGTAAAGTTCATGAAGAACTCCTTGCTGTTGACACCCTCTGTTTCAAGGAACATAGCCTCTTCAACAGGTGTCGTTGCAGCTAAAGTAATCTGCAAAGGCTGTTCGCTATTTTCCTCAGTTTTCACACAATCTTGCGTGGCGACTGGCAGTGCATATTTCGCAGAAAGCAAGTAAACCATATTGCAGGAAGTATCAACCATGTCCGTCTCATCCACGTCATCCTCGAGGTTGAGCTTGGGCTCGTTGACTGGGATGTTGGTATTGAATTGCTTAGCCAACCGATCTACTAGTGACTCTTCTGTAAGGCCTTTTACCTCACACTGTTTGTGTTCTGGCACCGCGCTCACTTGTTTTGGTGAGTCCGACCTAGGTTCCCCTACTGTATTTTCCTTTAGGGGCGCGACCACTACACTTTGGACTTTTTTAGGTCTCCACTGTAAAGCTTCTATAGTGTTATCATTGCCCCCCAGTTTCTCAAAAACCAAGGATTTGGTTTCTGATACCTCGCGAAACAACCTGCGCTTGACATGTGGTCGCCTAGTTGGCGAGTTTTCTTTCCTAGCTGGCGGAGGTGTCCTTTCTTTCATGATCCTGCAAAAAATACTAGGCTTATGGGGCCCCTGATTCCAAGAGCGCTTGCTTTTGAAAACTGCGGGGAACCACCAATGGCTTGGCAACTAGGGCCTCCATCTCCCTCTGATATTGTTCAGGTGATTTGACCAATTGCGAAGGCCTGATCAGGCCCTGATTGAGAGCCTCTAGTGTTCGCTTGGTTTCTCCAAACCTGCGCTACAGTTTCCTTTTCTTGGAAGGACTGATTTCGACCGCTTTCCCTTTCTCTCTGGTGTACCATTTACCTTCCTTGATGGAAGATGTTGAAGAAGGTGGAATGTACAGTTTGGTCAGGATATCTTTGTGCTCAACCTTAGCCCTTTCATCTTTTTCCTGTTCGGCTGCAGCTGCTTTCAGTTTCTTGAACAAGTTGGAGTCCCTTGGGCATGGTGGTGACTCCATCTTGTCTCTTGCTCTTGGGCTAGAGGGCTGATAATTTCGAGATGGCAAAGCCCATTTGATTGGCGGGAAAGAGCCCAAACGAAACGTCTGCTCGGCTTCTTCATGTGACACTTGGATGCCACATTCTTCTTTGCATCGTGAGCAAAGGACCACTGATAAGGCCTCGCTGACGGGCTGAGCTCTCTTCTTTGCAGGAGTCTCATCCTCTGCAGTCTTCTCCTCTTGTCCCTTTGTGGTCAAATCCAAGGTTGGTTTCCTCCGGTTCCTCTTGGTCTAGTTCACATAAACCATATTAACCCCGGTGTCCGGGAAAGGGTTCAGGTCTACCAGTGCTGCAGCAGTTACTGGAGCTTCCACCTACAAACTACCATTATTGAGCCACACCTAAATTTGATCCTTCAGCTTTACACAGTCAGCAATGTTATGATTCCACATGTTGTGGAATTTGCAATACTTTTTTCCTTTCAGCTGATCTGGTCGAGGAAAAGGTCCAAAGTCTGTCTTCTACATCTTCGCGGCGATCATCTCATCTAGAATCCCATGTGCCTTATTGGCATCATACGTATATGCCGCGAACTCAGGCTTGGTGAAGGCTACAGACTTGAGTTTGATAGGTTCCTTAGATATTTTTAATTACTTGAGGGCTGAGCTCTTCCTTCCTATCAGCTCAAACGCTGAGACATTATTCTCCTCTTCATCGTCTTCACCCTGGAACACTTCTTCCCCTTGCTAATGATAGTGGGGATCATAAGTAGTCGGCTGTTAGTGCAACGCAGCCAATGTACAGTGTTTTCCGGGCACGTAAGTACCTTTGGATGCATTCTTCCGAGCATTAGTTTCTCTGAGAAGATGTTCAAAACTGCCCACCTCTGTGATAAGCACTCCCATTGACTGGATCATGCTACCATGCTGCTTCTTGCGATGGCGCGGCTTCAAGCCTTTGATCGCCAACTTAACCAATTCTTTCTCGGGCAGAATCACACTCAGCTTGGCCTTCTGAATCTGGAAGCGCTGAAGATAAGTAACAACAGATTCGGTGGGCTGTTGGGCCATCTGGGTAAGAGAGGCCAAGTCAACTTCAGGTTCAATAGCTCCGAAAGTCTCCCGAAAGAGCTTTTCCATTGCTGGCCAATCAGCCACTGACCCTGGTCTTAGTTTAGAAAACCATCTAAAAGTTGCGCCAGATAGAGAAGTGCCAAAGATCCTGCACTTGGGGATGTCATCATTCTGGTATTGGCCGCATTGCACCCTAAACCTGGCCAGATGGGTTGCCGCATTCTCAATATCTTCTCCTAAAAAGGTAGAAAATATGATATTTTTGTAGCCTCTAGGAAAAGGCGCGAGCATTATATGCGGCGGGAAAGGCCCTCATAAACCCCATCAAGGTGGGCCCTAGGATTGGCCAGCCTGATCATCTCCTCTACCTCTTCGCGTATAACGTATTCTGGACCAGGAGGAGGAGGAGGCATCGCCACAGTTTGGCGAGCAGTTTGCAATGGTAGAGCTTGGCTAGCAGTCGCTGTTCCTTCCCTAAGACGAATGGTCCGGGGAATGGTGGACTGTTGAAGCGTCACTGCTGGTGCGGTCACATCTTTTACCAGAGCTGTTATCTTGACCGGGTTGCCGGCCTGATCAATGCCATAGTAATTTCCTGGCATCTCTTCGTACACATTCTCCACCCCGTCGCTGTCATACTGAGTAAACCTAATAGGATCAGCATGTGTGCCTTCACTAGTTTTCTGAACCCTACTCTTCTGCGAGGCCTGTGGAGTGGCCTTGTTAGCACCAATCACCAGGGCTCTTTCCTTACTCTTAGTTGACGCGGCAGTGACCGTTGCGAAAGGGATTAGCCGTGCTGCTGTTACCCTTTTCCCGAACATACGGTGGTATATATTTGCCAGAGCCTGAGGGTTGACCAAGCGATCTGAGGATGGCATTAGGATCTCCTAAAGGCTTATTCAGAACCTCTCTAGCCTGGTTCAACTCAGCTCTCTGCATGGCGACCTCAGTCGTGAGGTTGGACCATTCGTTCCGCATGGCAGCGATTCCGACAGCAGTTTCTTTGTTCTGGGTATTAACTGTATTAACAGCACCCAAGAGTTTCTGGTACTGAGCATAGTTTGAATCAGCAATTTTGTCCGCGTGCACTATGGCCGTTCTAGCGAGCTTTTGTGCATTCGCTTTAGCCTCCTCGGCATTCCGAATCATTCGCTGATCAAACTCGTGAATTTGTTGTTCCGTCTTCGCGATCGAGGCTGCCAGATGCTTCCGATAATTTTCACTGTTCCTTGTAAGGATGTGAAGCCTCTCATCCAGGCTAGCATCTGGTGGAATGATGAGTGCCTCGAACTTGTCAATTTCAATTGTCTCACCAATAGAGACAGTCTTGGTAGTCGCAGGAGCCTTGACCACCTCATTCGTCGACACAGGCGTCGACTTCTCCCCCTCAGTAACGGGCGGCTGATTTTTTCCCTGGTCTGTCGACATCGCGAGCGATGATGGATGGAGAGAAAATTATTGAATTACCTGTTCTTCCGAAATACCACGACAGTTGGCACGAGTATGCGGTCTGTAGCTGGAGGTCTTGTGCTTCGGGCAGTTAGCGTAAACCTTTTGGTAAGGGTTTTCGCTTGACCTCCCAATGGTTACGTTCGCGAAGAAATGCTATGTGAGTCCCACTGGGCGTGCCAAAATGTTTGGCTCCAAAACCAGCCGGGTGCAAATTGTCTATTTTGAGTGTGTGATTGCGCGGGTGTGGCAGCACCGTGGGGTGTAGTCGTCGGGGGAGTCCCTTGACCTGACTTCTTACCAAACGTTGCAGACGAGGAGAGCACCAACCTCGTCACAAGGCTCTTTTCTCTGCCTTCAGGAAAAGACTTCTTGCCTTACGGATAAGGACTTTGGTTGTGATCTCGTCGCGTTCACCCAATCGATACTTAGTGTTGTAGACTAAGCAGAGCAATCACTGGGAAGTTGGGAGAAAGCACAGGGTTTGCTAAAGCGTGACTTTAGCTTTGCTGGGTTGCGAAGGCGTTACCCTTGCTTCGCTGGTAGTATTGGTGGCTGTAGTACAGGCAGTCGGCTCTTGGGGAGACTAGGACTAGAAGTACGGTCGTTGGGTTTCAACTAGGTTGAAGGTTTGCTCTGGGGAGGCTTGATAATCTGAGAGATTAGTTGATTGAAGAGTTTTTTCTTGATTCGTCCTTGAAACTTGGTATTTATACCTAGGGTTTCGACTGTTCCTTGCCATAGAAGGATTATTGATTGAAGTTTCCTATTCAATTTCCGCTACTTGACTCCAATAAGGGCTCATTTTCCTTACGGATTTCGGAATGGGTGAAGCTGTAACCCAAACTCAAGTAGACTTATTTTTGGACCGCAGGTATCGGCCCGCTATGATAAATCCACTAAAGGATCTTGCCAAAATTACTTTTGGGCTCAAACAGAAGTACTGACTAGGTAAGCCCTAATTACAACAACTGGTGATTACATTTCTAATAGACTACAATAAGTACATTCCTAATGGAATACGTTGACACGATATTATGATCTAATGAGTTTTGCTCAAACATATATATATGCAGATATATGTCTGATGACCTTTTCTTAAGCAAAAATCCTCATAATCAACATAGGAAACATTGAATCACTCCAACACTAGTAGTGTATATTCATAAGTTTCTAAGTTCTTCAATAAAACCCACAACCATAATTGAGTTTCATCTTACATATAGGGGAGTGAAAATTCACTGTCGTCATTTTACAATTCACATTCCATATTTTCTTTTTTTAGTAACTTAACATTGTCTTTAAAGACTAAAGTTTTATCCATTTATAAGAATTTGAACCAAAAATGGAAAGAAGAAATGTAGATTGTAAAATAGGGAGTGTGGATTTCACTCCCCTACATATATAGGGGTCAGCCCTTTGAGAAGGAGAATGGAAGTTTTATATCAATTGGTCAGTCGTATGAAAAAGGAGATGGTAGTTTCATATCATTAGGTAACTCCTACAACAAAGTGCATGAGAATTTCATTTCTATGGGTCCAGTATATGGTAGAGGGGACTAGAATTTGATCTCAGTGGCTCCGACCTATGATAAGCATGCTGATGACACCATATCAATGGGTCTGACCTATGACAAGGCTGATTCAAATATTTTACCAATGGGTCCTCCTTATGATAAATCAGATAGAGTTCTACCTATGAGTCACAATTACAATAAGAATGAGAGCAATACCATATCTTTTGGTGGTTTCCATGATGAATCTGAGACAAACCCTTCTGGTGGGATCATCAATCAGTAGCTGTGGTTTATTGACCTGTAATCAGAACACAACAGCTCACGCATTGGAAGAATCTGGTGTGAGAGATTCTGATCATCCTGTTGAGTCGAAGATGGAAGCGCATGTAGATGACGCCGTGAAAGTTGATTCCAAAACTGTTAATATTCACAAAATATAAGAGCCAAAGACTAAGAAAGCTCCTCCAAACAACTTTCCTTCGAATGTCAAAAACTTGTTGTCAACTGGTATGTTTGATGGTATTCCTGTGAAGTATTCTTCCTGGTCACGGGAGGTAAGCTGGCTTACTATTGAATATTCTGATTGTTTGTTTGTTTAGGTGATGCAATTTTCTGTACTGTTTAGTTTCCTTGTGTTGACTTGTTATATTTTTCACAAAAAAATCTAGATGGAATTATCAAAGGGACTGGGTATCTATGCTCTTGTGCTGACTGCAATCACTCAAAGGTAATGAACTCTTGTTATTTTCTGTTATGATCGAGAAAGACATAATTCATTTCATTAGGATGTATTATTATTATTATTTTTAGTTGAGGTTCATAATCTAGCTCATTGATAGAATTCTATCTTTCAGCATCTTAATGCTTATGAGTTTGAGCGCCAGTGCGCCACGCTGGTGCCAAGACCAAACATCCCAATAATCGCATCTACTTTGAGAATGGAAAGACCATCTATGCAGTAGTTCAAGAGCTGAAGAACACTCCTCAAGATATGCCCTTTGATGCCATCCAAAATGTGATAGGGTCTTAGATTAATCAGAAGATCTTCCGCATCTGGAAAGGTGATGCAGAATTTTAGATGATTTTTTAGTGACCTGTCTATATAAACATGAAATATAGTATCCCACAACGTACTTCTACTGATCTGTAAAAATTTCGGATGGATTTTCCTTCTTTGCCTTTCTTTCTCAGCATCATTCCAAGCCGCAAGCCATGAACTTCAGCATATCTATGGAAATGAAATTGCTATACCATCTTGAAATGAGAATCTTCCTGATCCTATTAATGTTTTGAGGTAGGTTGAGATTTGATCCATGGATAGCAGCATTTATAGTAAATTATAGACTGGAATTTGGGTATATTTGGATTTTGAACTTTCAGATGTTTAGAGATATTTGGCTATCAGTTTTTAAATTAAATCTAGTTTGGATTTGGACAATTTAGTGATCCATTGTAAAACATCGAATTCATGAAGCTTTAACTTTGTGCTTGGAAATACCCTGGAGTGGATAGTCTAACTAGATCAGTAAAAATGGTTTGCTAATGACCTTATTCATACATATCATTTTGGACGAAGCCTAAGTCGAGATTTATTGGTGAATAGGGGTTTTTGGTGGGTTGTTTTGGTTGCAATTAAAATTTGAGGCAGACTACCATGTCAGTTGTTCAACTTGATTTTAATTTCTCTCTTTTCTGGGAAGAAGGAATAGCAACGATCTAATGTTGTATCACATTTGTTCAGTATTCGTGGTTCCTAATCATTCAGTTGGTAACAAGTTGGGGATGTGAACTAGCTTGCTGCAATATGAACCACTAATATGTACCGTTCGATTGATACATCATTAGAATTAAATGATTTGTGGCCATTGATCCCCCACAATAAACACCCTGAGCTTCCAGAATAATCTTGACAGGAAATGGCTTTAAGAGACGTTAATGCCACAATAAACACTCTTGAGCTTCCAGAATGATCTTGATAGGAAATGACTGTAAAAGACGTTATTGCATATTGATTTATGCGCTAGCTTTTCCTAGTTTGGTTTCGAAGCAGTTGAATTGGTGGATGCAAAAACCCCATGTACAAAGCATAGAAGTAAATAATTGTCCTAATTGTCTCATTACCACTTTCGTCGATATCTTATGAGATCAATTCCTAATTGAACTAAACCTCATAATTTCCAGCTGTGTTTAGGCATATAGCTACTAATATCCTCTTTCCCCCTCTTCTATATGAATCAAGTTTGGCTAGGCCAAGGCTGCAAGGGCTTGACAACAATAAATAGAAGCAGTAAAAATGTTTATGGGGTTGATCCACCGGGCAAAGCTTGTGTTAGCAGTGATTTTGGTGCAGCTCAGGTATGCTGGGCTTTTGATAATCTCTGTGTTTGCTTTAAAGAAGGGATTGAGTCCTTACACATTCATCGTGTACCAAATGGCCATTGCCACTATTGTTTTAGCTCCATTTGCATTTATTCTGGAGAGGAATTCAAGATCTCCGATCGATGACTTGGTCCATCACTGCAAAGATAATGTTGCTGAGCCTTTTCGAGTAAGAATCCAAATAGGATAATCTAATTCATTTGTTCAACTTATGGTGTATTCTGATTTTATCTGTTCATGCATTGCATGCAGTCCTGTGCACCTGACCAGAACCTCTACTACATGGGAATGAAGAATTCGAGTGCAACGTTCACTTCTGCAATGTTGAATATGCTGCCTGCTTTTGCATTTTGTCTAGCCTGGATTTTTAGGTATAACTCATAATAATACACACTGATTTACAGACAGTACATTGACAATGCATTGACTTGTAGGTTTGAGAAGGTTTAGCCTTAAGAAACTGCACAGCATAGCAAAGGTGATGGGGACGGTCACCACAGTCGGGGAGCAAGTCTTGACTGTAATTAAAGGTCCCTCTTTATGTCTACAATAGGCCAATGATGAACAAATAGATCCTCATCAATCTGCGCAATGCTATTTGGGTCAGACAGACCTTGTAAAAGGAGCTCTCTTTATCACAGTAGCTTGTTTCTGCTGGTCTTCGTTTGTCTCTCAAATCACTTCATTGTACTTGTACTACTTATTTGGAAATGGTCCTAACCTTCTAATGATTTGAATTTGATTACAGCAAGGAAAAAAAAAGTGAAATAATTATTATATATGATGGTGAGATTCGAATTTGTCTACACAGGCGATTACCTTAAGATCCTACCCTTGTCACTCTCACAGCAATGGCATGCTTTTGGGGTATGGTGGATGGCGCAATACTGGCTTTTGTAGTTGAAAGGGGACATAGTGGAGTCTGGTCCATACAATTCAACGTCGAACTTGTAGCAGCATTTTATGGGATAGGTAATCCAAAAAGTTTCAATTGTATGTTATATCGGTAAACATTTGTACTATATATAATAACTGGATTTAGGGCGACGCCCTTGCTAGAGGGCCCAAAACGAGTCTGGCGCCTTAGATCTCTTGGTTGTCCCAAGTAATTGCATAATTGGAATTAACACTGCAATCCAGTTTAATGAACTTTGTATTAATATTTCATACTGCAGGCAGTGCAATCTGGTGTACGTTGCTTATTATGTGATGGGAATGGTAGTGAAGGAAAAGGGACCTGTTTTCACTAGGCTTTTCATCCCTTGGCCACAGTAGGTTGCAATCCTGGGTTCCTTTGTTTTAGCAGAACAATTGTACATTGGGCGGTAGGCTCACATGTATTTATTTCTCTCTGGTTAATTCAATTAATCCATGCCTATATATGCATGACAGTTGATTGACTTGTCTCTTTCACTCTTGTTCGTAGTGTTATCGGAGCAGCTTTAATCATCATTGGTCTGTATCTTGTTCTCTGGGGAAAAGCAAAGGATCAGTCTCCTCCATCATAGTGCTGCATGATCGATGAAGTAGCACCACTAACACAAACATTAATAGATGATCAACAATGTTAAGAGATTCCATGTCACTTCAAGCATACTGTTGATCCTTCAAAACTCTGGCAAACCAGTTTGGTTTTGAAGCAGTTGAATTGGTGGATGCAAAAACCCCATATACAAAGCATAGAAGTAAAAAATTGTCCTAATTGTCTCATTACCACTTTCGTCAATGATCTCAAGATCAATTCCTAATTGAACTAAACCTCATAATTTCCAGCTGTGTTTAGGCATATAGCTACTAATATCCTCTTTCCCCCTCTTCTATATGAATCTAGTTTGGCTTGGCTAAGGCTGCAAGGGCTTGACAACAATAAATACATACTATAAAAATGTTTATGGGGTTGATCCGCCGAGCAAAGCTTGGGTTAGCAGTGATTTTGGTGCAGCTCAGGTATGCTGGGCTTTTGATAATCTCTGTGTTTGCTCTAAAGAAGGGAGTGAGTCCTTAGACATTCATCGTGTACTGAATGGCCACTGCCACTGTTGTTCTATATCCGTTTGCATTTATTTTGGAGAGGAATTCAAGACCTCTGATCAATGACTTGGTCCATCACTGCAAAGATAATGTTGCTGAGCCTTTTTGAGTAAGAATCCAAATCGGATAATCTAATTCATTTGTTCAACTTATGGTGTATTCTGATTTTATCTGTTCATGCATTGCATGCAGTCCTGTGCTTGACCAGAACCTCTACTACATGGGAATGAAGAATTTGAGTGCAACGTTCACTTCTGCAATGTTGAATATGCTGCCTGCTTTTGCATTTTGTCTAGCCTGGATTTTTAGGTATAACTCAATAATACACACTCATGTCCTTGGTCACACACTGATTTACAGACAGTACATTGACAATGCATTGACTTGTAGGTTTGAGAAGGTTAGCCTTAAGAAATTGCACAGCATAGCAAAGGTGATGGGGACGGTCATCACAGTTGGGGATCAATGGTCTTGACTCTAGTTAGAGGTCCCTCTTTGTGTCTACCATGGGCCAATGAAGAACAAATAGATCCTTATCAATCTGCGCAATGCTGTTTGGGTCAGACAGACCTTGTGAAAGGAGCCATATTTATCACAGGAGCTTGTTTCTGCTGATCTTCGTTTGTCATTTTCCAAGTATTGATCTCTCAAATCATTTCATTGTACTTGTACTACTTATTCTGAAATGGTCCTAACCTTCTAATGATTTGAATTGATTATAGCAAGGAAAAAAAAAAGTGAAATAATTATTATATATGATGGTGAGTTTGGAATTTGTCTACACAGGCGATTACCTTAAGATCCTACCCTTGTCAGCTCTCTCTCACAGCAATGATATGCTTTTGGGGTATGGTGGAAGGCGCAATACTGGCTTTTATAGTTGAAAGAGGACATAGCGGAGCCTGGTCCATACAATTCAACATCGAACTTGTAGCAGCATTTTATGGGATAGGTAATCCAAAAAGTTTCAACTGTATGTTAAATCGGTAAACATTTGTACTACAATTACTGGATTTAGGGCGACACCCTTGCTAGAGTGCCCAAAACGAGTCTGGCGCCTTAGATCTCTTTGCCGTCCCAAATAATTGCATAATTGGAATTAACATTGCAATCCAGTTTAATGAACTTTGTATTAATATTTCATACTGCAGGCAATGCAATCTGGTGTTGCTTATTATGTGATGGGAATGGTAGTGAAGGAAAAGGGACCTATTTTTTACTTGGCTTTTCATCCCTTGGCCACAGTAGGTTGCAATCCTGGGTTCCTTGTTTTAGCAGAACAATTGTACATTGGGAGGTAGGCTCACGTGTATTTATTTCTCTCTGTTTAATTCAATTAATCCATGCCTATATATGCATGACAGTTGATTGACTAGTCTCTTTCACTCTTGTTCGTAGTGTTATCGGAGTGGCTTTAATCATCATTGGTCTGTATCTCGTTCTCTGGGGAAAAGCAAAGGATCAGTCTCCTCCATCACAGTGCTGCATGATCGATGAAGTAGCACTAATAACACAAAGATTAATAGATGATCAGCAACGTTAAGAGATTCCATGTCGATCGCTTCAAGCATACGGTTGATCCTTCAAAACTCTGGCAAACTAGTTTGTTAGTCTTTTTCTTTTTCCTTCTTATTTTCAAGTGAAAGGATCACCTTTGTTCTGATTAAATATTTATCAACTAGCTTAAAGTATTAACCATGTTTAGTAAAATTAGGACTAGATTGTTTTAGCTATTAGAGAATTTTGCATGTGATTGTGCCTAAAGAAATCTAGCCTACTTACAAGTACGTTATTCCTTGCCACATCATGAATAGGCTGATCCTTGCAAATTCTGCCATGCATGTCAGCTTTTAGTCGTCTTTTTCCTTTACCTCTTGTCTTTTTTTTTCTTGTTATTTTGAGTAGCAAGGATCACCATTAATGTTCTGTTTTAAGTACTCATCAGCTAGCTTTAAAGTATTAAGTATTAATGTACTATTAGATGTAAGATTAGACCACCATTGTTCTAGCTGCTTGAGCATTTTTCATGTGATTGTGCCTAAAGAAATATGGATTGCTTAACTATAACAAAATGACCTCAACTAGAATCAGATAGTAGGCTGCAAAGGTATATATATAATTAAGCAATTTCCAGTTCTAGTTGGGTGATTTTTGGAGTGATCTGTTCAATACAAACATGAATTTGGCCTGCTGGATGTTTTTTGGCTTTTGAATATTATTCAGCTTAATAAATGAAAAACTCTACTTTGGATTTTGGACATTTTATACTCTGTTACGGGATATTAATTTATGGATCTTTACATGACGCCGTAAAAATTATTTAAAGCAGACTGCATAGTAAAATCAGTAAGAACTTGAGGCATGTATTAGTCAAGAACTGTTGTTTGGTCACTTTGGTGACTTAACAAGAGTTAGTGCATACCTAATAAGTCAATTGGCCTAAAAATTTGTGGTTATTGCTTGTTGAAAAGTGCAGGCAAGACCTTCAAATATCAATGATTCCAATTTTGGCCTATATTCTCTTTTGGCGTTATGTTTTAGGCCTATATTATGATCACCAGGACTGGACACATTACTTTGATTTCTCCCTGGAAACATGTACATAATTAGAAGATTGTCTCTGGTTTTGGCATGCAGGGAACATTTTCCACATTGAAAATTTAAAATTCCAAGCAGAACTGGCCATGAGGCCTTTACAAATTCAAAGCAGGCATTATAGCTTCTCATCATGTCAACCTGGCACTACAAAGAACTAAAGAAGCACAAACTTTTAACCGTTATATGTAGGCCACACTATTTGCATCGATGGAAATATACCAGCAACAACATTATTTGGATAAAAATTATATATTCCTATTCTGAAATAATATTTCAGATTTGTCGGGAAAATTTATACAAAAATCCTTCCAATCAATTGCAAGTAAAGAGGTGTTAAACGGAACAACCAAATTTGAGTAGGCTTATTTGCACTGTGGGTAGCCAATCAAAAGTTGATCTGAGCTGGACCATAATGGCGATATCCTCAACGGAAGCGCGAACTTTTCTCACTACAACAAAAGTGGTCTTATCACACCATTGCGAATTATGTGAATTGGGTTGGGTCAGTGGACACCACTGATTATAGCAAGTATTCCTAATGGGAATGACTTGGATGCTAAAAGACGTGACAAAGACCTAAGAAACTCAGCGATCAAATATTAGTGAGTTAAACAGTGAGTCCCACAAACTGACCTGTGACTTCCATATAATCATGATGTAATACACCATTGTCATTGCTGACTCCAGATGTTAAATTTAAAAGAAAAATTGAATTTCATTTTGGGAATCCATCCTTGCGGCTAGTGACTTATCTATTGATACGCAGAGTTATCATTATTTGCCCAACAAACCTCTTTGCTTTGAGAGCAAGTTCATCCGTTGGGTGAAAAGGTCAAGGTCATTGGGTCAAGATACTGTTCACTATCACTGAACATGTGTTTCCACCTATTCTGTTTCTTGACCCGTCAGTAAATTTTTTATTAATTTGTTTATTGTGAAATTAAAATATATTTGATGTAAATAGATTAGGGGTCATCATTTGACCCTTTGGCCCTAAGCCTTCCCGACCCTTTTTCAAATAGGGTAGGATATGGGTCATGCAAATGATGCCTGGCCCTGCCCGGCCCTTTAAGCTCGCTCAATTAGGCCCTAATAATTTTCCATTTTATCTATTTAAAATTTTTTTTTTTTAATAACATACAACTTTTCTCTTTCTTTGTAATTGGCTTCCTAAGCTTTATTTTCAATTCATTGTTAAACAACAATTAATTTTGGGAGATTTAGAGACATAGTTAATTGAATATAACAACCTAGGGATGTCTTTAAATTGTGCAAAGCCCTCCACAACCTCATAACATTCAAAATTTTGAATGTTGTATTTTTTTTTCCTTTCCTTTTCTCTTCATCCCAACATGCCACAATTAGTACAAATATAAACGCCATTATAATTAACTAACTATTATAAAGTAATAATTTTAATTACAATGCATCTCACCTTTTTTCAATAAAAATCAATTAGTACAAATACAAACACTGTATTACAATGAAAATCAATTTCTACAATTATAAGGATATTATAATTATGGCAATATTTATCAAGTAATAATTTTAACTATAATGTATCAAAAAATTAAATTATTTATCAACAAATTCATACCTCATCAACCGCATTCGAATGCTCGATCTTATACCAATTACGAGCTTGCCTTGATGCATAGTGCTACTCAAATAGTTCTATCTTCAAATTTTTCCACCTTCTGATCAAAGAGGAAGAAGATCGGACCTTTCCACTCCAATTTGTGGCATAGTGTTGCTTCACGCCTCTCCATAGCTTGATTTTCTTTTGATCTTTACCCAAAGCTGGATCTTGGCCCACATATTTCCAAGACTTGCACAATTGAATGTCTTCCCGGGTTGACTTCCCGTTAGTGTTCAAACATTTCGGATTTTGGTCGTTATTATTTTATTTGTTTAAACCCGAGTTGACCTCGAAATGCGTTTTGTCAAAAGACATGTTTGTCGGAAAAGTACAAGTTTTGGCCGAAATTATTGTTTAACTTTATTGTGAGGTTACCGTTGAGGTTCTTATTAAAAAAAACATTACAATGATTTATATAATTTTCCGAAGTTCATCTAGAGTCTTAATTCCTTGTTTTGTGAGATCGAAAATCGTTCAGCAATCCATAATGAGTTCGTTGACTCTAGAGTTGTTTGTTGAACTTCAACTTGTTGTTGGTCGGAACAATCATTTGTTCCAGCAGTCATCAATCCATATTCTCTTACCATATTGTTCCAAAAACCTGATTTTTACCATCAATCCATTTCCTATCTTTAAATCACTTACCACATAAATTAGCAAAATTGAAAAAAAGAAAGAAAACAAAGTCCAAATCTTTATGATAAAAAACCAATCATTATGATCAAAAATCATACCTGCAAAACTTTTGAATCAAGGGGATAGCAGTGTGGAATAGCAATTTTCCGTGCTCATTGTAGGCTTCATAGAACACTTTCATATTCAATGACTGCAGAATGTCCTCAAGATATTTGAGATGCTTGGGGTGGCCGTCAGCGTCTTTCTTCCAGTGTTTTGATCTCTGCTTTCAGAGTTTCGAGAAGGGTCGAGCTCACTTGGCCATCGTTGAAGGAATCGCAGTTCAATTTCTGCTAGGGTTTCTTTGGAGGATTTGGGAATTATGGGGTTGGGTTTTTTGATTTTGGGGGAAAATTTTGAACTATAAGACCGTGAAACGCAAAATTGTTGGGATTAATAGGCTTAGGCCTCAGAAACCAGTAGGCTACGTATTGGGCATGAGAAACCTACTGGCTTGTAAGAATTTGATGGATATTGGAGTTTTTTATTTCTTCTCATTTTGTCGTTTCATGGCTACGAAACAGGGCCTGTTTCTAGTGAGTCCGACCATGGTATCTCCGGCAGGTGTTTCAGTCGTTTTTTCATAGTAGCGTCTTATCGTCTTCAAGGTACCTCTTCTACCCAAACTCATATGCTCACCAACTTCACACATCCAAACTCTTACCCACCACTGCAACACAACAATTATGCAACATTACAAAAAAAAAAAAAAAAAAAGGCTTATTTGCGACATCTATAAGCAACATTTGGAGCGCGTCTTTTGAAAATTTTGCCCATTGAAACTCAGCGCCAATATTATTACGATGGACAATTCTTAGGTTCACCTTTGGGGTGAACAAACATATTCACCCCCATTGTCGATTAACATACTTTTACTTAATAAATTTATAATGCAACGGTCCATATCTTAAATTAGCCTTTAAAGATCATCTCTGTAAAAAATTAATTGAATTGTTTAATTATCTAATTGAATCAAACAAATGGATGGTTCTAACAATACTTATTACTATCATGATGAACCGTTCATGTATTTCATATAAATGAATAACCAAAAGGTCTTCAATTTGATTGATTTTTTACAGAGCTAGTCTTTGTATTATGTTATACAACATGAACAGTTAGATTAGAAAATTATAAAGTTATTATGCGTAATCGCAAGAGAGGATGGATATGCTCATTCATCAAGGAGGTGAACCTAAGTATGTATTATCCTATTAGGATACTCTTGAAAAAACGTCGCACAACATGTCGTATATATATAAAAAATAGAAAAGTTTGCGACACAAAAAGAAAATACGTCGTAAATAATTAATTTCAAACCTTTAATGTTCTCTATCTGCTTCTCATCCATAGCCGTCGTGTCTCCCAACCGTGCAGTGATTGCAGTTATAGTTCTCCAAATTCCTACCCTACAGTCTAGTAATCTCTACTCTCTCTCAAAATTACAATTGTGGTATTAGGTAACGTTTGTCACTATTATTGATGGTTGAAATTGTTTTGATTTAGGATTTTTGCTCCCTAATCTGGATTTCCCCCCCTTCTATCATGTACCTCTATCTCTGCTCATCTACCACTCACCACCACCACCACTCCTCAAAGCCAATCAATCCCTACTTACCACTCACCTCATCCCAACCCAAATCCCTTGGTCTATATGTATCCTCCTATTTCACAAGGCCGTTCCAATAAAGTATAAACCATCATTTACTAGTATACATTCTCAATTTGTCCCCACCTAAACTATGACTACAAAACCTATTTACCATTCTGCTACACAAAACATAACATCACTTATTTTAGTACTATATATAACATCATAGGAATATCAAACTTGATTCAGGTCTGGCATTAACGAGAAAACCGACTGACTCTGGCAACGGGAAGCATTGTAAAAAAGTGACATGAGAAAGTTGATTCCACATTCTAATTTGCAATTGGAGGCAAAAAAAATTGTTATAAGCAACTGAAAACAGCTGTTAGCTAAAATGGAAAAGTAAGCTACATATAAGCATTTTTGAAGCTTAAGACATCTCTTTGGAGACAATTTCTCCCATCAGATCACTGAGTCATTACAAAGATAATGCAACCCCGTTAACAGGCTCGCAGGCTCACTCTATGAGGAAAAAGACAATAAGTCATTCAATTTTATAACCATTTCTTGGTTCTGATCGAGTTTACGAATTTTTAGGTCTGCTCCTCCAACCCCATCCATTATGGCATTTGTTGATGGAAACTCGGCTCTAGTTGTCAAACTACTCAGAACAAAACCAAAAAAAAAAAAAGGAGACTCTATCTAGATGCAAAAAAATCAAAACAACTTTAGCATCTCTTTGTGAACGTTTGGTTTAGATCCTTAGCAACGTACATTTCCATATGGAAAATGCTTAAGATCTCAAAAAATTATACAAAAAATCTATACAAAATGATTTGGCATGTGCCACATCATCATCTCAATCTTAATACTTTCCAACTTGGCTTTCTATTAAATTCTTTTAGATCTAAGATAAAATTTTGTATTTCCTTTCAGAAAAGATAAAATTTTGTATTTTATTTTATTTTAATATTTTGAATATCAAAAAACTGATGGTATTGATGAATACGTCTTAACTGATGGATTTTCTGGGCATGTTATCATGGTGACTTAATTGGATTTTCTGGGCTTGTTATCAAGGTAAATTCTGAGCAAGCCCACTTCCATTGTTTCTCATAACAAGCTTATACATATCCTAATGACTCAATTAGATATGCCTCGACCATTATTGAATAATGAAGGCTGCTTCTTCATCGATTGAGCCATGTCTGGATTGTAAAGGTGCTTGTGCTTTGTATATTTTGGATACAAAAAGAGCATTTTGCCAGAACTTCCCAAATCTGGCTTTTTTGACCTCTACTCACTGAATTTGGGACCGCTCCCTCCTTAGTTGTCGTAATCTTGTTCTGTCAACTCCATTGGAAAGTAGACATCAAGGGGTTTTCAATGATATACAACACGTTCCATAATTCCAACCGAGTCCAAATATATGGCCTTCCAAATTCAATAGACATGTAATGGCAGATTCTAGATTCACCTTTAGCTACTAAAATAGCAATATCTGAAGTTACAGGTGCCCAATGACAGTGATTCCAATTGGTAATTAAACTAGACACCTCCATCTTTGCATCCATATATTATCTCCCATATTCCATTGGAGTCTTAAACTGTGCTGCTCCAAAAGCAACTGGACTTCAAGAAGCAGAGCACTTCCTCTGTTTTTTGTCAAATCACTGTATTGTCCTAGATATGATTAATTGGGAAAGTTCATAGCAAAGAAAATTGTACAACGAGTAAGAGAAATAGAGAAGGAGAAGCTGCATGACTCTACATTCGTGAGGACTTTTGAGGCAAGCAGCAAGCAACAAGATGATTAGCCTTGATGAGAAAAGTAGTTGTTCTGCAATTTAGAATACGCTTAATTGGTTTTGGTAGAACCTTGATTATCAGTCTTCTGCTTACGCTAAGTTAATCTCATCATATCTTTTAATCAGATAAGGAAGTTATTTTATTATTGTAATTATTATATTTTTAGGTTAATTTGAAAATGAAAATAATTAGATATGCTGAAAATTATTTAACTGAAAATGATGACGTGGTAGATGCCACGTAGGAAATCATGTAATTTGGTATTAGTTTTTTGTATACCTTTTTGGTGTATGTAGCACTACTCTTTCCATATTGATATATCGAATGAAATGATGTCCTATTTGCATACCATTGGATTTTGGATAACAATGATTTAGAGATTAGAAAATTACTCACAAGTGCTAGTTTGAAACTTTAATTAGCCACAAGTCCACTTAATTTTTCTTGTACAAATAAAGCCACTTTCATCTTTAAAATATTTCATCTATGACGATTTTATCCTTTCAAATAACAAACGAGCCCCATATTGATCTTCTGATCTGATTCAAACTCACTCTCTCTCTCTCTCTCTCTCTCTCTCTCATCACCAAATTGCGAAGCCCCAATCAGTTGACCTCTCTCTCTCTCTAAGCTCTGAGCACAACGGATCGTCGTCCACGCGCCTCTCTTCTCTCCTCGCCGCGTCTGCTTCCCGATCCAAGCCAAGGCCTTGACGAGCTCATCCAAATCGCCGTAAGTCATCTCCTGTATGTGATTCACTGATTAATTATTCATAATTGATGTTGTTGATTTCATTGCTGACCGGAATTGGTGAATCTTTGATGTTGTTGATTTCATCTCCCCAAGTCTCACCGCCTAAACCTCCACCTCAGATTCACACCCACACACGTGTCTCCGCCTCGCTCAAGCCTGACACCGCTCTCACCTCCTCACCAATGACTCCCTCTCCGCCGCTCTTTCCAGTCGACCTTGGTTCCTCTCCTCCTCCGATTTCAAGCTCAGGCCCTGGACTTCTCCTGCCGTCGATCGGAGCAGTTTCGAGGTCGCCGCTACTGCCGAGAGCTTCGGTGAGACTGCCAAGCCGAAGAGAAGCTTGTTCAAGACTCTCGAGCTTGGGTCATTGTTCGGCCTCTGGTACCTGTTCAACATCTACATCAATATCTATAACAACTAGGTAGCGTTTTGGTGCCTTTGTTTGTAATTCGTTTTGGAAATGTGGATTTTTACTTGTTTGGATGTGGTGAATGAACATTGATCGCTTTGGAATTGAAACCGTGAGGGTTGCTTGTTAGAATTCCAGTGAAGTTTAGTAGCTTTTAGATATTTTTTGCTCGATAAAAAGTGAAAAGTGAAAGAAGATGAAAAAGGTAGATTTGATTTACTACTGAATAACTGCAAGTGTGATTCAAAACGCAGAGTGTTTTGTTTTGTTCTAAGGTGATTACAAATGAATAGGGTGGTTATGTGCAATCAACATGTATGTCAGTAGCTTTTTATTACTGGTTTAGTAACTTTGTACATGTGTCATAGTAGCTTTCTGTGTTTATGTCGATAGATTTTTAGATTGCTTGTTTTTAGTTTATATTTTAAATACTAATATTTTGTTGTATCTTCTTGCAGAATTATTTCTCTTTGCATTTGCTGTAGTAGATTCCAAAAATCATGTGAATTTGAGTACTGAAGCCTCTATTGACCAAGGGATTATCCGGCCAACCAGGAAATGTTGAAATGAAGCCTGATGCTGAAGGTGGCAAATAATGTTTATGGTTAACGTAGTGTGGTAGAGCTTGACAGTAGTTTTATACAACTATTGTAATAGATTTTCACAACTATGGTGGTGGTTTTTTACAACTATGGTAGTAGCATTTCTTAGCCAAAACAGTACAATCGTATAGTTAGTTGCCTTGCATCAATGGAATAAGGAAAGAAATAAGGATATTGACTTCTTCAGACAGACCCAATGATATATATCAAATCTGCATTTTGGAATCTCAGCTGAATTTAGTCATTTACACCATAAGCTAGATCACTAGGCGCATGCAAAAAATGTACACTTATTTCTCTAATCCTGTTGGAGGGGTAGGATTAATTGTCATTAGAGGAACAATAATATGTACCACTTAATTGCAGAAGACCATCATTTATTTTGCTTTCTTACATTGGTACATACAATGATACAAAGAACAGGATATGATTATATCCCTATAATTAAGCGCGCAGGTTCTGAAAAGATAGACTAAAGTTGCTTGTGGAAAAAGTAACCAAGTATGTTAAAGTTATTAGTTGACTGAGTCTTTAAGTTGGGAAAAACTTACAAACAGTACCTGAATTACGGGCCACTAATAACTTTCGTACCTCAACTTCAAAAACTATCACAATGGTACCCAGATTATCTAACACGACCTAACATTCATACATGCCGTCCACTTTGCCGTTAACGGTGTTAAATTTATAAGGGTAAATCTGTCATTTCACTGTTCATCTCTCTTACCATGGTACTGTTCATTTTAAAAAAATTATTTTCCTCTCCTCAGGAAAAAAAAAAAAAAAATAAATAAATAATAAAAATTGAACAGTACCATGGTAAGAAAGATGAATAGTGAAATGACAGATTTACCCTTGTAAATTTAACACCGTTAACGGCAAAGTGGATCCCAGGTATGAATTTTGGGTCGGGGTGAAAAGTCCAGGTACCAAAATGATAGTTTTTGAAGTTGAGGTACGAAAGTTATTAGTGGCCCATAGTTTGGGTACTGTTTGTATTTTTTTCCCTTTTAAGTTTGTGGTTTGATAAGTTGTTTAGTGGTCTGTTGAATAAATCCCAATTGTTTAAGGATAGTTGTTTAGTTTGATTTGTTCTTAGCCACTTCCCACATTAATAGGATTGACGTGGGTTGCAGTTTTCCTTGTTCTTGTTGAATTGTAAGGCTATATATGTAGCCGATCAAATTGTTTCTCAACTGATAAGATCATTCTCTCAACTCTTGCTTATTCTAGATAAGGATTTTTGATTCGTAACATTCTGGTATCAGATGATTCAGATCTCTATCACGGGGCCCGATTGAAACTTGAGAGGCAGCAATCTTCTTAGTGTGAAGTTGTAAGAATATAGCAGCTTTGTCCAACCAGCTATGCCAAAGTTTGGTGGGGATCATTGGTCTATGCTCATGGAAAACTTCTTGCGTTCAATGGAATATTGGAGTCTGGTTGAGACCAGAATCACTGCAGCAGCAGTAGGAGTTGAGCCCACTGAAGAACAAGGCAAGACGATTGAAGATTAGAAGCTGAAGGTAATATACACCAAGTTACAAGTACTGACTAGGTAAGGCACTAATTACAATAACTGGTGACTACATTTCTAATAGACTACAATAACTACATTCCTAATGGAATACGTTGACACCATATTATTTTCTAATGAGTTTTGCTCAAACATATATATATATATATATATATATATATATATATATATATATATACAGATATAGGTCATTTATACGTAAGGCTTACACCTTACGCCTTCTAATGATTTGAATTTGATTATAGCAAGGGAAAAAAAATGAAATAATTATTATTTATGATGGTGAGATTGGAATTTGTCTACACAGGCGATTACCTTAAGATCCTACACTTGTCACTCTCACAGCAATGACATGCTTTTGGGGTATGGTGGATGGCGCAATACTGGCTTTTGTAGTTGAAAGGGGACATAGTGGAGTCTGGTCCATAGAATTCAACATCAAACTTGTAGCAACATTTTATGGGATAATCCAAAAAGTTTCAACTGTATGTTATATCGGTAAACATTTGTACTATAATAACTGGATTTAGGGCGACGGCCTTGCTAGAGGGCCCAAAACGAGTCTGGCGCCTTAGATCTCTTGGTCGTCCCAAGTAATTGCATAATTGGAATTAACACTGCAATCCAGTTTAATGAACTTTGTATTAATATTTCATACTGCAGGCAGTGCAATCTGGTATACGTTGCTTATTATGTGATGGGAATGGTAGTGAAGGAAAAGGGACCTGTTTTTCACTCGGCTTTTCATCCCTTGGCCACAGTAGGTTGCAATCCTGGGTTCCTTTGTTTTAGCAGAACAATTGTACATTGGGCGGTAGGCTCACATGTATTTATTTCTCTCTGGCTAATTCAATTAATCCATGCCTATATATGCATGACAGTTGATTGACTAGTCTCTTTCACTCTTGTTCGTAGTGTTATCGGAGCAACTTTAATCATCATTGGTCTGTATCTTGTTCTCTGGGGAAAAGCAAAGGATCGGTCTCCTCCATCACAGTGCTGCATGATCGATGAAGTAGCACCACTAACACAAAGATTAATAGATGATCAACAATGTTAAGAGATTCCATGTCACTTCAAGCATATTGTTGATCCTTCAAAACTCTGGCAAACCAGTTTGTTAGTCTTTTTTCTTCTTCCTTCTTATTTTGAAGTAAAAGGATCACCTTTGTTTTGATTAAATATTCATCAGCTAGCTTAAAGTATTAACTATGTTAAGTAAAATTAGGATTAGATTGTTTTAGCTGTTACAGAATTTTGCATGTGATTGTGCCTAAAGAAATCTGGCCTACTTACGAGTTATTTCTTGCCACTTGATGAATAGGCTGATCCTTGCAAATTCTGCCATGCATGTCAGCTTTTAGTCGTCGTTTTCCTTTTCCTCTTTTCTTTTCTTTTTCTTGTTATTTTGATTTTTGAGTAGCAAGGATCACCATTGTTCTGTTTTAAGTACTCATCAGCTAGCTTTAAAGTATTAACGTACTATTAGACGAAAGATTGGGCCACCATTGTTCTAGCTGCTTGAGCATTTTTCATGTGATTGTGCCTAAAGAAGTCTGGATTGCTTAACTATAACAAAATATCCAGATAGTAGGCTGCAAAGGTATATAATTAAGCAATCTCCAGTTCTAGGGTGACTTTTGGAGTGATCTGTTCAATACAAACATGAATTTGGCCTGCTGGATGTTTTTTGGCTTCTGAATATTATGCGGCTTAATAAATGAAAAACTCTACTTTGGATTTTGGACATTTTATACTCTGTTACAAGATATTAATGTAAATGGCGCCGTAAAAATTCATTAATGCAGACCGCATAGTAAAATCAGTAAAAACTTGAGGCATATATTAGTCAAGAACTGTTGTTTGGTAACTTTGGTGACTCGAGAAGAATTTGTGCATACCGATTACGTCAATTGGCCTGAAAATCTGTGGTTATTGCTTGTTGAAAAGTGCAGGCAAAGACCTTCAAACATCAATGATTCCAATTTTGGCCTATATTCTCTTTTGGCGTTATATTTTAGGCCTATATTATGATCACCAGGACTGGACACATTACTTTTGATTTCTTCCTGGAAATATGTATATAATTAAAGGCTTGTCTATGGTTTTGGCATGCAGGGAATTTTTTCCACATTGAAAATTCAAATTCCACAGAACTAGCCATGAGGCCCTTACAAATTCAAAGCAGGCTCTCATCAAGTCAACCTGGCACTACAAAGAACTAAAGAAGATCAAATTTTAAGCTGTTATATGTACGCCACACTATTTGCATCGATGCAAATATACCAGCAACAAGTTTATCTGAATCTATCGTACCCTATTTCTGGTAGATCATCTCCATTTTCTCTTTGTCCTTCTGATTGAGATGGAGGTTGGTCCTTGGTTTTTCCCCATTAAACCATATATAGGCCAACAATGATGATGATAGCTCCAGTAAGACTGCAATCATCAATAGTTAGTTTTGTCAGTCCCTAGCGATTCTGAAATTTCATTCCTAAATGCACTAGGAATCTGCATATATACCTCCAAAGGTACATCCAAAGGTACATATCTACTAAAACAATAAAGCCCAAAATTGCAACCATTACAGTGCCTAAGGGATGAAAAACAGAATAGAAAACAGGTCCCCTTCACTACAGTCCCTATAGCACAAGAAGCAACCCTGAGAGCATTCCCTGCATCAAATTAAAAATAAATTTTCAATCCTATTCTGATTTTTTTTTTTGGCCGAGTATAATAGGAGAAAACATATCCTAATTCTAAATACCCCGCAAACAGCTGTTACGAGTTTGATATTTAAGTGTATAGACCATGCTGCACTACATGTTTCCCCATTCCATTACAAGGGCTAGAACTGTTGCTTCCACCGTACCCCAGAAACATATCAGAGCTGCAAGGGAGAGCTGACAAGGGCATGATTTTAATGTATGTCTGCGTATATTGAAATTCACCTTCAGAAAATTACTTTTCACTTTGAGTAAAATCATGAGAATTGAACTGCTAGCTAGGGAATTCTTACTTGCAAAACAATGAAAAACAGACCAGGAGAGACAATTGCTGCTGACATGAATAAAGCAACCTTAAAAAGGTCATTGTCGTCTGAGTGACTTTGTGATTGTTGATGATTGAGGTTGTTGCTCCATGGCCCATGTTAAACTCAGAGAAGGGACTTTGACTTGAGTCAATATTATAGCTCCAACTGTAATTAAAGTTCCCAATTAAGACCTACTTTAATTCTCGAGCCTACAAATTAAGTAGTTTGCATTATTCAACCTCTAGTATGTGTGACCAAGAAGTCAAGAGTTTACGTGAAAATCTAGGCCATAAAATTACTACACAAAAAGTGGTCTTTAGCGACAAATTCTAGTGACGGATTAACAAAATTGTCTCTACTGGTTAAAAATGCAAAAAGCAGTTAAAATATTGGACATGGCAGATTGGCAGATGAGAAAGTGGCTGTCGAGTGCTTCATTCCCGTTCAAAAGAGGTGACTATTATTTTCCTACTTAAATTTGGCCTCATCATTTTTTTTTTCTATTTTCTTTTGTTTTATCCAACTCAAAATTAGAAAAATTATAATTTGTAAATTATATATTCCTATTCCGAAATAATATTTCAGATTTGTCGGGAAATTTCTACAAAAATCCTTCCAATCAATCGCAAGTAAAGGAGGTGTTAGAACTTAAACGGAACGACCAAATTTGAGTAGGCTCATTTGCGCTGTGGGTAGACAATCAAAACTTGATCCGAGCTGGACCGTAAAGACGATAACCCCAACAGGAGCGTAAATCTAGAACCTGGTTCTTTTCTCACTACAACAAGAGTGGTCTTACGTCTTACCACACCACTGTGAATGATATGAATTGGGTCAGTGGACACTACTGATTATAGAAAGTATTCTTAATGGGAACGACTTGGATACTAAAAGCGTGACAAAGACCTAAGAAACCCAAGCTATCAAATATGAGTGCCTTAAACTGTGAGTCCCACAAACTGACCTATGACTTCCATATAATCATGATATAATTCCATATGTTAAATTTAAAAGAAAAAATTGAATTTCGTTTTGGGAATCCATCCTGGCGGCTAGTGACTTATCTATTGATACACAGAGCTATCACCCAACAAACTCTGGTTTTCCTCCATGTCATAATTCGTATAGTGTTAATGGTTTAGTCTTTGTATTTACTGTATTTAGTAAATATGAAGCAGTGGATAACGTTTCTCTCCAAAAATTCAGAGGCAAGTCTATATGGGACACCATCGATCTTGTCATCTCCATTAGGGTTCTATTTCTTCTTTCTGCGATGTCATTTTGTTGTGGTGTATATGACATAGTATAATTATGTCTTATGCCATGTTCTTTGCAGAACTCTCGCTAATTGAGTTTCTACTTCTTTCTTAGATTTTTTGAATTTTTCCAAGGCGTTCGATTTATTTTCAAAAAGTAGACATACCCATTACATGTATAATCATCGATAAATGCAACAAAGTAGTCCATTTCTCTATGAGTCTTTATTCTCATAGGTTCACATAAATCCGAATGTATAACATTAAGTAAATATGAAGATTGCCAATGTTCAGAAAATGATTTTCTAGATATTTTTCCTTTGATACATGATTCACATGTTTCAAAATCATTCAAATTTACAAAAGAGAGGAGAGCACAAAACCAAGCAAACATAAAGAAAAACCAAGTTGCTAAGGCTACACCCCATGTCTGAGGTATAGACCATTTTCTATGAGAGAGAGCGAAAGAGCGAAAGAAAAACAGAGAGAGCGTGTACCCTCCGGCGGCTCGCCCTCGTGGCGGCATCATCGGACGGGACATAATCGGATCTAGTGTTCGGTGGTATTGTTCAATGGAATAAGGCCAGTCGCAGAGTAGGCTATGGGGTAGCTTCGAGGTCCATATCGCGCGGTGGTTTTGCCGGAGTTTCGTTGTAGGTTCGGCGGCTTGTGGTGTGCTAGGGGTCTATCTCACAAGGAAAGGGAGGAGGACAGCCGGAGATGTCATCGCTTATTGGTGTGAGAATGGGTTTTGAGCGGCACAGATCGGACCGGAGATCTCCGATCTGGTTGGTGTTGTCTGGAGCCATCGTGTGGAGAGGGACGATATCTTTCTGGTTCAGACCGGATCGGAGTGTTCCGCTCTGGTTTGGATTGGTTGGAGCCTTCCAGTGGGGGTGTAGTTGGATGGGGCGGCGATGCTTTCGGGCATGGTGGGGAGATCGACGGAGGGGAGGGACGAACGGCGTGTGTTCAGTGCGATGGGTGTGCTGCTGACAGTGGAACGCCAAAGGCTGCTTGGTGCGGTCGGATGGCCTCCGGTGGGTGGATGGCGCTGCTTTCTCTTGCAGATCGGTGGCAAGATACTTGCAGGCAGTTGTTCTCTTCGATTGGGCTAAGTGGGGTTTGGGCCTGGGCTTCTTATGCTTATTGTAATTTGGGGTTTAGGTATTATGTCCCCCCCCATGTATGCTAAAGTTTCATTAATGATCAAGGCCTAAGGGCAGCTATGCAAGCCCTTTTCAAAAAAAAAAAAATTCAAATTTACTTGAGGTAACATTCCAATTTTGCTCATTCTGAGTCATTTATTTTCATTTGTGTCCTAATCTCAAATGCCATAATAAATTTAGACTTGAAGTAGAGACAAAAATATACTCGGAAGAAATATTTCTATTACTAATAATAATAACTATGTACATATCATCGATTCTAGTACCTTTGAGTACTATTCGACCCTCTTTACCAATAGTGACTACACCATTTTTGAATCTCACTTCAAAACCTTTCTTTTAAAGCATAGCAACAGAAAAAAGATTTCTTCTAATGGTGGGTGCATACAAGACATTTTAGAGAATCACATTTGTGCCATTACACGAAAGCTTGCAATCTCCTTCTCCAAGAACATCTATGTATGTATTGTTTCCCATGTATAAACGATGATCTCCTTGCTCCTTTTCTTCGATGTTGATGAAAAAGGATTTGTCCTTGCAAACATGTCTTGTAGCTACGGAGTCGACACACCATTATTCTTCACATTCCACTATCAGTGCTTCAGAGATAATTAAACACCAGGTTAATCAAACCTAGCTAGTATAATTGAACTTCTGCTCGTCAATTCACGTTCTTTGTGACGTATCACCCCAAATCGAATATTCACCAAAATTTTGATCCTCAACCAAATTCTCACCCAAATTACTTGAAAGGTGAGGTTGATGATAGAAGAAAGAAGTGAAATTGTCTTGAATTTTCGCTTCTAGTATCTTTCTTGGTGCCGATGTATCTAGTTCTGATGCGTGAATAGGAGACCAATTGGACTCGTCGTTCTTGTAGATTAGAGTTTTATAAAATTGACAAGGCGGGATGTATTGATTCAATGACAGATCAGTTGGCCTTTGGGTCTGGTGAATATGAAGATTCTCGTCAAAAACCAGCATCAAGTCCATACGAAATGATTTGAAGTTGAATTCGAACCCAAATGCTTCGAATGGTTGTCTTTCGGACCCAGACTAAATTCTTCTTCTTTTGTTTTGAACGATGCCTCTTTCTGTTGGAAGGACGCTTGTTGACAATAGTTCTTATTGAAACAAGGTTTCTGGTACGGGCGATTACACCATGGTAGGCTTGGAAGTCTGAAACGTTTGGGTCCGTTGTTACTGCTGTAGCGCGATCCCAAACTAGTTCTGTACTCAGTATTCAGGCGACAAGAAACAATCTTGCAGGGTCTGAAACTTGCTTTTCCTCTCAGTTTTGTGTAATTAGAACTAGATTCTCCTCTGAACCAATGTTTGAGTGTTGTCTTTATGAATTGTGTTTGTATGAATTGTGATTTGATTTCCCTTGCATCACAAAACTGCTCTGATGCTACTGTAGGAAAATATAGAAAAGGATCGTTGTGATTAGCAAATTTAGCGTCGTCAGACTGTTGATCACAATGGTATGGTGTCTTTGATCAAGACACAACAAGAGAAATCAAATATCTGAATGAATGACAATGGAAAGGACTGAGGTTCTATTTATAAACCTCAATCATTGTACCTCTTGAGTGAAGAGGTATAACTAATCAATAGTTATACCCTTTCACCATAATTGTCAACAATCATGCATGTACCCTTTCAGGATTCGTGAATTTCCTTGTTTAGGTGTATCTTGATGCACCAATGTTATGGTACATTTCCTCACACATAACATACTCATTGTGAAGCCATTTAATCAAGGGGAAATGATCATTTACCCAATTTTGGAGTTAATTAACCCTAATTGCCCAAACACTCTAAAAGATTGCCCATTTACCCAAACACTCTAAGAGATTATTTCCCTAATACCTAATTAATTATTTTTTTATTATTTTTGAGACTTTTTTCCCTCTCCTTCTTTCTCACTTAGAGAGAGAAGTCATCGGAGACCTTGCTGGACTCAGGTGACCAGGTGGCCGGCCGCCAACTCCAATGACGGACTCCGGCGACCAATGACGGAATCCGGCGACCGGTTACCGAAAATCTGACTACCGAACTGGTGACCGGATTCCGGCGTCTGAATTTATTGCCCCCTAATAACCCCCAGTAACCATATTATTGTCCCCCAATAATCATATTATTGCCCCCAATAATCATATTATTACCCTCTAATAATCATATTATTGCCCTCAAGTGAATTCCAAAGCCAAAAAAATACATCTCTCCAAATGCGTTGTCATCTATACGAAACTTAAAGAGGACTACTTCCCACCATTTCAAAACCCTAATCATTTCCCCTTTTTCTCTCATTCTTTGGCCAGTTCGCTGACCAACCCCCTGCAAACAATCAATGGTAACAGACGAGACCACCACAACAACACTACCACAGATGGAAGAAGAACAGGGGGCAACAACCGTGCAACCACCGAGGGAAGAAGAAGAGGAGGACACATCCCTAATCCGACCCGAATTCGGAGAACAAAACGCATTCGAACCGAATCCGACACAGCAACTATCCAAGCCGTATCGAAAGAAGAGAACACGCAACCACAAATCGGAGAAGAAGAGGAACCACCGGTGGCTGAAGAAGACAACGCAGCCACGACCCGATCCGAATTCGGTGAAGAGAACGCAGTCTGTCGAACCCAGACACAGACCGCATCCACAGTCGCCTGCACCACCACAGCCCCTCCGCGGAGTCGCGGAAGAGTGAGCGGCGCGAGTCGACGGTGGAGGACGAGAAGGACCGGCAGAAGGTGGTTCAGAGAGAGAGAGAGAGAGAGAGAGAGAGAGAGAGAGAGAGAGAGAGAGAGAGAGAGAGAGAGAGAGAGAGAGAGAGAGAGAGAGAGAGAGAGTATGAGTGCAATACTGTCAATAGATATTAGTGGAGTAAGTGAGCAATTTTTAGACTAAAATTAGGTAAGTGGTCATGGCCCCTTTAATCAAATGCTCATATTCTAACAGCTACCACATTGACACTAATCTTAACTATTAATTTAAATTAAGTTTAATTCGATTAGGTCGATCAGTATCTATTCTTATTATCACTTGGCACTTGCCAGCAGCATGTACTATTAACTATTTGAAGTGTTAAGCTTCTACATTTACATCAATCTAAACTATTAATTACGAGCCAGCAATACTTAGGTTTCTTTAATGGTACAATTAATGCTGCTTAATCTTTCAGTGCTCGTGATAATTCTTGCTTTTGTCCCCGAATAAAAGATCAAAATCCAAAAAAATTGATCACTTATATAAGCAACAACTTCCCTAAATCTTTCTTTTCCTCTCTATTTTAGGGAAAAATTTGTATTTTTTTTTCCGCTCCAACAGATTCTCTATACCTATCTTCATTTCAGAGAAATTGAAGAGACAGAAAATAAAAATCCTTTTATTTACAACGAACTCTAAAATTATAGGGAATAACTTTTTAAGAAGTTTTTACTCTTTTCTCTCTCTTTCCAATTTATATTTATTTTCATTATTAATTATATGATAACATTTAATTTTAAAAATCTTACTATATTTAATCATGGATATTAAATTATAAAGAATATGATAGAGAAACTGTTGAAATTGCGGAAGAAAAATTATAGAGTAAAACTTTTAATTTTTTTTTTTTGAAAGAAAATTCCAAACTTTTATTAATCAATTACGATGATTACAATCGTACATAATGGCATCCAAGATTAACTCTGGAGCTTGAGCAAACCACTCATGAAAGCCTTCATTTTCAAAGGCATGACTAGCTAACCTATGAGCAACACAATTTGCAGAATGAGGAGCATGTACAAAAGATATATCCTGAAACACCCTTGCACCTACTTTGATATCCTCAATGAGAGGACTATAAATAGACATATCAGGCACCTCGGAGATTATTGCTTGGATGGCAACTAAGCAATCACTTTCAGTAATAACTTTATCAACCATCATAGCTTGACACAAATCCATACCTGCTCGTATAGCCACCAATTCAATGTGTAATGCTGCTGTAACATGACTAACCTGATGCGCCATAGCTGCAACAAAGCCACCCTGATCATTCCTTATGATGCCTCCTACGGCACCAGAGCCCACTGATGGCAAAAAGGCACCATCAGTATTCAACTTAAGAATACATGTTGTTGGTGCCTTCCAAACCTGGTGGGCACGGCCTTTTGTCGTCCTCCCATTAGGATACCGATTAAGTAAGAAGCTTTCATACCAAGTCATAGTACCCAAAGAAAGAGCTACTGCACTTTGAGACTTATCTAACCATAATTTCTCATTTCGATTCTTCCACAATGCCCAAACTGTCATAAGAAGCTTTGCAAAAATATCAGAAGACAGGGTGGTTGCCTGTTCTAACATCCACTCTTTGAAACTAAAGGAGTGAGTGTGACATATATATGGGCAAGTTAAAAGGAGCAGCACCCAAAATCTCTTTGGCCACAGGACAAGCGCAAAAGACATGTCTGCCATCCTCATACGGGTGAGAACACAACAAACAGCCCAACTCTCCTGTATACCCTTTAGTAGTTAATCAGTCCCGTGTAGGCAATAAATTATTACATGCCCGCCATAAACAAATATGAACTTTCCCTGGTACCCTAGCATGCCATAAAGCCTTCCAAAGCAACTCAAAAGGATCACCCACAGATGTTGAAGCCCTCAAATTATCTAACACAATATCCGGAGCCACCCAATAAGCGCTCTTCACAAAATAAAATCCTTTTCTCTCTAATTTCCAGGTTATTCGATCACTCCTCACATTTCGACTCAAAGGAATGCACATAATTTTGTCCACTATATTAGGAGCAAAGAAAGAATGAAGTACCTGTGCAGACCACGTCCTGGAGGCACCATCTATCAATTCGGCCACAGTATCAATTTCATAATGAGCCGGTCGAACCAGGGTACCATCAGGCACATCTGGTATCCAATTCTCCTTCCATATATTAATCTGCTGTCCTGTACCCACCTACCACTGAACTCCAGCTCTCAGTACCGGCCGACTGGTCAAAATGGACCTCCAAGAGAAAGATGGGGACTCCCCCATATCAGCCTCCCAAAAGGAACAATTCGGGTAATATCTAGCTTTAAACAATCTAGCAATTAAAGAAGAAGGATTCGAAATTAGCCTCCACCCCTGCTTTGCTAACATAGCCAAATTGTAAGCATATAGGTTTTTAAAACCCATTCCACCCTCTGCTTTAGTAAGACACATCCTATCCCAAGACCTCCAATGAATCTTCCTTTTGTCCTCTGTATCACCCCAAAAAAATTGAGCACACAATTGATGCAAATCATCACATAAGCCTTTAGGTAGGAGATAGCAGTTCATGGTGTACAAGGGCATGGTTTGTGCTACCACCTTTATCATAATCTCCTTTCCGGCGGAGCTCAATGTTTTTGTTTTCCAACTAGTCAGCTTCTTTGTAATACTCTCTCAGATATACTCAAAGATTTCCGTTTTGGACTTCCCCACATGCAATGGTAAACCCAAATATCGATCATGCTCTTGGACACACTTCACCTCTAAAATAGCCGCTAACTGATCTTGCACACTTGGTGCCACATTTTTACTAAAAACCACACTACTCTTTTGCAAATTTATTCACTGCCCGGATGCTCTCTCATACACATCAAGCAAAGCTCTGTATTGCCTACATTTTGCCTCCACAGCTGAACCAAAAATAAAACTGTCATTTGCAAAAAATAGGTGATGTAAAGTAGGAGCACCTGGACACATACTTAATCCTGACAAACTGTTTGCAGCCACTGCATTTGTGATCATTGAAGATAACCCTTCCGCACACAGGATAAATAAATAAGGGGATAATGGATCCCCTTGTCTAATGCCTCTCATAGGTGTAATATATCCAAAAGGTTCGCCATTAATGAGAACAGAATACCAAACAGTAGTCAAGCAACTCATAACCATTTGAATCCATCTCGAATCAAAGCCCATCTTTTCCAAAATAGCTTTCAAAAAACTCCATTCCAACCTGTCATAAGCCTTACTAATATCCAACTTTAAGGAAAAAACACCTTCTGCTTGTCGACGCAATCTATGCATGAAATGCGCTGCTTCGGTGGCCACCAAAGTATTATCGGAGATCAAACGTCAAGGTACAAAAGCACTTTGTAATGGTGAAATAATCGCCGGTAAAATCTTTTTCAATCTGTTAGCCATAACTTTTGAGCTCATCCGATATATCACATTACAAAGTGCTATTGGTCTCAACTGTGTAGCATCCTGAGGATCTTTCACTTTAGGAATCAAAGCAATATGAGTAAAATTGGACTCCTGCCATATAACCCCTGTTTCTAAAAAATCTCTCACCGCTAGACACACATCAGTACCTACTGTATCCCAATATTTTTGGAAGAAAAATGGTGACATACCATCCGGGCCGGGGCTCTTTGAAGGGTGCATCTGGAATAATGCTTTCTTGATCTCCTCATCCGAATAAGAAGATAATAACTGCTCATTCATAGTCGATGTCACCCTAGCTACAATTCAACCCGGCCAACACCTCTTGAATAGCCTCCTCATCCACCCCGGCAGATTTATATATCTCCTCATAATACTCAAGCAAAATAGCCTTAATTGTCTCCGGTTGAGCACACCATTGTCCTTCATTATTCTGCAGTCCCTTGATGCGATTTCTACACTTCCTATTTGATGCCTTTAGATGAAAAACGCAGAATTCCTATCTCCATCCTTCAACCATAACACTCGAGACCGTTGCCGCCAATAAGTCTCTTGGTGTGCAAGTAATTCACTATATCGAGTGTGTAATTGTCGTTGCTCCTCATACTGAACTTTTGAAAAAGGCTACCGCATTATTTCATCCATTTTCTCCTGAGTCAGCCTCATCTCAATCTTTGCATGTTCAAACACCCCTCTATGCCAAGTCATTAGCTGCTTCCCAGTCTCTACAATTTTCAAGGCAACTTGGTTTAATGGGTTCCCTGTCGAAGGTCGAGACCAACCTTGACTAATAATGTTCTTGCAGTCTTGATGTTGTGCCCACATCTCTTCAAACCTAAACTGACGTGGTGTACGTCGATTCTGCAAACGCTCAGCGCTAACCTCCACCAAAATAGGACTATGATCAGACTCGTTTGGAGGCAAAGTCACCGCCCTAGAACAAGAGAACCAATCTCTCCATCGAGCACACTGAAATGCCCTATCCAATCGCTCCTTGGTATACCTGTTAGACCAAGTAAATCTACTCCCATAATATCCCATATCCAGCAACCCCGCCTCTGCCATAGTGTTTCTGAACGTCCGCATAGGCGTAGGCGTAGCGGCACGCGGCCTCCCTCCAGATTCATCATCCCGACAAGCAACCTCATTGAAATCACCCACCACCAACCAAGGTAGTGTACTGTTCACCGCTAGTGCTCGAATCAGTTCCCACGTTCGCCACCGCTGACTTCTGGTAGCATAACCGTAGATCCCAATAAATCTCCAGACTTCAGGCGACCCCAAAACACCCACCTCTGCATCAATATGATGTGGGGAGTAATTCTTCAACCAAACTGGAACATCTGCTATCCAAAATAAGGCCACTCCTTGTGAATCTTCCTCACAGGGATAAGCAATGCACCCTGCAAAACCCATTCGAGTACGAAGCAACTCCAACAAACTTGGCTGTGCTAGGGTTTCTGAAAGAAATAGCAGACTCGGTCTCTTTGCATGAACCAGATCGACCAACGCTCGTTGAGTCTCATTGTTCACAGTGCCTCGACAATTCCAGGTGATCACATTGATCTGAAGCATCACAAGGCTGCTGCTACGGCGGCGCACAGTGGCGCGCAGAGAGGCAGCGATCAGGCTGCGCTAGGGTTTTTTGTTAAGAAAAACTTTCATCCAACATTTCATAAATTAACTTGAATATGAGTAAAACTTTTAATTAAACCTACATAACACGAATTTATAGGGGTGTTGGAGATGCTCTAATAAGCTAGCGTGCATGTATATGTAGTTATGTACATACATTCTTTTTCAAAACATTCTGTGACTGGTAATTCAATTAGGTTTTGTCACTTACACAATTAGGTGTCCCAAAATGTAATCAAAACCTAGTGCCAATTATTCCACTAGCTAAGTTCAGATTTTCCATTTAAGTTTCCATCATTAAATGTGATCACGTTATTCACGTACTTACCTGATTGATCGAGACTCGATGTTGTTCGCTCCTTCTGTTAAGTTTGCTTCTCCATCTCTTACTTAATGGCTTAATCAGTTGAAACTATTTGCACGCCTTTGACTGAGAGTAAAAAGCTCGTACCTAGCAGCATGAAACATTCCTCTGCTGCTTTTCTTTTTATTCCCACAATTCTGTGTAACTTCGCTATTAACCTTTTTTTTTTTTTTTTTACTGTAGAACAACAACAACAATATTAATAATTAATACGAAACTTCCACTAGACATTTATGCGTGTATGACCAAAGAACACTTGTTTTGAATTCACGAGGACATAACCATGCAAACAGAGAAAAGCTTTTTAATTAGCTTTTCACTGTACAGGGATAACTCAAACAGACAAGTCAAGAGATGATTTTCCATGTGGAAGAACTCACAATGTGGAACCAAACAACTTTTTTGACTAGCTACTTTAATTCGATACATTTCACACTTCAAGGTTTGGTTGGTTAATATGTGCATGCAAGTAAATACAGCTAGCTGCTAATTACTTCATTTACTCAGCGCGCAGTCGTTTTTAGCTATGGCTTTTACCCAACTTGACGTTTAACTTACCTTCTTCTAGCCTATATATAGTCAAGTACGAACATATACGCACAATCCAATTACTCTTGCTCACTAGTTTCTTACAACACCACTGTTGCTCATTAGTTTCTTACAACACCCTTCCCAGCTAAAATGAGTTCCATGACTACAATTCTTGTCATTGCAGTGTGTTTTGTTCAAGCCTTGTATGCAGGCCTCTCCATCATCTCAATCCTTGCACTAAGGCAGGGCATGAGCCACTACACCTTTGTGGTGTATCGTATGGCCATTGCAACTGCCTTGGCAAGTCCATTGGCATGGTACCTAGAGAGACATTCTAGGCCTACAATGACCATCAAGGTCATGGCAAAGATCATGCTGCTAAGTATGTTTGAGTGAGTATTTTTATTTCTTCATTGCAACAATTTTTTCCTTTGTTTCAGTCAGCATGTTTCTAAGCCTCTGTTTTTAATACTTGGCAGCCCTGTAATGGACCAAAACTTATACTATGTGGGCATGAAGAACTCCAATGCCACATTCACATCGGCCATGTGCAACATGCTTCCGGTGTTTGCATTTGTCATGGCCTGGATTTTCAGGTATATTCACTCACACTCGCACTCTAACTCAATCTCACTCAGACTCTTACTCACCAATTGTTTTCCGAATACAGGCTGGAGAGTGTGGACTACAGACACCCGAGAGGATTGGCCAAGGTTGTAGGAACCTTGGTTACTGTGGTAGGAGCAATCCTCCTTACCATGGTCAAGGGGCCTTCCCTTAACTTGCCATGGGCAAGGGACCATGAGAAAAATCATTCTTCACAGCCCGAAGTCAAGGGTGCTTTCTTCCTAACACTAGCCTGCTTCTGCTGGTCCTGTTTCATGATCCTACAAGTAGGTGTATGCAACTCTTAATTAGTCTAAATTTATATTCGGTATCTATTATTAGTTACTGATACATGCATCTGATTTACACACATGCAGGCTAATGTACTCAAGTCCTACCCCTGCAAGCTCTCTCTCACCGCTTTGATTTGCTTCTGGGGTATGGTGGAAGGAGCAGTGGTGGCTGTTGTGGTTGAAAGGGGGAACTCGGAAGCATGGTCCATACACTTGGACTACAAGTTGCTCGCAGCTGTATATGGGGTGAAGAAAATTTTTAATGGTCTTTTACTTCTAATGCTACACTTTAAGTTTTTATATGAATTTGACATAATTTGCAGGCTTTTCTATCGGGGGCTGCATATTATGTCATGGGACTGGTTGTGAAGAAGAAGGGACCAGTTTTCTACTCGGCCTTTAACCCCTTGGCCACTCTGCTTGTGGCGATTTTGGGGTCATTTTTTCTGGCAGAACAGTTGTATACCGGGAGGTATGAATGTTTTCCCGCTCCTATGTATATGTTTTCATTACTGTTTTACTGAAGTAATGTTTTCCCTCTACTATGTATTTACATACATGTTTCCATATTACTCTTTTACTGTGGTGTTGGCTAGCTAACAGCTACTTATGTTTGTAGTCTCATCGGAGCTGTAACCATTGTGGGAGGCCTCTATCTTGTTCTTTGGGGAAAAGCAAGAGATCAGCCTCCCTCCGATTCAAAGAAGGCCAATGTGGAAGAACCAACTGGAACCCCAGCGCAAGTTTAAGTTTGGAGTTTGTTTAGCAAGACAAGGCAGATTCTGCATTATCAGCTGTATATTGTTTTAGTTTTTCATTATATTATTTTTTAATTAATTAAGGGATTAAACAATATTAGTTTCTCAGAGGCAAATAATTTTTCACTTCCATCCCCTATAGGTTTAGCTTTGCCAATCATACTCTTGTACTTAAAAGTTCCAGAACAAGTAAAGTTTTTAATGGATTGAAGTCATTGAACTAATTTAGGTGATGAATGCATGCGTTCAGATTTATAGCTTAAACAAGTGTTGGTTATGATTAAGAAAGCACTCTTACTCGAAAAGGCTAAGCAGCATTGCCCTGGAAATGATGGAGAATGTCATCGTTGGCCTTGGCCTTGATTTCCTTCTCATGATCAGTCTCAAGTAAGCAGGTTTCATATAGTTGGAATTAGGAAACCAGATTAGAGACAAAGTATAAAGATCACTAGTTTAGAGAGAGCAAGAGAGACCTGTCAAAAATTAGAGCAAAAGGAGCAATGATGGTGGCAGTGGCAACAGCCATATGGCAGACTACGAATATGTGCAGGCTCATGCCATTGTTTGGAGCAAAAAGCACTAATCATGGACAACCCTGCATACGCACCCTGGAAGAAAACCACAGCTAACGCTAGCTTTGCCCGTCGGATCAGACTAATTAATCATGGTGTCCCTTAATTCTTTCCTTTCTTAACCATGAAATACAAAAGATGTTGAGCAATGCAATTGGTTATATACTGTCCCCGCAACTTGGTTTTCACATACCTGATCTAAACAGGTTTTCTTCAGATTCAAGTACTCAGTACAGTAAATTGGGGAACTTCATAAAAGAAAGGCACTAAAACATTCCAGCATGACATTAGAAGTAACAAGGTTGCCCTTTTTTATATTAAAAACACAAATTTGTGAACCTGTGGTTAGCCAGAAAAGCTAGTGCTGACTACCCAAATAGTGGTAACGAGCTGGGGATTCATTAGTTGGTTTTATTCTAATTCAACCTCATAATATTACTCTAAAAGTCGGGTAATCTGACTAGATGAGCAATGTGACTAGTGCTGCATATAACTATGCTTATCCATATATTTGGCATGTCTGAGTAGAATTAGTGTTGGTTTTTTTTTTCCCTCTCTCTCTTTCTGGGAAATAGTTGCTACTTGCTAGCTAGATAATCAATCCATAAAGTGGACTATAGCTTGAAAAATTGGTGACTACCAGCTGGAATATGTTAGTATTGAAGAGTGCTAGCAAAGACCTTTCAAATATAAACCATTCACATATTTGCAGATTGCAATAATGAGTTAATTAACGATTTCCTCTCTTTCGGTGAAATTCTAATAGATAACAATCGAACAATGGAGTACTTATGTTAATCCAGTTTGTTCTTGAAACACAAACACTTACCACAGAGCCAGAGATCAATCATGTTTGTACAAGTACACAACAACTTTTCATCTCCAAGGCACAAATAGCCAAAACATGCTTCGCGCATTTCCTGTCTTGCCAAATCAGGTGATGCACAAAACACCTTGTACAAAGCACCTGCCAATGTGTTTATGGTAGATGACACAGGATGCAATCAAAACAAAAGAACACTGCACTGTCAGCAAAGAAGAAACCAAAAACAATACCACCCACATTGGAACATAAAATGGCATAAAGAAAGGAGTTTTTAGTTATGAGGTATCCGAATGGTGGCTTTACCTTACGCAGTGTATAGAATGATTCTAGGTAATTACACAAAGCTGGTGCGTCATTGAGATCACATAGGGGTCTAAGAAGATCACGGAGAAGAACAAGGTCTGAAAGAGCCAGAGTCATTCCCTCCTCCTGTTAAAGGATGCCTCATGTTGAATGCATCCCCCAATAAAATTGCACCAGGAGTGGGGACAGGATTAGCAGCCATGCTTTTGTTTTGCATTGTTCTGATGTTTCCTTTCTCTAGTGTGACCATAAAAGCATTGTGCAGCTGTGGGGGAATCTAAAATACAAAGTAGTTCTCAGATTAGTTGATTCAATCATATCAGTATGTGTATCAAGTTTGAACTAATTAAGTCAGGCAAAATATTGAAAGATACCTCAGCAGCCACCATAGTTTTCAAATAGTTAGCCATTTCACCATTAGCTACTGAAGGTACTTTGGTTCCAGGTACATCCACCAAACAGCGAACTTCTGTGCTACTGATGGGATAAAACAAGATAAGTGAAGGATCTCCCAAAATGACATGTCCATGATTTGCATGTGGAAGCTCACAGTTCTCCAAGATCAAACCAACAAAACAAGAGGGACTTTCAACCTGCAGCATGCAATAACAAATAAACTCTATTGTTCTCACAAAAGAACAAACACTCCTATGATATAATTGAGTTCAAATTGTTGATTCTTCCCAAGGTTGGCACTTCATTATACCTTCGGTGCACTAAGAGATTTGCGCAGATATGAAAGGCAGCCATCGCACACAATTGTTAGTGGAGCATATGTTCTCATCTCCTCTCCAGCCTTGTTCTTGTAAATCATCCTCTTGACAATGCCCTTTTCCTCGATTAGTGTTGTCACTGATCCTTGTTCCAATTTCACACTGCAATGAAATTCCAGGGAACATAACGTGTGTAAAAGATTAAAACTTAAAAAAGATTCCACCAAAGAAATCATGGTTAAGAATTTGTAGATAAAAAAATCTTGTAATATACTTAAAGAGGAATAAGGATTACTTTGAGAGAGTTGCAGCTTTTTCACACATTCTTTGGATGAAACTGCCATTGTGGAAACTTCTCCCAGCCACATCTGAACTGTATTTTTCCAAGGGATAAGTCAGCTTTGTATCCTTCCCATCTTTGTAAAGAGCATAACCAAACACCTTCTGAGCATCAATTGACTCATTTGCACACTCTGCAGCCACAAATAGATATTGATTAAAACCAAATGTCTCTCCACCTAGTACTAAACATTCAGTAAGAGTAGAAAGTAGAAACTATGACAAACTGATACAAAAACAACTAATTAAGAGTTCTAAATTAATTGGGTAGGAGGTTGCTCACCCTCAAGACCCAACTCAATCAACTTGAGATAACCTCCAGGCTGCAACAACTCACCAACAATTCTATCTGGCTCACTCAAGTCTCTTTCGATGACGTGTACATGACGTCCTTCCTTTATCAAGAAGCAATCGTATGCTTAATTCAAAAGCCCAAATTAAAGATGGAACCAACAGCTCAGCCAGTGACACCACAGTAAATTTTTAAAAATTTAAATGTGCCCACTTTAGGCAATTAATGCTTATGAATTCACATACGCCCCACCCCCCACTCTAGTTCTGTCCTGCTACTGATTGTCGAGTATGAAACTTCAAGTTCATTTTATGATACTATATGGTTCAACCCGAAACTTCATGTACAGTTTTTGGACCATATACTACTCAAATTATTACCCAACAGAGATACAAATCAAAAGACTAAATAGTAATTCGCTTTGATCCATATCATATACATAAGAAGCCTCATATGTGCCAAAGTGCCAAACATATGTTGATTCAAGAATTGAGATCATTAAAGAAAAGAAAAAAAGCAATACTAGCTAGAAGTCAGAATATGCCGGCTTTGAGGTTTTGGCCGCTGAACTGGGTCGAAAAAGTAATCACAAGTTCAACAACACTGACCAAGTCGTCCACTGATCAAACAAAGAAATAAACTAATTTCTTTGCTCAATTTTTCTTCCTCTCTAAACAGATTTCCTATCAGAATCTAAAAGAGATTATAAGAATCTGACCTTGGCAAGAGTGTAAGCAAGAGCAGCACCGGCAACTCCGGCACCGACAATGACAACGTCGGTACTTTTCTCCACCTTCATTTCCGGCTGAAACGCACCGTTTCCAAACCCATTACTCTTTAAAGGCTTGACCTTTTTGTTTCCACCCAGTGTAGTACTGATGATCATGAAGAAAACAGAACCTAGCAAAGAAGCTAAGAAGCTACCCAGAATATATATACTCGAAAGAAACCGTCTTCAAGGAAACTGATTAGGAATGAAGAATGGGAATTTTAGTTCCGTGATTTAGTTTGCGGGATTGTTTGGGAAGTGAAGGGCTTTATGGTTATGGACAGTTAGGGAACTTGAATGTGTTTATATAGAGAGATGAATTGGAAGTTGGAAGCAGGTGTACGTGTGGTAGTGTGGTTTCTTCTTCAAGTTTGCCAATGCGGTTAAATTTAAAATACATAAGCGGCTGCCAATGGGGTTGTGTTATGGTGGGTACACGCCTAATGGAAGAGACAAATATAGGGTCACATCAAATGGGGATGATTTGCCAATCAAGGAGTTGCTATGGAGATTAATTTCCCCGTGACTGAAAAGAGAAGAGTCAAAAGAAAACAATGGTGGAATTATTTTACCTTTTAAAAAAGGAAAAAGAAAAATCAAATGAAACTGCGGGGTTTTAAGAACGTTGTTTTAATTGATAGATTGAGTAAATGTTTGAACTTTTCATTAGGAAGTTATTATCCAATGTTCCTTTTTTAGTTTTTTTTTTCTTTATAATAAATGACCTAACCGGAGGAAAATACTTAAAAAATAAATTGTTTGAAAAATAAAAATCACAATTCGCACTAAGGCAGTCTTATGAGATGACAATGCAATCTTGCACACCTAAACCTCTTTTGCTATATTGTACGTCCGAGTTAATAAAGTTTAACCCTGATTGCATGAAGCAATCTTGTTAACAAAATATCGTTTATTCAATTTTCACCATCTTTGTTTTTCTTGGTCACTACTTTGATTTTTCTTAACTAATAAGTCATGTAGTTGACTAAAGATCATCAAATTCGTAGGAATTGGTGATTTGGTATCATGATATTTTATGTCATGTAAGTAGAAGATAGATCTTTTTGCAGTTTGCTGCATTACCAATATAGCCGTATAGGAGATACAAAAGTGGTATGTAGGTGTACAAATTGGGTTTGGACTTTAGTAATAATGCTTCATTTCATCACTTTTTTTTTTTTGGAAAGGAATCAATTTGTTCATAAAATAATGTCATGTTGTTTACATTACATTGGCTAAAATGTGACGTTTGTTACAATACGAGACTATATGCACTTATCATTTATTTAACAAACAAATTTATAATAATTTGATAAGTCTTGCAATTTTTGATGAGCGATGAAATTATAAAATCCATGCGAAATTTAGTCAAGGAATTGCCCTGTCACTACTGAGAAGTGAGAAGTTAGAAAGACCTAGTTCAGCTCTACAATTGAGGCCAAATCTGGTCAAAGAAAACTTTGGTGCATACGTGTAGCTTCCATTCCAAACAAGCAGCTATATTTTCCTTTTATTTATTTACTTTCGTCTTCTTCTTATTGAACTTTTATACAAATGCAAATACATAGTCAAAACCAACAAATCATATTATAGACGGACTACTGGCATGTCTTGGAGTTGGGACTTGGGAGTGATCGATCGAGACTGTTAAAGCATCGTGGAAGTTGGGTCAAGTTATTAGCTCATTTGTGTGTGATCTTATGTTCGTTTGTTACGAAAGATAGGAAGATCATTTCGAACCCTACGCACATGTATCTATATAAACCCTACTCAACTTCCAGTACTGTCCATAACCATTAGTCCTCCACTTCCCAATATAGTGAATCACAGAGCCACATAGATCCACAAAACTAAGTTCCCATTCTTCGATCAGCGACGTTGTTGAAGATGGTTTCTTACGAGTATGTTCTCGGTGGAATGTTAGTTTCTTTGCTGGGCTCTGTTTTCTTCATGATCATCAGTTCTACTTTAGGAGGAAAGAAACAATTCAAGGTTTCAAGTGAAGTAAGGAGTAATGGGTTCGGAAACGGTGAGTTTCAGCCGGAAATGGAGGAAAAAAGTACTGATGTCGTCATTGTGGGTGCCGGAGTTGCCGGTGCAGCTCTTGCTTACACTCTTGCCAAGGTCAGATTCTGGTTTCTTTCTTTGTATTTGATTGGGATTCTGTTCTACTTCAACTCATTTTCGCCAACAACCAAGAACTTCCAGAATCTTTATTTTCTTTTTGACTTTCTAAATGCACATATTTTGGGCAGTACAACAACATCATGCTTCTGTCAATACACGAAAGATGATTGCCTTTTTTTTTCTTTTCTTTTTTTCCTGATTGGTCGATCTGCGTAGTCAAAATTGTACTTAAGTTCCGTTCTTTACAATCAGTAGCAAGACAGAACAGATGTATATTAATTACATTTGAGAAAGCTTAAGGAGGAGAGTTGTGAATTACATAAGCATTACCTAAAGTATATTACATTTTTAGATCATTGCTGTAGTGGCTCTAATTTGAGCTTCTGATAGTTAAGCATGAATTTGCTTTTTGTTACAGGAAGGACGACGTGTGCATGTAATAGAAAGAGACTTGAGTGAGCCAGATAGAATTGTTGGGGAGCTACTGCAGCCTGGGGGATATCTCAAATTGATTGAGTTGGGTCTCGAGGGTAAGTAATTACCTATTCTAGAATTATGTAGAACAAAAGTTGTTTTCTATAATTTCAATACTTGTTCATAGTTTCTACTCTCTAGTCTCTACTAAAGTCGAATGATTAATACTAAATTGGAACCTAAATTTTGATGAACAATCTCTATTTGTGACCGCAGATTGTGCAAATGAGTCAATTGATGCCCAGAAAGTGTTTGGTTATGCTCTTTACAAAGATGGGAAGGATACAACTCTGTCTTATCCCTTGAAGAAATACAGTTCAGATGTGGCTGGGAGAAGTTTCCACAATGGCCGTTTTATTCAAAGAATGCGTGAAAAAATTGCAACTCTTTCAAAGTAATCCTTAGTTCCCTTCAAGTATATTACAAGATAATCTATTTTCCAGATTCTTTTTGTGATTCTCGAGGTGGAATCTGTTTCAAGTTTCAATCTTTTACTGATCATGTCCCATGAAATTCCATTGCAGTGTAAAATTGGAACAAGGATCAGTGACAACACTAATCGAGGAAAAGGGCATTGTCAAAGGGGTTATTTACAAGAACAAGGCTGGAGAGGAGCTGAGAACATATGCTCCCCTAACAGTTGTGTGTGATGGCTGCTTTTCAAATCTGCGAAAATCTCTCAGTGCTCCAAAGGTAACAATGGGTAAACCACATGTTGCTATTGACGTGCATGAGGGTTTTGATGGCAGGAGTGTTTATTCTTTCATGAGACCAACATAGTTATTTTGTTATGTTACAGGTTGAAAGTCCCTCTTGTTTTGTTGGTTTGATCTTGGAGAATTGTGATCTTCCACACGCAAATCATGGGCATGTCATATTGGGAGACCCTTCTCCCATCCTGTTTTATCCTATCAGTTCCACCGAGGTTCGCTGTTTGGTGGATGTACCTGGAACAAAAGTACCTTCAGTAGCTAGTGGTGAAATGGCCAACTATTTGAAAACAGTGGTGGCTCCTCAGGTATCTTTAAATAACTTGTTTGACTTGATTAGTTTACACTTGCTAGTTGATACACATACCCACCTGAACTGAACTAATATGAGGATCACTTCGTATTTCAGGTTCCCCCACAGCTGTACAATGCTTTTATGGCCGCAGTAGAGAAAGGAAACATTAGATCCATGCAAAATAAAAGCATGGCTGCTAATCCTCTTCCTAGTCCTGGTGCAATTTTATTAGGGGATTCATTCAACATGAGGCATCCTTTAACAGGAGGAGGAATGACTGTGGCTCTTTCAGACATTGTTCTTCTCCGCGATCTTCTTAGACCCTTACATGATCTTGATGATGCACCGGCTTTGTGCAATTACCTAGAATCATTCTATACACTGCGTAAGGTAAAGCCGGCATTCGGATAACACATAACTTTCTTTATGCCATTAAATTTATGTTCCTATGTGGCTTGTTTGTGGTTTCTTCTTTTGCTGACAACATGCTTTTGTCATTTTTGTAGCCTGTGTCATCTACCATAAACACATTGGCAGGTGCTTTGTACAAGGTGTTTTGTGCATCACCTGATCTGGCAAGACAGGAAATGCGTGAAGCCTGTTTCGGCTATTTGAGCCTTGGAGGCATCTGCTCCTATGGACCAGTATCTCTTCTCTCTGGTCTTAACCCTCGTCCATTACACTTGTTTCTCCATTTCTTTGCTGTTGCCATCTATGGTGTCGGCCGCTTACTGTTTCCATTCCCTTCACCTAAGCGCATGTGGCTTGGGTTTCAATTGATCTTGGTATGACAACAAAAATATTTCCTCTAGCTACTTTCTTATGAACAATTTTGTCAGTTTCCATGTACTCATAACTGGCTGCTTATACGTATTTTTCTGGTGTTCTATTTTCAGAGTGCATCAGGCATCATATTCCCGATCATAAAGGCTGAAGGAGTTAGACAGATGTTCTTTCCTGCCACAGTACCAGCATACTACAGATCTCCTCCTGTTCATTAAAGAAATGGAACTAGTATATGAATATATCTAGAGAGAGAAAAAAATGATAGCTAAATTTTTCTAATTTTATTGATTTGATAAACCAATTTGTATCAAATATCAAATCAGCAGCATTAGTTTCACCCAGAAAGTAAAGATCAACATGGGTAGTCAATGCTTATATAATCAACTGTGACAATTGATTCATTGATCTACATAACCAAAATTAATTAGCATCTAACAAAGTTTATTCATTGAATTCCTCGTTAATTACTCTCATCTGCTTAAGTGTTCATGCATCATCACTGTTACTAATTCTATAACCTATGTATATGTGAAAAATCAAAACGCTTCTATATATGCACCTAGATAGACATTAAGGCATCAACAAACTATATGCATAGACTATAGATATCTTAACTTTGTCATCAGGCGAACATAGTGGAATACGTTGGAGTTGCTAACGAACAGAGAGATCAAACTAGATAATAATAAAATTTTAGCCGAAATATGTTTACCTGTTCATCCAATTGTTCATGAGTTAGAATTGTCATATTTTACACTTGTTACTTTTTTATTATTGCAATGTTCAACCACAACTCTGGTGAATATCAAAATTCTTTTACACATGATAATCACTTTGACTTACTGTTTAAAACAATGAGATAAACAATTACATGGTCGGAGAATAATAAGAATGCTATAGTCTATTTTTAGTGAAATGTATTTTTATTTTTTTGAAATAGAAGTTGATTTCATTAGATCAACAGCCAAAAGTCTAGAGTTTACCATAACTTACAAAAGCAAACTCGGCAAAAACACCGAACTAACTAAACTAAACTAGAGTCGATCATTAATCTCTCTGAGATGCTCGCTTTTAAGCAAACCTATCTAAGAATGTATGTACCTCATTTTTAATTAATAAAATGTATTAATTAAACTAAAACATTTCAATTCAGAAATGTATTAGCAACGACAATACTAAGAGGATTTGGATTCAGTGTGAAATTCTCACTCTAAAAAAACAAATTGCACCCACCTAAAATTAATTATTATATATATATATATATATATATATATTTTACCTCAGAAATCTTAGGTATGTAGCCAAAAACCCAAAATACCCCTCTGAAAAAAATTGTAACCCAGCAAATCTCACCCATAATGCTTATTAATTTTTAGTAAACTACATATACCCCCTTGATAGGATTTCAAAACACAAAAAACTCCACAACATTTGGTTTTGAACATTTAAAGACAAAAGTTTACACTTAAGGACAATATGCTCTCCACTTGCCACATGTTATGAGTTAATTTACTTTTTTACCCTTAACTACATATTTTGACTTGTAATCTAAATCTTACAAATAAGGACAATCTGCTCTCCACTTGCCACATGTCATGAGTTAATTTACTTTTTTACCCTTAACTACTAATTTTGACTTCTAATCCCTTTATATTACTCTTTTTTTCTGAGAATAACCCTTTTATGTTACTTTTTTTCCCCCTTAACTACTCATTTTGACTTCTAATCCCTTTATATTACTTTTTTTTCTTTTTCTGAGAATAATCCATTTATGTTACTTTTTTTTTTTCTGAGAATAATCTGTTTATATTACTTTTTTTTTTTCTTAGAATAATCCATTTATGTTACTTCTCAAAAGCAGAAAAAAAAAAAAAAATCTTTCTTTTACACGTTGCTAAGAGAAAGAATCTTAGACCTCACTCTCCTACTACTCTCATCTCATCGCCTAATCGTACTATTACACTCGTCCAATCCTCCTACTGCACTCGCAGCACTCATACTCGTCAAGTTCTGCTACTGCACTTGTACTCGTGTCCAGTTCTGCTACTGCACTCGTCACTGAAAATCCTGCTACTGCACTCGTCCAATCCTGCTACTGCACTCGCTGCACTCATACACTCCGTCTAGTTCTACTATTGCCCTTATACTCGTGTTCTGCTACTGCACTCGTCATCGCCTAATGTCTAGTTCTGCTACTGCCCTCGTACTCGTGTTCTGCTACTGCACTCCTCATTGCCTAATCCTGCTACTGCACTCGCTGCACTCATCCTCCGTCTAGTTCTGCTACTGCCCTCATACTCGTGTTCTGCTACTATACTCGTCATCGCCTAACGTCTAGTTCTGCTACTGCCCTCATACTCGTGTTCTGCTACTGTACTCGTACTCGTTCAATTCTGCTACTGTACTCGTCTTCGTCTAGTTTTGCTAATGCACTCGTCCTCGTCCAATTCTTCTGCTACTACACTCGTGCTAGTCTAATTCTGCTACTGCACTCGTTCAATTCTGCTACTGCACTCGTCTTCGTCCAGTTCTACTGCTACTGCACCCTTGCTCGTCCAATTCTTCTGCTACCTCACTCGTGCTCGTCCAATTCTGCTACTGCACTCGTGCTCGTCCAATTCTTTTGCTACTGCACTTGTGCTCGTCCAGTTCTGCTACTGCTTGAAGATTGAGACAATATTGAAGGTTAGCTCTGCTACTGCTTTTAGGGATGGAGAAAAAATGACAAATCCTTGTTGATAACAACCTAATTAAGTTCCAAAAGTTGATATCTGGAACACTAACTTAGTGAGATGGAAAGAAATTCCATCACCAACACCAACTTAGTAACAATGGAAGCAAAAAATAGTAAATGAGCATAAAACTCATTGACCATGAACTGAACCTATGATGCTGCAGCAGGCCCTTCCTTCAATGGTACCCATCATCTCTTAGCTTGATGAGAGAGCAATTGCTTGTAAATTAGATATCCGTATGCCCATTCTTTGCACAAACTTCAATTAAAAATCACGTATGTGGATATATATAACACCTACCAAGGAGACCAGCAGCTTTATTGTCAATAAAATTAATCAACATGGTTCGTTTACTACCACGCACGTTGAGAAATAAGAGCCACTAGCCTGCACTCTGCACGACGGACCCAAATAGCTCCCAGCTAAAAAAAAAAAAAACAGTAGCTAATAAGAGAATCTGCAGCAGAAAACCCAAAAAGTTAAGCTGCTCTTTGATGTGAAAAACCGATGGCCTCCAAGTACAAAAGAGAAAGAACTGTACGTAGGTGGTGGAGTAGCATACCAACAATCGATCTAGCTCAGAGAAAATCAAGCAAATACACCATCAAATCCTTCAAATCAATTTTCAAGAACACACTAAATCCTGTTGCACCAGTTATGTTGAACCGCACCATGTTCATGCCGACGACGGCGAGGGCCTCGACCACGGTGGTGTTGACCGAAAACCAGCTATTGGGAGTGGAGAAGGGCTTAAGGAGCAAGGAGGAAGAATGGGGTTTGGGGTGAAGAGTGAATAGACTGAGAGATTGTGACCAGACATGGTTGGGTCAGAGAGAGAAAAGCTTGGGTCTCAGTCAATGAACAGAGGGAGCTGAGAAAAAAGTCATAACCTTTTGACAATGGCATCGCAGTAATTTTAACAAAAAATTGTATTAATTCGTAAATACACATGAAATTTCAGATGTTAGGTCTACTTCATTTTCCTTGGGCCTGAGCTTTGTGTCCTTATTTGTATAAATTTAATACATGATGGGTTTTCTGTTTTTTTTAATTTGGTCTGTTACTTGTATGTAATTTTCTATATTATTTTTAGAAAATTACATACAAGTAACGGACCAAATTTAAAAAAACAGAAAACCCATCATGTATTAAATTTATACAAATAAGGACACAAAGTGTGATGCCCCGGAAATTCGTGTTTATTTTCCGAGGAATTTCCGGAATCTAATTTATGGTTGTTGGACGATTTCGTGGCTCGTGGATGGAGCGGAAGCGTTTCGGACGAATTTCTATTTGAAAAGTGTGACTTTGGGGGTGCCGCAAAGGTTGACTTTTTATTCGTTGCGATTCTCCTAAAACTTCCTTCACGAAAGTTGTAGAGCGCGTCAATACGAGTTCGTGGACATGTGGAATGCGAGAATCGGAGTTCGTATGAGAAAGTTATGGCGATTGGAAGGAATTTCCATTTTGGTATAAATAGAAGTTTCCCAAGTTGGAAACTTACTATTTTCATTATTTCCGTTTCTGGAAACTCACTTCCTCTCTCTTCTCTCTCGTTCGCACCTTCAGAATCGAAATTATCCGGCTGACCCGACCCGGACCCGGTCGATCCGACCCGACTTTTCCGGCGAACTGCGGCGGTCTCCGGCGACGAAACTTTCCAGATAGGATCGTCTCCTCCGTCTGGTCGTCCCTCTGGTGTCCTCTAGCACCGATTCTCCTCCACGGCGGCGCTGCAAGGCGGTGCAGGTTAGTGTTTTCGGACCCGATCGGAATTCCTTGTTCCAACGTCGGCGAGGCTTCAAGTCTTCTTGGTTGAGCTCAGAGCAGCCTCGTTGATCGATCCTTGGTGGTTGTTTGGATCGATTCACGTGAAACTTCGATCAACTCAGATTGGATTACTGTTCACTGACTTCGAGCTAGTTAGAAAAGTTCACAAGCATGCTTAGATGAAGCTTTTTGATGTTGGGAGTTTTGTGAAATAATGAGTTTTTGGCCGGCGGCGGTGCACCACCATCTGTGGTGGCGTTCCGGTGGTGTTCCGGCCACTTAAGGAACTGTTTTTGGTATTATATATGTTCTACTCGTTGATACGAGCGTTTCGATATATAATATGAAAATTTTGGAGTTCGTATGGAATTGTTATGATTTTTGCAGTTTCATACCGAGCGATTATTCTATCTGTGAGGATTTGAGCGTCCGATCGACTTGTGGTTTGGTCACATCGATCGTGGACGTATTCCAGAGACTTTGGGAGGTCTCGGATGTGGTTTCGCCTCGATTGGCGCCACTTTGGGGGATTTTAGTTCAAAACAAGGGTTTCGGACTTAAATCATTTGTGAATCGTTACTGATTTGAGATCATTGGTGATTAGGTGCTTCGAAAGGTGAATTGGACGAGTGGTTGGTGATAGTGTTAATTCAGTTCTGTATAGAAGACGCAGCGGGATTCTGAGGTGAGTAATCTCACGAAGTTCATTCACGAACGGGAATACCTTATTGTTTTGAGAGTTATTAGTTAACTGCAAACTATAGTTGGTATTAATAGGCATTCCTGAGCGGATGACTACATATAGATATGTATTTGCGTGAAATATATATGTTTTGGGTGGTTTGTGGATTTATGAAAACAATATGCATGAAATGATGCTTTTTATTGTTTTGGGGTGTGGCTTTTGGAAAACAAATGATTTGTGGAAATGATTGATTTCGATTTGTTTTGAAAAGCATTGAGATTTGAGAAAAGTGCTGAGATTTGGGTATGAAAACGATAGGCATGAATTGATGCTTTTTATTGTTTTGTGTTATGGCTTTTTTGGAAAACAATGATTATGGAAATGTTGATTTCGATTGTTTTCAAAAGTGTTGCGATTTGTGTAACATTTTGGGTCCAATGCGACTCCTTTAATGATTTGCTCCAAGGGATAGTGCGGCCCGAGGATCGAAGGTCTAAGACCTTGGGCAGAATATCAGGTGACCACGTCTTTGGCAGGACGAGTGGTTACGTTTTCAGTTAGAGCTCTAATCTGTCTGCCATATAGGTAATTCATGGGGTAACGGGAATTGATTATTTACAACTCATGACATTACGTATTTTTAGGGAACGAGTTGCTTCCTTATTAATGGTTTTTAAGGGGACAAGGTGTGAGTTGTTTTCCTTATTAACGTTTTGATAGAAATCAAGGTGTGAGTTGCTTTCTATGGTACGATTATGGTACATTTGATAGGAAACAAGGTGTGAGTTGTTTTCTATGTTTTACTGATAGAAATCAAGGAGTGAGTTGCTTTCTATGTTTTACTGATAGAAATCAAGGAGTGAGTTGCTTTCTATGTTTTACTGATAGAAATCAAGGTGTGAGTTGCTTTCTATGGTACACTTATGGTACAACTAATAGAATTCAAGGGGTGAGTTGCTTTCTATGTTTTACTGATAGAATTCAAGTGTGGGTTGTTTTCTATGTTTCGTTTTAAAAGGAAACAAGGTGTGAGTTGCTTTCTTTTATTTTGATTTGAAAGGAAATTAAAGTGTGAGTTATTCTCCTTTATTTCGTGTTTTAGGAATGCAAAGCGTGAGTTGTTTTCCTTATTTTGGCGTGAGTTGTGCATGTGTGTTTGAGTTACTCATACGGGTTTGCAAAAGCTTACCGGGTTTGTTGTGTGGCAACCCGGTACACTATTCAAACGGTGTAGGGGTTAATCCTGCAGGTTAGGATAATCGGGGCTGAAGCTGAGGTAGAGCCTTTGCAGCTTTACGGTAGGAAGCCATTTTTGTAGCTTTACCGTCGATAAGGACTTCCGTTGTACAGTTAACTCTGAGCTGCATTTACGTTTTATTTTGTTGTTGACAATTTAATTCGTATGCTTGTATAATATATAACTCTATGGACGAGTGTATATTAATTTTGAGGGTTCAGGGCATCAATATCTGTGTAAGTTAAAGGGAAAAAGATTCCAGGTATTTTGTATTGATGACTGGACGTTCACGCATATATAATTATGGGGTTATATATATCGATTTTCATGTGTGTAAAATCAGGGGCGTGACACAAAGCTCAGGCCCAAGGAAAATGAAGTAGACCTAACATCTGAAATTTCATGTGTATTTACGAATTAATACAATTTTTTGTTAAAATTACTGCGATGCCATTGTCAAAAGGTTATGACTTTTTTCTCAGCTCCCTCTGTTCATTGACTGAGACCCAAGCTTTTCTCTCTCTGACCCAACCATGTCTGGTCACAATCTCTCAGTCTATTCACTCTTCACCCCAAACCCCATTCTTCCTCCTTGCTCCTTAAGCCCTTCTCCACTCCCAATAGCTGGTTTTCGGTCAACACCACCGTGGTCGAGGCCCTCGCCGTCGTCGGCATGAACATGGTGCGGTTCAACATAACTGGTGCAACAGGATTTAGTGTGTTCTTGAAAATTGATTTGAAGGATTTGATGGTGTATTTGCTTGATTTTCTCTGAGCTAGATCGATTGTTGGTATGCTACTCCACCACCTACGTACAGTTCTTTCTCTTTTGTACTTGGAGGCCATCGGTTTTTCACATCAAAGAGCAGCTTAACTTTTTGGGTTTTCTGCTGCAGATTCTCTTATTAGCTACTGTTTTTTTTTTTTTTTAGCTGGGAGCTATTTGGGTCCGTCGTGCAGAGTGCAGGCTAGTGGCTCTTATTTCTCAACGTGCGTGGTAGTAAACGAACCATGTTGATTAATTTTATTGACAATAAAGCTGCTGGTCTCCTTGGTAGGTGTTATATATATCCACATACGTGATTTTTAATTGAAGTTTGTGCAAAGAATGGGCATACGGATATCTAATTTACAAGCAATTGCTCTCTCATCAAGCTAAGAGATGATGGGTACCATTGAAGGAAGGGCCTGCTGCAGCATCATAGGTTCAGTTCATGGTCAATGAGTTTTATGCTCATTTACTATTTTTTGCTTCCATTGTTACTAAGTTGGTGTTGGTGATGGAATTTCTTTCCATCTCACTAAGTTAGTGTTCCAGATATCAACTTTTGGAACTTAATTAGGTTGTTATCAACAAGGATTTGTCATTTTTTCTCCATCCCTAAAAGCAGTAGCAGAGCTAACCTTCAATATTGTCTCAATCTTCAAGCAGTAGCAGAACTGGACGAGCACAAGTGCAGTAGCAAAAGAATTGGACGAGCACGAGTGCAGTAGCAGAATTGGACGAGCACGAGTGAGGTAGCAGAAGAATTGGACGAGCAAGGGTGCAGTAGCAGTAGAACTGGACGAAGACGAGTGCAGTAGCAGAATTGAACGAGTGCAGTAGCAGAATTAGACTAGCACGAGTGTAGTAGCAGAAGAATTGGACGAGGACGAGTGCATTAGCAAAACTAGACGAAGACGAGTACAGTAGCAGAATTGAACGAGTACGAGTACAGTAGCAGAACACGAGTATGAGGGCAGTAGCAGAACTAGACGTTAGGCGATGACGAGTATAGTAGCAGAACACGAGTATGAGGGCAGTAGCAGAACTAGACGGAGGATGAGTGCAGCGAGTGCAGTAGCAGGATTAGGCAATGAGGAGTGCAGTAGCAGAACACGAGTACGAGGGCAGTAGCAGAACTAGACATTAGGCGATGACGAGTGCAGTAGCAGAACACGAGTATAAGGGCAATAGTAGAACTAGACGGAGTGTATGAGTGCAGTAGCAGGATTGGACGAGTGCAGTAGCAGGATTTTCAGTGACGAGTGCAGTAGCAGAACATGAGTAGCAGAACTAGACACGAGTACAAGTGCAGTAGCAGAACTTGACGAGTATGAGTGCTGCGAGTGCAGTAGCAGGATTGGACGAGTGTAATAGTACGATTAGGCGATGAGATGAGAGTAGTAGGAGAGTGAGGTCTGAGATTCTTTCTCTTAGCAACGTGTAAAAGAAAGATTTTTTTTTTTTTTTTTTTTTTTTTGCTTTTGAGAAGTAACATAAATGGATTATTCTCAGAAAAAAAAAAGTAATATAAACAGATTATTCTCAGAAAAAAAAAAAAAGTAACATAAATGGATTATTCTCAGAAAAAGAAAAAAAGTAATATAAAGGGATTAGAAGTCAAAATGAGTAGTTAAGAGGGAAAAAAAGTAACATAAAATGGTTATTCTCAGAAAAAAAAGAGTAATATAAAGGGATTAGAAGTCAAAATTAGTAGTTAAGGGTAAAAAAGTAAATTAACTCATGATATGTGGCAAGTGGAGAGCAGATTGTCCTTATTTGTAAGATTTAATCCTGATAAAGGGATTACAAGTCAAAATATGTAGTTAAGGGTAAAAAAGTAAATTAACTTATGACATGTGCCAAGTGGAGAGCATATTGTCCTTAAGTGTAAACTTTTGTCTTTAAATGTTCAAAACCAAATGTTGTGGAGTTTTTTGTGTTTTGAAATGAGTGTTTCTATTAGGACCTCTAAATCTACTCACTTGACCTCACTCTATTATGAATTATTAAATTACATATATAACCTACTATAAAATGACTATTAAGGACAATAATTATACCCAAAAAAATATTATATTTATTTTATGTAGACTTTCCAATTCAATAATATTAGATTGTATTCTTTATTATTTTCCTTATCTATTTTTCATTTTGCAATTTCACTATATACTCATTAAAGTATTCATATATATTTAATAAGAATTAAAAATATTATTAAGATAATGTGACATAAAAATGTATGATATATTGATATATACGTTGAACATGCATTGGTGAAAGAAAACAAAATAAATCCTATTATAATTTATGAACTGAATCTAAGTCTATCCATTATATTTGCAAAAAAAAAAAAAAAGAGTAGCAGTTAAAAAAAAAATATATTTTAATAATTAATCATGAGGTACAAAACGTAGAGAAAATAAATAAACATTAAGAAAAAATGATTTCTTCATTTTCTTTAATAGCTAAAATACAACAAAAAAAAAACCACGGAATAGTTCATGTTATTTTCTTATTGATTAGAAATTAATTTTCGAAACTCAATACCTTGTGTTTGATTTTTTTATATTTTATTGGAAAAACAATTTATGCATGTTGTTTGATTAAGGTATGTATATGTAGTTAAGATTTATAGAGTCATTAAATCATTGAAATGACTAAGTTTTTTATTTTAAAGATAATAATTTGTTTATGAGTGAGGTTATTTGAGGAACTTTAGTGAGGTTTAGTGAGTAATTTTAGTATTTAAAAATTTGATAGCAGGTGTAAAAAGCAAAGAGGTCAAGTGAGTAAATTTAGAGGTTCCAATAGAAAAACTCTTTTGAAATCCTATCAAGGGGGTATATGTAGTTTACTATATTATTTTAGCTTAGTCTCAAGCCCAGAGAGACAGAGATAAACGAGAGGAAGTCGAAGAAGAAGAAGAACAAAATGGTGAACCGAAATTCCTCATGTTGTTCTTCTCCACTCAGAATCCAAATCCTCTTAGTATTGTCGTTGCTATTCTCTCCCGCAGTTCTCGCCAAGTCCCGTCGCCCAATCAGTGTATGTATCTCTTTTTCCTCTGTCAATTTACCACGTTGTGAATTTTTGTCTACGAATTCTGAATCATGGTTGGGTTTGTGTATGTGGGTATTTGACAGGACATTGAGACAAGGCAGAAGAAGACCCAATGTTATGCTGACATTGACAGGTACCCATCTGCAATATCCTTCATCTCTTTGCATTTTCCTGTCAATTTTTTCTTTTCTTATGGCTTCTGTGTCAGTTGTGGAATTCGGTTAAACCCATTAGATATATTTGAGGTTTTAGAGAGAACTCTTTTTAGTTGTTTTCACTTTGCTATATTATGTAACTAGACTGGAACACAAGTGGTGTTTTTCTTAGCATTGTGTCCAATTTCAGAACTGCCAGCATTTAACAAAAAATATATTTTACAAGCTTTGAAACCAAAGCCATTCTAGCCTGTTGCTCGGAAAAATCTATGGCCTTGGGAAGTAAAGAAGCTTGAATTTAGCTGGTGGTTTTGTTGAACAAATTTCATTTGGGTCTTGTCTACTCGTGGCATCTGGAAGCTAGGACATTTACATGATAGGGAAATTTCAAAAATAAGTGGGAAAGTTTTGCATAGATATACATATGCCTAAACATGATAAATAAAAGTCAAATAGTTATATATTAATAACATATGTATTATTTCTTGTACAATGCGCTGAAAGTTCTGAAGGTTGCATTTAGCTGCTGGCCTTATCTATAAATTTGTCCTGAAATGGCCATCCTTCATCAGTTTCAGATCAGAACAATCAGATGTAACAGATATATTTTATTTCCACACGAACCTAAATCCACATTGCTTCTGTTTTTTTTTTTTTTTTTTTTTTTTCCAACAAAATTTCGGTTTCTTTTAAAGATGATAATAGATTGGCATGGGGATTATTTCTCTTACAAATGTGTTCTGCTCTGATTGCTCTACTTTGTTCTTTTACATTTGGAATAGTGGCTTGTGGGGATGGCAATGCAAGTCAACTATGATAGCAAAGGAGAATTGTGTTTTGAAATGCCTCTCTCCAACTTGTTATGAGCTCGTCTATGAGAGTGATCCGGTAAGATGGTGTATATTAGACTCTATGGATTGACAAGTACATGAAAGATTTCTGCTTTTGACTTTGTCATGTTCTCATTGTAGCTTGAAGAAGGAGAGAAAGATCTTCTTAGAGGACAAGAGTTCAAGTACTGTATGCATAAGTAAGTTCCATTTATTTAGGGTTCTTATTTTTTTGGTACATGTTTCATGAGCAACTTAATGATTAGGAATCCAGGATTTTAAGATAACACAAGGACCATGTTTTGAAACTATCAGTGTTTTATTTCATTTATGTCTTCATGTGAGAGACAAATTGTCAATAGACGAAGTGTTCATCAACTGTGCCAAGTGTGTTAATGTGATAGATTACTGAAAACCGTAGTTACCGAGTTTTCAGTTTTCGTTTTGAAGTCCTTGCTATCATTAGGATAGATTTTTGGGAACCATGAACTAGTTCACTAAGAACGTGGAAACTCAAGTCTTCGTTGCAGAATCTGAAAATGATAATCCTGGAGTTCTTGTATCTTTTATACAAATATAGAAAACATCAACATTTTTGCAATAGTTTATAGAATGTTAGGAAGATTAATAGGCTGATTGAGATACAAGTTTGTAAGAGATTGATTTGTTCTGCAGTTTGCAGTAGTGCCTTGGAGTTCATTACATTCTTGGTTGAGCATTCCTGTTTGATAATCTTAATTAAATTGTTGTCTGATTTATAATAGTATATCTTCCATAGAGACTTAGCATGTCATGTGCTGGATTTGAGCTAATAGTAGTCCACCTGAGTTGTTGGACCAGTGAAGGGAAATACCAAGAAGCTCACAGAGAACATAATAGCTGGAGTTTTGATGAGATAGAGTGTTACATTGAATCTTAGCTTTTGTCAGAGGTATAGTGACTAGAAAGTACTCTCTTTGGAATCCAAAGACTAAGCCATTGGCCCAACTCTAACACTGGCCTTTTTGGTTCAAAGAGATGTCTTAGTTATTGTTTAAGTGTCCAAGTCCATTAGAAAATAATTAAGTGAAAGGGATATTTTATTGTCTTAATGACACCTTTTATTCAAGTGTTTGTTTGGTTTTTTTGATGAGTGTATAAGGCCTCCTGTAAGGCAAATCAGATTTTGGAATTAATCATAGTTAGTGTTATTGAAGGTTGATAGCTTCTGATCTCCTTCCCTACTGTTTCCTCTCTTCTCCCTTAAATATCTACTTTTCTAGGTTCTCTGAAAACCAGCAACTCCAAAGCTTCCCTATATCTTGAATTCCTATCTTAAGCCATCATTGTCCTAGAGAACAATTATTTGGGGTTCTTGTGCTACATCAATAGGTATCAGAGCAATACATCATCTCTCCTTCTCTTACTTTTTCAACTACTATGGTTAGCAATGCTTTCATCACGAATTGAGGCTCTGTCTCAAGATTAAAAAGCGATAAGGTGGCAACCAATGAATTGTTTGCATGGGTCAGTTGAGAAAAAGCATTCAAACTTTTTCTGCTATGCTTTGGGATAGAGATGTAAATAAGGATTTTTTATCTTCAGTCCCTAGGCAGAAACCTAAAGTATTTGAGGCAGACAAGGGACACCTACGGTCCAGTGTGTTTGAAGCAGAAAAGGGAGTGCTGTAGTAAATATTCACCTTTTACCCAGAACCTTGTTTCTCTTTATAGACTTATGACTGCAAACAGTATTAGGATGATGATGCTAAATATCACAGCAGAAAACCACAGCACACGAACACAGAATTTTATAGAGGTTCGACAAAAACTTTGTCTACGTCCTCTGTGTGATCTCTCTTGAGAATCACTAGCACTATGGAGAATAACAACTTGATTACAAGTACTTATTGAAATCCCTATGCTAATCCCCAACCTCTTTGCTAGATCTCTCTATCACCCTTGGCCTTCCCTGCCCCTGTGTTTGTATGTTAACTGAGAACTCTCTGAGATCGCTCTTTGATCTCTTTTCTAATCTGATCTGAGGACACATTATATGAGCTCCCTGCAGCCCTATTTATAGATTATAGGTGCTGGTTACAAACATATCACATTAGGATTCCTAAAACTATTAGAACAAGGAAAGAGAGCTAGCTTTCCTATTCCTAACTAGAATAGAACTTACTTTCCAGGTCTAAATCAATAGGAATAACTCTTCCTATTCCAAAACCCATTAGGATACTAGAAGAATTCCTGTGCGCACTAATCTTCACTTACCCATCTGGTTTTGCCTTGAATCCTAATCAATTTAGGCATATCAACGAGCCAAATTCACAACAAGTGCTTACAGTACTAGTGGCAAAAAAGGGAACACCTACAGTATTCGAGGCAAAAAAAGAAAAACAAAAAAAGGAAGCACCTTTAGTATTTGAAGCAGAAAAGGAACATGAAGCAATGATAAAGCAACAACATTGTTCGGGTTTAGCTCTGTTTCTCATATGCACAGTGAATACAAACAGTAAGATTGGCAAATGAGCAACATTTGGCTAAAACCTGTGGATTTTATAATCAGTTGTGCAACATGGTTAAAGACCGTGGAAATTGCCTCTAATTTGTTTTTGGGGATGCTGTTCACAAGCTCGGATTGCCTTCTGAACCACATCCAAATACTTACAAGGTGGCATGCGTAAGTAATACAAATGTGGGAAAATAACACAAACCTCAAAGTCCATGGATGCTGTTTGGTGACTTATTCTATTGGTTTGTTCTCAGCGAACAGTCCATGGAAGTGTGGCATATTCTTTTTGGGCGTATAGAAAGGTGAAAAATTGTTGCTATACGGCTATATCGATACATTTTCTTTTACAGATTGGGATTCAAATTTTTGCCTGCTAAATTTTTGCCACCATAAAGCCCGAGAGGACAGCACACTTTTCTCCTAAAACAGATTGAAGCTGGTGATTCTATTCTCAGTCCAGATCCATACTCAACCAAGTCGAGTTCCTTGCAGAGGGAGAGAAGTAATGCTGTAGCTAGAAAAGTATCCTCTTTGGAACCCCAAGCAGCCATGGGCAGTCGGAAATTAAGGCCTTTTTGGCTCATTGTATTTTGAGTGTCCAGGTCAATGATATAATGAATACAGAGGTGACTAGTCATTCTATTAGCTTTTAGTTTATCAAACTATGTTAGCTTGTTGTCTTGGTCTTTTGTTTGTGATTTTTGTTTTTGGATGTGGATTGCTCATCCACTTGTTTGTACTTTTCTTTTTCAATATAATGAAATTTGGTTTCTCTTCATAAACAGAAACAATATATCTATGGTGGAAGGAACCATCTGTTAAATCAAAACTTATTATGACGATGTATTGAGAATCAAATAAAAAGTGTAGCATAAGAGTACTTTTGAGGGAGGAGCTTTGTTGTTGGGCTAGAAGTATTTGGTGTGGTGGCTTTTTGGCTTTTTAACAAATAATCACAGATTCAGAATTAGAAATGATAATGTTGGCTAGGGAGCATGCATGTGCTTGGTTGGTATATTGCAACCTATAATCTGCCGCTTGTAGTTGATGTCAATATGCATCAGTTAGCATTTAGAAATGATCTTATCCAATGTGTAAGGGTGTTAAAATTTTGGTGCTTTTTCATTGAAAGAGTGGATATAAATATATGACCAGTCAAATTCGAAGGATAAATTCATGGGCAGATGAAGCTAGGAACCAGGATAATTTTTGTGCTTTATGTTCTTAGAGAAAATTGCACTTACTGGACATCGAGGGGTCTTCGATAGTTATGAGCAGCAGCTTTAATTCTGTTTATGTAAATAATGCATGACAGTTTGAGCTACTTAAATCAGTTTATTACAGTTTCTTGACAAAACATGCCTGACACTGTGCCTTGGTAATAATAGAGTGAGCTTCAAATCCTTAGATGTAGGTTTAAGCTAGGAACGTTTTGCTGAACAGGATATAAACCTTACCAGTGGATTGCTTTGTTTCCACACATCATTTTCCTTATCCTTTCTTGAATCTTTTTGTTGATTTTACTTTTGGTTAATGAGGTTGACTAGGCATCTCAATAATGTTGATTTTGCTGTAATGTTGTCTTGGAAGTTACTAGCTTCTCCGCTGACCTTTCCTTTCTCTCCTGTTTAACTTTTTGGGTCTGCTAACCCTTACGTTTGTCTTCGAATATTTCCGCTGACTCATGATGATTTACTTGAGGTCATTATAAAATCTCAGGTATTCATGTTGGCTTGCAGGTTATCTTTGGGGGAGAGCCTTGAGGGTATTAAGGGCTCCTTTAATTATTAAAACTGAGTTCACAGCATCGCTTATAAGATATATGAAGCTTTGATTCTCCTTAAAGAAGGTATGTTGGACTGTCAGACTTCCATTTTCCAGTAATCAATTGGTAATTTTCTCCTCGGTGTTTGCATGTGGAATGATTCTATACACGAGCTGAAGTTCAAATCCAGGTTGTCCAAAGTCCGAAATTATGACTGGAAGCAGTTTTTCCAAAAGAAAAAAAAAATGTGACAAGCATAGACCATTCTGTTTTATTCTTAAACTGTTTCATTTAGTTGTCTACTTGGATGTTTGCATCCATTGTAGCCTGGCGTAAGAAATTCAGATCAGTCGTGTGTTAAGAAATTATGAACCGAGCTACTATGTTGGAATTTTTTATCTTCTTTTTTTTTAATACGTGGAAGTACTGTTCTATCTTCTATGAAATATGTAATTTCCGAAAAAAAGTAAAATAGTTGATGGAGATGAAATGAATCAGTCTGATAATATATCTAGTTTTCACCTCTTTTCTCAGTCTCTCAGATGATATCAAGGGTTATTTTTATCATTACAAGTTTGAGTTGATACTATCGTGTAAACCAAGGCATATGGGGGATGATTTTAGATTTTAGTACCGAGCTGATTGGTTATGATTTCTCTGGAAAACAAAGAAAGGCAAAGAGACGAATAATGGCAGACTACCATTTTGTTGTCATCCGAGTACTCGGTACGGCACCCCTGCCGGCAAATTTTTTTTATTTTTTTATTGAAAGGTACCTGCTGGCATTTATAGGTGAATCCGTGGCAAAAAGAATCTCACCTGGGTGTTAGTACTGCCTATGACATTGGTGTTCAACTACTCAACAAAGGGTTACGTAGCAGCCAGTCTCCCCATTTAGATTAAGTGACAGGTCGGGTAAGCCAGTAACATCGAATCTGCTTTGCTTCCTTCATTCGTGTTCTTGCCATATATTGGCTTCCAATTTTCAACTCAAATTATACAATCTGTTCTATCAAGTTACCTGCAGGGAAAATAATAGTTAAGGACCTATAGCATGTAGCCATGTTATGTATAAGCATTATAGTACTGTTGGTGGATCTGGCGGTGTCAGAACCTTTTGGAAAGAAAACACCGGAAATGGAGGAAGTACCTCATCTTGCAGCACAACGGCAGGAAAGAATTCGACGTAGCGAATGCTAACTCAGATGCTTGCCACAGTCTAAACAGAACAAATAGATCAACCGGGTTGGGTTCCTCCACCCTCAGTGATAGTGAAACTTAATGTAGACGGAGCGACCGGCATCTTTGGGGTTTACCGGTGTTGAAGCCTTGAAGGAGGGAACATGGGCAGGTCATGGGCGGATTGGAGATCCCTTATCATGGTAAATGGGAAGCAAGGGCGGTATAAACACAGGCAATGCTTCAAGGATTGAAGCTGTGTAGGGCTTGGGGTTTTTGGAGGATTGATGCGGTAAGCGACGTGTTGGGTGTTATTAAATCTCTGCAAACTAATTAATGAGCTTGATTTCAGCGCAGTAGGCCTCCTTATGGAGGAAATTAAATTTGTTCCTGTTGTGGAGTACTGCGCTTGGAGTTTTGTTCCCAGAGATTGCAACAAAGTAGCGCATGAAGCTGCAAAGCATGCCTTAGCAATTAGTTTTGCAGTTGATAGGAGGCGCAACTCCTTGGCCAATTGTTCCAATCCATCAAGACAGTTTGTCAAGATCGATAGTCAAGTGAGTCATAGTGCTTAGTTATCAGTTCCATCGTTTCCTAGTGCTTAACTACTAAGCTGCTCTGTAGCATTGAATTCAAGTTGTTAGTGTTTAATTTTTCAGTTGAAGTTGTGAGGTTGACTCTTTCCCTGCCTAGGTTTGATCCCAAGTGGTTTACCTAGGAAACGTTTAGTGAAGCCACTAAATAGCAGTGATAGCACCAGGAAATCTCATTTGTAACTAGTTGGGATTTTCCTGTATAAAACTTTCAATAATGAAAACAATGTTGGTTGCTAATTTACTACAAAGCTTCAATCAGTAAGCAAGACTACGATTGTCAAAATCCCTCGGATAATCACCCGATCTTTGTAATGTGTTCTTTCTATGAATTACTTGCCTACATTTCATTATATCCAGGTAACTTCTCCCAAATTTCCTTAATTAATTAATAAATCATTTTAGATCCTCCTTTAATTATACCACGTATCCATATATGGGTGAACATATTTATTATTGTCTTTTTTTTTAAAAAGATTCTTGTTATAATAGTTACGATAGAGTTCACGAACATGCTGAGAAGTTGGTACAGCAGAGAGGGAATTATTAAGGATCTTAGCTAGCCGTACGGAAGACGGGAAGAGAATATCAATGCTAGCTGTGTACATTATTCTCTGTTTTTACTTGCATTAGGCGGCACAGAAGACAAAAGCAAGCAAAAAGTTTATATATCTAGCTACAGTATAAGCAACGGATTTACGAGATAATTCAACGATCAAAGAAAATTGTTAAGGAAAAATGGCTCGTTTCTCACTGATTTTTTTGCTGGTGATTTCGTTGCTTGTGAAAGCTTTGTATATTTTCTTGAACAAAAAGAAAGAAAATGATGAAGAGGTCTATATAGTGTTCAATTCAGAATGCAAAACATATTACAGAATGAGAGTACTAGTCAGCTATTTATACAAGAGTGTCAAAGTAGTTGGCAAAATACACTTCTACCCTTAACACCCCCCTTCAAGCTGATGGTAGGGAACCTGGCATCAGATTGCAGCATATGAATGAAATCTGAAGAGAACCAAGAATGCTTGTTTCCAAAGGTCAACCAGGAGGAATAAGTGGTAGAGATTGACATAGCTTCATTGGATGAGCGACCTGCCTACAGTACAGTGTAGTTTTATTTGAAGGAGTGGACATGAGCTGCTTGGTGGGTTGATGCCTTATAGATAGTCTTCGAAATTATTGTTCTTTAGACACATTTAAAGGGGTGTCACTCCTAGACACAGTTGAAGGCCCTTCAGTACTTGGGTTTACAGTTTCATCTTTCTTCTCTCTCTTCTCTCCATTTTCAGTATTCTCAACATCAGTGATACCTTGAGTAATTAGGTCCGCAGTTTCATCTTTGTTCTCTCTCTTTTCATTTTCAGTCTTCTCAACATTTTCGGTCTCACCATCAGTTACAATCACGTTGGTATCTTTTTCCATAATAATTGCAGATGCTTGGACTGGGGCTGAGGGAGATGGAACCTGCACAGTTGCACATTTGCTGACTGCTCCTTCAAAGGAGTTGATAGACCTGGAAATTTGGAATGATCAGATGCACGATTGCCAGAGCTAAGAGAAGCCCCATTGTGAAAAAATGTGAAATTTTCATTTCCAACATTGTTGCTCAACAAATATCTAGAATTAGGTGCAGACTATGGAATACCAATACTTGGGGTGAATGGAACCATGTCTTCACAGTTTGGGGCAGCAGTAGGCACATTAAGAACTGAACTGGATATCATGTTGTTCTGTGGTATCCCAAAATGTGTAGTGGAAACAGGTGATATCGATGGTGCATAATAATGATGAAGATTGGAACCAGAAGATGATGTGTTGAAATGATTATATGCAGGTATATCAAATAACACACTAGTATTGGTAACATTAGGCAAGAAACCAACATTTGATGCAGCATTATCTAAAGAATGTGCCATAAAACAATTACCAGTATATTGAGATGACAAGATTGCATGAGATGGCATTCCAGTACTTGACATTCCATATTTCACACTTCGGGAGGAATTGGTACTATAAGTGCCAGCATTGGAAGACATGGTATTTTGAGTTTGAAGCACCATTATTTTCTCAAAATCTCTCTCAACAGCCAACAATTGAAATCGAAACTCTTCCATAGAGAAAAATTTGTCCATGGCTTTAATAACCACTTTGATGGTGTTATACTCGGAAGGCAGACCGTTCAGAGCCAAGATGATAATGTCTTCATCAAGAAATGCACACCTGCAAAAGCCAATTCATCTCTAATAGATTTGACACGTTGAAGATACTTGTCTATAGAATCATCATTTTTCTGTAATGTATGTAGATTGATCTTAAGTTGCATGACATCAAATCTTGAAACTGCACAATATTTGTTCCTCAAATTGACCCATGCCTCCCTTGAATTTCTACTGCCAACTAAAGAGAACAAAGCTTCACTCGATACAGTGGCAGATATAAAACTTAGCACTGCCTTATCGTTTTTGTTCCATTCCATAAATTCCCTAGTAATGTTAGTAGTTATCCCATCGTCAGTAATCAGAAACTAAGGCGGAGATGGACACAAACCATCAATGTATCCTATTAAATCAAGACTTTGGAACAAATTTTCCATTTGAAAGAACCATGGAATGTAACTATTGTGATCAAGCCTCAGAGTAATCAAATTCTGCATACTGGAAAGAACATAAATGGTGGGAAATTGTGTATCTCTGTTCATGATGAGAATGAGGATGAGCAATATCAACAGTAATGTGATTCCAAACCAACAGTAATCAAATCAACAGTAATACTGGAAGTTCTTCACATGAAACCAAACCAAATGTAGACAGCATGTATTTAACGAATCTCTAGCATCTTGAATTCTCCCATTCAATTCCCCTTCTATTCTCCTTCATCTACTATTCTCCTACAATGCTAGCAAAGTACGTAGTTCTATTAAGAACAATAAAAAAACACAATCCAAAATTCCAACCAACTCTCCTCTGTGATCAAATAATATCACCAATTGATAAATTGCAGACCAAATTAGACAATGATGTCATAGTAATACCAATTTCAGAACCATAAGTGAGTGACCACCAGTATTTGAATCATAACCCAGAAGCCGTGATCAAGAACCAATCGCAAAGAACCCAAAATTGAAGAAGTAGACAGAATCTATATCGCGCACAAGCTACAGCTCTAGATTGCTGTGTAGAATTTCCAAAAAATGCATAGAAGAAGTAAACCCTTACACTCGACGAACAAAATCAACAGAGAAATAGTCGAGCTGAGCGAAGAGCAGCAACGCACACCAAGTGTTCGACGAAATATCTATAACAAAACTTCAAGAATCAACCTCAATTACTTGTAGAAAACCACAATCGACCACCGAGTTTGTAAAATAAAAGCTTCGAAGCTAACAATTACAGTAAATTTCAGCAACAATCTTCATCATCTTGTAGAATTAAACTTCTTCCTCAAAGCAAGAAACTTATCTGAGTCTTTGTAGGAAATTGAATCGGATATTGAATCTTAGAACAACGATGAGCATGAGCAAACCCTAGGTCACAGATCGACCTGGCTCTTGATACCATGAAAGCTAATTTGTATATTTTCTTGAACAAAAAGAAAGAAAATGATGAAGAAGAGGTCTGTATAGTGTTCAATTCAGAATGCAAAACATATTACAGAATGAGAGTACTAGTCAGCTATTTATACAAGAGTGTCAAAGTAGTTGGCAAAATACACTTCTACCCTTAACTGCTTGGAGCCGTTGCTTGTGCTTGTACTCATCGTGATCTCTCACACTTCAACAACATTAATCCCAGCCTACTAGAAATCCAAAGGATCAATATTGTGAGTAATCGGTAACTTCTCTTTAGTAATTAGTTTGTTACTTTGTTTCTCCACCTCTAGCTGCTGCTTGCTTCATGTTAAGAACAAAAACTAGTATATATAACTAATTCACTATTCAACCACCTATAGTTGCAGTCGTCGTTGACGGTGGACCTTGCTCCATCATCTAGCTTCTGAAGATTTAGCATCCGCGTCAAAGGCTCATGATGATAAAGATCTTGGTCAACCGATCACTCATAAAACCAAGAGTAAGAGTACCCAGCAGCCTGCCTATATTTTGCCAGTTGCACCCGACCAGTTCCAGAAGATGTTTTAAGCTCTGCGGCGTTTCATAACAAACAACTGCCTGAGTTGGCAGATGAAGATCAGAACGTTGGTCAACCAACAACTGTTCCTCTTGAAACCACGATCGAGTACTGCCTACACTGTGTCGAACCTTGTACAACGCTGTCCCATATCGGTGTTGATCTGTATCCTTGTTCTATCTGCGTTGGTTCAGTTGATTTGTGCCATTAAGGGACAACAACCAGTGCCTCCATCAACTGCACCTGTTTTCCAAGTCATGAATATGCCACCCGATTTTCAGCTAACAAGCAATGTCTTCGACACACACCGGGTTCCTTTGACTGTCAATCAATCCCATGACTATGGTTTTGAACTTGATGTCAAGGTGGATGTTTCAGCGGAGTAATATATTTATATAGTACGGGTGAAGGAGGTAGTTCACTATAATTGTTTTGAGTTGTTTTATTAAATAAATTGGCAGTTGCCCAACTTTTACTATATTGGTACTGCTCAATACAAGCCAGTACGATCATAATTAATCCCTCTAAGTTTTTAATTTTGTTCCTTTTTACTTCAAAATGCTTGCATTGGTCTCATTGCTATTATATATGGACTGCTTGATCAGTACCTTTTATTTCCTTCAACGTAGAAAGATGTTACTAATCTTCGATCTTACAATGAGAGAAAATTCTAGAGTACATAGACTAAACTAACCTATAATAAACTTATTTACAATGTAGCCTCTCTAAAATTATACATTTATAATAGAATTGTGATATTTAATAAGGACGAGTAATTAACTAGTACTGTAGTAGATTTATAAACTAGTGTTTTTATCTATATGTAATTATAATTGTGTTGTATATTGATAACGTGAATGTGATTTTTTTTATTTTTTATATTTTTTTATGGCTGGAACCCAGTGGGAAGGTTGGTCATCACACCTTTTTTACTAATAATTAAAAAAATACAACCGGTGGGAGGGATGTAATACCAAAATCCCATGAATGAAAATGAACAAGTACAACAAAAGCAATATAAAGTATTAATAATAAGAGCTACTATGATGTGGTTCGATAAATATGGTTGAACTACTTCCATTTAATATCATACAATATTGTTTCCAAGTACATGAATTTTGGAAATGATTTTGGTAGCAGATAAAAGCAAAAAGGATTTTTGTTATATTCAACTTAGTTGGGAAAAAAAAAATCAAAATTTCATATTTTCTCTATGAAAATAGTAAAACACTTTATTGTTGATGGCATACAAATTTCACAAAAATTTTGGAGAAATTTTGGACAAAATTTCAGTGTGAATTTTTTTTAAATATATTTTGTGTGTAGATATTTCGGAAATTAAGAATTTCGCTGAAATGTATAGAAAATTTCAAAAAATTTTGGGAAACTCCTAACAGAAATAATATAGCCTATGAATTTCATTTCGGCACAATGTCAAAAGTAGCTCACAATCATGCATGGATGGTAGCGGTTCCTTCTCTCTCTAGTTGAGGGTTAGGGTTTTCCTTTTCTTTTCTGTTCTAGCGGTGTCTTTGTGACAGATGTGGTGGTTGTGTCAGGTCATTGCCAAGGGTTATCGTGCACTTTCTCTTAGCCTTTGTTCAATGGAGGAGGTTGTTGGGAACTTTGCGAAGAAGCTTGCGATTGCAGAGACGGAGGTGGAGGTGGCTTTCCAGTTTGATGTTTTGCAAGAAGAACCACGACGATGGTTTCTGGTAAGCGAGTTACTAACAACGAAGCAACTTAGATTTGAATCTCTTGTTAGTACGATGAAGAACCTGTGGATCCCCAAATCGGAGCCTCCGGATCGGACAAGGATCTCTGCGTGTCAACTGGGGGGGGGGGGGGGGGGGGGGGGGGGCGGAGGATTTTGTTCTCATTCAAACTAGAGGCTGATCTAAAGTGGGCTATCAAGGGATGCCTATGGTCTTTTGAAAAATCCTTGCTAGCGGTGGCTGTCACGGATGGCCAGGAAGATCCCTTGCTAGTTTCCTTGTCTACACAATATTTCTGGATTAGTGTTAGAGGCCTACCTCTGATGTACCTGGAGGAGCTACGCATTGAAAGCACAGGTAGATACATTGGCCAGTTTGTGAGGGCTGTCAAGGGGTGCGGGGTAAGCTGCTTAGGGGAGTTTTTGAGAATTCGAGTTGGAGTGAACATTAAGGCTCCTCTGATCAAATGGGTTAGCTTCAAGCCATCTGGTTGGTCGGAGAGGACTAGATTTGGCCTTGAACACGAACGGCTTCCATATTTTTGTTTTTTTTTTGTGGTTTGTTGTTTCATACAGGAGGGAAGTACCCTATGCGAGAGGCGGGGGAGCTGACCGAGTCGACCTATGATGCGCTTCTCAATGCAGAGAAGAAAGAATAGTGGTTACTAGAACATCTTTGGTTGATTTCGCAGGTATAAGGTGCTAGTGGTAGTGGCTGTAGATTTTGTCTATATCCTCAGAAAAAGTTTGGGTAGGTTATGACAGCGCCGGAGCTTCCGATGGTGGGGTTTATCAGATCTAGGGAGGAGAGAGACTCTGGATTGAGTGAGCATGAGATCAGGGCCGGTGATGCTATGGATGTTGATACAGTGATCTCTCGGGGGATAATGGAGGATCAACAGTTTGCTAAACAGAAGAGAAAGGAGGTGCAGGGTGGTCGGGAGATTGTTCTGGTGGCGGCGTTAAAGACAGGGAGTGATTTGAGGGATGTACTGGTGCAAATGGCGCCTAAATTGCTATCCGCTTTAATTACAGTACCAATCTCAGAGGCTGCTTTTGGGAAGAAAATCGGGGACTTATTACTTTTGAACTATGTTTCTCATCTTGATCCAGAATCAGCGCAATTGCCTTCCAAGGAGCTGGACGTAAGTTCCTCTCATTTGAACTTGAAACAGCGGGAGTCTGTTGCCCTTTGTTCCGAAGCGAGTTTGAGGAAAACTGGGCTAAATTAAGAGTCCTTGATTGGTGGGCCCGAGCTAACTAAATATAGGATTGTTACTCCTTCTCCCTTTTGGGCCATGGTCATGGGATTGAAGTAGGAAAATGGGTCAAAAAGAAAAGTGCTGATAAGGTGGTAATCGGTTCCTGCACGTAAAGGCAAGTATGCCAAAACAGGATTTGTTGTACGTAAGGTGGTGATCAGTTCATGTTCTCCAATGAAGAGTGATGGGTGTACTCTTGAACGCTCTTCCGTGATGGGTGCGAACTCGACCCATCACGAGCAATGAATGTCTTAAGTTGGAACTGCCAAGGGCTTAGGAACCGTTGGACAGTTAAAGGGCTTAAAGGGTTGTTTTCCTCATTCATCCTAATTTAGTCTTCTTGTCTGAACCAAAATATACAATGGCTGAAATGGTTGAGATAAAGGTACAACTCGGGTGGCGTAATGTTTTTGCTGTTCCTTGTAAATTCAAGCTGAAGAGGAATGGTAAGGGAGTGAGTAGGGCTGGGGGTTTGTGTTTACTTTGGAATGATGATACTCCGATTTCGTTAAGGGGATATTCTAATAATCATGTGGATGTTACTGTAGGCAAGCCTTCGGACCCGAAACAGTGGAGATTCAAAGTATATATAGGTATCCTAAAGTGGAGGATCAGCACAAAACTTAGTTACTTGTCAAAACCCTCGGGTTTCAGAGTTCTCTGCCATGGGTTTTAGGGGGCGATTTTTATGAAATTCTACGGAATGATGAGAAGGAGGGAGTTCCTTTAAGAATTAATGATCGGTAAATGGAAGGTTTCTGAGATGTAGTTGAGTTGTTCTCTCTAAAGGATATTGTCTTTCACGGGAGTTGTTTTACATGGAGATGGAAATGTGGAGGGGAGGAGATAACGATAAGATTGGATCGGTTTTTAGCCTTCAAGAGTTGGTCTGATTTGTTCCCTGTCTCTCGGGTTGTTCACCAATTTCCTAATAAGTCAGACCACCTACCTATTATTCTAGAGGTACGTGTTTGTAGGCCTAAGATGAAGATGAAAAAGAAGAAAAAGTTCTTTCGTTTTGGAGACAGGCTAGTGGATCTGATCCATTCACAATTGTTTGTAACAAAATTCAACAAACCCGGCATGTACTCATGGAATGGAGTGAAACCAAATTTGGGGCCTTGCACACAGACATTGCGGCTACTAGAGAGAAATTGTCACTTTTCTATGATTCCTCTCTCTCTCTCTCTTCTCCCCTTGATGAGATCCGAGTGGAGTTAGAAGCCAAGTTAAATGATCTTTTGCAGAAGGAACAAGACTTTTGGAGGCAATGGTCTAAAATATTTTGGGTCTCTGATGGGGACTTAAATACACGCTTCTTCCACCAGCGCGCCAGCAATTGAAGGAAGAAGAACAGGATAAAAGGGCTTTTTAATGAGGACGGTTTGTGGTGTACTGATGATGGGGAGATTGAATCCATTATCTTGAACTATTACCAAACCCTCTTCACTACTTCTCAACCTCAGGGTGTATTCGATGTAGCATTTGTGTTACCTAATTGTATTTCTGATGACATGAATGCTTTGCTTACTTCTGAGGTCACAGAAAATGATATTTTCAAAGCACTACAACAGACGCATCTGACCAAGGCACCTGGTCTGGATGGTTTCGCGCCCTGCTTCTATCGGCATTTTTGGCCATTAGTGGGAGTGGATGTTATGAAGGCTATTCGTTGTTTTCTATAGTCTGATGATATGATGCGATAGGTAAATGGTAAGAATGTCACTTTGATTCCTAAAGTGAAAGATCTGGAGAATATTAGTCAGCTTCGACCGATCAGTCTGTGCAACGTCCTATATAAACTTGGGTCCAAGGTTCTAGCTAACAGAATCAAGCCGCTGTTAAATGATATAATCTCTCCTTTCCAAAGGGAGTTTGTCCCAAGAAGGTTGATCTCTGACAAATCCTTGTCAGCCTTTGAAATAGCTCATTTTTTGAAAAATTGCAAACGTGGCCATGTTGGGTTTGGTGCTCTGAAGCTTGACATGAGCAAGGCGTACGATCGGGTTGAATGAAGTTTTCTAAAAGCAGTTCTTTTGCAACTTGGCTTCAATCCTATCTGGGTTACTTGGGTGATGCGTTGTACTACGACTGTATCTTATTCTTTTGTCATTAATGGGACTCCAAGGGGAAGGATTGTGCCATCTAGAGGATTAAGGCAGGGTGACTCCATCTCACCCTATCTGTTTCTCTTTTGTGCGGAGACTCTATCTAGGCTAATTCTTCATGCAAAGGAGTCGGAGCTTATTCATGGTGTTGAGATTTGTATAGGTGCTCCTTCTATTTCTCACATCTTCTTCGTTGATGACTCTTTTATTTTTTTTCAAAGAAAAAATGGAAGAGTGCCTTGTGTTGAAGAATATTTTCAAGCAATATGAAGAGGCGTCTGGGCAAACTATTAATTATCAGAAGAGCTCAGTGGTATTCAGCAAAAACGTGGAGAGGCCCAAGCAAGATGTTTTGGGGGCAAGTTTAAGTGTTTAGCGGGTTGATAAATATCACAAGTATCTAGGCCTCCTTATTGAAATTAGTTATTCAAAGTCTGAGGCCTTTGAGTACCTCCTACAAAGGGTCCGAAAGCGCACAAGAGGATGGAGTGAGAAGATGTTAAGTGCGGCTAGAAAGGAAATTTTGATCAAGGCTGTTGTTCAATCAATCCCTACCTACGTCTCGAGCTGTTTTGAGCTTCCGCAACATTTGTGTTAGGAGATGCATAGCTTAATGGCTAAATTCTGGTGGGGTGAAAAGTCGAATGAAAGGAAAATCCATTGGCTAACTTGGGAGAAGCTTTGTGTGCCTAAAGCAAAGGGTGGCTTAGGGTTTCGGAATATGGGTATTTTTAATCAAGCTTTGCTTGCCAAGCAAAGGTGGAGAATCCTCCAAAACCCTAACTCCCTTATTGCTTCACTTTATAAAGCAAAATATTTTCCAAGTTGTAGTTTTTTGGATGCTGCATTGGTGAGTGGAGCCTTGTATGCCTGGAGGAGCATCATTCATGGGCGTGAATTATTGAAGAAGGGGCTGCGTTTCCAGGTTGGTACTAGTTCTAACATTGCATTTTGGTTTAATCTGTGGATGCCTCTTCCCTTCAGTTTTAAGCCTTTCACATGACCACCGAATGGCTTGGAGAATTTACCTGTGGTTGAGTTAATTGATAGCGATTTACATGAGTGGAATTTAGAGGTGTTGCGGCAACTTTTTTCACCTCGGAAGTGGATATAATTGGGCGTATTCCCCTGAGTATGAGTGATCTAGAGGACAGATTAACATGGTACTATGACAAGAAAGGGTGCTAGAGTGTCCGATCTGGGTACCATGTGGCTCGAAGTGCGGTTGAACGTGATTCTAGGGCTTCACCTCTAATGGTTCCTTTGGGGTTCATAGTAGATTCTGGAGAAGGCTTTGGCATGCACATACACCTCCTGAAGTCCACACGTTTATGTGGAGAGTTTTAAAAGGCATTCTCCCCACAAAAGTTTCTCTTGCACGACGTGTTACTCTCCCACATATGAAGTGTGTCCTATGCAATAGTGCAAATGGGGATGGCATCCACCTTTTTAAAGAATGTATTGTTGCTGGTGGTATTTGGTTGGCTAGTAGCTTGGGTGTGAATGTGAAGCAGGTTCCAAGAAATAGCTTGGAGGATTGGGCCCTTAATGTTATTGAATTAATGCATGGGAGTCAAATTGACGTCTTTTGCATGCTACTGTGGGTTATATGGACTGAGAGAAACAATGTCATTTGGAAGGGCACGTGCTTCAATGCTTCCCATGCAGCACAATGGGCTTCAAGGTTCCTGGTGGATTATCAAAACTGTCACCCGATTGGTCAACCGAGTAAGAATCCGAGACCCAGTATGAAATGGGAGCTCCTCCCCAGTGGTCACCTGAAAATAAATGTGGATCAAAGCCAGCCCTGAGGGCTGCTACTTAAGGCAGCCGCCTCAGGCCACCACTCTTCGAGGGGCCTCCACCAGTTTTTTTTTTTTTTTAATCTTATATATATATGTTGTATAATTATATATAGTTCTTTCCCCATATTAACATATGTAGCCGTGCTAGTGCAGCGGCAACATACTTCTGCTGTTGAGCACCAAGGTTCGAAACACAATGGCCTCTTTTTTTTGTCTTTCTCAATTAGTTTCTTTGTAATAAAACGTTTTTTGTTCATTCTTTTTCCAGCTTCTATGGAAAGAAGATGTTGGAATTGAATACTAATATATTTGCCCTTTGTTTTTCATTTGTAGTTAAATATATTTTGTTCTTTTTTTATTTTTTCAACTTCTAATAGAAAAATTACTTTCGAATTAAACACCTTTTAAAAAAAAATTACTATTAATGTAGGGGTATAATTTATATATATATATATATATATAATTTTTTATGTGAGGCCACATTTTAATTATTCGTCTAAGGCCTCCAAAATGTCGGTCCTGACTAGTGCAGCGGCAACATACTTCTGCTGTTGAGCACCAAGGTTCGAAACACAATGGCCTCTTTTTTTTGGCTTTCTCAATTAGTTTCTTTGTAATAAAACGTTTTTTGTTCATTCTTTTTCCAGCTTCTATGGAAAGAAGATGTTGGAATTGAATACTAATATATTTGCCCTTTGTTTTTCATTTGTAGTTAAATATATTTTGTTCTTTTTTTATTTTTTCAACTTCTAATAGAAAAATTACTTTAGAATTAAACACCTTTTAAAAAAAAATTACTATTAATGTAGGGGTATAATTTATATATATATATATATATAATTTGTTCGATTATATAATTTTTTTATGTGAGGCCACATTTTAATTATTCGTCTAAGGCCTCCAAAATGTCAGGACCAGTGATAAGCTCATAAATGTACATGATTCTATATTAATTTCTTCATGTTTTCTTAGCTAGTTTTCCATCTATTTGAGTCATTTACTTTATTTTTATGTTTTGTAGGTGTTATGGAGCAAAGTAGAAGAAAAGAAGCCAAATCAGCAAATCTGCCTGTGCAGATCAGTCAACTTCAAAATGAAACTGAGAACAGCTCAGAGCGAGTGAGAAAGTGAGCTTTACATGGTTGGAAATCCTTGGATGTCTAGTTTCCAGAACTTTTAACGGTTCGTCCATATCATTTTTCTACAAAAAGTTATGGCTGAATTAGTACAGTAAGGTCAGACATTCCGAGAATCTGATACTTTAACTGAAGTGGCAGCACACCTAACTTGGCAAAGTGGCAAACACCATTCCTTTACAACAACTACAGCACACTATCTTGAAAAGTTGCAGCCATCCATCTTTGAAAAAGAAATATTTCAAGCTGCAATAAATAGTGCTAGGAGCACTATATGACTAAATAACCAGATTGGAGAAAAGGGGAGAACAGAACGGGAGAGCAGAAGATAGAGAGAGATATTTAGTTTAGACTTATGTCTGCAGCACAAGAGGAGAAAGAACGACACCCTTTCTGCCATCATCCAGCTATCATCTCTTTCTTTTCTTTTCTTCTAGTTTTTGTTTTCATCATAACTATGTCTAGCTAAATACGTTTGTAGCTAGGGGCGATTTCAAAGCCCCGAACATGTTCAATTCATATTAATAATTCAGTTTTTGGTTTTCTATATTGTCAATTGAGTGTTTGATTCACTGTGTCTACAAGATGAATCTTTACTTATTTGCTTAGGTGCGCAACTAAATGAATAAGTTAGGATTCTAATGCTAGGAGTAACACTAGATTCGTATATGTCTTGTGTTCATTCCAATTGAGTAGCAAAATGTTTTCGCGAATTACATGGGACTCAAACCATAGGTTTAGCAAGACTACCAACGTACTTGTGACCCTAGATTTATCCAAACATTTTTCTTGCTTAATGATTTTGATATGTTAAACTTAGCGAGCTTGTGTCTAGGTTGCATATTCGAAAATAGATTAAGTGGTGAGCTTGTATTCACTTAACGAGAAACTAAGAAAGGGTAATGGGTTAACTCGAGCTTGTGAGTTAATTTCGGGTAAATTCAATTGAGAATTAGAATTTCATAAATGAGCTTTGATATGAATGAATATGTTCGGTGGTAGAGAATGAGTCCTTAGCTTTGTTTCTATTAACAGTTTTAGAATCTTATAAAATCTGTTTCTGTTTGATTAGCTTTCTATGTTCAGTTTTATGTGAATTATTTCATATAGCAAATCAATTCAAATTGTTCTGAAATTTTGTATACATGTTGTTTAATGTGTCTTTAGTGTCCTATAAAAGTTTCAGAAAATTCCATTGAGTCTAGGTTAGTTAATTAATTTATTTTCGTTAACTGTTCAGTAGCATAGTTTATAGTAGTTTGTGACATTTGATTAGCAGTTTAGAAACAATCTTCAGCGGGTAATGACCCTTGCTTGATCACTATATTACCAACAATGATGTTTGAGTGCAAGGTTTAAGTTGTGCATCTTTTAAGACGTGCCAACCGGCCCTAATGTGGATGGTAGCTACAGACCAGGTTTTGGTGATTGTGGCATAGGTATTGTGGTTCGAGCCGAGGTTGGTACTTGTATTGCAGCGATGGCTCGTTATTTCCCTCTTGTTCTCTCTGCTATGCATATGGAAGCAGAGGCATGCAAGGCTAGACTTTTTTTGGCTATTCACCAATCTTGGGAGGCCATTGACCTAGAGAGTGATTTCTCACTTGTGGTGGTTGCGTTACAACAAACTGTGGAAGATCGATCTGAATTAGGGCGCATTATCAATGATTGTAAGTCTTATTTGACATCTTTACACTCTATTTAGATTAGGCATATCTTCCGGGAAGCAAATGGTGTAGCCAATAAATTGGCTCATCTTCCTTAGTTACTTAGATGATATTTGGTTAGATGAATCTCATGTGATTATCCAGGATGTACTCTACGAGGATTTATGTAATGGTGCTAGAGGTCAAGGTATTACGTCCCCCTCTATGCCCAACTCTAATATTAATATAATAAGTCAGGCGTGGGGATGAGTCTCCCAGTTTGGCTAGGTTCCAAACCCCTTAAAAAAAAATCATTTTGGTATTTCCAAATTACAGAAATTTCGTAGTTTTGGAGAAATTTGAAATGTTACTAACATGATAGCCGTTTTAGCTCTATGATCTTCATCTTGGGTGACATGATCCAAGGTTTCAAATTTCTCTGAAACTGCTGAAATTTCTATAATTTTGAAGTACCGAAACGAAATTTATATATATGCTATATCATTTCCTTTAGGAGTTTTTTGAAATTTTTTAAAATTTTCTGTACATTTCTGAGAAATTCTTAATTTCTGAAATATCTACACTTACAAAATATATTTAAAAATTTACACTGAAATTTCTATGAAATTTGTTTGTCACTGCCAATTTTTACCTCATACTTTCATATAGAAAATACGAAATTTTGATTTTTTTTTTTAATCAAGCTGAGTACAACAAAAAACTTTTTTGCTTTTATTTGCTACAAAGTTGAATGCTCCAACCACAACATAATTCCCTTTTTTACTTTGTCTCAAATGTTGTATGCTTCATACAATGAAACACCATATTGGGTAATTCCACAATATCCGATATATGGATTGCATGTAGGAAGAGATCAACACATATACAATACCCATGTGATGAAGTACCAAAATCATTTCTAAAATTCATGTCCTTAGGAATAGTATTATATGATACTAAATGGAAGCAGTTCAACCAGCTAGATCCAACCACATCGTAGTGACTTTTATGTTTCTTTTGTTGTACTTGTTCATTTTCATTCACGGAGTTTTGGTATTTCGTGCCCTTACCTGCCTTGTTGTAATATTCTAATTATTAGTGAAAAAGGAGTGATGGCCAAGCCTCCCACTGAATTCAAGCCATAAAAAAAAACAAAAAAAAAACAAAAAAAAAAAACAAAAAAGTAAATCACATTCACATTATCAATATACAACACATTTAATTTTAGAAAATTACACACAAGTGTCATTTTAAAACTTTAATTAGTCATAAGGCCACTTAATTTTTTTTGTACATATAAGGCCACTTGTATTCTCAAATTTCTCTGTCATTGACCATTTTGCCCTTTTACCTAAGAAAACTACTTGATATCAGATTAATCACACACTCTCTCTCTCTCTCTCTCTCTCTCTCTCTCTCTCTCTCTCTCTCTCTCTCTCTCTCTCTCTCTCTCTCTCTCTCTCTCTTGGGGAAAGCCCTTATCTCTTTCTTATCGTCCTCTGACGAACCACTCGTCGCTTTGGTTTCTCTGGCATCCAGCAGCAGCGGCCAAGAACTACGGCCTTCATCAAATCAGGTTCCGATCGATCAAAGCGATGCAAAACCTCGAAACGGCCCCTCCATGCCTAAAGAAGACGATGATGAAGAAGCTCTAATCGGAGCTACCTCACTGAAGGTGAACTCAGATCTCTCTGATTCTCTCTAGTTTCTCTGTGAACTCGACCTCGTGCAAGTCAATTAGACTTCAGTTGGATCGGAGAGTGAGGTGAGGTCGAGTTTAAAGAAGAGAAGCTGTTGAATCCCTGCAGTGGTTTGCCGTCAACCGTGAAATCTCCAATATCTCTAGCGGAGCCGATCTTAGATAGTGACTCGCCGCGTCAGGTTAACGATTACCACGACGGTGGCGGAAATATGGCAGATATTGCAGGTAGGTATTGAGATTCATTGTTTCTTTCGTTCAAATTTCTTGTGAGGAGCGTTTTGGACTCAGATACGATACTTCCAATTTTAATTTGCTCTAGTCTCTTTTACTGTAGTGCTTTGCCATCTTATTTGTAGTATTGTGTGCTATTTTGTTGTTTTGTGCTTGGAAGCTTATGATGTGAATGGCCTGATTTGAATAATTGTTGAATTGAATAATAATTGTTAATGTAAGTATGCTTTGGTTTTGGAGATTCAGTTGGAAGAGAAATGATTGAGCTGGCTTAAGGAGTGCTTCGACGAATTGCAGAAGGTAATGCCATGCCCACCAACTGTTCAATGATATTCTTCACTCAAATTTTTAGTTGCATGCATATTTCAATGGACTGAGATTGCAATTTGTGTTTAGTTTTGATGATTTTTCCTTTGTCAAATTGCATACTATGGCTATAGTAGTATATCTAGTAGCTTTTCTATTTTTGTTTTGATTGATTTCAGGTCATTAGTTCTTTGTAATTGTTATAGTGGTTTTTCAACACAGTTATAGTAGGTTTTTATCCCTAATGTTAGTATCATTTCAATCTGATGTCAATAGTTTGTTTTTTTTTGATTGATTTCAAGTTATAAGTCTCTATGACTGTTATAGTGGTTTTTCAATACAGTAACAGTAGCTTTCTATCTCTATGTTAGTATATTTTCAATCTGATGTTAGTAGTTTTTTTGTTTTCATTTTGATTTATTCAAATGGTCTTTTTGTGTTGGTGATAGTAGCTTTTGTTGATGGTCAAAGTAGCTCTTTAGTATAAGAGTAGCTCACTGATGTTGGTGATAGTAGCTTTTGTTGTTAGTGACAGTAACTTTTGGTGTTTGTAAGAGTATCTTTTGGTACTGGTGAGAGTAGCTTTCTGGTATTTGTGAGAGTAGCATTTATTGTTGGTTAGAGTAGCTTTTAGTGTTGGCAAAAGTAACTTTTGTTGGTGGGGATAGTAGATTATGGTTTTGGGGAGAAAAGTTTTTTTTGGATAACAGTAGCTTTTTTTGTCACAGTAGCTTTGGTTGCTGATAATAGTAGCTTTTTTTGTTGATGACAGTAGCTTTTGCTGCCTCACCGGAGGTTGCTGGAAATCTCACCACAATAGCTTTTGTTGTCAGCGACAGTAGCTTTTGTGGTCGCCGGAGGTCGGCCGGAGACTCGCCGAGTTGGCCGGAGGTTAACCGGAGACTCGCGCAGAGTTGGCCGGAGGTTGACCGGAGACCCGCCGGAGTTGGCCGGAGGTTGACCAGAGTTGGCCGGAAGATGATTGCTGACTTTTTACTCTAGTGGCAGTTATGTAAATATGTTGGTTTTTTATATCCAAAATTTAACACATTTTTTAATCTAGTGGCCTTATGAGGGAAAAAAACAGTTGGTGGCCTTATGACAAAAAAAACATTGAAATATGCACTTATATGTAATTAACCCTTATAATTAATTACACATAGACAAAAACACTAGTTTAACAACCTACTACAGTACTAGTTAATTACTCGTCCATATTAAATATCACAATTATATTATAAATGTATAATTTTAGAGAGGTTACATTGTAAGTAGGTTTATTATAGATTTATAAGTTAGTTTAGTCTATGTAAAAGTTTCATTCAAAAATATCATTTTATAAATGCAAGTAATGTGATTTCTTTATTTTTAACAGAAATTTCCACCGAAATTTGAATCCTTGACATGATCAAAAATTACCTTCACAGGTAAATTGATTCAATCCTTGCTTCTCATCTAGAATCTCCTCAGGGACTTTCTACTCACCTAGATTCGCCTCGAGCGGATTACTCCTCACCCAAATTTTTCTTGAGGGGATATCTCCTCATCCAGATTTCCCTTAAGGAGATTACTCCTCATCCATATTGGCCTTTAAGGGATTTCTCCTCACACATATTTGCTTTTAGGGAATTACTTTACTTCTCACTCAAATTTGCCTAGAGAGAATATCTCCTCACCCAGATTTCTCTTGAGGAGATTACTCCTCACTTATATTGGCCTTGGGGAGATTTCTTCTCACACAAATTCGCCTTTAGGAAATTACTTATCACCCAATTTTTTTTCTTCTTAGATTGTATAGATATTTCTTTATTTTGATGGGATATATCTAAAATATCTTATATATCGGGAATATTTGACGATATTGAAGAAATTTCACTTAAACGGTGGATGATAAGATATTTTTTTCTCTATGATATATCAGTCCCTTCAAAAATGGAGATATTGGAGAATATATCAAAAATATCGCAGATATTTCAATCCTTAGGTTGAACATTCCTGTTTAGTAATCGGGTAATTTGTAATGATTTAGTAATACTTAGCACTAGGGCTACCACCTGGTTTGGTAATTACTAAACTGACCGAATACCAACCGATGTTTTAGGTTTGGTAAACTGAGTTTTTGGTAACCTAGACCAATAAAACCGAAATCGAAAATTACCAAAAAAGTTAGATTAGTTTTGATAAATACTGAATCTACCAATTATCTAATTATTAACATTATACTATAGTTTTCAATACACATACATGTATATTAGGAAATTATTAAAAAAAAATCATAATAGTATGAACATTACTACATATACTACATTAATGGTACATGTTTTTTAAGTAACCTAGTCAAACATGGTTAGATAACCTCATTTTATTGAACATGGCTATAACAAAAATGTCATATGTACAAAAGAAAACTATAATAAGTAGATGAATACATAATTTACGACTATAAAATTGAAAAAACCTAATATTGTTCATTATGTTTAAGTAAATCCAGAATATGTGTCTGGCCCAAACTCTAGGTTACTTGACCTAGTTGTAATAGGATTTTGAATTAGAGATATTCTTAGAGATATTCATAGATATCCGATTATTGTACGATTATCTTTCCTTGTACAACTTTAATTCTATGTCTTTATAGAAAGATGTCCCTATTATCAATGAAAGTATGACTTAATTCTCTCCCAATTTAGTTTTGCTTAAACACATTCTATTTTATATTACAAAGAACTAGTTGTTCTAAAGTTGGTAATACCTAAAACCTGAAATACCGAATTTGGTAGATATGATTAAAAACTGAAAATTTTAGTTGGTAATTAGTAGTTCAATTTTGAAACCGAAAGCTTTAGTTTTGAAGTTAATAATACCTATAATCGATTCAAACTGATAAAATGACAGCCCCTTACTTAGCACCTGTTGTTCTGGTTATAAGCTAATAATAATGTATGGCAGTTGTTGGACTATGGAAGGCAAATATGTATTTGGAGAAGAGAATATCACAGAGGTTTTGCCTTCATTAATTGGAGGATGATAACGGCTCAACTATCCGTTGGAGGCTGAGAAGGTTTTGAATCCAATGAATAATGATGCGGAAAAGGTTTCGACTCCTTAGAATTTGATTCAAGAAAAGCTAGGTTCAACAGGTAAGTTCCACAAATTCGGAAGGTATTTGGATTCGGCCATTCTAAAGTTAGGAAAGGTAAAATTACATGAAGTTAATAAAATTCAAACCATTTAAATCACCTGTCTTATCATGCTCATTAGATGAATTTAAATGGTTTGAATTTTAGTAACTTTATACAACTACACACGACTCTTAAGTAACCTTAAAGGAGCCGGACTCATTGACATGATATGGTTAAAAAGGAGCATGTTTTATAAAGCTCATCACATCTACTGAAGTCTCGAGTAGGACATGAGATTAAACTTGTCTGTGCTTATATAGAAAATGGTGATGAAGCCCTAAATTAATGACGATAAATTTAGGAAGTTCCTTCCCCACAGAACAGAATGACCAAATTAAATGGGACCGAAACTCCTCAAGCTAAGGCGCTTTTCAAGTTGACGTACAGAGTCGCTACCCTTCTCAAAATAGAACACGTACAACGAAGCCATACTTATTTTTAAATGATTTTGTAACTTTGAAAATTTCTTTTATTAGTTTTCTTTTTGGCTTTGTTTTTCATTTGACACTATTTAGACTGAGAGGTTGATTCTCACGTCCATATTATTATTTACTGTAACTTGTCGCATCGAGGGGACGTAATACATTATACATGTACTTCAAGTGCTTATAGAAACATTACAAAAATCTTCATAATGGAAATCCTGTAAGATTGTAGTAGCCTCATCTAAAGCAAGATAAATAATATGAACTAAACAAGCAAAGTGAGCTAACCTATCAGCTCCAGTACTATTCTCTCTGTACATGCTGGATATGAATAAAATCAAAAGATGCATATAATCCTTAGAATCATCTATAATCCAACTGACCTCAGAGTTGTTGTCACCTTAATGATTGATTCTTTGTTGTAACCAATATAGAAGAATCACTCTCCATCTCCACCTATTGCCGTACTTGATATATACTTATATAGCCAGCAAGAGCCCCACACTGCGCGCTTCAGCTTCACTATGAAATACTGAAGACACATGAGGAAGGTGTCTGGAGTCTGGACCACGCACCATTGAATGGAACAGCCTTATCTCTCACCACAACCCCAATTCCACCCTGTTCAGTGTCACCTATAAACGCACCATCTATGTTGATCTTGAGTCTCCCACACGAGGTGGGAACTCACACTTAATTTGTAGCTCCCACTTTGCCATTCTAATTATGTTTGAGCTTTTATGTCCCCACTCCCTACTTTTTTTCTTTTGCTTCATCAATAAATTATCCTTGTCTTATTTATCTAATGTCAGAAAAGTTTTAGATTAAGTTGCGCCTTGATTGTTGGTAAACCAACATTTCCATGGAATCATTGCTTTATAGAAGCGTGTCCTATATTTTACTATCCCATCATTTTGGTTCATAATTGATGTTGTTTTCTTAATATTTCCTGAATTGATGATCTTGATATTAATGTGAACGTCTCAAGTAGAGTAGTCATATTAGTAAACTGCGCAATTCCCTTAAAAAAAAATCAAAATGATGGAATCTATTTCACCACATTATATAAATAATTCATATCTAAAATGTGGGATAACTTCTATCCATTAAAAAAAACGTGTGATAATTAACTTCAATCTTGAAGGTGAGAGAAAAAGGCAAAAGCTTCCATTTCCTTCCTTTTTAATGCTCTTCTTCCGGGAGAGAAAGAACACTAACATCTCTCCTTCTCAAAGTTGAAGGCAACCATGGAGTTCCAAAAGAGCAATATAGACCATGTGGTAGTAAGCATAGACCAACCAAGCCCCAAACTCAACCAGTCACCCCAAGCAGACTCAATCCCACAATCACCACAGTCAATAGCCAAACCGCTTAGACGCCTCAACTTTTCCAAACCCCGGTCACGGTTCGAGGAGAATAAGCATCCTGTGACACCAAGAACCATTCTCCAATCCGAAGAACACGAGCCCTTAAACACTAACGAAGACAACTACTCGTCCTCATCAGATGATGAAGAATGGTTCGAAAATGAAGAAGACGACCAAGAAGAAGAGGGAAACAAACGCAAGCAAGGGAACAAAAGGAAGAGAAAGATGAACAAGAGAGCTCTGATAGAGTGGACTTTGTTTCTCATAATAATGACTTGCTTGGTATGTTCCCTGACTGTAGATTCCCTTAAACACGAAATGAAATGGGGTTTGCAGGTATGGAAATGGTGCCTAATGGTCTTGGTTATGTTTTGTGGGCGCTTAGTCTCGGGTTGGGTTGTGGGGTTCATTGTCTTTCTTATAGAGAGAAACTTCATGCTTAGAGAAAAAGTACTCTACTTTGTGTTTGGTCTGCGCAAGAGTTTCCAAAATTGTGCTTGGCTAGCCCTAGTTTTAGTGGCTTGGGTGATCATGTTCCCTCATGTCGACAAACAAAGCAAGGTTCTAAAAAAAGTGTTTCGAGCCCTCATCGCCGTGCTGATCGGCGCCACGATTTGGTTGCTAAAGATCGTTTTTGTCAAGGTGTTGGCCTCTTCATTTCACGTAGCTACATTCTTTGACCGTATGAAAGAGAGTGTATTCCACCACTTCATTTTGGATGCCCTGTCCGGGCCGCCAATGGATCTGGAGGAGAGGGACCACCTTTCGCAGCGTCGTTTGCAGGCTTCCAAGACATTGCCGGCGAGGTTGAGGAGGGATAAGTCTAGCCAGTTGACCAAGTCGAGGTCTTGTAAGCAAGATGGGTCGAGGACGATTGACATGGAGAAGCTCAAGAAGTTGAGCATGCCGGGTAGGGCAACGGCGTGGAGTGTGAAGAGGCTGGTGAGCTATGTCAGGTCTTCAGGTTTGTCGACAATGGTTTCAAGTACGATGGATGATTTCGGCAATACGGAATCGGAGATTACGAGTGAATGGGAGGCGAGGAACAGTGCTCAAAGAATATTCAAGAATGTTGCCAAGCCTGGTGCCAAGTAAGTTTCTTTCCCACTTTCAGTTGTCCTATACGTTTCTTTCACTTTGCTTCAAATTCTAGTTGGTACATCTGTCGCCATGGCGGTATCTTTTATATTTGATTTTGTCTACAATATTTTTAGCATAACCTTCAGTCAAATCAGCTTAGAACCATTTTCAAATCATGAAAATTTGTTAAGATCGAAACAGGTCAGTTTTCTAGGTTTAAATTCCTTCATTAATGATGGATTATTCCTGAAGAACAAAAAAAAAAAAAATGTCGATTCAAATTTGATTACAAACTGCAATTTTTGGTACTTAAAAATTCTTCACTTTATGAAGTGGGGGAACAGGAAAAATTCTTCTATGCACTGATGGTGCAAATGAACCAACAGATTCAATAGATCTCAACCATTGATATTTAAAGACATTTTTTTTTAATAACCAATAAATATACTTGATATTATTCCGTCATTCATTCATGTTGGTGCATTGAATACTCTCTGAAGTAACAGAGAAATAATTGAGATAAAGATAAAGCAAGACTGTCAAAAAAATTGAAGTATCAATAATTACAACTCATGATAGGTTCACTATTATATACTAGAATTGTGCAGCTATATATCCTCGAGTTGAAAGCTGTCATCAACTTAATTTCAACTTAAATACAAAAAATTACTAATGAAAGTACGAAGATCTCACAATCATTCCGAACATGTCATCATAAAAATGCAAATAACAAGTGGCTACACATTCATCTCTTATATATTAAGCCAATTCTCTTTAATATGGTTAAATTTTTGAAAGTCCAGAATTATCCTTTATCTAATATGAAAACAATTTTATAATTTAAGGACTTTGAAGAACATCAACAAAAACAGTTTTTTGCTGCTAGTAACTAAATTTTATTTTTTTTTCATTTGTACAAAATTTTTCAGCATAAAAGAAAAGATTAAAAATTATTTAAATTTAAAAGGTAAATTGACACGGGCGTACATGACGCGTGTTAAAAGGCTAGTATTTAATTGATTAGATTATGCCAACCCAGCCTCTGTTAATACATATTCTTATGGAGCCCTAGTGCGTATATAAAACACGTGGTACGTAGTGCTGGTTCATCATACATGCCAATGCTGGTCCCTTTCTAACTTTTATGTTTTAATTTGAATCCTTATCCTCACTACTTGATCGACATTGATTATTCAATATATTTCATGAACTTTTGAAAATGAACCCTTTGATTTTGACATCTACATCTTGATGAAGAGGTGGGTGCAAAACCAGCTAGTGCGTTTGTTCTAGAATCTAGAGGACACTTTAAGCTAGCAATAAGAATAAGTGTTTGCCAATAATATATTCGATCAGTTTTCCGGCCGGTGCATCCTTGAAGGTGATAATTGTGCTTGTAAATTGTAATAATACACAACTACCATTGAGACATTGAGTACCCTCATTGTTTAAGTCATGTAGTTCCTTATATGCATGTAATGGACTCTAGGGTTTAAGTTATAGGTTAGACTACATACGAATCATTAACAACTACTATGTATAGAAGTAATGCAAGCTTTTAGATTTCCAGGCGATCGATGCCAGTACTCATATTTTGTCAAAAAAAAAAAGGAAATGCCAGTACTCATATGAAGCCCAGTACAGGGTTGACAGTCTTCTCTTACGGAGATATTTTCTGGATTGGGTTACGTGTTAGTCTCTTAGCTAAGGAATAGAACAGCTGGGGACATGCAAGTACATTTTGGTCTCCAAGATATTCAATCATTATGATATTGAAATTCTGGTGGCAGGGTGATTTTCTTGAGTTTAAGGGTTGGGAGTTTTCTTCAGTTTATTAGCGTTTGCAGTTTAAGATTTAAGATTTAGGGCTTGGGTAAAGCGATGAAAAGATTACTGTATCCTTATTCATTTATTACTTACAGATACATAGAAGAGGAAGATTTACTACGGTTCTTGAAGACCGATGAAATTCACACCATATTCCCTCTCTTTGAAGGAGCAACTGAAACTGGTAGAATAACAAAGGCTTCCTTCAGAAATTGGGTGGTGAGCTTTAACACAATTATCTTATAAACCTTTCCATCTCAAGCACCCTTAAACCTTAACCATTTTAATCTGATGTAATCAATCTTTAGGTACATGCCTACATTGAGCGCAGAGCATTGGCTCATTCTTTGAATGATACCAAGACCGCTGTCCAACAACTTCACAAGCTGGCGAGTGCAGTTGTGATTGTGATTATAACTGTGGTGAGCCTTTTGGTCATGGGTTTGGCCACAACTAAGGTTATCTTTGTGGTCACTTCTCAGTTGCTGCTCGTAGGCTTCATGTTTCAAAACATGTGCAAAACTATGTTTGAGTCCATCATTTTTGTGTTTGTGATGCACCCGTTCGATGTCGGTGATCGTTGCGTCGTCGATGGCGTACAGGTAAGCAATACTATGTAAATCCGGATTCGATCTATAATTTCTTGGTTTTGAGCTCAATCTTTTTAATATAAGATACATCACTATTGAACCTAGCTTAAAGCAAGATGCTTAACTGTTAAACTCTAAAACGACATGGATGTTGTGACATGATTGCAAGAGATCACGTACACCAAAAGAGAGCCAGGCATTGTACAAGTTGTCTCGGTTCTGTTCTTATAAATTTTCAACAACTAATAATTTCACCATATGATTTTTGTGCATGCAGATGATTGTGGAAGAGATGAACATATTGACAACAGTTTTCTTAAGGTATGATAATGAGAAAATATATTACCCGAATTCTGTGCTTCTTACAAAGCCTATTAGCAATTTCAGAAGAAGTCCAGACATGGGTGACAGTGTTGATTTCACCATTGATGTCTCTACTCCAGTTGACGATGTTACTGCACTCAAGAAGGCTATACAATCGTAAGTAATCTCTCTCTTTATTTTTATTTTTATTATTATTATTATTATTACTACTGGCCTCTTAACACACTCTAACGCGTATGTCAATTTGCTTTTTTCTTTTTGTTATATATTTATGTAATATTAATCTGATTTTTTTTTTGTTTTCAAATAAGAATACCTTTTTCAAACTGCAATTGCAGTTCTAATGCAGTTGGGAAAGAACTGCTCCCAGCCTCTCACGTTGTGTTTTTTTTTTTTTTTCATTTTCTGTTTTTTATACTTATCAAGTTACTATTATAACCTATATACATTAAACTACAGATTTTAAAATTTAATAAAAGAAGGGCAATTTCAGGTATTTTGAAAATTTAACCTTAAAGGTTGTTTATTTATTTAATTAATTAATTTATTATTATTATTATTATTATTATTATTATTATTATGAAGGGCAATTTCAGGTATTTTGAAAATTTAACCTTAAAGGTTATACAACTGCATGAATATATTTTTTGTCCCTGCACTAGGAATTAAATTAATGATGCGCTTGTAATCACTAAGCTTGATCAAATTTACTGAAGCTATTAGTTTTCCGGTCAAATTGCATGATTAAATGTTGTCGTGAAGCTTCTCATTAGGTCAACTGGTATCGCTATAGCCCAAACGAGGGTTAAAAAAGACATTGGAAGGTTTTCCTTCATCTAAAGGTTCAAACTATTGCGGGAAAAAAACTTTGGAGGAAAAAACTTCCCAAGGTGTTCTTTAGCCCTCACCTACGCCAGTTGATGACCTGATGAGAAGCTTTGCTTCTACCAAAAATTGCTATTGTAAAAGTGTTTTCGTTACGTAATATTGTTTCGTGTATATTAATTAATACTCGACGAATTCATACATGCAGATATATTGAGAGCAAACCAAAGCATTGGAACCCGAAACACTCGGTGATAGTGAAGGACATTGTAAATGTGGACAAGATGAAAATGTTGCTATGTGTTCAACATACGATGAACCATCAAAACTATGGGGAAAAGAGTGTTCGAAGATCAGAGCTGGTGTTTGAATTGAAGAGGATATTCCAAAACCTTGGCATTAAGTACCATCTTCTTCCTCAAGAAGTAAATATTCCACAATTCAACAAAAGCACCGGGCTAATTAATCGCGATTAATTAATTAGCAATAATACTTTTGTAGGGATTGGTTTGATATATTTTTCCATAATCGCTCATCTTTCTTTTTCTTTTTTTCTTTTTTTTTCCTTCCAGTCATGTAAAGTTAATCCTTACTAAAGTATGAACAAAGGAAACTATTTTGGATGTAGAGGCGCCTTAGATGTCTCAAATTCATTTACCAATTTTAGCGTTCTGGGTGAAACCGTTGGGCTTGATCGGCAACATTGAAATCATCACCTCCATTACTAGGTTTAATGCAACAGCAGTCATCACGCAATGGTGATTATCCGTTTTCTCTCAAGAGCTTTAGCTCTTTCACTAGACAATTGGCCTCCCTCATATGTTTAATCTCCCAGAAAAATCATATTCCGCCGTAAAGATTGCAATAGGATCATGAATAGTAGCTCCTTAGATACTACTGTATACTTTTCATTCCTGAAACTAATAACCTTCGATACTAAATTACAACTTTCATTTCTGCGCCACTACTTCATTTACTTAGAGTTCTCTGCTTTTTGGGATGCCAACAGGTCTAGCAGAACTGTGGTGAGACCTCCGGAGGGTGTAAAATCTGGTGATATAGATTCAAGATAGGTTTCATGAGCAGTTTAAGTTGTGGGGAAGCTCTGGAGGGGGAGGGGAGGGGGCTGGCCGGGGCTCACGTAAAATGGACTGATTTCGTTCGAGTCCCACTCTCTGCTGCTGATCGACTCTCCAATGCAACATGCTGGGAATTCTCCTTCCCAAAATAGATCTGGTGTTCGCTCGAACAATTCCATTCATGAGACCCATATATGTCAATAAAAGAACAAAAAAAAAAAAAAACTTCCTCTCCAAGCAATTAGGGTATATGCTATATAGATTCAAACGCAACATGTTGGATTTTATTAGTGGTCCTCTAGGATCGGAGCAAACAACCCTCTGATTAGTGGTACAACTTCTATTCCTATACTAACAAGGCTTCCTCAAGAAGGGTACCTCCTATAGTCCAATTCCTATACTAACTAGGGTACCTCCTATAGTCCTATTCCTATACTAACAAGGCTGCCTCACATCTTATTAGGCCGTATATATAAGGTGACCCAACACTAAACCCTAATACAGACGAAAACGTAAGAGAATTTGGGAGTTTCTGATAATTTCAAGGGTTACATGGCGCCTAGTAGATCGGTGAGTAATCTAGAGGCAGATGGCCGGGAACGATCAGACTTCCCGATCATCTGCGAATCATGCCTCGGTGACAATCCCTACGTCCGCATGACACGTGCCGATTTCGACAAAGAGTGCTACACCTGCAGTCGTCCCTTCACCGTTTTCCGGTGGAAACCCGGCCGCGACGCCCGCTACAAGAAGACGGAGATTTGCCAGACCTGCAGTAAGTTGCAAAATGTGTGTCAGGTCTGCGTCTTAGATCTCCGAACCGGCTTGCCGGTTCAGGTTCGGAACACTGCTCTCGGCGTCAACCCAAACGACGCCGTCCTGCCGAAGAGCGACGTCAACCGGGAGCATTTCGCTGAGGAACATGACCGTATGGTTAGGGCTTCTGGTATTATCGATCCTTACGAACAAGAGTACGGAAAATCAAGGACAAGTGACACTATCCTCAAGCTTCAGAGGACGACACCGTATTACCAGAGGAACCGAGCGCATGTGTGTAGTTTTTACGCTAAGGGCCAGTGCACTAGAGGAGCTGAGTGTCCTTACCGGCATGAGATGCCAATAACTGGGGAGTTGTCAAACCAAAATATCAAGGACCGGTTCCATGGGGTCAACGATCCTGTGGCATTGAAGCTGCTTCGAAAGGCCGGAGAGATGGGGTCTTTGGAGCCTCCTGAGGACGAGAGTATTAGGACTTTATATGTGGGGGGTGTGGTTGATGGAAGAGTTTCGGAGCAGGACTTGAGGGATTGCTTTTGGGTTCATGGCGAGATCGAATCGATTAGGGTGGTAGGGCAAAGAGGATGTGCTTTTGTGACTTATGTAACAAGAGAAGGTGCGGAGAAGGCTGCGGAGGAACTTTGTAATAAGCTGGTGGTGAAGGGTTTGAGACTGAAGTTGGCATGGGGTAGACCTCAGGCGCCGCGAGTGCAGGATGAGGGAGCTAGTAGGCAGCCGGATGCGGCGGCGGCTCATTGTGGGTGGTTGCCTCAAGTAGGCGTCCCCCAACAAGACCAATCAGCAGTACAGCAATACTACTACATGCCACCTCCACCTTCCCAAGGGGGAACAACATTTTATCCATCAATGGATCCTCAAAGAATGGGCGCCCTTGTTGGCCGGACCTAAAGCTGAGTAAGTTGGACTAATTATCATGGGAAAGGGTTGGTTTGCTTGGCGAATTGAAATGCAGCTATGTTGCATTGTTAATTTTTGTATATGTATTCTTCCAGATTCCTATTTCTTTTTCTTTTCTTTTTTATCAGGAAACTAAAAATTAATTCATCAGTACTCAGTTCTGGCCAAGAAGGGCTACTAGCTAGACAAAATTTACATCAATTCAGAGTTTTAGCATATGTAGTTTAGCCTATTAGCGTCAATTAAACTTAACATGCAGTGCTAGCTGGCTAGCACAAAATATCCTTTCAATTAATTATTATCTGGCTGGTAACTCTAACCTGAATTCAATGCTATCTGTTATTCACCAGTTAATTACCTATCAGAGAATCCTCATCACTTCCTTGTGTCTTCAAGCTCTACTTGGACTATTGACATAACAGTTGGAACTCAACATCTGGTATGGTTGTATGACATATCAGTTGGCACTTCGGCAGTGCAAGTAACACTCATTTTGTCAAACAGTTTGTAGGCAAACTTTCATATGCATCGCCACACGTATAAGCAGATTATGGATTATGGAATTTCGAGACTCATTCCCTAGACTCATTAGGCCGCCAAATATATTGCATCTGTACGAATTCCTGAAAGATCACAATTCATTCACCGAACCATCAAAGACTGGAACCATCAAAAGCGAATAGTTCCTGAAGCTTCTAAAGCCTTGACCTATTCAACCTTGCCCTTGACTCATCCACTTAAAGAAATGGCCACCACCAACGACCTTGACAGTGAGCAAGCCTTGCAAAGCATATATAAATTTGATATGAACTGCTGCAGCTGATACTAGAACACTCCTTGCCTAAACAATACATCACACTTCTTCAGTATTTGATCTCAAGAGGAGGATAATCTATCTTCTCCTAAGACTTCTGCTATTGGACAGGAAGCAAAATTTTCTTCGATGCGTGTTTGTTATGCAGGAAGTTACAGTCTTCTGCTATAAAATTTTGTTTCGCAGGAGGCACAATACACCATTACACCCCTTGATTTCAGAAACCTTCATACATTTCTTTTGAATCAAACTTTTATACCACAATCTTTAAGCTATGACTGACAGATTTAACCAGTATAAGCTCATACACATCAGAATTTCAGTACCTTAACTACTATATTGTAACAGTGAAGCATCCTGTCACCACACTGACTTGGCTTTCATCCTTTCAATTGTTCATCCTATGAGGTATTTACAGAAATAATCTTGTTTTTGACAGACGTATTTGCAATTGAGTAATTGGGAGCACTTGAGCCTTAGCATGTCCAATTCACATATTCAGCCCTCATCTGACAGGCACCCTTGTCTGTGCTCCTCATGACACATGCTTCATGCACTATTGTTCCTTCATCTTCTCCTTTTTCTTCTTCTTCAGAGCCTTGAACATAATGTGGGTAAGCTTTTTCAAATTCAGGGGCTTTTCCACAACAAAATCTGCTCCTTTCTCGATGCATCTTTCTCTGTCTTTGAAGGAAGTAGATGGATCAGCAAGCCCCACAAGTGTTCCTTTGTAATTCAGCTGCTCTTGTAGCATTGTCTAGACTGCCTATCATCCAATTTATTATTTATTTTTTAGAAAAGCAACAAACTTCCAGAATTAAAAAAGACAGAGGAAAAGGTGTCCCACTGAAGTTTCTAGCTGGATGTTCTAGTATACAAAGCAGCAACATTCCAAACAGTACGCTATTTTTGAACTCTGAGGAAAGCAATTCCCACAGATATCACCAAAACCCTTCTGCATTCACATTCTCAGAAGTCAGAACTTTTATATATTTCCATCCAGATGGCCTAGAAATGTGTCATCATTGTACATCCAATCAGCACTATTCCCTTTCTTCACTCTCCAAAAGAATTATATATCTATCACGGAACAAAGCCACTGGATTGTCCCAAAATCTGTTCGACCTTTCCAACATGGCTAAAAGAACCAGATATTGCACAGAGAAATGATTCATTCACACGACCAACATTACCCATTACACAATCAAAGCGAAATGAGGAGAAAACATAATGCAGCTCTTCCCCTCTCAACGATGCATTGACCTTTCCAAGTGTAAAAATTCCAAGCATCCTTATCTAAGAAGGAACTTTAGCTTTACATATTGCAAAATAGGGAATGAAATATAAATCGAAGGGTTCTCTACCAAACACCTAGAGGAAAATTAACAGAAGAATTCCCCTATGACTCAAACAACCGTTTTCTCTCGTCTGGTCTAGATCAGACCAGAACAATAACTCAACTCTAGATAATAAAGACATAAGCTACCCAACTTTTGGATTTCTTGAGTTCCTTGGAACCAAAAGTCCCAATTCAATGGAAGAGTAATTCATATACATCCTAGTAATGGAAAAATGATGATAATATGAAAATATTTATTATTATTATTTCTTTCCTTTTACTTTCTTTCTTTTTTGAAAAAAGATAATTTGATAATATGTGTAAAAATGAATGACAAAAAGCTGTTTCCCAACTCACCTATCATCCCAAAACCTCACCCTTAACCATTAACCACCAGAATTTGCAGCAAGTAGATGAGAAACCGATGCCTTCTGGTAAATTACTTTTTTTTCTTTTGCCCATAACCAAACCTGTATTGATAAGAGAGAAACAAAAACTGTGGACAAAATGTTCACAGCAACAAGAAACAAAGGAAGAAAAAAGCAGACTGCAACAGGGAGGTGAAGTGTTGAAAAAGAGAATCTAGGCCAAAAACCAGGAGATTTCCGTTCAAATTACCTGTTATCCAAAACCCTGCAGCCCCAAATGACCTCTAGAGGTCTTCCCTTTACCAAAGAGAGATATGATTTGTACTTAACCGAGAGATGTGAAAATTAATTAACTGTATTTAAGAATAATATGATGCCAAAAACCAGGAGATTTCTGTTCAAATTACCTGTTATCCAAAACCCCGCAGCCCCAAATGACTTCTAGCGGTCTTCCCTTTACCAAAGAGAGATATGATTTGTACTTAACTGAGAGATGTGAAAATTAATTAACTGTATTTAAGAATAATATGATTAAAGTTTCAAGATACATAAGATTCCATGATGGCTTACCATGTATTTGCAATAAAAAAGAATGGGGTCAAATAAGGGACCTTGATGTCTGCACGTACTGACTATATGTGCTGCATTCTTCTTTGTCTCACAGGACCCAACCATTGGTGTGAAATCATAGGTTTCAAACAGCCCTTTGTTCTCCTCCCTCTTACTCTTGCTCCAACCTTGAAGCAACACGTTCATGCACTCAGTGTTCATGAAACCCTCTCCTGAGACACCATCTATCATACCCAAGAAATCAATTAAAAGTTTATTAAACCACAAGAATAGATACAAAATGAATCATGTCATGCATAAAAATTGAAGTAAATCTCTAATAAAAAGCCAATAGCAACTTAAGCTAACTTCTAGTATCGAGTCTACCAATCTGCAATAGCAATCTCTCATCAAGCCAAACAAACTAAGTCATCAAAAAGGTTTACTTACAAGATGAGTTGCTGAGCTCCCATACATGACCAAATGGATCTCTTATAATGCCGACCATCACACCAGGACGAACTGGATCCTCCAAAATTTCTTTAAGAACTGTGCAGCCTATACTGACAGCCCTTGCCATCATAAGGTCCAGGTTCAAGCATTGAAGGCAGAGGGAAGTGGAAACCCATGAATTTACATCTCTCACAACCCTACATGAATAGTATGAAAATTCTAATGTTTAGTACATAATTTCTAAACGGTAACTCAGTAGAGTCCTAAAATCAGACTTCATAACTTTAGTTCCTAAATTTATTCCTGCAGAGGAGGTTTCTCAATATCAACCAATAAGCCGTTATATTGTATCTCATAACTCAAATTCTAATTTAAGAGTGTAGTGATGAGTGTGTTTCATAGAATCAAGTTGCATGAATGATTCTAAAGAAATTTTTGTTCACCTAAACCCCAAGTTCTCTGAGTCAATAGCAAAGAAACTTACCTACTGTTTATACTGTCAAAATCCCTCACCACAAGAGGGCTGGAACCTATTGTGAGCTCCACACATGCAACCCGGCAGTACCTGTCAGACGTTCGACTCTGCATGGGAAACTCATTGTATCGAGTTTTCTGTGCTCCAAATAAGAGTTCATAGAAATCTGCAGCTTCAAATGCTTTTTCTGAAGCCACCATGAGCTGTGGCATGGCCTCAGTAATTTTCCATTCATCTTCCATTTGAAGTTCTCAGAGCTGCTGACCATAAATAAAAAATATAAAAAAATGTTATGCTCATGTGAGTCAAGAAGCAGACTATATATTACTAATTTTTATCAACTGAAAACAAAATAACTCCAATAAAAAAATAATATTAATAATAATACATAAGTAGCAGAATTCCTTGCAGTAATACAAATTTTCTTAAATTTGACTTTCATGTGTAGTTTACAAGCTTAAGAGTTTAAGCTATCAATTCAAAGGACGAAATAACATACAGCATAAGGGATGCCTTTGACAAAAGAAATTTCATCTGGGTTCAATCACAAAATCTCATCTTAAAAAGGCCTATCAAACATCCTTTACCCTCATGACTGAGGATTGCTGCACCAGAAATTAGAGAAAGACAAGGGATGGGACAAGAGAGAAGATGAGATGGTTTGATTAAGCTAGGTCCAAATAAGGATCTAAATGATCATAGTCAAGCTTGTATGTGGTTTATAATCTGAATGTCAAACTTTTGGTTTAACCAAATCCACTACATATGCATGGATGCCATTGAATTGGTGTAAGGCTTATTTTTTCTTATAAATTTATCTCATTTAATAAAGAAAATAACTTCAATCACATTTTCAATAGCTTTGCATTATGCAGCACCTGAAAAATAATGTAGCAAGGCAATATACACAAATGCAAAGTATGATTGTGTATGGTAGTAACCATGAGCTTGAACAAAAAGTAGGAAGTCCTGATGATACTGGCCATTTAAAAAGAAAAAAGAAAAATGAAACCCAATCAGAGAAGCAAAGCTGACATACCAAATAGTAACCAAATCATTCCAAGTATCTGCCCACAGAAATAAAAATAAACACTAGCCAAAGAAAAAGTGAGCATAACTACTAGAACTGTTTCACATATAATAGGATGGTTGTATTTGATCCTATTTGTGTTCAACTAGTAATATATACCTCTTTCATCCTTTAATAATGTTAGCATATATCACCAATTGCTTTAATGGTTCCAAAATGTGTTAGCTTATAATAATAAGCCTTATAAGTAGAGATGCACCTGGATAAACGATCTTTCAGCAAAGAATCAAAGCTTCAATAGCCTAGTCACGATCACAGCTGCCAATGGAAAATTAACATTTAGAGCTACAGGTCTGATATACTTCTTGATTATCAAAGTTTAGAGTGTTTGGGTCCTAAGGATGCATGGATTAGTATTCTCGTTGAAATTCTAAAGCGGAAATTGAACTACTATAACTGCAGGTTAAAAAGAAAAAATCATTCATTGCATAAATTAATCTACGATTCCATTACCACTGTAAGTAAGACCATGTCATATCAATACAAAAATTTCATTACAGTAAAAGGAAGAGTTCCACAATCTGCAACAACCACTCACAAAAAGGATAGTCCAATGGTGTTCTTACAACTTCGCATCAGTAACATCAATACTTAATGACAAGTTTTGTTTTCCGATTCAAGTTTGTACCAATTCTATATTAGATAGATATTTTCTAGTTAACCAGAATCAGGGTTTAGGGTTTAATTACAAATTTGCGTTGCAAGACAACAATAGCAAATGAACAATCAGCTAAAGCAAGGAAAAAAAGGTACCCATAAGCTAAGAGCATAAGCCGAGAAAGATGAGAACAAACCCCAAGAACAAAAGCTTGGCCTCCTTTTGGCATTGGCTTTGTATGCCCATAATACACATAAATCCATAAGATATACAAAATCAATGCCAAAACGAATAGTGCAAGCTTCTCAAAACAATTACGTAAAAACAATCTGAATTGGTATCTCAGCAACTCCATAGTTTTGGTAGAGGGGATTTCTCCAGTTACAGAATTCAGTAAAGAAAAAACTAATCTTGGTAAAAACCTTGGTCGAAAAACCTAATCTTGAACAGCAAGCGGAAATGAAAATCAAAATTGAAAACGAAAATGTTAACCAAAAAACGAAGAACAAGTGAGGAGTTCAAGTACCTGAAATTCCGCGCTCCAGTCGATATGGGTTCTTGGGTTCACTTCTTATTTGGGGATGGGTGTGAGCGAGAGAGAGAGAGAGACTTCTGGGTCGGACCAAGGTTTTAAATATCGGTATTTTCATATCTATCGGTACTTGAAAAATAGAGATATTGAATATATCGGGGATACAGTGTACGAAAACATCATTTTTGAAAAAGTCAATTTATTAGAAATTTAGAACGATATATAAATACATATGAATGTAAACTTCATCTACATCCAAAAAGAGACTCTAGGCGGTTGAAAAGCCGTTTGCTGTTCTACAAAAATGCAATAATCAGACCAAGACATATGACCCATATGGTGCGAATTGTAGTGATGAACATGATAGTTATAGATCTCTTTAGAGCTGCCGACTGTTTCCCCTATAAGGGGATAATAAGGATGAATCCAACTATATGAATGATCATATACTTCTCCATATTGATTATATCCATAAGCATCATAACCAAATTAATTGTTGCCTTCATGAGATTCATTTGAGATCCCACTGCGCTCTGTGCCTAAACTGATAGAGTCAAAACTTAAGGCAATTAAAGAAACATCAGATGGGGTACTTTGATCATCAGTTGCACCTCTAGTCCTCCTCCCATATCGGGTCTTCTCTTGAGCACCATGACCAGCTGTTCTCACTCCGTGGTCTTCATCTTGGGTGGCATGATCAAAATTACCTTCACAGGTAAATTGGAATCCTCCATCCACAGAAGATTGTCCATATTCATATCTTTCACCTCCACCACCTGTTCCGCTTCCACCCTCTCCAACATCATCAGAACTATCTAGAGTTGCTGTACCACTCCACGCATCATCACTATTTGAATTATCTTCTGGGTTTTTAGCAACTTCTTCATATAAGACTCTCTCTACGTTGATTCCAACATTAGTTGGAGTTTCTACAACTTGTGGAAGAGGTCTTCCAGCTTCATCATCGAGGTGTAACTTGACGACCAAATTTTTATTCAAGTCTCCCACCAATAATTTCTATGGGAAATTGGCAGGAAATTTCTTTCCCTGATCAATTTGGGGCCCTTTGTATAGTTTTATAAACATTGCACTTAATAAAATAAAATCAATAAAAAAGATGAATTACATTTAAGTATTTAACCGTCTGTAGTTTGCTTCATATCATATATCACTTTCTATTTTTAATTATGTTGATCCACTAAAACAAGAGATGACTTCCAAAAAAAAATTTCAGGTTTAAGACACAGACTACACAGTAGCTTCGTTATTCCTCACTTTTTTAAGATGCATAGCCAAAATTTAATACTTCGTACTCTGCACTCTCTTCTCATCATGTCATCCATATATGGTTCTTTGACTTCCTTCTGCAATGTCATTTGGCCTCATTTGAATAATTGAACCTTTATGGTTTTATCTTCTTTCTATTATTCAACTACAGAGTTACAAACTACATACAGAGTTAAAGAAATAGTCACAGACTACACAGTACCAAATCTCTCCTCACACAGATTTGCATTTAGACTTTTAGAGAATTATTTCTCACCCAAAATCGCCTTGAGGGTATTTATCAAATTCTCCTCACCTAAATTCGCCTTGAGGAGGTTTTTTTTCCTCACCTAGATTCGCCTTGAGGAGATTTTGTTCCTCACCTAGATTCTCCTTGAGGGGATTTTCTACTCACCTAGATTCACCTTGAGGGGATTTCTCCTCACTCAAATTTGCCTTTAGGAAATCTCTCTTCACACAGATTTTCATTTAGAGAATTACTGAGTTTTTTTTTATTTTTACCTCAAATTTTACAGATATTTCTTTATTTTATTGGGATATATCGCAAATATCTAATATATCGGGGATATTTGACGATGTCGGAGAAATTTTGTAGAAACGGTGACAGATAAGATATTTACCCCCTTAGATATATCGGTCAGTTGAAAAAATGAGATATCTGGGGATATATCGGAAATATCGCAGAGATTTAGAACCTTGGGTCGGACAGAGAGAGATAGCTCTGAGATTTGATTCAATTGGGAAGCGGCAAAGTGTCAAAAATGGAAATAAGTGAAAAGGCGAGGGTACTTAGTATCAAATAATCTCAATCTATTTCAACTAGGGAAAAAAATACAAACAGTACTCCAACTATGGCCCATTCTAAATTGGGTTAATGCTCATACACCCCAAATCCAGAAGAATACTTCTCATACACCCCAGTGTATTTATTTTCTTCCTCTCCACACAACCTTTTTTCTCTTTTCTTCCTATCTACCCATCTTGTCGAAAACACTACCATTAGCTCTTTGCATTTTCCATCCATTTTTCTTTAAAGTCGTTGTATGTCAGAGTCAGAGTTTGCCTATGCATAACATTGTTGTCTCTTTCATTTAAAGTTGCTGTCTATGCTATTTTTATAAAAGTTTTAGAAACGTGGTGGGCCCATCAGAGTTTTGTTTAAATATATATACAGAGTTAACAGTCATCCTCATATTCAAAGGTAAACAGTACGCATTACTATTCATAATTTCGATCGTTGACAGACTTGAGTTGATTGCTATCTGCAAAAATACTAGCAAAGAATTGCAAAAAGAAAAAGAAAAATTGAGAAAATTGAAAGCCTATAGAGATAGTCTTAACAGAGAACCTCCCAACTATTGGGACATCATTTATAGACTTCAAACTAGAATCTATAAAATAGAAGAAGAGATTGATAATCTCTTATATGTTCTGGAAGAGGAACAAAAACCTCTTGATTATTTGAGCATTGGTTAGATCCGCACATCACTGGTATCAGAGCTTGTGAAATAGCTCAAAGGAGAACCCCTCCTTAATGGGGACAATGTCAGAATTGTTATTAGAGAAAATAAATTCTCTACTGAAATCTTCTGATGAGAAATATCAGAAGCTGGTACTAGAATTATCTAGATGTCAAACTCATCTAGAAAAATTATCTGCTATAATCCACCAATTGGAAAGATTGGAAAACAAACTGGATTATATCAAGAAACTTCCAAAAACGGAAGATGAAAAACTAACGAGTGTTAGTAGAAAAATCAAAGAACAGCAAAAAATGCTGATTCTATACTGAAGGACAAGAAAGTGCCTACAGTAAAAAAGAAGGCTAATGGGTTCAAACCATTAGAGAAACCAGACTTAAATCGTGTTCCGAACATGATTTTTCTGGAACCATCTACTAGTCAGACTACTATTCGGTATGAAAAATCGAAAGATACTCGAGATGTCAAGATGATGAGCATCTTCGGGAAAAAGAAGGGAGTGCAACTCCTAAATTCTGAAGAATTTGAATATAATGAAATCGAGCATGAGGTAAAAAACGCCTCAATTCCAAAGCTAGATTTCAAACAGATCTACAAAAGGGGAACATTTGACCTGATGGACAGCCATCATTTCAAATTACTTGAATTCACAACCCCCTCAACAGCAGGAGAGACAGATCTCTTGATGATCACTCCAGCTGAAGTTGCCAGAGCACAAGCAAAGAAGTATCAATTTATGCATATTGGAGCAGTCCAAGTCGGCATAAAGCTTTTGGCAAGAGAAGGCATCAACTGTTCAGTCCTATGTGTTCTGCAGGACAACAGACTGACAGACTTTCAAGCTAGTTTATTGGGAACTCTAGAAGCATCACTGTGCAACCAAGTAGCATATTTCAACTGCTTCCCCAACTTCTCAACCAGCCTGAAGGATGCAGCCCACTGTCTCCGATTGAGAGTCAAGACAGATGGCATATCAATGAAAAATGATATGCAAGAATTGGCAATAGTATACCGAATATACTATAAACTGATGAGCACCACAGTAGAGCCAAAGACACGGATCTCCAACATCCTTGGTCTCACTACTGGATTCCTCACCAGCCAGAAGAACCATTCACAGCAGATTCACAAAGTTGCTTGGAATGAAGTAACTTTTCCTACTGAATGGAAATTATCATGTCCGAAGCTACCAGCAGAAAATGCAAAAGCAAAAATCTACAAGAGTAGAAGAACTGGAGAAATCAGCCTCAACTTCGACAATCACAGAAAAAGTGATATCTGTCCTGAAAACCTCAGGATAAACAACAACCTTCTGAGAAGAAGCTACAGCACTAGAGAAGCTAGTGTCAGTGGTACAAAACCCACTTTTGAAGAGCCAATATCAGAAGAAGATCTAGAAGCTGATCTGAACAGACTAGTCAACATGCTTAGAGCTGAGAAGCTCTATGATCTTTATGAAGAAGCTGAGAATTGTGAAAGTCCTGAACGATTAGAAAAACTAATCGAAGAAATGAAGGAATTCAAATTCAGAAAGACAAGGAAAGTCTTTCCTTATCAAGATCTTGAAATGGAAGATGGAGAAAGCTCCAGAACTTTCATAAGCAGAGAAAAAAGGGAAACAAAACTCCCATTTCAGATTGCCCCCACGGGTAAAAAAGGGGAAAGAAATTCCCAAAGATTTGTCCCAGAGGACAATCTGCCAAGAGTTCCTATCACGAACTATGGCATCTGGTTAAATCTAGACAAGAGTCTAGACAAAAGAAAAACCATTGACCAATGGGTAGACAGCCTGATGATGGCTTCTGCACTTACCCTTGGCAAATTCGAAGCACCAGATTTGCAGGTGTACTATGAAACTACTCTTACTGGAGTGGCAAAAAAGTACTACCTATCCTTCAAAGAAACTGCCAGAGGAAGAGACTGGCTTGAAGAGATCAAAAATTCAAAGTCTCCGTATGATTTTGCAGTACCCCTGTACGATCAGTTCTGTGGAGATCTCTCAAATCTGAGTGAGAAAGCCAAAGAAACGGCAAAGTCGAATATCTATGCTCTCAAAATCTGTGACATGAGATATTTCGAAGAATACCTGAATGAGTTTCAGGAATATTACTGTACAATTGGTGAACTAGAGAATACTGATCTAGTTAATCTGTTGCACAGAAAGCTCCCTAAACCATGGAGAACAGCTGTGAGAGAAAGCATAGCTGAGAAACCAATTGAAAGATTTTCAGTTGGAGGGATTGCCGACAGAATCCAGCAATTACTGAAGGAGCAATGCAAAGCCAATCTTAGAGCTAAGATGGCCAAGAAGCAACTCAAAGGAGTTGAAAATTTTTGCTATGGAATACTGGATATGCCCACAAACTGGGGATGTCATGAATCCAAATTCTACAGAAAGAAAAAAGAAAAATATTACTCTAAAAAATTCAAAAAGAGTAATCAGAAGAAGGATTGGAAATTCAAGAGAAGCTCCAATTACAAGAAACAGCAGGATGAAGATCCTAAAAAGAAATTCTTCAAGAAAAAGAAGAATACTCATCAGCATAAACAACCTAGCAAGAAAGCTTGCAGATGTTGGTTATGTAAATCTGAAGGGCACTATGCCAATGAATGCCAGGAAAAGGGTAAAAGATCTACTAAAACTCTCTTTGAAGAATACGAGCAAATAGTAGAAGTAGCAAACATGAAAGGCTACGAAATAGCCTATTCTGATGATGAAGAAGACGACAAGTCAGTTTACTCTGTCTGGTCTGAAGAAGAAGATTCATCAGAAGAGTCTGAGATAGATTCTGAAGTAGAGTACTTCGAATCCAGACAAATGAATGTTTTAAGAATCAAAAACTGGGAAGAAAGCAAGATAGAAACTTTCATGTCTTCTTATCAGGTGAACCCTAGTACATTCGTTTGTGACTACTGCTTATGTCACGAAAAGAATGGTCTCCCAATGTTTTGTGAAGAGTCTAAGAAGACTTATCACAAAGAATGCTTCATAGCTGAAGCAAGAAGGAAAACCAAGAATGGCCTTGTAAGCCAATTGGTTGAACAAGAATATGAAGAATACTTCGCTGAGAAAAAAGCGAAAGAAGTAGAAACTCTGTTCCAAGAAACCATGGAACTCTCTTCCTCTGAAGTAAAGGAAGAAATCATCGGTGAAGAGAAAATCGATGAAGAGATTGAACTGATTGAAACACCAGAAATTGTTCCAAAAGAATGTAAACCATTCATTCCTTAGGAACAAGCTCAGGAAAATGAGCTTCAACAATCGAAGGTCGTCTCTACCAGTAGATACAGCAACTACATAAAGATTGGACTGAAATTCCATGATCACAAAAAATTTCATCTGCATGCCTTTGTAGATAATGGATCAGGATTTACTGTTGCAAAAAGATTTGCAATCCCAGATGAACTCTGGAAAGAAGATAAGAAAAAATCAGCTACTGGTGTTACATTTGATGGAAGCCATCTCACCATGAAAAAAGTAGCAAAAAATGTTCATATCACCATTGGTGGAGGAACATTTATCATCCAAAATGTTTGGCAATCTGAAGGCCAAAGATCTGATTTCTTGTTGGGAAATGATTTTATTCTCCAACAAAGATTCATTCAGGATGAAGAAGCGATAGGCTTCAGAAAAGGAGAACGGGTGTTCTGAGCAGACCGACTCACACAAGCAAAAAGTGTAGTAGGTCCCGGTTTTACTACTCAGTATCAGCGATCGCAACAGAATAGTGGTGATCTTACCCCCTACAAACCTAAATTTGAGCCTATACTCCAAATCAAGCAACAAGAAGAACTACTTGTTGAAGACTCTTCTGAAGAAGAAGAAGAAGAAACTAGTGAAGATGAAGAAGCTAGTTTCATCCATGAGCATAACCTCAAGCACTTTCAGAACAAGCTTGAGTCTCAGCAAATTCCCACTCTTGAAAAAATCAAGAAACTACTCGAGCAGAATGTTAATACAAATCCTCAGAAGTTTTGGGAAAAAGACCCAGTGGTCTGTTAATTGAGATTGCATGACATGAATGCCATTTGTCATGTCAAAGCCATTCCTCAGTACAAAGAGGAAGATCAGAAGGAATTCAGAAGTGATATTGAAGATCTCCTGAAGAAGAGATTAATTCAACCCTCCACTAGCCCTCATCATGCTCCAGCATTCTACGTGAGAAATCATGCAGAGAATCTACGAGGAAAAGCTAGAATGGTAATTGACTACAGAGATGTCAACAAGAAGACTGTCAAAGGCGGTTATCAAATTGCTCAAGTAAGAGTATTGATTGACCAGCTCAGAGGAGCCAAAGTCTTTTCGAAATTCGATGCAAAGTCGGGTTTCTGGCAGGTTAAGATGCATCCTGAGAGCATTCCTCTCACTGCATTTGGAACACCTCAAGGTCATTACGAATGGCTAGTAATGCCTTTTGGTCTGAAGCAAGCTCCCTCAATCTTCCAAAGAAAGATGGACAAAATCAAGCATGTAGCGGAGTTCTGCGTCGTCTACATAGATGACATTCTGGTCTTCTCCAAAAACAGAGAAGAACACATAAAACACCTCCACGAGGTAGTAAAGCTGATAGTTCAGCACGGAATTATCCTAGGCGAGAAGAAAATCTTCTTTATCCTTGATGAAGTTGATTTCCTAGGGATAAACATCAAGAATGGAGTCATAAAACTCCAGCCCCATATTCTTGAAAAAATCTGGAAGTTTCCAGACAGAATTCCTGATGCTAAGAGTCTAGAGAGATTCCTTGGTGTCATAAATTATGGGAGAGATTTCAACCCCAAAATCTCAGGGTTAACAGCAATGTTATCTCCTAAGACAAGTTCCAAAAGAAAATGGAACTTCACTGAAGATGATGAAAAGATCGTGAAGCAGATAAAAAATCTCTGCAAAAACCTCCCTCCTCTTCAACAACCAGAAGCGAATGATGAAATTATCCTCCAGACAGATGCGAGTGATAATCACTGGTCCGGTGTGGTTCTGGCGAGAGCGTCTGGAACTAACATTGAAAAGATTTGCAAATTTTGTAGTGGCAAGTTCAGCCCTGCAGAACTGAATTATCCCACAGGGGAAAAAGAAATCTTGGCTGTCAAGAAAACAATTTTAAATTCTCTAGCTTATCTTGGAAAACCCTTTACTGTCACACCGATTGTGCTAGAGTAAAGAATTTCAAAAACTTTAAACTTGATAAAGCTGCTAATAGAGGAAGATTAGCTAACTGGCAATTATTTCTTAACCAATATGATTATACTGTTGAATTAATTGCAGGAAACAAGAACTATCTTCCAGACACATTGACCAGAGAAATGGCAATGTTCAGCCAAAGAGAAGACGATGAAGGTCGTAATCCCAGAAGCAGAAGAACTGGGAAAGAACAGGAACTTGAAGAGGATCCAAGAGAAACCAAAGAAAAAATCCTTAAAAGGTTTCTGCTAAGCTCAAAAGGCTTAGCCTCAACTGATCAATCCCAGGGTAAAGCATTGGCTAGCCCGTCTCAAACGGCAGACGGTAGAGGCACCTCAAGACCGTTGATGGCTGCTGCTTTGCCAAAAAGCAGACCAACTCCAAGTGGAGTTATAAATGTTTTTAATTATGAATTAAGAACTTTTGATACTCCTGTGTTCAGAACTGGCAGGAGACTGGCTTATCACCAGAAGGCAGTCCTGGATAACCTCTTGTTTGCCTTCTAGGAAAGAAGCAGTGGTCTAATGTTCCCGGCACTCTTTGCTTTAGCTGAAGAACTTTATGAGAATGCCAGACCACAAACTGAAGAAGTCCACATGCAGTAGAGTGCTGTAAAGAAAGAGAAAATTCACTTCCTTGAAAGTCCAGAAAGTGCTAGGGTCCCTATCATGGCACTCAATGAATCAGACTGGCATGAATTTCATAGTCTGATAGGAAGGCATAATCCAGAAAACCTAGTTCCTCCAACCCTCTTCATAGTCGCAGGACCATATGTTGGAAGATACCTGGTAAATGTTCAGAGTGAACATCCTCAGGAACACAAGCTTTGGCTTGTTGAAAATGGTTTTGTCCATAATCTGTGGACCAAAACTAATGATGATCTGAAAGGTTTGCCACCAATTATTGTTAACACAGTCAAGAACATCAGAAAGAATGACTGTATGCTTCGTCTGAAGTTCAGGTCCACTCATCCAGAATGGATCCAGAAGGCAAACAGTGAAGTTGAATATATTCCTCCATATCATTATGTGAGAATCATCCCAAGGAAATATCTTCAACCAGCCTGTGTTGGGTACAATGGTCAACCAAATTCAAGCATTCCCTGGATGAAGGCCATGGCCCTAGAATACATGAAGAAGATAATCTCTGAAGATATCAGCAATACCTTCCTGGCAGCAGGAGAAAAAATAATTATCACTGCTTACGATCATCCTTACGTAGTTAGCAGTGACCTATTCTTATCTCTAACCAGAAAAGAGATAGACTCGACAATGGCATGCATGCGCTGGGTGGAAAAGCTTGAAAATGACAACCACCACAAAATGTATGTTGATACAGACATCGAGGACAATGCAACAACAACTCGCATGGCCCAGGCAGACAACAACTCCTTTGTCTTTGGCCACAATTCTGAAACAGACGAGAACATGTGAAGCTACAGGTGAAGAATCAACACCAAACTCGCAACTGTAGACCTTTAGACTTTTCTAAAAGCTACTTTTGCTTTTGCAAAAAATTCAAGAAAAACATGTTTCACCAACTACTTTTATGCTTTTCCCAACCGACCTCCATCATCAGGAGCACTCAGAAAAGCTGAAAGGTCACGGAGTTGTCTTGTACATTTAGATGTTTTTAATTGTAATTTGGGTTCCGCTCCCTATATAAGGAGCTTTAGCTTCTCTTAGAAGGCATTTGAAAATTTCCATATCAGTTCTAGAATCGAAAAACAGATTTGAGTAGAAGAGTCTTCTCTCAACTAGGATAGCAGTGTGCGTCCCTTCCTGTCTAAAGTGTGAAGCAGTGTGTTCTTATCAAGTAAGTACCTGATCTCATTCTTATGGATAGCTAAACAGCTGTTTGCTGTTTACCTGAGAATGAGGCTCTGAATGTTTAGCATGTATGTGTATTTGAATAAATAAATTCAGATGGTTGCTCACCCACTTCTTCAACCAACATAGTTGGCATTAAATTTTCATAATTATAGTTGTTATTGTCATTATAATCATCATTGGCATTCATGTTTCTAAATGCATGCATCCTATAGAAATCCAAAAGTCCTAATAGTATTTTTCTTCCGGAAAAACCAGTCTTAGAACCAAAAATTAGACCAAGCAGCAGTGATTCCGCCTGTTAAAGTAACCGTTAGGCAAGAGGCCGTTAGGTGAAAAACTTGGGCATGTTGAAGGCTAGTCTTGTTTGAAATTTTTGTCGTCTAGAACAAAGTTTTTTGGTTGAACAATATTGTTAAAACCAAGGACCAAAATAGGATACAAAAGGCATTTTTCAGAAACACTATCCCTTTTAGTCTTTGTCTATCAGCAATAATGTAATACAAAAGTTTTGGGCAGTTGGGAAAAATACAGGCACTTTTCGGGTATACGGGAAAAGACCCTTTTAAATTTTCATACCCAACTTTCCAAAACTATCACATTAGTACCCCAAATATCCCGCCCGACCTAACATAAGTACCTGCCGTCCATGACGATGTTAAGTCGCATGCCAGATGGCGTATTTTTAGGGGTAAATCCGACCAAGTGGTTAAGTTTTTAAAATTAGTATTAATAAATTAATAATATTAATAATTAATGAAGATAGATAAATTAAAAAAAAGAGTATGTTCTCTCTCTCTCTCTCTCTCTCTCTCTCTCTCTTATGAGTCTTCTCTCTCTCTCTCTCGTCCCTATTCAAATCCAACAAACCCAGAAACATGCTATCAAGCAAAACCAAGAACTTGCATTAATTCAAAACATGTTACAACAAAGGTACAACAAAACCCAACAACTGGGTAGGAAAATCAGCTTCTTTTATACCTCTTCTTATTCCTTGAATCCCCGATAAAGTCTCTGCCATCTGGTATGGACTTCAGATGATCTCCCTCACTGTGTTTGGCATCGTCGGCAAGAATTCAAAACCCAAAAATCAAGCTTTCAGATCATCTAGATTACAATTAGATTCAATAATCAACCTTGTTGGTTTGATTGAAATATCATATTTCAGATTTCTGGGTTTTTAGAAAGCCCATGTATTTTAATCTGGGTTTTGGGTCGGGGTATGTTTGCTTTACATTCCTGTCCCTAAACCTATCTCTGAAGATCGACGAGTTCAGATTCAAGCTCATCGTTTAGACCGGAAACGGATTATGAGATTTTGTGTATATTTGTAAAATTCAGGTTTGGATTCTAGGATTTGGGTGATGAGTTTGAATTCATGAAATCTGGTTCATTTTTTTGTTGGTCAAAGAAATCTGGTAGAATGGTAGAAGGTGGGTTGTGATGTGGTCTTCTCATGGCCAAAACCCGATACTGAGCCCAGAAGACAAAAGCACCCGACTGCCTTCTTCTTTTTCGATCACCCCGCCGTCATCTGTGGCCTCTTCCAGTCGAAATTTTTACACCTTTTTCTTCCTCTCTTAAAGAGAAACACACTCATATAAGTTTCTCTATCTATCACCCACGGTATACAACTAATCGAAGAGAGAGAATCGGAGACCAGAGTCGACAAGAGGAGGGAGATGGGATCTGCAACTCTGCTTTGGTGGAGGAGAAGGATAAGGAAATGACCCAAATAACCCTCTAAAATTAGCAAGTTAACGCCGTCGTGGACGGCGGGTACGTATGTTGGGTCGGGCTGGCTATTTGGGGTACCAATGTGATAGTTTCAGAAAGTTGGGTATGAAAATTTAGAATGGGCCATAGTTGGAGTACTGTTTATATTTTTTTCCCTTTCAACTAAGATAAAAGACAGAAACATGCATTTCTTCAGTTTTGTAGCTTGAAAGTTGAGATCTTTAAATGTTTTGGCCAAGAAAAAAGCATCTGGTTGATTTCAGAATTTTTTGCAGCTTGAAAGTTGAAACTTTTACATTTTTTTGTTTTTTGTTTTTGAAGAACATACATTTACTTGATTTCTCATGTTCCTTGATCTTGAAAGTTGAGACATTTACATGTTTATTTTCTCTGATTTTATTTTAGAAAAGAAAAGGAAGAAATGACATGTTTTTTAAGTTCACGCTCTTGTGAAAGGAGTCAAGGTCACCGTCCTCAAAAGACTCTTGGTTTGGCCTTCAATTCTTTATTTGTTCACTTGAGTGAGTAATTAAATTCTGCTCAAAATGCATTTTATGATCAATTTTTGGTTTTGGTTATAGTCCTTTGGCAATGGAAGATGCATTAAGACGAGCTTTACAAGTAGAGTGGCAGAGGAAATGGGTAAGGATTTTCCTGATCTGCCTTTTGTTGTATTCTCATCAGTTTGTGGCTTGGTTTGGCAATGTCAATTGTTTAACTTCACTACAGTTCAGTTTGTGGCTAGCTTGCAATCCAGGCATACAGAGGTAAGAAGCTACATTGTAATGAGTTTGAGGCTTGTTTTGCATAACAAGTTTTCACCTTTATTGGGTTTATATTCCCTTGGCCTTGGCTTTTAGCAGCATTTTCATCTCATTTGTTTGAGGCTGCTTCTTTTGGCAATGATGTTTAACATGTTGGTCATTAGATAAATGTTGTTTAATTAACCTTCATCTTGATTGATAAATTTATTATATGACGTTGGTCTTGGTTACTGCACAGTGATGTTATATATATGTTTGTTCGTTTAATTAGCATACAAACATTACAATTAACCTACACATCTCAATCTGAGTAAACTTAAACATGTACAGGAACTCCCAATGCAGCTGTGGGGAGGTATGGAGATAAAATGGCAGAACATGTCTTCCTCAGGATTCCAAATTGAGGAAAGCCTTGGGAAATCCAATTAACAAAATCATCTTATCATCTGTGAATATGGTTAGAGAAGGGATGGGAGGAGTTTGCTAACTTTTACAGACTAGACCAAGGCTACTTCGCAATCTTTAGCTACAAAAGAGAACATTCCCATTTCCAAGTACTCATCTCTAGCTAAGTATGCATCTTTAGCTAGAGCAAGGTTGCACATGAGGCCTTTTGTGATTAAAACTCAACACCTATTAGGTGATTAAGTTGGGACAAGATCGGTACAATGGTGGGTCATGGGCCACACTTGTCGTTATTTAACAGTTAGTGGAGGAGGTACACATATGTACATTTTTATTGTGTTGTTGAAGGATATCGACATAATGTGTGCCTCTACAAACTAGGGTTTAGAGTTGTAATAGGAATGTGTTCTAGGTATTCAATTGTAATCATATTTTATTACTTTTTTGGGTACCTTGTAACTCTCTATTTAAAGGGCTCCTATTATCAACAAGGTTCTAAAAAACGCTAGGCGCTAGTCGGGCGGTAACCCGAGGCCTAGCGCCCAAGGGCCTAGGCGGGGACTAGGCGGTTTTTATTTTATTTTATTTTATTTTAATAATAAATACAAATGAAAACATGACAAATGTGCTTAAATTGGAGCATGGCAGGTCATGCAAGTAGTTGAAAACATGACAAATGTGCTGTAGTTGTACACCATCAGACAATATTACGTGTATGTCATAAATTTAGAACATAGCATAGCACGTGCACCCTTTATTAATTGTCAGAGGGTATGTGGCTTGAGTCTAAGCTGTTCACAAATAATAACTTAATTGTGTGATGTTGACAATCTCATATATCTCGGTAGCAGAGGCAAATTGAGAGAAGAGAGAGGCTTAGCTTATTCTGCAGATTTTGACAGCCATCAAAGCTCGGGGCAAGTTTGGGTTGCTGTTGACGCTAACGGTGCCTGCTGGAGGTGTTGGCAGAGCTGGTTATCGCTGATGGAGTTAACGGAGCTGGTGACCGCCGGTGGTGGGGGAGCTGCTAAGATGGCGTTAGCGGAGCACTGGGCCGGCGGTGTTTTAAGAACATGGGTTCTTGGCGGAGGGTGTGAGCTCAGCGGAGACCTGTTCAGTGAAGTTATAGTCAGCGGTGGCTCCTACTGGAGCTTTGGCCAGCGGTAACTTTTGTCAGCGGTGCAGCTTGGCAGTGATGGCGGAGAAACTCGGCGGAGACTCAAGAGTTCGGCGGTTTGCAGTAGCGGGGCCGCAAGCCGGAGGCTTTGATCGGCGGAGCAGCGGAGGGTGCGCTACTGGTGGTAGCAGTCGAGCTTGCTGAGCGGAACTTGGCCGGCGGTGGGCTGTAGAGGTGTGTTCAGCGGTGATGCCAGCGGTGAGTGTCCGCCAGTTGGGTTTGCCGCTGGTGGAGGCTAGCGGTGTCATTGGAGATGCTCCTGGAGATCAGCGGAATAAAGTGCTACGGGTGGAGCTAAGCGGAAGAAATTGCCGCTCATGGAGATCAGCGAAAGCAAGTGCCGCTGATGGGCTTAGCTGACTTGGTGCTCAGCGGAGAGTCGGACCGAGGAGTCTGAGGGTCAGCGGCGTACAGTCCGGCGGAGCCTCTCCGGTGGTGAAGTTCAGCGGAGGCCGCCCGGTGGTGCAGTCTAGCGGAGACTCATACCGGCTAGCGGAGGCCTTGGACGGCGGAGGGGTGAAGAGTTGGTGGTCGGCGGAGGTTGGCCAGCGGAGCGGAGGTTTGGGAAACTGCAGCAGAGAAGTTGGGCGGAGAGCACAGCAGTGAGCTAGCGGAGCCGTGCCGGAAGAGTTCGGCGGAGGCTGCCAGCGAGCTATGCTGCGAGCAGTGCAGCGGAGCGGAGCCTTCTTGCTGAGATGGCTAGTGGAGCTGCAGTTGCGGTTTGGCGGAGCGGAGGTTCCGAGCTGGCGTTCAGCGGAGCGGAGTCTGAGCTTGAGTCTGGCGGAGATGCAAGTTGGGCGGAGCGGAGGAGTTGCAGCTGGCGGAGCTGCAAGTTGGGCGGCATTTGGAACTCAGCGGAGGGGAGAAGAAGAGTTTGGCGGAGGTGTTTGGGTGCCCAGAGCAAATCTCTGGGTGCCCAGAGAAGTTTGGCGGCAATTTTTTAAATTTTTTTTTTTTTTTTTTTTTTTTTTGCAGTCAGCGTTGACTTTTGTAAGTTGAGCGTTGACCGACCCCGCCGAGCGTTGACCAGCCCCGCTGGGCGTTGACCGACCCCGCCGGGCGTTGACCGACCCCGCCGGGCGTTGACCGACTCCAATTTGATGTTGAATGAGCGTCGACTCGACATTTTCGGGTCAAAGTTCGTGGTAGGTGACGAAGCCTTTGTGTTGGCTTCCCACAGACGGCGCCAATGGTAATGTTTGGATCCGTTGGGATCTAATTAACGATAAGTAAAGATAGAGAGAGCGACACAAGCGAAGTATAGTGGTTCACCTCCCGCCTTAGCGGGAGACTACGTCCACTTGAAAGCTTATACTAGTGTGTCAAGCCTTGCGGCCTAACAAGATTACAAGAGATGTAATGGGATTGAGATGGAATGAATGGTTCGTGTTTAAGTGGGAGGAGAGTTCCTTTTATAAGTGAAGGAAGCCATCTCCTCTACATTGTTTTCGATGTGGGACAAGTAACAACTATTCTAGTGTAGAAAGTCTAGTTTGTGAGGGCAACTTGGCAAGGCCGGAAAGGTGGCTTCCCGGCGACGGATTTGCGACTTCCGGATACCGTAGCGTAGCTTGAACATAGGGCTACAAGATGCAAGTCTCGGTTGGGCCTCACCATGGCTTGTGGATGTCCCAAAGAGGGTGTTAATTATGCTTGGTGAGATAGCAAACTAGTGTCACTAGTAGAGGTATCTACAACGTTGGTCTTGGTTACTGCACAGTGATGTTATATATATGTTTGTTCGTTTAATTAGCATACAAACATTACAATTAACCTACACATCTCAATCTGAGTAAACTTAAACATGTACAGGAACTCCCAATGCAGCTGTGGGGAGGTATGGAGATAAAATGGCAGAACATGTCTTCCTCAGGATTCCAAATTGAGGAAAGCCTTGGGAAATCCAATTAACAAAATCATCTTATCATCTGTGAATATGGTTAGAGAAGGGATGGGAGGAGTTTGCTAACTTTTACAGACTAGACCAAGGCTACTTCGCAATCTTTAGCTACAAAAGAGAACATTCCCATTTCCAAGTACTCATCTCTAGCTAAGTATGCATCTTTAGCTAGAGCAAGGTTGCACATGAGGCCTTTTGTGATTAAAACTCAACACCTATTAGGTGATTAAGTTGGGACAAGATCGGTACAATGGTGGGTCATGGGCCACACTTGTCGTTATTTAACAGTTAGTGGAGGAGGTACACATATGTACATTTTTATTGTGTTGTTGAAGGATATCGGCATAATGTGTGCCTCTACAAACTAGGGTTTAGAGTTGTAATAGGAATGTGTTCTAGGTATTCAATTGTAATCATATTTTATTACTTTTTTGGGTACCTTGTAACTCTCTATTTAAAGGGCTCCTATTATCAACAAGGTTCTAAAAAACGCTAGGCGCTAGTCGGGCGGTAACCCGAGGCCTAGCGCCCAAGGGCCTAGGCGGGGACTAGGCGGTTTTTATTTTATTTTATTTTATTTTAATAATAAATACAAATGAATTAAATTTTTCACATAACTCTTGATAATTAATTGAATAATTATATTCAAATACTAAAATTGATTGAGTAATTATATTCAAACACTACAACCACGTTCATGTGCCCTTATGACCTTATCTCAATTCAAACCTTATCATGTCAAACAACAAAAAGTGAAAAAAAAAACTGCTCTCTCTCTCTCTCTCTCTCTCTCTCTCTCCTGCTTCTTCTTCCCCGAACTCTCTGTCCCTTTCTTCACTCTACCAAAAAATGGAGAACAAGAGACAAAGCTACCTCCTTTTCCCTCACCTTCACTCTCCTCCTCTTCCCCATCTCCGCCCCCTTCCTCTCTCAAGTCCCAACCCTCCTCCTCATCCCCACCTCCGTCTCCTTCCTCTCTCAAGTCCCAACCCGAATCCATCTCTTAAGCCTCCGAACCCGACCTGGACTCTCTCTCACTTCAACTCCACCTCTGCCTTTACCGCGACGCCCTCCGCTTCAAAACCCTCACCTCCCTCTCCGCCGCCGTCACCTGCAACTTGAGGAATTGAAAAAAAATTATATATATATATATATATATATATATATATTCCAGCGCCCAGCGCCGAGCAGCTCCGTCTAGATCGCCTAAACTCCGCCTAGACCGCCTAGGCGGCCGCCAAGGAGCCAAACGCCTACAGCCATCGCCTTGCCTATAATCGGAACGGTGACTCAACGCCCAGCGCCTAGGCGGCCTCCTAGGCCGATTTTTAGAACCTTGATTATCAATGATAACACACAATTCCATTCTCCTACGACACGTTATTAGCATGAGTTCTAACCCTAGCCCAAAAGAAAAAAAAAAAAAAAAAAAAAAAAAAAAAAAAAAAAACCTAAAACCCTAAACACCAAGATCTACCTGCAGCCTCCAGCCGGCCACCTTGCAGCCTCCTTGCACACCGGCCCGTACTGCCCAGCCCGCCTGCAGCCACGCACGCCCCAGCCTCCTACCTCAAGCAACTTCCTGCCGGCAACCTGCGCAGCAGCCTACATCCCAGCCCATCGCTGCCCAGCCACACCGGCCTCACCTGCGCACAACCTAACGCCCCCGCTTCGCACGCCAGGATTCCAACACCTCCGCTTTGCAGTAGCGCCTCCGATTTGCAGAAGCCTCCCACCGGCGAACTGCATCAGAGCCTCCCACCGGCCTCCAGCCTAGACCAGGCCACCACCCACCTGCTTCAGCCTCGTCTTGCACCCATCTGCTTCACCCACCTGCTCCCACAGTCGATCGGTGCAGATTAGGAAGAAGAAGACCGGAGGAAAGAAAGAAAGAAGGAGAAGAACCAGAAGGAAGAAAGAAGACGCGAAAAGAAGAAAAAAAAAAGGAGGAAGAAAAAAAAGGAGAAGGGCTGGGCCCGAAAAAAAAAAAGGAAAAAAAAAAGGGAAGGGAGAAGGGCAGCCCACCAACTGCCAATTTCCGACCAGATTCCAGCAATCCTAATTTAGCTACATGCCTGCATCAACACGCGCGTGTCTTCAAGCCAAGAACAATCACGTAAGTTTTTATAATTAAGGTTGCTGCTTTCTTGTATTTAAATTCCTTTTATTTCTTGCAAATATTGGAATATATGTTGCCAAATGATTTTGATATTTAACAAAGCGGAATTGTGGGGATTCACGCTTAACGAACTAAGAGTGTTCGTGTGAACTAAGAGTGTTCGTGTGAACTAAGAGTGTTCGTGTGAACTAAGAGCGTTCACAATGCTTGGACTAAGAGCGTCCGTAAGCATCAAATTGTGACCATATTAAAACATCATTATTTGGTCTAATCCTAAAGAGATTCTTGGAAATTGATTTCTTTGTAGCATAGCTCGGAAATCTTATTGTTTTAGTTTTCGTGGAAGTTTAATTCCGAAACTAATATATCTTCTCTTCTTATTTTCAGGATGTCGAATGAACCTAGACTCGACTTTCCCATGCTTGACTCAACATGCTCGGATTACCACAGTTGGGTAACCGATGTTGAGAACCATCTCACTTCAAAGGGAATATTACCCATAATCCAGGCACCTAACCCGGATCTTGTGTTCGTACGAACAGCTACAAAGCATGCTCAAGCGGTTATCTTGATGCGACGCCATATGGACAAGGCACTTAGATTGGAGTATATGTCGATTAAGAATGCAAGAGAGCTATGGGTAGCGTTAGAAAAGCGCTTTGGCAATGTCCAAGATTCCCTCCTCCCTGACTTGAAGGTTCAATGGAACAACCTGCGCTTTGCTGATTTCAAGTCTGTTGCTGAATATAATTCAGAAGCTCTTCGCATACAGTCCATGTTGAGATTTTGTGGACAACCTGTCACAGAGCAAGAGCTAATTGAGAAAACTCTCTCCACCTTCCCCGTTTCAGGCATTGTGGTATCAAAGCAATACCGTACTGAAGTCAATGCTAGACGGATCACGAGGTTTCATCACCTTATCAATATTATATCTGTAGCTGAGAAACATGATAACATAGTCGTGAGGAATTATAATTCAAACCCATTGGAACTAAGAGCGTTCATGAGGCGAATTATAATGCACCCAAAGGAGGGCGCAAGGAGCGGTACCCTAAGAATGGGGGACATGAGGGACGTATGGGCCCATATAACCGCCCTAACCAGGAAGGAAACAGCAAGTTTGGTGTGGATACACGTGGTGGTAATGCCACAAGTGGGAGAGGGGGTTGTGGTATCCCTAGCCATAATGGTGGCGCCATGGGTAGGGAACGCCCGCAACGTGCACCTCAATTAAAAGGAGGCAACCACAATGATGAGTGTCATCGATGTGGATCAATTGAGGTTCAAGCAATGCAAGGCAAGCGAGGAACTGGCTGCAAGATAAAGTGTACCTTGCAGAAGAAGAAGAAGAAGAAGAAGAAGAAGAAGAAGAAGAAGATGGTGGAGATGTCAATCTCACTATAGAGGACTTCAAAGCTGAAGATGAAGTGCACAAGGATGCAACAGACTTTGATTAGATTAGTCCTTTTCTTTTTCCAAGAACTTTTGTAATGGCAATTTGCCTTAGTCAATAAATGACAATTGTATTAACTCTTTCTTATGTGGCGGACCCAATAAAATGTGATGTCTAGGAAAGTTATTGAGATTATTGATACTTAAGAGATCCTCGCTCCACCAACGTCTCTGACAGGACCCGCCCCGACTTTCACCCTGAAATCCGAGGTGGCCCTGTGGGGCCCACGTTAGGGATAACTCTACCAAAAATTTGGCAGAGTCACCTCTAAAATGGACTACCCAAAAACCTGTAAAACACACTAAACACTTCAAGCAAACCAACCTTATACTCCTGGAGCCACCCTGCTCCCAATTACCAACAACTCCACTTTCACAAAACACAAACTCAAAATACTAATCCCAAGGTTATGCAGAGCAATACTACTATACACAGGGATATAAAAGAAGAGTAAAGGATCAAGCGATCCTACACTGCGGAAGTAGTGACAACTATGCCTCAAATGTCATGTACGCCCGACCTCCACTAATTTGCCTGCAAACTGGGCATTAGAAACCGAAAGGCCCAGGGGAAAGTAGACGAAAAACGTTAGCGTGAGTGGACAAAAATAAACAATTTAAAGGAAAAAGGATTTCATACTTTCCCACATTTATTCTCTTTAGTAATCGATGCATGCAACAATTAGAAAAAAAATACATTTAGCTTTAAATCCAAGAATTCCAAAACGATAAATTGACTAGCCTCGCTAGTCACCACATTCGAAAACTATATCGTAAAACCGAAGTCTCATTTCTCAAGAAAATACGACCAGCCCCGCTGGCTACAGTGAAAATCGGACTAGCCCCGCTAGTCAAGCAACGATAAAATATGGGGAAGAAGTTTCACCATACAAAAGAAGGGAGCCTTATTGGCTCGGGTCGGAGTGTCCCACACTCTAGAGCATCCCATGCTCTCCTCTACTCGCCTACGAACACATAGTAAGTAGGGAGGAGTACTAATAGGCTAGCCAGTAATATAATATGTATATATAACGACCCTGGGTATGGTGGTTAAAAAACCGATAACTCAATAAAGCTTCCCCATGTCCCACGTATAAAGAAAACACGGGTACGATTCCCAACCGTACTCGGAAATACTCAAAGAGTCGTATAAATTAACAGCGTGTCCCACACGCTAAAGAAATAAGTAGATTGTCAATGAGGCATTCCCAATGCCAAAAAAATCGAATAAATAAACAAGAATTTATTCCATCGAAATCCCATTTCGAAAATCTTTCAGAAATCTCAAATCGACGATTATAAAGATAATATAAACAGTATAAATCTCGAAAATCACATCGAAAATCAATTCGTCGAAAATCAACATCATTTATAATTTCGAATCCGAGCATAACATCTTCATAACCAAAACTCACAACCGGTAACAAAACATAAATACTTCATGAGAATCATTATTTAAAAGTAAATCCATGAGATAATTCGCAATTATCTTTATATGCTCGGAAAATACGTTAATAAAATAGAACAAGCTTTAATAAATAAATGCATGCATCACTTATTTAAAACAAACGTCCACTCACAGTACTATTGGGCAACCACGCAGACGAGTTCCTTCATCTAACCGTAGCTCGCGACATTGCCCTGTACACAATTATATTTCCATAAACGGTAATCCGATATAATAATTACGAACTTAAACGAAATCCGAAAATCCCTATCTCCAATACTTCTCAAATTCAACCCAAATCTCTTCCACAATTCTAATTCCTCAATTTACATATTCCAAAAAGAAAACGTGGGAAATCCGACGGCCGGATTTCCATAATTCCACCACAAAACTCCAAACTTCGAAAATTCACAAACAATTCCAAACTCCTCCAAAATTCACCAAACTTCACATATAAGCTCTATGATAATTATAGAATTTAACTAGCTAAAAATTGAAATTTATAAACTACCCTAGCCGCCGCTACCGCCGCCCACAGTGGCGGCGCCGCCGCCACCATCTCCGATGGCCACCAAAATTTGACAGTAGCACCTTCTCAACACACTGATTCAACTTCTCAACTACAACATTCCCAAATAACAATTAAAAACGGCCGAAATCGATCAATGAACAAAAACCCAGAAATCCTCAAGAACCCTAGAATTTCAATTCGTCGATTCGGCATCTACACAACAAATCGTGATACAAGGCCATAGGGGAAATGATCAGTGATAAAAACCGAACCTTCGACGGCGAGATGGGGACCGGAGGTGGCCGGAATCGCCGGAAATCGGCAAAAGTACCCAACTGCCACCGCAGCTTCCTCCGCTCCAAATCGAGGTTCTCCGGCCAAATTGTCGTGAAATACCTCCACAGACGTGACAAGGGGAAGAAACCGAGCTTGGGGGTGGCCGGATTGTGTCCTGGGTCGGCCGGAGGAGGAAGAAACCGGAGGAAGAAGCAATCGGGCCGAAGAGGAAGGAATCGGGGGAGAGGAGAGAGAAACAGCCGGGTAAGTTTCCAAAAATGGAAACTTACCACAGTAACTCGGCTATTTATAGAAACTTACCATGAACAGTAACCGTGAACAGTAATTTTGTATTTCGCTTATAACTTTTGCATACGAGCTCCGATTTTAGCGTACCACATATCCACGCGCTCGGTTTAACGTCCCCTACAACTTCCATGAAGAACATTTTCTCAAATTTTGACCCGAACAAAAAGTCAACTTTTAGGGCCACTAAAAGTACTAAACCGAAAGTAAAAGTGAAAGTAAAGGTTGTTTACCGTCCCAATGACTAGTAAACCGGTGAATTTAGGTTCGGGACGTTAGAATCTCCCCTCCTTATAATAATTTCGTCCTCGAAATTTCATACTGTTAAAGTAGAGGTAGCACACACGTACTAATCTGCAATACAACATCCTCAACGAAGGTAGTACTCGGATCATAACAAAGTGGGGATGATATCGCACGATCGATATGCAAGTCTGCTAAACTCATGTAGAAACTAACTTTAGATCTAGTCCAAGAGGTGGTCAAATACAATAAGGGAATCGACATTTAAAAAGTAACAGTCCTCAAGCAGAAATATGACCAGTCACTGTAATCTTGAATACCGCAAGGAATAATCGTCTCGCCCATCAAGAAAACCAAGATGTGGAAATAACGATATAACCCACAACCAGAATGAACTTCTTTTCTTAGTCCCCAAAAGACTAATCAAAACAATATCTGATCCGATGTTTTCAAAACCTTGAAGCTTGTCGACTTATCCTTGGTCAAATTTTTCTCTTACAATCACAAGTCAACTACTTTAACAACCCCAAAGATTTTCCTATAATTCCAACTACCCAAGCAAATCAAAACATGCTCATAGTTCAGATAGCACATGGTATTGACATCACAAATCATTCGGTCGAAATAGTAGCATTCGTAACCTCATCAAATACGTCACACAGTGAAGATCCACCCCGTTCTCCAATAATATTGTGATAATATATCATTTCCATACTTAATACATTTCCCTTCGTACGTGCGTTCATGGGGGTAACCCAACCGCTACTAATATGCCACAAAATAGTCACTGTTACCCAACAAGTCCAAAACAATTAACTTAGCTACCCCAAAACTACACTTCCTCTTTTGCCTGTTGTACACAGATTATTGATCAAATATCATTCACATAAAGGTTCCACAATTGTCAAATATAACAAAGGGTAGCTCCAAACAAACCTATAAGTTCTTAATCATGTAGGTTATGGGGCCACTATGCTTTCTCTGCGTTACTCAAATAAGTAACTGGAACATCAATCACAAGAAAAACTCACTTAATAGTTACTCTGCTGGCCACACTTATAGTATCTCAAACTGGCTAATTCGCATTGTCCCTCAAAAACTTCCTATAAAGGGGGTGGAAAACTCTTCTAACTCAAATGTGTTTCAAGGAATCTACTAATTACCAACGCCCCCAATCAAAACTGCTAAAATTCCTCACATGATAATACTTAACGGTATGCAACGAGTGCCCTGTCGTTCGAAACCCAGTGCAAAGCAAGAACTGTAACTACTCACTCTACTCCAGCCCAAAAACTCAAATCCAGGTGGAGATGCATTACTAAAATTGTTCTTAGCTGAGGTTACACTTCTTTAATAATCATAAGTCAGAAATCTGGTTAAATTCATGTCGTTCTCGCTGTCCTCTAATGCCACAATTGATAATTCTACTTCATATGCCAATGTAATTCTCACAACCAAAAACACCACAATCTGTATTAAGATACTTGACTGGAATTCTGATCAAACTTAAATAAAATAGTATCCTTAGATAACTAGAAAAACTCTCTCTCATAACTGCTCCACCTGTTCCAAGTAGAACATTTCCAACCATCTGTCCGACATCACCTCATAACAATTCTACTACAGGTATGACATTATAGAAAAGTTCTAAATTCTGTATGTGTCAAATCCTCTAATGAACACATACCACTAATGGACTATCCAACAACACTAGAAATTTCTCCGAATCTGATCCAAATCTTGACCAACAGGAAAAGAATTCAACATTTAGAAAGGAAAAATCCTCAAGCTGAAATCTGGTCAGAGGCAACAATCCCAACAAAATTCACAGCATCCCTTATTTACTCAACAGTTCTAAACATATAGATATGCCCTCAAGCATTAACGAAAACTCTTAGCCACTGCTAAGCAAAAAAAAATTCGCAAAACTCTCTTGCTCAAAACAACCTGGAGAGAAAGTCGAACAAGAGCCCAAATAGAAAAGCTCAAAGTCACTTAATTAAACAAATAACATTTTGCGTACCCCAGAAACGAAAATCTAATTCCCAAGACAAGAAAATGAGATATCAAAGAAGTTCATTATCTGATGGTACAAGAATCACCAAAAATCAGTCATGTCAAACAACGTTGAACTTGCAAGTACTAGAATATAGCCAACTCCTTTTATTTAACTTAAGGCCAAAACTGATAAACAACAATTGCCCTTACCGAAAAGAGGATAAGATAACCACGAATCTACTCCTCAATCGACGCTTAACTTATAAAATTTCAGCTACAACAAGAATTCCTATGACTTCCCTGTGCTAACCAAAATTGCACCAAAAACTTTCCAAATCTTCTCACCAAGAATTATTCCAATAACATAACTCAATCAATTTATTTCAACTCAACTCCTACTTCCTCTTCAAGTCATCTTACCTTTAGACAAGTGGTGACCGGATCTCACTCGTACCAACAACTCCCTATACATTTTCAATTAAGGGTCACCAAAGTGGCAAAACTCGCTTAATCCCTCCAAAGGAATCCATTACATATAATCGATTCAAGCAATAATCAATCCCCCCAAGGTAGCTAACACAATTCAACCTTCCAGGCTCGGTGATTCAAAACTCGAATCAGATTCCGTATCACAAAGTAATTCCGTTTGAACTTCTAAGAACACCCAACTATATCACTATCACTATTCCCCAAATTTACGTACAACCGTTTCACTCATAAATGGATAAACAAAGGAATCCATTTGAATAATACCACATACGAAGAGTTGATTCCAACTCTCCCAATTATTTACCGACCAAAGTCGTAACTCTATTATAAAACCTTAAGCATTCTTCCGATTCTTGCACTTCAAGCACATATCAACTGTAAAAGCCCATTCTTGTTAATCTCCCTACTCGCTACCATCCAAGACTCAGGTAGACAAAACTATAAGTCATGGTATCAAAAATCAATCTCTTTTATTTCGAGCAAAACTATGCTCATACACCTTGGTTAGGTCAACGACCCAAATCGACAATTTCTAAAAATCTCGTCCTACTTATATCTCTCAATTACTATCATCACTTCTCACTTGCCATCATCAGTGACCAAAGTCACTTGAAAACAAATACTCTAGCCATAACAACCCAGAATAATTATTCAATTTTCTCTGTAAATGGTTTCCAACACTGAGGTTCCCAAAGAACCACCAAAAATTTCCTATAATATTTCAAATGTTACTTAACAACCAATCACATCACAAAATATCTTTCCCGAAACTTAGTTCAAAGTCAAAACCACCATTATTACCAAGTCCATTTCCACCCACAATCCTGATTTCCGAAGCAATCATATCATCTAGAGACAGCCTAAAGCTATTGTCGCTCGTCTCAGACACTCAAACACAACTCGAACTCTGGTTTCCGCACCTTAATCCCTACCCCAACAAACTTGTTGGCATCAAAGAAAAGACAACCACAACATTTTCCTCGAATCACATTTCGTAGCACAACTCGAAACTGTAGAGTAGTTTTACTCTACCATCACCAGGGATAGGCGCATGATAGTTAACCAATCGAATACGCAAAGAAAACCCTAGGAGGTCGGCGTACAAGAGGCATAGCACCAGAAGAAAACCAACTAACTTTGTACCGTACACACTTGATGAATACCACAGCACCGAAGAGCACACGATGGGGAACCGCTGCAGTCGGGCCATCACTCGAGAGGTACTGGGCAACACCAAGTATATAAGGTAACAGAATAGAAACGAGTCTACAGAACCTAACAACCTAATGCTCTGATACCAAATTGACAGGACCCGCCCCGACTTTCACCCTGAAATCCGAGGTGGCCCTGTGGGGCCCACGTTAGGGATAACTCTACCAAAAATTTGGCAGAGTCACCTCTAAAATGGACTACCCAAAAACCTGTAAAACACACTAAACACTTCAAGCAAACCAACCTTATACTCCTGGAGCCACCCTGCTCCCAATTACCAACAACTCCACTTTCACAAAACACAAACTCAAAATACTAATCCCAAGGTTATGCAGAGCAATACTACTATACACAGGGATATAAAAGAAGAGTAAAGGATCAAGCGATCCTACACTGCGGAAGTAGTGACAACTATGCCTCAAATGTCATGTACGCCCGACCTCCACTAATTTGCCTGCAAACTGGGCATTAGAAACCGAAAGGCCCAGGGGAAAGTAGACGAAAAACGTTAGCGTGAGTGGACAAAAATAAACAATTTAAAGGAAAAAGGATTTCATACTTTCCCACATTTATTCTCTTTAGTAATCGATGCATGCAACAATTAGAAAAAAATACATTTAGCTTTAAATCCAAGAATTCCAAAACGATAAATTGACTAGCCTCGCTAGTCACCACATTCGAAAACTATATCGTAAAACCGAAGTCTCATTTCTCAAGAAAATACGACCAGCCCCGCTGGCTACAGTGAAAATCGGACTAGCCCCGCTAGTCAAGCAACGATAAAATATGGGGAAGAAGTTTCACCATACAAAAGAAGGGAGCCTTATTGGCTCGGGTCGGAGTGTCCCACACTCTAGAGCATCCCATGCTCTCCTCTACTCGCCTACGAACACATAGTAAGTAGGGAGGAGTACTAATAGGCTAGCCAGTAATATAATATGTATATATAACGACCCTGGGTATGGTGGTTAAAAAACCGATAACTCAATAAAGCTTCCCCATGTCCCACGTATAAAGAAAACACGGGTACGATTCCCAACCGTACTCGGAAATACTCAAAGAGTCGTATAAATTAACAGCGTGTCCCACACGCTAAAGAAATAAGTAGATTGTCAATGAGGCATTCCCAATGCCAAAAAAATCGAATAAATAAACAAGAATTTATTCCATCGAAATCCCATTTCGAAAATCTTTCAGAAATCTCAAATCGACGATTATAAAGATAATATAAACAGTATAAATCTCGAAAATCACATCGAAAATCAATTCGTCGAAAATCAACATCATTTATAATTTCGAATCCGAGCATAACATCTTCATAACCAAAACACACAACCGGTAACAAAACATAAATACTTCATGAGAATCATTATTTAAAAGTAAATCCATGAGATAATTCGCAATTATCTTTATATGCTCGGAAAATACGTTAATAAAATAGAACAAGCTTTAATAAATAAATGCATGCATCACTTATTTAAAACAAACGTCCACTCACAGTACTATTGGGCAACCACGCAGACGAGTTCCTTCATCTAACCGTAGCTCGCGACATTGCCCTGTACACAATTATATTTCCATAAACGGTAATCCGATATAATAATTACGAACTTAAACGAAATCCGAAAATCCCTATCTCCAATACTTCTCAAATTCAACCCAAATCTCTTCCACAATTCTAATTCCTCAATTTACATATTCCAAAAAGAAAACGTGGGAAATCCGACGGCCGGATTTCCATAATTCCACCACAAAACTCCAAACTTCGAAAATTCACAAACAATTCCAAACTCCTCCAAAATTCACCAAACTTCACATATAAGCTCTATGATAATTATAGAATTTAACTAGCTAAAAATTGAAATTTATAAACTACCCTAGCCGCCGCTACCGCCGCCCACAGTGGCGGCGCCGCCGCCACCATCTCCGATGGCCACCAAAATTTGACAGTAGCACCTTCTCAACACACTGATTCAACTTCTCAACTACAACATTCCCAAATAACAATTAAAAACGGCCGAAATCGATCAATGAACAAAAACCCAGAAATCCTCAAGAACCCTAGAATTTCAATTCGTCGATTCGGCATCTACACAACAAATCGTGATACAAGGCCATAGGGGAAATGATCAGTGATAAAAACCGAACCTTCGACGGCGAGATGGGGACCGGAGGTGGCCGGAATCGCCGGAAATCGGCAAAAGTACCCAACTGCCACCGCAGCTTCCTCCGCTCCAAATCGAGGTTCTCCGGCCAAATTGTCGTGAAATACCTCCACAGACGTGACAAGGGGAAGAAACCGAGCTTGGGGGTGGCCGGATTGTGTCCTGGGTCGGCCGGAGGAGGAAGAAACCGGAGGAAGAAGCAATCGGGCCGAAGAGGAAGGAATCGGGGGAGAGGAGAGAGAAACAGCCGGGTAAGTTTCCAAAAATGGAAACTTACCACAGTAACTTGGCTATTTATAGAAACTTACCATGAACAGTAACCGTGAACAGTAATTTTGTATTTCGCTTATAACTTTTGCATACGAGCTCCGATTTTAGCGTACCACATATCCACGCGCTCGGTTTAACGTCCCCTACAACTTCCATGAAGAACATTTTCTCAAATTTTGACCCGAACAAAAAGTCAACTTTTAGGGCCACTAAAAGTACTAAACCGAAAGTAAAAGTGAAAGTAAAGGTTGTTTACCGTCCCAATGACTAGTAAACCGGTGAATTTAGGTTCGGGACGTTACAGTCTCTCTCTACTTTCCTGATCATATTTGATTGGAGTCACCAAACGGATAGAGTGGCTACAATGTGTCTTACTTTGATTTTATTTTGGATTAGATTTTGGAAACTTTGATGTAATCATTGGCTATTAATAAAGTGTCAATTCTTTTACTTAATGTCTTGGACATACCTTAATTCGAACTTTATTATATAAGAGCCAATGGTTTTCATGTGGAAACACATTATGAGAATGGACATAGTTCCTTTGCATCACCTCTAATGACTACGGACATAAACGAGTATTAGAGAAACTTATGTGTCGCTCTAGTGGGTTGTATGCAACCACTATTTGAGTTATTGAATCCAACCTTGTCATGAGAGACGACTTATGGGATTCTGACACATATAAGCTTTGACATATGATGATCACTGTATTAAAGACTTTACATGGACATCCATTTTCAGAATGAAGAAAAGTAAGAACCAAGAATTAGTTCGAGAAGCTGCACATGCGCCTCATGGCGCCATGATTGTGCAGAGACCTGCCATACATGGCCCGCGCCGCCTACCCCCTACGGCAAATACATGGCATTGACGCCATAAAATCCTCTCTCTACTTCTCAAGTCTATTGTGACATTATGGCTTAACCAAAACCTTCATTGGTTGATTATAAAGCTCATGTTTCGTTCTGTAAAGCCTGTTATTTAGGATTGAGACCATCCTATGCAAAGGAGATTGAGGAAATAATTCCATTCTTACAAAGAATCTAAGGGAATTCTATGGATTTGATCAACTAACTTGCGGACCGTATAGATGTTTTATGGTGTTGGTTGATACGCAAACACGCTGGTCACGTGTTGTGCCATTATCCACTCGTAATGCTGCTTATACTACACTTCTAGCACATAACATATGGCTACGGGCTCACTACCCAGATCATCTCATTCAGTCAATTTGACTTAATAATGCTAGAGAGTTTATATCGACAATTTTCGATGACCATTGCATATCATTGGGTATTGATATTAAGTATCATATTCCCATGTACACACTCAATTGGTCTCACAGAAAAGCCACCATTAAACGACTACGATGGTAGCCCGGACATTGGTAATGCGCACCAATATTTCCGCTTGGGTTATGCAATATCGCATGCAGCTATGCTAATTCGTCTACGACTCATAGCAACCACTCAAATTTTATTTGCGTTACAGTTAGTGACTGGGTTCGAGTCTAATATCTCGTATTTATGCATATTTGAGTGTGCAGTTCATGTGCCAATTGCGCCGCCACAGCGCATCAACATGAGTCATTGCAACGAATGCATATATATATTTGTTGAACATGAGTCTCCAACTATAAGTCCGCTATGTAGAACCCTTGACAGGCGATCTCTAAATTCGCTGGATTTGCGAATTGTTACTTTGATGAGACAGTCTTCCCGTTGTTAGGGGGAGATTAGAACATCAATGTTCAACAGGAACGACAGGAATTGTCGTGGGCTGTCCCCACTATGTCTCATCTTGATCCCCTAAAAGTGACGAGATCACATATACCTGCTGCAAACATGCCTGCAAGGATTGATGTCCCCACAAGAGGACATGGTGCCACCCAGAGAAGATGGGTACTGCACCACTACCATGGATGGTAGTATGGTGACGCCACAAAGGTGGCATAATGGCGTCATAGGCCATGGGTTCCGCTAGAGAGAGTAGGAGACCCATAGGTTCGATGGATTCTCGCCCTAAGAAGAGAGCGAGTTTGGCACAACTTGATCCATTGATCATTGATACTCAAAATCCTTTCTCATGAGAATATTTTGGATTGTGGTTATGTCCAAGAGACATCGTTGGGGGACGCCTCAATGTTAGAGCTAATTCCTGAGAATATAGAGATCTCTACGAACTACGCTAGTGTACATGAGGACGTGGAATTATTGAGACCAATGACATCGAACCTTACTCCGTTGAAGAATGTCAACGTAGAGAAAATTGGCCTAAATGGAAAGATGCGATCCAGGTTGAATTGGATTCACTAACGAAGAGGAAGGATTTCGGGCCTAAGATACCAACACCTCCTAACATAAAACATGTTGACATTAATAGGTCTTCGTTAGATAGCGTGATGAGAAAAAGAGATGGCAATCTCGCCTTATGGCGCAAGGTTTCTCACAACGCCCTGGAATCGACTACGAGAAGACATATTCTCTCGTAATGGATGTCATTGCACTCCACTACCTTATCATTTTGGTAGTTTCCAAATAACTGAACATGCAGCTTACGAATGTGGTCACTACGTATCTCTATGGGGATCCAGATACGGAATATAATGAAGGTTCTTGTGGACTTTATTTACCTAAGTTAAGTGGCTCTAGACCACGGAGCGCATTTGCAACGAGGTTGAAATGCTCACTAAAATGACTACTTGATTGGGAAGGGATATGACGCGTTTCCATGACAAGTTCAGGATTTGCAATTGTCGCGGTGTATAATTGGAACCCTTGAGAGTTAAGGGAAACCGCTGAACACTTGAAATCCGAGTTTGAGAGGAAGGACCTTGGGAGAACACGGTTTTGTCTAGATTCAAAACTTGTATACCGTGTCAATAGACATTTTTGATAAAGTCAAAGATGCACCATGGTCGTCCGTAGTCTTGGCCCTAAAAGGGATCCGTTTTGTCCCAGGGATGATGACGAAGACGTGTTAATAGTAGAAGTGCTTACTTATGTACAATAGGCGCATTATTGTACTTAGCTCAATACAAGACCGGACACCTCAATTATTATGAACTTGTTGGCTAGATATAGCCCCGCGCCAACGCAATGACATTAGATTGGTATAAAGACAATCTTTCCATATTTGAGAGGTACGATTGATATGGGTTTGTTCTACCCTATAGAGAAAAGAGATGACGGAAGTGTGGGATCGGACCCCACAAGGCAAAATACCACCTTCCGTGCTCCTCCTCCCCTCCATCAAAATGACAACAAGCATTTCTAAATATTGAAGTGAACCAAATCCGATCAGAGGATAATGTAGCGGACTTATTTACTAAGTCGTTACCAAAATCCACCTTCGAGAAACATGTGAAGAGCATCGGATTGAAAAAGTTATCTGAACTCCCATGATTTTAGTAATCAGGGGGAGATATTGACATCAGGGGGAGGCATGATGTCTACATGTTCGATCTCGAAGAGTGAAGGACGTGTTGTGCTCTTTTTGTCCTTCGACCAGGGTTATTTTTGTCCCACAGGGTTTTTTGTTACCTGGCAAGGTTTTTAATGAGGCAACAATCAAAGCGTCATCACCAAGTTTGAGCGGCACAAGGGGGAGTGTTGAAGGATATAGACATAATGTGTGCCTCTACAAACTAAGGTTTAGAGTTGTAATAGGAATGTGTTTTAGGTATTCAATTGTAATCAGATTCTATTACCTTTTTGGGTACCTTGTAACTCTCTATTTAAAGGGCTCCTATTATCAATGATAACACACAATTCCATTCTCCTACGACATGTGTTTAATTTTAGTTAGCCTTTAGAACTTTTGTGGGCCGTTTTCCTTTGGAGATGTGTCTTGGACATCATTTTGTTAAACTAGTCATGTGAATACAACCGGAGCTGATGACATAGTTTCCCCTGGAACTGGACATGAAAATGATCTTTCCAAACTCATCAGTTCACATTTGATAAGCCATTACTTCTTAGTTCTTATCAGTAGGGGTGGGCACTTTGTACCAAAAATGAGGTTACCGACCTGACCAGAACCCAAAAAGCGGTTCGGTAACCGCACCAAACTAAAACGGTGTCGTTTCATGGTCACACCGCACCGAACGTCATAAAAGCAGTTCGGTTGCGGTTTTGGGTCATAAACCGCCCGATTTAAACAGACCCACACCGAATTTGATTTAATTACATTTTATGTATTTATTATTTCTCTATTGATGGAAATGTTGGTTTTTAATATATAAGAAATCCATTTTTGTTTAAGTTTTTAGTTTGTAATAAGTTGCTATGTTTGCTTGATCATTGATATATATATATATATATATATATATATATATATATACAACTCTTCTCCGGTGCGGACGTCCGCACTTTTTACTTAGGTGCAGATTTCCGGTTTTGACCCACTTTCTGATCACATTTTCACATCTTAACCGTTCAGTTTTTAGGTTATAATGTATAGATCACCTCTACAAAATTTCAGCCAATTCATCCAAAACTGCAATTTACCATTATAAATACGAATGGTTCCGGTTCGACAGATTCTGTCCGTTAGTGTAAATTGCAATTTTGGATGCCTTAACGATCATCAAATTGGTTGAAATTTTGCAGAGATGATCTATACATTAGGATCTAAAAACTGAACGGCTAAGATGTAAAAATGTGATCGGAAAGTGGGTCAAAACTGGAAATCCGCACCTTTTTCTTCGGTGCGGATATCTACACCTGAGCAAACTTATATATATATATATATATATGGGTTTGTTAAGTGTTCAAATATGGTATTTCTGCAAGTTGCTTGATATTTGGGTGACATTTACCAATTTGTATGAACTCTAAATGCATTCAAAATTTATTTATGCCTTATTGAAACTGTTAGGTAAAAATAAGCATGATTTTTGCCCTCTCTTTCTAATTGAAATTAATAAATTGGTCCAAACCGAAACCGACCCGCACCGCACCAAAAAATGGTGTAACCAAAATAATCGGTTCATCCCTTTTGTAATGCAGTTGCGGTTTGATATATAGGCCAACTGAAAAAAGCGGTTTGGTTGCGGTTTGGACCTTAAACCAAACCGAACCGCACCGCGCCCACCCCTACTTATCAGAATAAAAGCTTCATCCTTGAGCTATTGTTTGGAGAGCTTTCTCAACAATCCCAGTTTGTATATATAATGAGGAGGAGGAGGAAAAAAAAAACTGACAAGATAGGCACAATGCAATCCTTTAAGGAGGAACATGCTGGATAATCAAGTCAATGACAACAATTACTCTTTCAATTGCAGGATATAAGAACATCTTTTGCCACGGTACATTTTAGTAGAGACGGCACTCCTTTCAATTTGACCCTGCAGATTCTGGACAGAAGTTGGACTGCTTAATACACCAGTACTGCCTTAAGAGACGATGATGTTAGAGTACAAGCAAGAATTTCAGGTGCTGGTTGGAGAGCATTTACACAGGACAACCGTACCATCTGGAAGAAGCTAATATATGTGTTGGAGTTGATAGAGGAACGTACATGCATAGTCCTGATATTCCGAGTTGAAAATTGAAGACTAAATAAGCATAAATTGTTCATGGTTTCCACAACATACTTTTTTGATGAAATTAAATATGAGGGAAATTTAAGTATCATCTTAGAGAAAGATTTGTGATGGATGGAGTTCAAAAGAAGTATTGCTATTATGTACTGTAAAACTGAGTGCTTTTAGTTGGATTTCAGTGCAATTTTCATTAGCAAATGTTCCTCTTGTTGTATCCAAACTATCTCGTCTATAAAAGAGAGAGACTTCAGGAGATCAGTGCATCAATCTTTGAATCATTCAACCATATACACTTTCAAAACAAATTGAGTTTGAGTGCAATTTTCATGTGTATATAGTCCTCTGCTACAGGGAATTAGCTTCATCTAATCATCTGTGACTGTAAATTCTAAATTTCTACTCTTCTGTTTCGAACCATGTGAAAAGACTTTATGAGATGGGCTTCCTTAGGCTTTGAAATATTGATATCAGTGCATCAATCTTTGAATCATTTAACTATATACACTTATAGAGAAGATGTAAACAAGCAAGGTTTATTCCAATTTTCCTTGTTTTCTCTTATAAAGATTTAAAAAGGAAGTGGATCAATAGAAAACATATTTTTAAACGATGGCATTCATATCATGTCAATTCTTTGAACATGGAAAACCCCAATGCAACTTGTGAAATTCATTTCCACCAAGAAAATAAGCAATTGGTGGTTAAAGTTTTCATATAACATTGGTAAAGTTGTAATTTGCTTAAACATCACGTAGATAACTGATAAAACTTCCCAAATTTTGGATGATCTACTTGTTATGTCTAAATCATTGAAGAAAAGCTCATTACTAACATCACCAGTTTGACACTAAACAAAATATTTAGACACACAATACTTAAGCTGACTGCAGGCTCGAACCATAAGCTGTCCACGAAACCTTACCATGATGATTAGGACCAAAATCCAATTCCTAATATATAGCTTTTAACTGACCTGCAAAACTCAATCTAACAAAATTTCATGGTCTAATTTTTCGCACACACGTTACAAAGCATGGCCTCGTGCTCTTGTTAATAACCATCCAGATCGAACTAGCTAACATCTCACTAAAGTGGAATTATGCATCATGGACTGGATAAAATGGTCTACCTACTTCTCGTAGAGTAAGCTAAAGACCCTATGTGCTTCTTTTGGAACTTTTTTACAATGGCATAGTCCTTAGTCCTAGTCCTAGTCATAGTCACTTAAACAACATTACCACAAAGTGACAAAACAAAACTTCTTGATACAGTTTCTTGCAGTCATGTTATTGATCAAGATGGCAGAGCAAATGATAAAATATCCTGACTTAAAAGCACAGGAGAAGAGGGAAAATGTTGAGAATATCCAGTTACAACTAAGAGTCATATATAATATCAAATGGTCATAAGAAATATTGAGAATACAAGTGTTAGCCTTTCATTTTTGCTTCGAGGCACTGGATGGTTAAACCAAGCATAAAGCAAGACAGCCCAAGTCTTCTAAAGTTCTTTCATTCTTCTGTAGAGTAATATTCGTCGTCAGAGCAACCTCTTCCGCTTGTTGTTGCCTCTTGTGTTGCCTTGACCATGGTACCTTCTTGTTCATCCATAGCCTCGTAAAGTGAAATGTTGCTCTTGGATTGGTTCATTTTACTGATCAGCTCACCCGTATCGTGCTCGTACAGTACACGGGCCCCACATTTCTTTACCTGCAAGCATCTGTTGTTTCCTGCAGTTCCAGTGCTTCCGAAGACAAAGGTAACCCCATTGCATGTGTCCTCCAGACGGTTCCGATGTTTCCAGTGATGACTAGGCACAACAAGTAAAAAAAGGTGATCTGAAACAGTTTGTTTTGCACAGATACCAAGACCTGCCAAACCATCTCCGTTCCAAGTACAAGTAACGCACAAGATACCAAGATCTAAACGACCGTCTTCAGGAACAGCAGATGGATTGTCTTTTGGTGCAATTAGAGCACACACAGCAAACCCAATCCACTTATTATTACATGCATATGAAGGTAACTTCTCAGTTATCGAGTCTCCCACACTATGATTATTGAACCACTCAGGAATTTCACTTCCAGGAATTAGAAACCTGAGAGAGCGAAAAGAACAAGGGGTTTGCTGCACCATATGAACCATCATATCACACAACTATTGAAGGAGGGAGGGAGAAGGAGGGGGAGGGGGAGAGAGAGAGAGAGTACCTCAACCAACCGCTTTAGCATTGAATAGAAAAAATAACTAGAATCCTGAAAACTCAAGCAATTGATGCAAACGAGACAAAATTCCGATAATCTGCAGAAATCTGGTGGATCTGGAAGCACTTGTAAGGAAGTACAATCGTCGGCTCTCACCCATAAGTAGTCACCTACCGGAAGTTCTGGCAATTGTTGAAGCCTTTTGCAATTCTCCACATCAATATGTTTAAGCTTAGAAAGCAAATTAATGCTTGCAGGAAGGCTAACAAAATTGTTTCCTCTGAGATCCAACCTCTTTAAGGAGGATAGAGAACCAATGTCATTGGGTATTTCTCCTTCACAGAGATTACAGTCATTCAGATTTAATGTCGTCAAAAAAGAGAAATGCTTCAAGGAAGCTAACAGAGGAACCAAAGGTTGAGGACTCTTTCTTGTAAATAAGCCAAAAGATGATACTATGAGATTCAGCAGCTTAAGAAAAAAGGAGTATGGCTGCTCTCTTATAACAATTCCATTCAAATCAAGCTCCACCAAACTCTCACTCAAGTGCTCAATTGATGAAGGCAGTTTCTCAACAGCAGTCCCACCTAAACAAAGCTTTGATAATCTTTTCGTTTGCCCCACAAATTCTGGAATCATTTTCAGTTTTGAGCAGTCAGATACATCAAATGTTTCAAGAAACTCCATATTCACTTCACTTGGTAGACTCTTTATACTTTTGCAGTTTCGAAAATTCCAAATTTTGAGTCTCTTAAGCAGTGCAATGGATGGATGAATCTTAACTAAATTCGTACAACCTTCAAGAACCAACTTCTCAAGATTTTGAATACCTGTGAAATCTGGGGTCCTTGTCAAGTTTATGGAGTAACTAAGATCGATGGATTTCAACTTGCTCAAGTACTGTAGAAAACATGAAGAATGGTAGAACAATCAGCTTTCATGAATGAACTTAAAAATTTAATTGTATTTGCAACAACAGATATTCAATAACTTACTTTTATTTCATTCCAGAGATGATCAATATTGCTATGAACCAAACTAAGTTCAGTAAGTTCATCCGGTTGAAAACATGGTGGGAGAGATTTTGAAGGATACCAACTCCAGTTCAGAAATCTCAAGGTATTAGGAAGATATTTTGGGCCAAGAGAAGAAAGCCTCAAATTATGAATGTAGAGCAGCTTCAGTTTACACATTTTAGAGAAGGCTTCAAGATTCCAATCTGCCTCTTCTAATTCAGCCAAGTGTAACAATATGCCTTCAATGGCTTCCGTTCCCTGTTATAACAGATAAGCATTGCAGATAAGTCAATTCCAGGCTTAGTTAGTAAAAAACGGAACGTGTTTAGTACGCGAAAAATACGTACGTATATTATTCGAATATTTATCAAATAATACGTTGAAAAGTTAGGCAAAATATTTTAATTAATTTTGTAATTAAAAATATTAATTATATTCATTTTTTGTTCAATAATATGTATAAAATACGGAAAGAAAAAAAAAAGTAAAAATCGTGTATAATGTTGAAGGATATTCGATTTATATGTGCCTTACCAAACTAGGATTACTTTCCATTGTTGTAATAGGAGAAGATTGTTTTGGATTCCTAGTCTTAATTAGAATAGGATTCCTTGTACTCAAATGTTTTGTACTTGTATCCTCTATATTCTATATATAAAGGCTCCTATTATCAATGAAAGACACAAATATTCTCCCAATTCTCTCTACTATTCTCTCTGAATACCATATTCTTAAACATATAGTACCCGTATAATACTTTTGACTTCAAAATTACGGGAAATTTAACAAGTTTTTTTTCAAAAATAAGAAATACAGAAGTATTTTTGAAAAACAAAAACAAGAAAATATGTGTTTTATTTGTGTATAATACCAAAAAATACTAACTATGATTCCAGGATTAAGATTAAATGACAGCACTAACCAAGTTTGATGATTCAATTTTTTCAAAATCTTACCGTATTCTTTGTGAATACATGAAAAATGTCATTGCGAAGATACAATCGACTGCGTCTACCAGGCTCTTTATTCTCTTGATGAACAATTTCACATCCCATTTCATGAATCAAATTATGCATATCTATCCGGTTGTCTAATGGAATAGTTAAGAGAGATTTCTCAACAAGAACATCTATTGCAATACGAGAGCAAAAGTCGGAACTGTATACTTGTTCAATCATAGACTCATTGTCATACAACTTGCGGAAACAAGCAATGTCGAGAAAAATTTTCTTCTCTATCTCATCAAGTCCATCAAAACTTACTTTCAGTATTTCAAAAATTGTTCGGTTGGGAGTTTGTTGTAGTTTTTGCAATGCTGAACTCCATGAATGTTGACTTCTTTTATACAAGAAAGACCCCAAAGTTTTAAGAGCTAACGGAAGACCTCCAGCATACATAACAAAGCTCTTACATTGTTCTGCATAATCTTCTTCAGGCTCATCATTCCAAAAGGCTTTCCAACTAAACAGCTGGAGAGCTTCATCTTCTTTTAATCCTTTCAACTCATATGGTTTTTCTATACCATGTGTCACTAGTACATGTCGATCTCTAGTTGTAATGATGATTCGACTCCTTAAACCAAACAAGTTTTTTTCTCCCACCAAGTTTTCCAGTTGCTCTGATTGATCCACATCGTCAAGAACTAGAAGAACCTCTTTATTACAAAAACATCTCTTTATCATGGTGATTCCACTATAAACATCCCATACTTGAACATTTTCTTCCTTCAAGATTTGGGAAAGAATCTGTCTTTGTAGACGAACTAGACCATGGGTTGCGGAAACCTCTCTGACATTAGAAAGAAAGATGCAAACTTCAAATTGATGAGAGATTTTCTCATAAACTAGTTTGGCAAGGGTTGTTTTACCTATACCACCCATCCCCCATATCCCTATAAAGCGAACGCTATTTGCTTCTTTATCTAAAAGAACATCCATTTCCTCCAGCTTAGTATCCATTCCTACTAACTTTTCTGAGGAACCACATAGAGTGAGACTAGGATGCACTTTGCTCCATAGTGCTTGTACAATCTCTCTGATAAGCTCTGTTTCATACCTACAAGAAGAATATAACAATTCTCATGCTAAATATATGAGCATATTGAATATAAAGTACACTTGTAAGCATAGTTAGTAATTTTTCGTATTATACGCGAGTAAAACATGTACTTATATTTTTTTCAAAAATACTTCCGTACTTCGCATTTTCGAAAGAGACTCTTTAAATTTCCCTTACTTTTGAAACCAAAATTATTATGCACAATTTTTATGGATTTTTCTGTATTATACACATATTATTGAACAAAAATTAATATAAACTAATATTTTTTATTTTTTAATTAATTAAAAATATTTTGCGAACTTTTCAATGAACTATTTAATAAAATGTCTGAATAATTCACGTACGTATTTTTTCCGTACTATACATGTCTCATATTTTTACTAACTATGCTTGTAAGATAGAACTGAACCGCAATAATAAAATAAACACTCTATGCTCCTATAGAGTAAAACTCTCTCTCTCTCTCTCTCTCTCTCTCTCTCTCTCTCTAAATATATATATATATATATATATATACTATTATTAAGAGAAGAGAGTTTGTCAGCCAAAACAGAATTTTTTTACTAAAATATCCCTCAAATATTAAAAAAACATTTGAACTGAAATATTTGAGAAAAATAAAATGGTCAATTCACAAATAAAAGAAAAACAAAAGAAATTTAAAAAAAATCAAAAATGAAAAACAAAATATATGGAGCAATTTTCTCCACATTTTGTGGAATAACTTCCCACAAAATTATCCACACTCATAGAGTGTGTTTGGTGTCTAGTGTGTGTGTGTGTATATATATATATATAATGCATTCCCACGTGCTGAAACCTTAGATCTTGCCGCTGGTGCTAGTGCTGGCCTCTGGCCTCTTTGGCGTTTGCCTCGTGCGACCAGACATGATAATTTCTTAAGGGACAACTCTGGTGCTCGGAGGCAGAGGACAGGAGGAGATTTTCTCCAAATACAACTGCTAACAGCAGTGGCTGCATTTGGGGCAGAGGCGTGGCAGTGGAATGTGATCGGAGGGTGTCTGGATCCTAACCGGATCTGGACTGGAACTAGACACCATTGGTGGAAGGGGCGACGGGACCATTGGTGCAAGGGCTTAGTTGACTGCGGCACTTTGGTTTCTAGTTTGGACCCTGACGTCACTCCGTCTTGGGTGGTGGGTGGTGGTGTAGTGGAGCACTAGGACCGGTGGCGTGGAAGATGGGTGGTGGTTGGTATAGCGTGGATCATAGGTCTGGAGTGGTGCTGATTGGTGTCGCCGGTTTCAGTGGTGGGGCTCCGATGTGGGTGGTGGCACTGTGAGTATGGGTGACCGGGTGGTGCAGTTGCTGAGTTGGGCTGATGTTTCTCTTTGTGGCCTTGGGCTTCTGGGCCTGGATTTTGTTAATGGGCCTCATTTGTGCCTTTGCTGCTATTTTATTAATGTTTTTTCTTTCTTAGTGGTAGTTTGGTTAATGTTTCCAATAAGTCCCCATCCAAGTATGGTAGGCGAAGGTGGGCTAAGTCCCGGTCTACATACTCTGTGTGCCTTCTTTCAAAAATGCAGAGTGTATTATTGTGGAAGCATGAGTGTATTATATTGTTTCATTAATCAAGGTCTGAGGGTAGCTGCACCAGCCTTCTTTCAAAAAATAAATAAATAAATAAAACTTCACTAATTTAAGCTCACATTTTCAAAATTTTAATACTCACGAGTAGGGCTGTCACTTGGTTTGGTAATTACCAAACCGACCGAATACCAACCAATGTTTTAAGTTTGATAAATCGACTTTTTGGTAATCGAGACCGATAAAACTGAAATTGAAAATTACTGAAAAAGTTGGTTTGGTTTTGGTAAATACTGAATCTATCGATTATCTAAATATTAGCTTTATATACTATAATTTTTAATACACATACATGTATATTAAGAAATAAACATAAAAAATTTCATACTAGTAAGAATTAGGGCTGTCACTCAGTTGGTTCGAATCGGTTATAGGCATTACCAACTTCAAAACCAAAGCTTTTGGTCTAAAATTGAGCTACCAATTACCAACCAAAATTTCAATTTTTTAATCATATCTACCAAATTTAGTATTTCAGTTTTCGGTATTACTAACTTTAGAACAATTAATTCTTTGTAATAAAAATTAAAATGAACAAAACTAGGTTCTTCAATTTTATAGTCATAAATTTTGTATTCATCTTCTAAATAAAGCTTCTTTTTTTTTGTATATATGACATCAAGTTTTAGCCATTTTCAATAAAACTAGGTTATTTAACCATCTTTAACTAGGTTACTTAAAATACATGTACTATTAATGTAGTATATGTAGTAATGTTCTTCCTATTATGAATAATTTTATGTTTATTTTTTAATATACATGTATGTGCATTAAAAACTATAGTATATAAAGCTAATATTTAGATAATCAGTATATTCGATATTTACCAAAACCAAACTAACTTTTTCGGTAATTTTCAATTTTTGTTTTATTGGTCTTGATTACCAATAAGTAGGTTTATCAAACATAAAACATCAGTTGGTATTCGGTCTGTTTGATAATTACCAAACCAAGTGACAGCCCTAGAAAGAACATTACTACATATACTATATTAATAGTACATGTATTTTAAGTAACGTATTAAAGTTGATTAAATAACCTAGTTTTATTGAAAATGGCTAAAATTTGATGTCATATATACAAAAGAAAGCTATATATAGGAGATGAATACAAAATTTATGACTATAAAATTGAAGAACCTAGTTTTGTAACACTTTTGTTCATTCTAATTTTTATTACAAAGAATTAGTTGTTCTAAAGTTGATAATACTGAAAATTGAAATACCGAATTTGGTAGATATGATTAAAAACTAAAAATTTTGGTTGGTAATTGGTAACTCAATTTCAAACCGAAAGTTTTGGTTTTGAAGTTGGTAATACCTATAACCGATTCGAACCGACCGAGTGACAGCCCTACTCACGAGCACTCAAACATTAAACTTCGTCATTTATGTCTCATTTGATCTTACCTATAATCCTTCGATGTCCATCCAGCAAGATTGGCCACTTTAGTTAAGGGACCTCTCCACCCTTCCACCTTCTTATTACCTTTCCCAAACTTCTCTTCATGTTTTTCAAACGCTTCAGCAAAGCTGCCCCTTTGATGTCTCACATGAGAGGGGTCCACCTCATAAAAGATTGGCAAAATTGCCCCTCTGTCTTCCATGCATTCAAGAATCTTAGACAGTTCAAGCAAGCACCACGTGGAAGTAGCATAGTTTGGTGAAAGAACAACGATCGCAAACCTCGATTGCTCTACTGCTGTGAGGAGTTCTGAAGAGATGGCTGTGCCTCTTTCAAGTTGTGGATCGTCCCTGAAAGTCCTGATTCCTTGCCGCTGCAACTCATTGTATAAGTAGTCTGTGAAGCCCTTGCGGGTGTCTTCGCCTCTGAAGCTCAAAAAAACATCGTATTTCCATGGGAAAGCTGAAGCAGTGGAGTCTCTAACTTGGGTGTTCAACGCCATCGGAAAGTAATCGATTAGTGATCAGAGTTCCGCTCCAAACGCACAACCACTGGAAAAGAAATTGTGCATAGACGAGAAATGGAAATATTTCAGTATATATGGCCTAACTTTCTACTGGTGCAAGTTATTAATCCAGTTCATAACAGAGGGACGATGTAAATGCATAGGGAGCTTTTGCTTTTGTAATGGTGCCTAAGTTTTAAAAGGGAAGTGCACTATCTCAATCACCTTTCCTTGAAAAAAATGTGAAAAGAGAAGTGCACTATCTTATAGTCAATGATTCCTGGGTTCATTCACACCATTAGCTAGCAAAGCCAATTGTGGCAATTACATTTAATAATCCGTTGGAAATCTCTGCAGATCCCTTGCATGCATATGTTCAACGACCACATTATAACTCGTTTCAACCAATCGATGTGGGATTCCCTGTTCCTACCGCTAATTACTCGTGACTTTATTCATGATTTGTTCCTACTGAGGTCATGATTTTGATGAAATATGAGAGATACCAAAGGCCTCTGTAGATAATGATACTTCAAAATTTGTTAGTAATCAGATCAACTTGCGGAACTCAGTGAAGAAGAGCACAACAAAAGTACGGACTCTTCTAAGCTATTAGGCCCAAAAATTGGGAATGAAGTGGGTGATGTATGGATCACTTGCAGTGCTACTGCATGCTGACAACCTCAGTCGGCGCCTTCTGGACATAAAACTTTGTTTTTGCGGGCAATGCTAGCTTCTCTTTGTTAGTGTTTTTTTTATTTTTATTTTTATCATATTGACTGACTTGTAAGAGCCTCTCTCGGAGATGCGAGTTGTTCAATTAGTTCAATGTGTGAGGCACAATACGCAAATACTTAATAATCTAACAGCTCACCTTCCGGAATTATTTTTGATATCCAGAACACTGGAAAAGGGATTGTACACGATAGAGAAAGTGGTTTCAAGTAATGGAAGTAATGGACGGGGGAGAGCGAAGGAGACAACGGAAAGAGAAGACTTTGGCTGAAAGTGAAACATCACCAAACTTGTATTGTATTGGCTCTGGCCTCTGGGTGATAAGGTAGTTTTATTGATTAAAAGGTATTGGTTTGATATAACAGAGTCTCCTGTACTGTAAAGAGCATGAAATTACTTCACCCTTTGCCTTCATGTAATTTTAACTAAGATAAAAGGGTTTTTCGTTCAGAAAAAAGAAAAAGGAGGAAGGTTTAAAATATTCCAGCAGTTTTGCACATGTTTTGGTTGAGTCTATTCATAGTTGATTTAGAAAGAGAAAGGAACTCTATCTCATCTCAGATAACTAGCTAGTGCAGGCTTCTTACCTTATGTAGAATGGCATAGGGAAATGAGTATGGACTTGCCTGATCTGGTTTTTGTTGTATCCTCTCAGTTTGTGGCTTGGTATGGAAATGTCAATTGTTTAACTTCATTACAGTTCAGTCTGGGTTAGCTAGGTGGACATTTGCAATCCAGGCATTAATGTACACAGGCGATTGAGAAGCAGCATTGTAATGAGTTTAGGTTTGTTCTGCATAAAAAGTTTTCACCTTTATTGGGTTCATAATCCTTTGGCCTTGGCTTTAGCTGTAATGACTAATCAGCACTCTTTTGGGGTTAGATGTGAAGAAAAGTTAAGTATCATCTTAAAGAAAAATTACTGGTACGTACATGGAGCTCGGAGGAAGCATCGCTATCAACGTAAAAAAGAGTGCTTTTGGTTGGATTTCAGTAATATTTTCATTTGCAAATACTATGTCTCACGGGATAAGTTTCCACAGTTGCTCTCTTTTATCCAAACAATGTCATGCATTCTTGTGATGCTGTGAAAAGAAAGACTGAGATCAGTACACCAATCTTTGACCATGTACACATCTAACCTCACATCATTGCACTACAAAAAAGAATTGCAATGGCTACACATAGTTATCGTTGGTAGTGATTTGCTGTCGCTAAGGGTTCAATTTTTGCTTCGGCAAAACATGCAGTGGCCAAAATTGCTTTGGCAAAACATGCTGTCGTCAATGCTCGAATATTTACTTCGGAAAAATGTGCGGTACATCAACAATTTGCTCTCAAGTCTCGCGAGCCTTCTCTTTCTCTTTCTCAATCTCACCATTGACGCCAATACTCTTGAGAAGCTGTCATCCCTATCGTCGCCGGTCTTGGGATCTCTCTCACTTTCGCCGCCAGTCTATGTGCCAAGAAAGATAAAAAGCCTCCTCTCCTATTGGAGATGCCTCCAATAGGGTTCGCTTTCTTCCCTCCCTCTTTCTTTCTGTTTATGGCCTATGACTATTGTGGGTTATTTTAATTGGTGATTGATATGCTTCCGATGAACTGTTGGAGCTTAATTAGGTCTGGGCTTAATTCTAGGTTATTCAATGACCAGTGGGATTTCTTGTTTGAGAGTTTTAGCTTTAGATCTGCTCTTGAATTGGTATTTTCTGCTAAACCTCTACGTGAATTCTTCATTGTTTGCCGATTTAGCTTGATCGATATCCATAATTGAGCTAATGATTAGAACTTTATGTGTAATTGGAGATTTGACAAAGTGGGGATGAACATGTTCATTGATGTGCGGTGGTTCATTTGGTTAATAAAATACTGATGGAAATGTAAAGTTGGGATCTTGAAGTATTGGTGTTTGGGAAAGTGAGGCATTCCCAGTTATATGGTTGAGTCTGTTTTGATGATATAGCTATATGATTAATTAGTAGTGCAACAAGAATGAAGAACCTCGGTGTTTGATAGGTCTGCAAGCAGAGCACTTGAATCTCATCAATCACAGGAAATACATCATCTGCTTGTTTTTTAGAACGCCTAATAGATAGTATACATCTACTAAAATCTCTAATTTTACATACAAGAGCTTCAGATCCCAGACCAACGGTTTCAGATCGTAGCCTCTTCTCCGATTTGCTAATCGAAGGGCGTTGTTTGTTGGTGTCTTACAATTAAGTTTTCTTGGCTCCCATCATTGACAATCTCTGTCCTGTCCTCCAGAGCAGGCCGTGATGTTTTCTCCTATGGGGATCGATATGCTTGCACTGCATATCAGAATAAAAATGAAAGCTAGCAAGTTTTGTTAGCTCCCATCGTTTACGATCTCTGTCTCAACGCCTTCAAGTTAGAATTACTAGCCAGATACTAATTTGAAGGAAAGCTAGCATGCTAAGGTTAATTGACGTAAGTAAACTACACATTCAAAATCTCTGAATTGATGTTGATGTGGCTGGCTATAGACTCCTTCAACAATAAACTCTAAATCAACGAGACATTCAAAAACTCGTTTATTGTTACACTAATTACTATTAGGGCTGGGCATGGTCCCAGACCGGCACTGGATTTGTAGGGACCGGGACCGGGACTGGGACCGGCTATTCTTTTTCGGGCCGGGCTTGTAGTTTCAGAGAACGGGAACCGGGCTAAACCCGGACCGGGACAAACGGGCCGGTTTTTTCGGGCTTTCGGGCCCAACCCGTCCTTGAACAAAAAAAAAACAAAAAAAAAAGGATTGCTGGGAAAAGAAAGCCAGAAAGGTTTTTGGCTTTGAAAAATCAAAGGGAGAAGAGATTTGGATTGCGGGGAAAAGAGAAGAAAGGTCCTGGGTTCTTCCAATTCTTGATGTCGCAGTCGATGCATGACTTGAGGCGACGGTGGCGGCGGAGGCGGTAGCGGAGGAGGACGAAGACTTAACCGTTCAAATCCGAAACCTCAACTAGTTTCCGATCCGGGTTGGGTTTGGAGGCTGTGCTTCCACCAAGAGAGAAAAGGAACTAAGTGTGGAGGAATTGAGGGAGAGGAAGGGGTGAGGAACTGACAAGCTAAGGGAAGAGGAAGATGGGAAAGAAAGAAGAAGGATCGGATTGGGTTTGGAGGCTGTGCTTCCACCAAGAGAGAAAATGAACTAAGTGTGGAGGAACTGAGGGAGAGGAAGGAGTGAGGAACTGACGAGCTAAGGGAAGAGGAAGATGGGAAAGAAAGAAGAAAAAGAGAAGAATAAGATAAAGAGGAGACGTGATAATTTTTCTGAAATGAAATGGGAGACATAATGATTGATGAAAGAGGAAGATGAAAGAGAAGGAAGAAAAGTTAAGTCGTGAAGAATAAGGAGACAGAGGAGAGAGAATGAATGATAAAAAAATAAAAAAGATTAAAGAATGATGCATATGTTATAAATATTATATATATGTGGCTGCCACTGTAAATACTCATTAGTTATGTTCTTATGATGTAAACATTACTCCTATATAAAGGGGTCTAATGAGAATGAAATACACACTTCTACCTCCTCCTACACTTTATTTCTCTATTTTATCTCTCTCTAATTTCTAGTTTATAACACGTTATCAGCACGAATTTGCTCTTCTTTTTCTTCTTCTTCTTCTTTGAACTCCATGATGATCCGCAACCGCAAGCCTTATGGTGCAACATAGTTGCTTATGACCAAGGCTAATGATCTATGAGTTTTTTTTCTTTCTCTCCTAAATGAATATCAATTTTCTTTATGCGATCATTTACATATATTTGTATGTATCTTTTATACAATATAATTGTTGAAAATTTATATTTCATATACGACAATGAGAACTAAATGTTCCAATTGCTCAAGACTCGAGTCCTCTGACCAAGTAGTCTTAGAACCTATGGTTCTATAGACATCACACGAATGTTTTTCTCGTGTGTTCCCTATGGGATCCATTGTTCATATTTATGAACTCTTCGAAACCTTTGTTTCGTATATGAAATTTTCATAGAACATATTATTCTAATAATTATGGATCCTGATATATCTCATCTTTTCTCTTTGTAGAAAGATGACGCATCTAACAAAATTGGATTTTGATCCTCTTAAAATTTATGGCAAGAACTATTTGATACTGAAATTCACCTTATGGCTAAAAACCTTGGAAATTAATGCCATCAAAATTGACAATAAGTCATCTGTGCAAGATTCCGCCAAGCCTATGATTTTCTTGCTTTATCATCTTGATAAAATCCTAAAAGACCGGTGAAAGATCCACTTGGGATTTGGCAAGCATATTGGCTGATCAATTTGCTCACTAGAAAATCATTGTTCTATCTAGAGCATGATGTGAATGGATGCATTATACGCCTTCAGAACTTTAAATCTGCCACTGATTTTTAATTCTGCTAAACATATGATTATCTTTCAACTAAAATTATGTAGAGAATCTGTCAGTAAAGATAACAAGTTCAAAGTCTCTGATTTTTTGTGGACAATGGAAAACATATTGATGATATGATCAGCGGCGGTTTTCTTGACACCAATTAATTTTGAGCCAATGTTTAGGCGCTTATTTTTGTCTCTATTCATTTTATTTAGTCATTTTAAGCCTATGTTTTGCCACCGATTAAACATAATTACGTTTCCTTATCTTTATCTGTTTAATCACATTCATTATGTTTAAATTACCTTTATTACAATTCTTTCATAACCGAATTTGTTGCAAGAGTTACAATTATCATGATAATAATTTTAATTGCCATTATCTTTTAGTTATTGTTATTAATAACTCATTTTATTATCAATTTTATTACCATTCTCCGGTAATTATTGTTAAGTAACTCATCCTATTACCATTATTTGATACTTACCATAGTTATTTATTTTATGTGATCATAATAAACGTTTATTATTTATGATTATTTTTGTCATGTCTACCTCATATAATTATGTCGTTTGTGAAAAAAAAAAAAAATACATTCCATTACCAGGATTTTAACCCAGGTCTTTTTGGATAAGAGTCAAATATTTTAACCAATTAGACTACAACAGTTTTATCGATTATTTTGTTATAATGTTATATTAATGCATGTTTCAATTATTGACTTTAAATGAGTACCCCTCTATTTTTGGCATCTGGTACTCACATATTGGTATCTGTTGTAAATATTATTATTTATATGGCTGTCCACGTAAATACTCATTAGTTATGTACTTTTATGCAAACCCTACCTCTATCTAAAGGAGGCTAATGAGACTGAATGAAGATACTTCTACTTTCTCCCAACTATTCTCTCTATCTTCTCTCTACTTTATAACACATTATCAGCACGCTCCGCTCTATTTTTGTTTCCTACTTATATACTCCATGATGATCAAACAGTTACGTGGGGCAACGTTGTTGCTTGTGACCATAACTTGATCTATGAGTATTTTTATCACTCCTTTTTCAATTCAATGCCGGAAGTGTTTTAAATAAATCCTATATGAGTTGCCATGATGATCAAAGATCCATTTGCTGTTTATATGATTTCATAAACCTTCATGTATGTATGAGCTTCTTTTCTTTATAATCCTTATAATCTGAAATCAGAAGGGAATTTGGTGAGTACATCTTAATTAAGGTAAGAAGGTTGTTGGAATTCTATATATGTTTGTTTCAATACTCTGAGTATCATGGTTTTCTTTGGAGAATTATACATCCCCTTCGTACGGCATGACTTTGCTAAACCTCAACAATTTTTGGGTATTTTGGTATGTCTGTGTTTACAACGAAAGGCTACGGACAATGGTTAAGTGGATTTGTATGATTCAATATATAATTGGTTCTATAGCATTTTTTTTCTTTTCGATGAATGGTCTAAGCACTGTTAGTGGTCTCTAAATATCATTATCATGATTAATAGGCTATAGGCAATTTCAATGATATTTACACATGGTCAATTGATCATGCTTCCGTTTTGCATTATTTTTGAAAGTGCATATTTCCGTTTTTTAATTGAAAGATATCATTTGATACACCTTCTTCATCCGTTCGATTGGAAAAGTGAAATCGTGAACTCACACTCAGATTTAGTTGGGAATTTTGTAATCAAAATAAATCGAGACCTGAAGTCTTTTGATCTGATTACAAAAGGACATGAAGTTCCTCTAATTTTTTTTTCTATAATGGGGTTCAAACCACCTCCAGAAGCTGTAGTTCGAGGATGGACACCAAGTCAATGCCAGAAGCCTCTTGACTATACATTTTTTTTATATAAAGAGAATTTGTCTAGAAGACAATATTACGTTCTTGTGCAATTTAAAGAGAGATAGAAAATTATCATGAACCAAACCAGAAGTTCTGTGTATTCTCTTCATTAATGGAACCTAAAGTTTCGAGTAAGTTGCTTTCAACATGAGATTGTACAAGAACCTGAAGTTCTAAATCCTGACACATCCCATTTATGAAAACGTTGTGTCAACAACATAATGCGATCGTGTTCATGGTTTTTAAAGCTCTTGTAATAACAATAATCTCAGGTCTTGTAGATCTGATTGATCAATGACTCCGGAAGAGTTCATCTAGTGGAGTATAGTTGCATTATGCATCTCCAAAAGAGACATATGTTGGAAGTGCTTGCCATCTTGTATGGGTTGTATCATAAAGCCAATTTTGAAGTGGCTAAATCATAACCACAAGAAGTCGAATAATGGCAAATGAAAAGACCATATAAGTGGTGCCCAAAAATCATGGGAATGCTTTCTACATGTGAGATGGAATTAAGCATTGGGCATATGCATGTTTTGCACTTCATACTACGGCAAATTTTTGTCAAGCCACTCTAGAAGAGAAGTGACCAAAGTAAGTACTGAAATGTTTTCAGCATGCTTGATATTCCACCGTGCTATGTTAAGAGTCATCCTTTATTTTGGCTAGGACTTCCACCATAATAATATTGAAACATGGTGTTGTGAATTTTGTGATTGAAAGATATTAGAACCTAAAGTTTCTTTATCTTTAGTCACATGAGAACCTGAAGTTTCTCAAAGGTATCGCCAAAAAGATATCAAAACTTGAAGTTTCTTGATTCTTGATTATATGAGAACTTGCAGTTCTTTAGCAATGTTAATGTGGATCCTCTAAATAAAGTTCATGCTCCTTTTGGAACCTGAAGTTCCGAAAGTTATTTAAACTCGACCCAGAAGCTTTGAGTATAATTAAAGGGTCACAAAAAGCACAACTGTTAGCCTCGAACTAGAAGTTTCGAGTAAAATATTGTGACATGAAATTCAAAGATGTCTCCTTGTTAAGAACCTAGAGTTCTAACATTTATGGATTCCAATGCATCGTTTCCTTCTAAGTAAATTTGGCGAAAGAAAGAAGGAAAAACATGTGCTGCAATGATGTGCATGATCTCTAAAGATCATAAGTAGCTCTCAATATTTATCTTTACCAAGGTAAAGGTAATCTATCTCAGATCCTATAGATCTTAGTGGATAGCTCTAGAAGAGCTCGCATTTATGTTACCAAAATGAGAGATATCTTTGTGTTTGGTACCTTCAGTACTTAAAGTGCATGGTGTATATTGGAAAAAACATTCGCTCTCTCATTTGGATCATATTACACAACAATATGAGGCATTTATGGTTATGAACCAGAAGTTCACCAAGCCAAATACATTAAATTGGCATGACCAAATTGGTCATTCATGTTGTGTAAGATTACCAACAAGCTCCAATGAGATTCATTGTCGAGTTCAAATATTGTTGTGTGTAAACAATAGTGATTGCAAAATTTGCTCATGAGGAATTTTGTCAAGGAGCAATATTGCACATATGATTTGTCACTTCAATGAGACAATATTCCCGCCGTTAGGGGGAGAAAAGAGTGTCTTTAATGAATGGCGTGAATTAATCATTTCTAGTATTAGGCCTCGTACCTGAAGTACGACGGGTAATTCATCATTCATGCCTGAGCATGAATCAGTAAATTCATCATGTCTCAAATTGAGCCTCGTACATAAAGTACAAAGGGTTTATTAATCACTACTTCTGAAGTGAATTGGTTTACAAGTGATAAAATCATGTGCTAAATACAATCCTCATAGTAGGGATAAAAATCCCCTAAACCAAAAATATTGTACAAGCAGTCTAGACCACACTCGAATTATGGAAAACGTGTTGGTCCAAATGGCATGATTCTCCTAATAAGACTGCCATACTAAAATGTTAGCGCTCCTAACGAGGCTGCACAAATAAAGCTTGCAAAAGCTATTATAAATGATGTCATGGTTGGACATTTCATCAAATATGTCAATCGCCTGAAGCGTGACATATCTATAGGTTCCAAAGTTGTAACTACTGTGAAGTAGAGGTCATAAAGCCCTATATCACTCTAACGCTCTAGATGAGGTTATGAGTAAAAGATCCACATTCTCTAAATAAGTTCATCCATGCGATATGACTGCCCAGTAAGAGATACAAGTCTATTGAGAAAGGATGAAAGCCCCAAAAGAGGCATGGGTACCCAATATTAATAAGCTATATGGATAGCTAATGCATGCATATGAGAATAGTGGGATCACAAAATGGATGATCATCGATGATTGATATTATCTATGGTAGCTACCAAAATTATCAAGGGCTATGATGACATTGAATCACGTTCTCATACAAAATTTGAAATTATTATTGGCCAAATTGGAAAGAGGCAATTCCAATGAATTTGAAACCTGATGAAATACTTGGACCTTTAACCCTACATGGTACAAAAGAGTATTTATCAAAAGTGAAGATAAATCACTATGACACAATGTCTATTTATAGAGACATGAGATTATGAGTATCTTTTCCTATACGAATGACAATTTTCTATAAGTACAGTGTTACATATAGCTGTTATATTGACGAGAGATTTATGGCACGTTGTCATCGTATATTATGAAGATCTTAAAGACACATTGCTAAAAGCAAAATCTCTAAAGTAAAGTGTCATTATAAGCGCATTGCTTATCAAATCCTTAAGGGATTCAAATACATGAATGATTCAAATGCAAGTTCATGAAAGGTTGAAAGAGCCTGAAGCTCACTCATGGAATCAAAGAGTCTAAAGCTAGCTCATATGTACTCATTTCGTTCTAGTCAACGAGATCTAAATTGCCTTAATGAGTACTATGAAGAGACTACTATTGAATTCAAATTATGAATATAATGTTGCAACATATTCTAACTTTCGCAAAGTTATGAATAACTTAAAGCTCTTGATGAAGCTTATATGAGACATATCAATATATAAAGATATTGATGTGTATGGCTAGGTATTCCATGATGATTTTTTTTAAACTATACAAAGTTAAATGTGTCAATTTCTTTATATTGTTTAGCTATTACTTAGTGAATGAATTTGAGCATATGAGATTGTTTCTAACCTTATTATATGAGGTAAGACTTATTGAAAATCGTCTAGCTTTGTTGGTATTGCTTAACCTTTTCAGGTATGAAAATTTGTGATGAGCCCCTATATGCAAAACACACATGGTCTCACTTCAGTGATAGACACATCAAACCACTATACATGGTACATGTAGCTTATCGCACACATAATTAAGGCTTGCAACAATCAGGGGAAGATTCTCATCAGTAGAACCTGAAGTTCTAACAGTAAAACTCATCGATAAAACTTCAAGTTCTAACAGTAAAACCTTCGTGCTGATAACGTGTTAAAAAGTATTGACTTACTTTGTAGAGAGTAAGAAACGTATAAAGAGAGATGAGGGGAAAATAGAGAAGTGTATTATTCAGTCTTAGAGGCCTCCCTTATATAGAGGTAGGGTTTACATGATAAGTGTTTAAACTATTGATATATTACATGTAGGTCCCTAACCAATAACGTGGACAGCCACATAAGAAATAATATTTACAACACTCCCCCTTGGATGTCCACCAATTGATGATGGCATTGGACGCGCTTATTGTTGCCTCGTTAAAAACCTTGCCAGGTAACAAAAACCCAGTGGGATAAAAATAACCCTGGTCGAAGGACAAAAAGAGCACAACGCGCATATGTCCTAGGTAGCATGTTTCTTGATGCTCCCCCTGATTGCAATCTCCCCCTGATCTTTGCATGCGTCGCTTGATAGCTTCGAGAGTCGTCTCAATCCGATCCCTTCCACTAACTTCTGGAAAGTACACTTAGGTAGAGATTTGGTGAATAAATCAGCCAAGTTTTCGTCGGATCGAATTTGCTTCACTGCAATTTCTTGATTCTTCTAAAGCTCATGAGTGTGAAAGAACTTTGGTGCGATATGCTTAGTCTTGTCACCTTTGATGAATCCTTCTTTAATCTGAGCAATACAAGCAGTATTGTCTTCATACATGACTGTTGGTTTGTCAGTTATTGAAGGTAAATCACAGGTGCTTTGAATGTGGCGAATCATGGATCTTAACCAAAAACATTCTCGGCCAGCCTCATATAAAGCAATTATTTCTGAATGATTAGAGGAAGTTGCCACGAGTGTTTGCTTAGATGATCGCCATGAAATTGCTGTGTCTCCACAAGTAAAAACATATCCTGTTTGAGAGCGACCTCTATGCGGATCAGAGAGATATCCTGCATCAGCATATCCAACAATCGTGGAATTATCAACAGATTTATTTGTATAGAATAAACCCATATCTGTTGTACCACGAAGGTAGCGTAAAATGTCTTTTACGCCCTTCCAATGGCGTGATGTTGGAGCAGAGCTATATCTTGCCAATACGCTAACTGCAAATGCAATGTCTGGTCTTGCACATTGCGCCAAATAAAGAAGGGCACCAATAGCACTAAGATATGGTACTTCTGGACCAAGGATAATTTCGTCATCTTGTCTTGGACGAAATGGATCTTTCATAGTGTCAAGACTCTGAACAACCATTAGGGTACTCAGTGGGTGAGCCTTTTCCATACCAAATCTCTTCAGAATTTTTTCTGTATAAGCAGATTGATGGACAAGAATCCCACTATCCAAATGCTCAATTTGCAGCCCGAGGCAATACCTTGTTTTTCCAAGGTCTTTCATTTCAAATTCTTTCTTTAAATATTCAGCAGTTTTTCCAAGTTCTGAAGAACTTCCAATCAGATTCATGTCATCGACATAAACTGCGACTATTGCAAAACCAGAATTTGATTTCTTGATGAACACGCAAGGACATATAGGATCATTGACATATCCTTCCTTAAGTAGATACTCACTGAGGCGGTTGTACCACATTCGTCCAGATTGCTTCAATCCATATAAGGATCGTCTCAGTTTGATTGAGTACATACTGCGTGGTTTTGCGGTTGCTTCAGGCAACCTAAGTCCTTCTGGGACTTTCATGTAGATATCAGTATCTAACTCACTGTATAGGTATGCAGTAACAACATCCATAAGACGCATATCAAGTTTTTCTGAAACTACTAAACTTATTAGATAGCGGAATGTGATAGCATCCATTACAGGAGAATATGTTTCCTCATAATCTATCCCAGGCCTTTGTGAAAAACCTTGTGCAACAAGTCGCGCCTTATATCTTGCAATCTCATTTTTCTCATTACGCTTTCTCACAAATACCCATTTATATCCAACCGGTTTGACATTGGGTGGTGTTTGGACAACAGGTCCGAAAACACTGCGTTTTTCTAGAGAATTTAATTCAGTTTGGATTGCATCTTTCCATTTGAGCCAGTCATGTCTCTGTCTACATTCATTAAAAGAGCGAGGTTCAGTGTCATCGCCTTTTATTATTTCAGTAGCTACTGCGAATGAGAATATATTGTCTATGATCATATCTCGACGATCCCACAACTCATTAGTGTACACATAGTTTACGGAAATTTCCTTATTTTCAGGTACCTGAGCCTCTTCATGGGCTGGTGTCTCACCAATGTCATTTTCCTCTTCTGTAGTCACAGAATCATGAATTGTGGATCGGACATTAATGTCTTGCCCAATATTCTCTTCAGGGGCGATTTCATTAGGATTCAGATGTGCCTTTGTTTTCCTCTTTCTAGGAACTGAATCTTTTGAACCTACAGGTCTGCCACGCTTCAGGCGTGCAGCAGATGGCTCATTGGCCGCCACATTATTTTGTCCAATTTGGACATTAATTCTTGCCGGTGCATTTATTGCTGGGATATGTGATCTTGTCACTTTTGCTGTGTCAGTGAATGCATCAGGCATTGTGTTAGCAATATTTTGAAGGTGCAGAATCCTTCGTACTTCAATTTCACTTTCTTTAGTACGAGGATCAAGATGAGATATAGTGGGTATAGTCCACATTAATTCACGACGTTCATTTGGAACAGTCTTATCTCCCCCTAACGGCGGGAATATTGTCTCATCAAAATGGCAATCTGCAAACCGTGCGGTGAAGGTATCACCCGTCATGGGTTCTAAATACCGAATAATGGATGGTGAATCAAAACCAATGTAGATTCCCAATCGACGTTGAGGGCCCATTTTTGTTCGTTGTGGCGGTGCAATAGGCATATAAACAGCACAACCAAATGTTCGAAGATGGGAGATATTGGGCTGGCTCCCAGAAACAAGTTGTAATGGGGAATATTGATGGTTGGCTATGGGCCTCAACCGAATTAAAGCTGCTGCATGCAAAATTGCATGTCCGCATGCAAAATTGCATGTCCCCATGCAAAAACTGGCATCTTTGTTTTCATTAACAAAGTGCGAGCTATTATTTGAAGTCTCTTAATAAGAGCTTCTGCCAAACCATTTTGTGTATGAACATGAGGAACTGAATGTTCAATTTCAATTCCCATAGACATGCAATAATCATCAAACGTTTGAGATGTAAATTCACCAGCATTGTCTAAACGAATGGACTTGATAGAGTAGTCCGGGAATTGAGCTCGTAATTTAATTATCTGAGCAAGTAGTTTGGCAAGTGCCACATTACGGGTAGACAAGAGGCAAACATGTGACCATCTTGTAGAGGCATCAACTAGGACCATAAAATATCGAAATGGTCCACAAGATGGGTCAATAGGTCCACAAATGTCCCCTTGAATTCTTTGTAGAAAAGATGGGGATTCGATATCTATCTTTGCATAAGATGGTTTAACCACCAATTTCCCTTGTGAGCAGGCTTTGCAAGGGTTGCTTGGCAAAACAATATGTTTAGTCATCAATGGATGTCCATTGGAATTTGTAATGATCCTACGCATCATGGTGGATCCAGGGTGACCCAAACGGTCATGCCAAAGCATAAATGTATGTTGATTTTTGAACTGCTGGTTCACAACATGGTATGCTCAATTGGTTGAATGGTTGTGTAATACAACCCAGATGATAGGGCAACCAATTTTTCCAATATATGCTTTTGGCAGTTTTTATTGGATGTAATGCAAAGATATTCCACATGATTATCATTTGTGGTCTCAATGTGGTATCCATTTAAACGGATATCTCTAAAACTGAGGAGATTTCTTCTGGATCTCGAAGAGTATAAAGCCTCTTGAATGGACAATTGAGTTCCATTGGGTAGCCTAATGTGGGCTCTTCCGGAGCCTTCAATCAGGTCTGCAGGACCTGAGATAGTAGTCACATTGGCTTTAGAAGGTGTTAAAGTGGAGAAATAAACCCGATCGCGAAGGATCGTATGTGTGGTGGCACTGTCAGCAAGACATATTTCTTCTCCATCCTTCATAAGTTGAGAGCATCCAAAATCCATGTTCATGCCTTCATAAAAGAAATAATAATAATAATTAATTAATTAGTCTGACTAAGGCAATAAAACATGATATTATAGATCATTTATAGATAAAAACAATTTAGTCATTCATTTGGGTACGAGAGAAAAAAAAAAAATATATATATATATACCCATCATAATTCCTTTTTGCAAACTGACGTCAAAAAAATAGATGCATCATAGACCACATGCAATTTAATTAATGAGCTCCAGAAAAAAATAGGGAGGCCCCTTATGCAATTTAATTAACGCATCATAAACCACATGATAGAGCAAAAAGTATCCAGAAAAAAAACTTCTTTTTATTGCCTTGCAAAATAGCTAGGAACAAACCAAACTAAAAAAAATCAGAGGCCTAAACAAAAGGTGACTAATGTAGAAAGAAAATAAAAAAAATGCTTAAACATAGGCTGACAACTAGTAGTCGTCAAGAATTCCACCACTGGTCATATCATCAAAATTGCTTCCATTGTTCGCAAAAAAATCTGAGACATCGAGCGGAGTAATGTCTATAGGCTCAGATGAATCCCAAGGGTCAGAGTGGTCAATGTAGTTTGTCTCCACATGTTTCTTTTTCAAGGAAGCTTTGTAGAGGGCCACCAAATGGTCTTCTACACGACAGGTGCGAGCCCAATGGCCTTTACCACCACATCTAAGACAAACATTGTCTTCATTTTTATGAGGTTTGATCATCTGACCATTTCCTTTAGTAATCTTGGCATTGTTCCTTGGGCCCAACTGCTGGTTGTAGCCCCCACGAGCTTGGCCATTTTGTCGACCCTGACCACGTCTATGACCACGGTTACGGGCTTTGCCATGCCTTCCACCACGTCTATTGCCATAACCACTAGTAAAAGTAGCATTCGCTTCAGGGAATGGTTGTGATCCTGTAGGGCGAGACTGATGGTTCTTCATTAAGAGCTCATTGTTTTGCTCAGCCACCAGAAGACAAGAGATGAGATCAGAATATTTGATGAATCCTCTTTCTCTGTATTGCTGCTGTAAGACCATATTGGAGGCATGAAAAGTGGAGAAGGTCTTTTCAAGCATCATGGCCTGAGTTACAGTTTCTCCACAAAGATTCATTTGGGAGGTGATCCTGAACATGGCAGAATTATAATCTATCACAGAACTGTAATCTTGAAGGCGCAGATGCGTCCATTCATAACGTGCTCTAGGGAGCACAACAGTCTTTTGGTGAGCGAACCTATCTGCCAAACCTGTCCATAGCTCAAGTGGGTCTTTGACAGTTAAGTACTCGTCCTTCAATCCCTGATGGAGATGGTGGCGCAGAAAAATCATAGCCTTAGCTTTATTCTGCGAGGACGCTGAGTTTCCTTCCTTGATTGTAGGCCCAAGGTTTTGGGCTTCGAGATGAATCTCTGCATCAAGGGCCCAAGACAGGTAGTTCTTGCCAGAGATGTCAAGGGCGACAAAATCCAATTTTGCCAAATTCGTCATCTTCCTGCACAATGAAGATGAGGTATGTTAGGATCCATATATTGTGTTAGAACTACAGGTTCTTAACAAATAAGTAATTAATATCGAAACTTCAGGTTCGAAAAAAAAAATGAACATTGGATCGCAATTATATACACGAAGCTTCAGGTTCGTGGTCTTATGATTAGAACTTCAGGTTCTAAAATTCCGTATTTTTGAACTTCGGGTTCAAACGGATATGTACTCGAAACTTCTGGCTCGAGTAGCAGTGGTGAAACTTCAGGTTCACTTGTATTACGAATATTAAGTATGCTTAATTGATAAAACATATAAGATAAATTTAATTAAATAAATATCAGATATGCTATAAGTAATGAAACAGCAAAAATATATCCATTATGTTAACAACATATACCTTATATATATATATATATATATATATATATATATGTATAAAGGGACGTGTTTGCTATTAGGTGTGCAACTGCACATTTAGATATTTTATATATATATTAACGAAGTAGTAACAAAACAACCATATTAAACTATATATATATATATATATAGAAACAAAGAACAGTTAGAGATCATGGCCCATAGTTAGCAAACAGAAAGACTCAATACGCAATAGCCAATAGGGAGGAAAAACCATGGATTGCAGAAGCACATGGCAGATGAAGAATGAAAAAAAAATAAACAAAACCCGAAGCTTCAAGTTCAAACAGTAAAACTTGAAGTTCCAACAGTAAAACTCAAAGCTTCAAGTTCACTTTTAACTAATTTATATTTTATCGATTATTTTGTTATAATGTTATATTAATGCATGTTTCAATTATTGACTCTAAATGAGTACCCCTCTATTTTTGGCATCTGGTACTCACATATTGGTATCTGTTGTAAATATTATTATTTATATGGCTGTCCACGTAAATACTCATTAGTTATGTACTTTTATGCAAACCCTACCTCTATATAAAGGAGGCTAATGAGACTAAATGAAGATACTTCTACTTTCTCCCAACTATTCTCTCTATCTTCTCTCTACTTTATAACAGTATTAACAATATCAATTATATTTTCAACAAAATCGAGGAATGTATTTTCATGAGTTTGACAACTTCAATTTAATTTCCTCTTATTATCTTATCTGATAATTTAGTATAAAATTGTCACTTTATAATGAGATCGAAACTACATGTTTCTTGATCCAATTACATGTGGACTTAAAATTCCTCCACTAAGTGTTATACAATCAAATAAATCGAAACCTCTTATTTCTTGATCTCCAATTATGTCAGGACCTTCGTCCATTCTCTTTATGAGTACATGTGAACCTCTGTTCACTCCACTTTTAGAACATGCTTCTAATTGTGAAGACTCAAACTAAATGGTTTGAGTATGAGGGCTATGATCCCTATCTAAATCTATTATTATTGGAGTATATGCTTATACCCATATGGACTACTGTCCCAGACTCAAATTTGAGTATATAATTTTAACATTTGTTTTCAGTGTCAAAGAATAATATGAACCACGTGTTCATTAATAAATTCAATTTGAACCATAATGTTCATGATAAATATAATGACAAACATAATTGTCTTGCATGCATATAATGCAACTATGGACATGATCCATTGCAATTGTTGATAATTTTTCACAATTGGATCTTCTAAAAGCTAAGGTAACAATCATCTCAAGAGCTGCAGATCTTGATTGATGGCCGACTCCAACTGAGCACATATTATGTTACATTTATGCAATACCACTGCATATATTGGTGATGAAATTTCCACCGACTTTATGTTGTATTAATCAACTATGAGTATACTACTGTATACTATATCATGAATTAAAAATTTCATTGAGCCAAATAAAAATATTTTGGCATGACCAATGCGTCATTATTTTATCTACTATGTCATGTAGACTCATCTACATACATACTTTACATTGTTGTATAATACAACAACAGTTGCATACCTTCCTAATAAGGGCATTATAATTTATCGCATAGTTGCGAGTTGTCACTATCATGGGACAATCCTCCCTCCATTAGGGGGAGAAATATCGTTCATAAAAAATGTGAATTGGTGTGAAATTTTATCTACCATATCTCATTTTAATTTTGAGAAAAAAATCTCAATCCATTATCTTCTTGACCTAAAAATTGGTTTGGGCCCACCACCCAGCAATGGATTTTCAATCCAATATTTATGAACACATATTTTGTGTGGTCAAATCGGATAGCCTTTCCGCCATTAGGGGGATGACAAACTAATGTAACGGCGTGAATTATGTGGGATATATCCACCAAGTCCAATGTTTTAATCTCCCTTTAAGGGAATATTCACTACTACACAAAAGGCTTCACACGACACCTCTCAGACGACGTAACACTGTTTTCCGTGGTGTGAATAATTTCTCATTATTGAGACGACGGTTGTAAAATTTCCGTCTTCTAATATGCATTCAACCAACGGGTGTTTTTCATGCTGAAATTATGTATTGCTTCAGAAGACGTTTATAAATGGAAGCGTGGTGTGAGGTTAAATTGTAATAGAGGCCGCAAGTTTCGTACCAATTGGCACTAGTTAAATTTACTCAGCAGGTAGTGTTTATACGACGCTTACTTTAAAACTGTGGTGTGAATCTATAGATTTGCAAGTTAAAATATGTTCACCGACATTCCCTCCCATATTTCCCTCCATTTGTCTCCCCCCAAATTTAGTTCCCTCTCAGCAGGCAATATGAGGTGGGTGGGAAAATTGAAAATTTTGAAGTGGCATTCAGACAACAATGTGAAAAACCAGTCTAATGTCTTGTATATGCACGCATATATCGATCAACTAATTAATGGCTCATCGATCTGCCCGGCCATGTGTCCTACCTAGAACACTTAATGAAAAAAAAAGGTCCTTCCCACAACTAATGCTTAACCTAGCAGCCGCTCGACACAGCGCGCATTGCCCCAAACAGCCAAACTATACTCGATCACAACATTGCCTCAACTATACCTCGACACAGCGCCTCCAAACCCCGACTCTCTCCGAATCACTCTGACTCACTCCACGGCCCTAAACCTTAAATCCACCGCCTCTGAAGGCCCGACTCTGGTGCGAAGCTTTCGAAGCCCTAGGTCGGAGATTTGTCTTCGAATCTGGTAAGCCCGTCCCTAAAATTTGGGGGTTTCTGGTTTCTCAAAATATCATTCTTTTGATTTCACAAATCATGCTTTTGATTTTGGGTTCTTCACTTTTGATTTCAGGTGTTGAGTTCGGGTTCTTCACTTTTGATTTCAGGTGTTGAGTTCGAGTTTTTCACAAATCACTCTTTTGATTTGGGGTTTTAACTAACTGGAGATTCTGATAAAGGTATATAATACCATCACTCTCATCTTTTGATTTGGGGTTTTGATTAACTGGACATTTTCCGGCCCTGACTTTGAACAAATTGAGAATGTTGTTTTGATTTTCTTCACTAGTTTAAGACGGATTTTTAATGGAAGATTTTATATCAATGTGTTGTTGTTTTTCTGGTTTTGATAACTTTAAATGTGAACCCACTAGTGATTTGCTTTGATTTCCTTCTCCCTATTAGGCTGACGGAAGATTTCAGTGGATTGTTGTTGGACGAGAACCTAGTGGCACAAGCTATCAAGCTACTGATAGAAACGAAACATGTTCTAATATCAAATTTATCAGCTATCGGAAATGGAACAGTATGTTTTATCAGTTCTTGAATGTGTGTAACATTGTTGATTCATGATGAAAATTTGTGTCATTCAATATGCAACTTAACTACATTTCTGTGTGCAGCCTGAAGAATTAGCAGAACAGTTCTGGTTTTCGTTTGTTTTGTTCTCGGTGAAAACATTGAGTGAGAAGAGTTCTGATAATTCACAAATTGAGAGCTGCTAAGCTGAAGTATGTTGTTTGTCAATCTACTTTTTTTTCCCCTTGTAGCTTATGTTGGTTGCTCATGATCAATTCTTCTCATTTTGTTTTTCGGTTGCTTCCAGCATTGTGGATTTCTTTAAGGAGCTTCCACAGTTTATTGTTAAGGCCGGCCCAATTTTAAGTAATCTGTATGGTGTAGATTGGGAGAGCAAACTTGAGGTATTAATTCTTCAGATTCAGTTACTTCACGACATTGTGTTTTATGTATTTTACTTGATCACTCATGAGTGTGAGTTCTTAATTTGTAGGCAAAGGAGTTGGAGGGCAATTTTCTATACTTGAGCCTTTTAAGCAAGTAAGTGCCATTTATTTTACTTATTGCGCTTGATGTATTATACTAGGATACAAAATATTCTGCTTTTCTTTTAAGCTTTTCTGAATCTTGTGTAATGACTTTGTTTGTTTTGTAGTCTTATGTTTAACCTTGTATATATGTGATTGATTTTATTGTCTTGCACAGATCCTGCTACTGCTGCTGATTCTCAGGCAAACAAGGAAGCAGCTGATGAATGATACTTAGGATGCAGCTGATGTGAGTAAATTTCAATTTGTTTTGACCTCTTAGTTGGGAAGAGATGCTGCCATTGTGTAGGTACTTAGGATTGCTAGTTCAGGAATGATATAAATTAGCTTTGAAGGCATACCAGTAGATCCAATTGCATGGATGTGGTCACTGTGGTGTTATCAGATGCATCTTTTGGTTGCAGTATTTAAAAGTTTTGTTAGATCAAGTCGTTTTGACATGGAAAAGTAAACAAAATATAAATGAGATTAACTAGACCATATGACATTCTTTGCATTATGATGCGCTTGTGATGGATTATGATTCAAGAAACTTGCATAGTAATTTCTTAGCCTACTGAGGATGACATTCTTGTATGGAAATTGATTCTTATATCGATATCGTGTTGTGCCTCAGAAAAGAAGACAAAGGATAAGCAAACAGAAGTAAACATCGCTGCTTGGTAAGCTATCTTATTTCTAATAACCAATAAGGCTTTATATGAGCCTAGTTTCAGATAGCAGAAACAGTAATGTATAGTTTTAGAAATTGGTTTTGATTCTCTTTATGTGTTTCTTCTTTGCAAGGGTGATATTGATTGGAAACTGAAGTTTAAAGTTGATATTGATTAGAAGGAAACTCTTAATACGCTGCTGGAAACTCAAAAGGTATTTTGCTGAATGCTCAAACTTTGATGGTTGATGCATAGTTTCTTATATATGCTTGATTTATGTTTGATGGTTGCATGATTAACTGTTTTTGGTTATATGGAGATTGTAAGTTACATGATTGGCTTTGTAATTCATACATGAAGGCAATGTAATGTAGTTTGGCCGAGCATAACTCCATGAAATTGTGCGTGCAACAGTGTTACATGATTTATTGTTTTTTAAAGGAGAACAAAATTTTGATATATGTGCTGCACATGCATGTTGGGTTATATTGTTATTGGCTAGGTTAATGATGAATTTGGATTATGAATGCTTATGATCGAGACGCAGGTCTGATGAAGAATATTGTTATTTGCATGTGCTGTGGACTTGGTAGTGATATAACTTGTTTGTTGCTGTTATTTTTGCTTAGATGGATGATAGGTCTTGGATGCATGCGGATAGAAGATCTCTAGCTTATGAGTTAGGGGTGGCAAGTTTCTTGAAGTTTGCCATAGAAAATGGGAAAGATTGTAACAATATGCCTTGCCCATGTTGTAAATGTGGGAATATGGATGACTTTCCAATCTCTGTTATTAAGACTCATCTATATTATAATGGGGTTGATGAAAGTTATAAGATATGGAAGTGGCATGGGGAGAAAGTAGATACAACATCGAGTAGTAGTGAAGATGTAGACTCTTGTTCGATTGAATCGGACTCGGTGGATGGGAATGTTGGGGCAGATTATACTGTAGAGATGGATAGGTCTGATGATGACAATGAGTTTTCATCAGAGTGCAATGAGTTTAAGGAGTTCGTTGAGGATGCAAATAAACCATTGTACCCTGGCTGCACTCGATTCACCAAGTTGGGTGTCCTAGTGAAGTTGTATAATTTAAAAGCTAAACATGGAATGAGTGATGCTGCTTATTCTGATTGGCTGATTGCTTTCGGGGAGCACCTTCCCGAAGGTAATGAAATCCCTACTTCTGTTTATGAGGCAAAGAAGACTTTGGGGGCATTAGGGATGGATTATAGGAAGATACATGCTTGCCCTAATGATTGTATTTTATATAGAAAACAGTACATAGATGATACCCACTGTCCTACATGTGGAGTGTGTAGGTGGAAAGTAGGAAAAAATTCAAAGGTGAGGGAAGGTGTACCTGCTAAGGTACTATGGTATTTTCCACCTATTCCTAGATTTCAGAGAATGTTTCAGTCTACCAAAACAGCTAGTAGTTTGACTTGGCACTCCACTGATAGACCGAAAGATGGGCTACTGCGTCATCCTGCAGATGCATTGACTTGGAAATCAGTTGATGAGAAGTGGCCTGATTTTGGTTTCGGAGGCAAGAAACCTTAGGCTTGCACTATCATCAGATGGCTTTAATCCTCATAGTTCTTTAAGTAGTAAATACAGTTGTTGGCCTGTTATTCTTGTCAACTATAATCTTCCTCCTTGGCTTTGTATGAAAAGAAAATACATGATGCTAACGTTGTTGATTTCTGGGCCTAAACAACCTGGAAATGACATCGATGTCTATTTGGAACCATTAATTGATGATTTGAAGGTTCTTTGGGAGGGAGTACAAGGAGTCTGTGATGCAAGTCGAAATGAGTATTTTACTCTCAAGGCTGCACTGTTTTGGACAATTAATGACTTTCCAGCCTACAGTAACTTGTCCGGGAGTATTGTTAAAGGGTATAATGCATGCCCAATATGTGTTGAAAAGACATTACCAAAGAGGCTGGTTCATGGACAAAAGATGGCGTATATGCGGCATAGAAGGTGGAAAGGAAGAAACCATCCTTATAGAAAGCAACGGGCTGCTTTCGATAACCACCAAGAATTTGATCCTCCTCCTTCTCCATTGAGTGGAGAAGAAGTTCTAAAAAGGATGGAAGAAGAAGTGTTAGTTTGGCCGTTTGGGAAGAAACATCCTCCTCCTCCATATAAAGGTGATGATGATGAAAACAGACCTTGTTGGAAGAAGAAGTCGATTTTTTTTGAACTTGAATATTGGAAATTCCTTCCGGTTCGCCACTGCCTAGATGTTATGCATATTGAAAAAAATGTCTGTGATAGTCTTTTAGGGACACTGTTAAATATTCCTGGAAAAACTAAAGATGGGATCAAGGCCCGTTTGGATCTGGTTGAGATGGGTATTAGAACAGAACTTGCACCTAATATTGATGGGCCGAAAAAAAACCGCTTACCATTGGCGAGTTGGAATCTGACCTTAGATGAGAAGAAATCCGTGTGTGGCTGTTTTTTTTGTATGAAGGTCCCTCATAACTATTGTTCTAACATTCATAATCTGGTTTCAATGGATGAGCTAAGGCTTAATGGGATGAAGTCTCATGATTGTCATATTTTAATGCAACAACTGCTTCCTGTTGCATTAAGGGCTGTATTAGACAAGCCGGTTAGAGTTGCTGTGATCAGATTATGTCTATTCTTTACCGACATTTGCAGCAAATCATTTGAAGTTTCTAGGCTGCCCAAAATACAGAGTGACATTGTTGAGACCTTGTGCTTGCTTGAGATGTATTTTCCTCCTTCATTCTTCGACATAATGATACATTTGACTGTTCACCTAGTTAGAGAAGTGGAACTATGTGGACCAGTTTTCTATCGATGGATGTATCCTTTTGAAAGATACATGAAGGTTTGCAAGGGATACGTCCGCAATAGAAATCATCCTGAGGGTTGTATAGCAGAGAATTACATTGCCGAAGAAGCTGTTGAGTTCTTAGCAGAACGCCTATTGTCAGATCAAACGATTGGCATTCCTAAACAGCAATGTAAGGACTGCAAGCCCACCTCAGGTGCTAAAGTCTCCTCTATCTATGGCAGTGAGTTCAATCAAGCACATCTTTGTGTTCTACAAAACATGGAAGAGTTCAGAGGCTACTTTTTGTAAGTCAAGAGTTTTAATTTAGCTATTTTCTCTTCTATATATTTATTATTCATCTCTTTACAATCACTTAGCTCATTGTTTTGTTGGTTTTTTTTTTTCTGATGACAGGGAGCATATGGAATATTTGAAGGAAGTTTTTCCTAAGTTCAAAAAGAATAAGAAGTGGCTGAAGGATAAACAAAACAAATCGTTTGCAGATTGGTTGAAGATACGGGTAAGTCATGGTTTTGTAAAATGCTTGATTTAGGTAACTGATGCTTGGTTTGAATACTTGACACTAGTATGGTTGATCTGTGCAGGTGGAGCAACAACTTAGTGAACCTGAAAACAACATATCTGAAACCGTGCGATGGATTGCAGATGGACCAAGCCATGAAGTAGCAAAGTTCTACAGTTACCAAATTGACGGAATTCAGTTTTACACAAAGTCTCTTGATGATGTTCGAGCGTGTCAAAATAGTGGTGTTTACCTAGAGGCCGATACTATGCTTGTTGCTAGTGCTAGGGACAGAAATCCTATAGATGACGACATGAGCTTCTATGGGGTGATAGATGAAATTTGGGAGCTTGATTATACTCAGTTTAGCAAGCCTCTCTTTAAGTGTGATTGGGCTGAGAGTACAAGGGGTGTCAAAGTGGATGACCTCGGTTTCACCTTAGTAAATTTGAATAGGAAAGGCCATCTGAATGATAAATTTGCTATGGCTACCTCAGTCTATCAAATTTTTTATGTGCAAGACCCAGTAGATCCTAGGTGGTCAGTAGTTCTAAGAGTCCCACAAAGGGAATTCTTGGACTTGGCACATGATGATGAGCTTGGGGACACCATAATTGATCAGCAGCCCATTACTGATAGAATGCCATGTGTTGAGAGTGAGGAGGGAGAAATAGGTTACATAAGAGTAGCCAATGAGGGGATTCTGGTTAATGAATAGCGAAACTGCTGTGTTTGATGAAAAAGTGTTGTTGTAATGATACTCTGAATGAACTGTTGGTTTTTGGTGTTTAATGTAATTCATATTGATGTTCTTGAAAGCAAGTTGTTTCATCCTCAATGTTGTAGTTACTTTGTGTGTATTGTGTTACAATGAATGTACTTGAAATAAATTATTCTTAATGCATTGACTTGTATTGTATTTTAGCTTGATGTTTACGTTTATGAAGTATTGACTTATCTGTATGTGCAGGTAATGGCACATTCAAAGGCTGTCTCAACCCCAACTAAGAATACTACAAAGTCACTCAAAGTAAGAAAGTCAAAGTCGTCAAAGTCCAAGAAGGTATGTACATCTGCTGCAAGCGTGAGTAAAGGAAAGAATCGTGGAAAGAAGATAGAGGAGGATGAAGGAAGCACTGGAGGATTGAAGCTGCTCAAGCGTCACCCTGTTACAATGTCAAAGATGACCAAGGGTAGGGTTCTAAAGAAGAGGCTTAGAGTCCAGTTTGATAGGAATGGCTCTCCGGTGGGGAAAAATGCAGAAAAGATGCAATCCTACATTGGTGTTTTGGCAAGAACAAAGATCCCAATTTCAATTGCATCTTGGCCTGGTGTTGACAAGAAAAAGAAAAACACGCTTTGGGAGACTGTTTTGGTAAGTGTCGAGTGATTATTAGTGAGTTCAATGAAGCTGTGTATTGAGTTTTTCATGTTACATGTGTTTATTAATATTATTGATTCTCACTGATGAATTTTTTTGTTTTTTTTTTCTACATGTTTGTAGACGGCATTCATATTAGGACCGGAACACAGGAAAATGGTGTTACAATCTGCTGGAGCCAAATGGAGGGAATTTAAGAGCAGACTAACCACCGTCTATGTGTTGCCATATGTGGATGATCCGGAGATGTTACAATTTCCACCAGATGACTATAGGTTTATTACTATTGATGAGTGGACTGCTTTTGTAACAGAAAGAACAAAGCCTGCATTTTTGGTAAGTTGCATGTTTGACATTATATATATTATACCTACATTTGTCAATGCCATTGTATACAGGAGCGCTAATCAACTAAATCAAATGTAGGAATTGATTTTGTTTTTGTTCTTTCTTATACATGTATACTGTTGTGTGAAAATGGGACAAGTCTGGAACTTGGGACATTATGTTTGAACCTAGTTGTAATACTATGAACTAGCCAAAAAGCTAGATACTTAAGAACCATGATAGAAGGGTATATCTTGCAGCCATAAAAATGTCAGCAATATAAACTTTAGCAAATCAGACTCTCCTCAAAGTGATTAATTTAAACTGAGTGTAATTACAATATTATCAACTTTAATCATTTATATCGATCAGTGCTAATCAACTTAATGAAATGCAGGAATTACATGAGGCTCAAAAGGCGAGGCGTCTCAAGAATCAGTATGATCACCATATGTCTCGTAAGGGATACGCAGGACTGAGAGAAGAGTTGGTTAGTACGAGTGTCCAACTTTTTTTATTTGTAAGCATTCACCATTGCCTAATAATGTAAAACTGAGAGTTTTTCTGGTACAGTCTCAAACCATGCCAGAGGAGGAGATTGACAGAGCAATGCTTTGGATCAAAGGACGCCAAACGAAACAGGGGACATTTAAAGTTGATGCTCTCAAGGACACTGCTGATAAAATCGTATGTATCTTACACTTATGTGCCATTTGTCTCTAGCTTATGAGTTTTTGAGTTGTTGATATGCATGAATAATTGAATTTATCTTCTATTTTTCAGTTCTTGAAAGGGGAAGTATATTATTGGAATTAGCTTATAACTAATTTTCATGCGAAAAAGATTGAAGCTAGTTTGCTAATCTATACTGAAACACTGATTTTGAACTTATTATTGCATATGAGTTGCATGTTCGTGTCTCCACTGGTTGAAAACAAATGCTGGATAATTAATTCATTCTTACGTTTATTGTAGAACTTGTTTGATGATTTATGATGAGTATTATCTATATGTATGAGCTGCTGATCATATAGAATGGGGTGGATTTGGGCCACTGACTTTCAAAATGCTTTTATATTAAGACATGTATATATAGATTATAACTATAGTTTAAAGGGGTAACTATAGTTGGATATGTACATGTTTATGAATGGTGAGATTTATATTTTAATTCTTTTACTTTGTATATGGCAGGAAACATTGAAGCAAAAGGAACGCAGTGGAGAACTAGAGATTTCTGGAAGTGATGATGTCCTAACATTAGCTTTGGGGACTCCGGAGCACCCTGGAAGAGTTAGAGGTGTGGGGGGTTATGTAAATCCAACTGATTACTTCCACCTTCCAAAACGCAAAAAAGAAAGCGTCCAAGAGTCGGTGAGACTAAGTGTGAGGAGGATATTTGAAGAAGAGAAACAGAAGTTGGAGGAAGAATTAAAGGAGAAGATATTGGCTGAAGAGAGGGAAAAGATAGTGGCAGCTGAAAGGGCATTTTGGTGTTCTAGGATTGAACAATTGGAAGCAAAAATTAATGGAACCGTGCTTGAGGAGGGAGTTCCTCATGTTGGAGAAGGCAAAGCTGCAGCAAATGAGTACATATCCGGCCAAGCAAGTTGTTCTAAGACCAGCCCTAAGTCTGCTACCAAACTCGACAACACTATGGAAGGAGCAGTCACAAAATGCTTGGATATGATGGAGAGAAATATGGTGCAAAAACATAAGAAAAAGACCACAAAGGTTTCAAAGCCTAAGATTGCTAAAGCACCAACTGAAGAAGTTGAAGATAGAGCCAAGGAGAATGAGGAAACCCTTGCTGCAGTGAACAATGATAATTTGGAAATAGAGGTGGTAGATATGACCAGCATAGAGAAACAAAGGAAGGTACATTTGTTTTTATGAATGATCACCATATATTGTTCTAGTTGCACGTATGTGATGATGAATTATAACTTATTGATTATATGTTGTTGGCTTAGGTAACTCCTACCGAGAAGGAATGCAAGTTGGCATTGGGTGATATTGGCCATATTGTCGCTATTGCAACGGTGATGACAAGCGATGATCCATCTGCAACGTGTCATGGGACTCTATTGGGAGATGAAAATTTGCGTGTTTCTATTTATGCTGCCATTAAGGAGCAGGCTATGATTCCATTTCCAATAAAGGATGAGATCATGACAGTGAAGCAAGCTATGGGGAGCTGGGTCATGTGGCCAAAAAACCTTATCATTTATGATGAAAAGGTATAGATGTATACGATGATTATATTTTTACCTATATATGGCAGTGATTATAAGGTTAACTGAATTGTTTGCTTGATCTAGAAAAAGGCGAGTGGTAAAGCAAGGAAGAAGCAAAAAAGGAATCAGTTTAGCCCATATTCAGATGCTGAGTTTGACTTGCAGTCACTCCCATCTAGCTTGCCAGCCTCATTGAAAAAGTTATGTGAGTGGGGAAAAGAAGGGTTCAAAGATGGGAAAGCCATTTGCTTCTATAAAGAAGAGCCCGTATTTGGTTATCATGCTAAGAGCTTTTTACTTGACGTAGATGTTATGAGGCTTGCACACATGGCAGAAATAACAAGCAGCTGCATAGTGGTGTATATGAGGTAAATGCTACACTTGGTTGCTTAATTATGTGACTTTGGTGACTTAATTATTAGGTGACTTAATTATGTGAATCATCTCTATGCTTTAGGTACTTGCATGATGTATTAAAACAGTTTAAAATGCAAGACATGGTTGCTTTTATTGACCCAACCTTGACCGGTGAGATAGGGTGTGGGAGTCCATCGCAAAGGCCCCAAAATATAAAAGATCGGTTGATAACTGCTTCTCCAAATCAGATTTTCTTATTGCCTTACAATGCATCGTAAGTTGGTCAATTATTTATGCTTAAACTTGACTTTTCATTCATATCGATATTGCACTAAAATCTGTTTATTGAATATTAGTTCTCATTGGATGTTGACTGTGATCAATCCGGAAACCGGGACCGTCTATTTCATGGATCCATTAAAAAGACGCCTAATCACTGGAGAATGGAGAGATGTTGTAGACACGTAAGTTGCTCAAAACTGATTGTTTCAATGGAAGTTTGCAATGTGATCACATATATTCTTATGAAAGTCGATCTAATGTTGTTGGTTTGCTTATATATAGGGCCATCGGATTGTTTAAGGCAGACCGCATCAAGAAAGGACGAGGTTCTGTTGAATGGAAGAACATGGCAGTATGTGATACATATATATATATATATATATATTTATACCTGATTTTCAGAGGATGATTTACTTGATATATAATTAGTAGTTATATGTATGTTGTTGTTTGATGACACGCTGTTGACTTTTTTAGGGTATTCCACCACAGCCAAACGACAAAGAGTGCGGCTATTTTGTAATGAGATACATGAGGGATATCATCCATGATACAACTTTGTCATTTGCAGATAAGGTAACCATAAATTTTCATTTTCGAAAGCATTCTTCCATATATTAAAGTCTGAGGACAGTGACAAAGCTATTTGCACATTAAAATTTTATGGTTACTTTTGGTTTCTAACTTGTTATTGTTGAATGTGTATGAGTTTAAAATTCTGATTTGAAATTGTCAACAGTGGGGTAGGAGAGCCAACCATACTTATGGTCAAGTGGAACTTGATGAAGTGCGTAATGAGATTGCAAATTATGTGATGAAGAACCTGCTGAAGCTATGAAGTGTTGGTCTTTTTTGGGTACATGCATGCATGCAGTAATGCAAGGTTTTAAGTGCATAAGGCTGGATGTTGCTCGTTTTTTGGTTGGCCTCATGTGTTGGTCTTTTTTGGGTACATATATGCCTGCTTGCAGTAATGCAAGGTTTCAAGTGCATTAGCTAGGCTAGTTGGTCATTTTTTGGTTGGCCTGATCGAATTGCATGTCTTCTATATATGAGATTATGTACGTAGGACGAGACTATTTTAGCCACATTTGTGGATGTATTTGCTATTGGAGATCCGGAGACGTACGTGATCCCTTGTGTTTTGTGGATAAAATTACTATTTTCGGAACCATTTGTGGGATTATAATAGCTATTTATTATGACAGAATTATTGTTCATTTTGTCAATTTTTGTTTCCAGTTTACCATTACCAAATCAAACAACAGTTGGAAAAAAGGAAAATATGTCGTCTGATGAGGATTATAGGGCTGAATCAAACAAATTTTCAACAATTCACACGACGGTTCTTACCGATATCATTATTGGATGCACACAAAGACAACAAGTATTAGCAAAAACCATCGTCTAAAATGTCACAATACAACGGTTCGAGTTATATCTGTCGTGTGAAGGCACACATACACTGAACTATTAGGTCATCACACCACATTTTATGCTGGAAGAACTGTCGTGTGTATACAATTTACACAACGTCTTAAAATTAAAAACCGACTTCTGAACAACAAAGAGACAAGGCTGGAATCCTTAAAACTGTGGTATGAATGGAAGTCACACCACGCTGGAATCCAAAAATCGTGGTATGAGTAGAATTCACACCACGCTGGAATCCTAAAAACCGTGGTATGAATGGAAGTCACACCACGGCATATTTCTGTCGACAGCTTGTCGACAGCATGTCGGCAGATCTGCCGGTCCATCAGACGACGAATTCAGCTGAAAACCGTCGACCCAATGATCGGTATACGACGGTTGAAAACCGCCGTCTGATAGCGTTTCATCAGACGACGCCTCGATAGACCACGGAAATGCAAAACGTGAGACGACAGTTTTAAACCGTCGTGTGAAGCCTTTTGTGTAGTAGTGATTATACAAGCCCTATAACACTCTTCATGAGGTTATACAAAGATCCACATTCTCAAATTAATTTGTCATAAAGAGACAATACATTCCTAAAAGAGGAATGAGTACTTGATATCAACAAAGCTTATTATAGCTAATGCATGCATATATGAATGTGTGAGATCGAAATTTGATGATATCTCATCTATAGTAGCGCTACTGAAAATCATCAGGGGTTGTATACTATTCCACGTTTCGATGTGTACGTCGACAAATTATAATATTGGCCAAATTGGAAAGAGGCAATTCCAATGAATTTGATTATTGGAAATGTGATGAAATATTTGGACTTTATAACCCCTAAAATACAAAAGGGTATTCATTCTAGTGAATTAAAATCACTATGACACAAGTCTCTTTATAGAGACATGGGACTATCATTCTTCTCCAAACGACAACTTTTCTATAAGTACAATGTTACATATATGTGTTATATTGACGAGAGGCTTATGGCATATTGTCTTGGTTAATATGAAGATCTTATAGACAAATTGCTAAAACCAAATCTCCTAATTCTATGTGTCATTATAAGCATATTGCTTAATCAAATCCTTGACCGATTCATATTGTCAAAGACAAGTCCATGAATGAATGAAAGAGCTTAAAGCTCACTCATGGAATCAAAAAGTCTAAAGTTTCATATATACTCATTCATTTACAGTCAAAGTGACTTATTGCCTCAATGAGTACTATGACAAGACTAAGAAATCGAATTCGAATCGTACTCATAATGTTGCAACATATTCTAACTTTCGCGAAGTTATGAATTTATCTAGAGCTCATATTGAGCCTATATGAAATTATCAATTACACAAATTGATATTTATGGCTAAGTATGTCATACTTAAATTTCAATGCTCGGATAAAGGTAAATGTGTCAATTGTTGTTCCTTTATATTGTTATTCTTTGCTAATATCTTTATCTATAATTTGAGCATATGAAATTGGTTTTACTTAAAGTAAGATTTATTATCATAGTTTATTGGTATTACACTAACTTTTGCAAGAATTGCAATTCATGATGAGTCCCCTTTATGCAAAGCACACATGGTCTCACCTATGTGATCGACACACCATATCCAATATACATCACTAGGCCAATAACCTCAACATACAACACTTTTTACACAACGAATTTTTTTTTTTCGTTGTGTGATTGTGGAAACTTAATCATACAACAGGTATAAGAAACACGCGTTGTATAAGGCTGTTACAATTCAAAAAAATTTAGCTAGAGTCTTATTGCACAACACTTAGAAGAACGTTTCGTTGTGTGAATGAAAAAAAAATGGGCGCCACATTTCCCTCCTACCTTCACTCAAATTTGGCTCCAAATTCTACCCAACATGCATTGCTTCTGTACTACATAGCACAACAGTATATTTATATTTGTTGTATGAGTTAGCTTGTAAATAGTCATACAACAATTTTTTTTCTTTGTGTTGTCCAAGTGAGGAAGATATATATTGCCAAGATTTCGATGCATCCAAAATGTCATTCATTCCTCCAAAAATGAATAAATTTTGATGAAATGTAGGTTACGTATATGTACTCTTACAACGTAGTTACTTATTTTGTGTTGTCTGAATGAGAAATATATATTCCTAGAGCCAAAATTGGTACTTTAATTGCACATAGGCGGGAAGCTTCTCTCCTTGCTTCTTTAGCTCAAATTTGATGTGTAGATAATCAGACAACATAACTTAATTTATGTGTTGTTTGAGTCAAGAAAAAAAAAATATAGGCCTTGGACCAGACAAATTAATCAGGCTTTTAGTCCATCTCTCACTTCCACTTCGGCTGTTTCAACACTGTTTTCAGACTAAAAAACTTCCACACTTCCCCTCTCTCTCATTTCATTCCTCTCTCTGCGATTCTCTGAGTCACAAACCCTAACCCCTCTTTTCTTCAATCTTCAATTTTTGAATTTCCAAGATGCGTGAGATTCTCCTCTCTCTACTTTCTTGACTTGAGATTAGGGTTCCATTTGTGAAGGGGATTTCAAGGGTTCTGCATATTGATTCTCCTCTCTGGGTTATCTATATATGGTTTCGTTGTATAAATTACTCTTTGCATTCCTGAATTAATTGGATTCTGTGTTGCTGTGCGTTTATTTTAGACAACCTATAAATTGCTCTTTGGGTTCCTGAATTAATTTCATGAAATCATGGACAATATGCAGGCAATAGGAAACCTATTACTTCAGATGGCTGTCAATTCATATATGTCATGATATATGTGTTCCTGCTGTGAGAAATTGGGTGAGGACCTTCTCTTCCTTACTCTCACTTCTAGCTTTGTAATCAAGACTAAATAGTGAGATCTTTTCTTTTCCATTTCATTAGAATATTTGCTTAAACTATGTTATATGCCTCACTGATGTATGAAAATAAAATACCTAAGTGTTTGTTTATCATTCTGCTATTGGTTGATTTGGCTTTTGGGTAGTGTGTTTGAGGTATATTAGATTTGGTATTGGTTGATTTGGCTTTTGGTTGTCAAGATGCTGACTGAAGTTCTCACAAAAGTCCCTTTTTCTTTTGGTTCATTATCATCTTACTACAGTTACTTGATGATTTTGGAAACTAGATATAGCTTTTACTCATTAGTTAATGATTCATTGTACTTTAAGGTCGTTCAATTCTGCTCTAGAGATGTTTATGGTGTGCAGGAAATTGAAAGAACTTTTTGTTTCTGGGGAGCGCAAATGTTTCCAAAGATTGATTGGAATACTATTGTAGTTGAGATTATTGATTTGCTGGGTATTTGAAAATAGAGAGATAAAGTCATTTATATGAGATTTGGAAGTGGCCTTACATTATGACTCAGAGTTATACCAGGACTATAAGAGAGGTTTATGTTTTTCAGTTATTTGTAAATGATGCACATTGTCTATGGGAGTCTGAAGGTTTTTTTTTTCCAGACTCCACTTATTCTAATTTTTGGTCTTGCCATATGTGATATGTCCAGAATAGATGATGTGGTGATCACTCCCAAGGGTTTGAGAAAAGGGTGGTTTCACAGGTAGTTCTGTTATTTTCTTTTTTGTTCTCTGTTTAGTTTATATACGAGTATCTTTTTTTCAGTCAAGAAGTATATGTTTAGTTTATATCCTAGTATCTGGTGCAGTCATAGTTTAGTTAGCCAAAATGCTGATCATATATGAATCATCTCCGATTAAGGTGACCAAGTCTTTTGCTTTGGTGTACTTACTGTTCAATTTGTTATTTGTGTGATCATGTAGGATGCTCTACCTGTTGTCAATTTGTCTGTGCTTACAAGGATATTGAAAGCTTGGATGAAGTGAAGAAGAGGTTCAAGGAAGAGTAGCTGTTCAGCCTTTAGTGATATTGTTCTCAATGTTGTTCTTGTGTTTTAATGTATGAATGATTGAGAAATACTATGTTTATGGTACATTTGATGCTTTAATGTATGGATTGGAGTACTTGAATTGATGAATTGCATTCAGATTTCTTTCTAATGTGGATCGATACTATTATTTAGATAACAATGGAGTATTAATTATGCAAAATTCGGATTATTACATAATAATCAAGCAACAATTCACACAACACATTTCTTATAACATACTAAAATTTAGTTGTGTGAAATTAAATCATACAACAGTCATAGTCTAAAAACTGAAGTGGGAGGAGCAATCACACAACAGTAAAATTCAAAGGCATGTTGTCTGACGAGCTTAACCAACAACAGATTGAAAACAAGTTTTGTTGTCTGAAGCATGCAATTGCCACGCATCTGTCGAGAGAAGGCACAACACTTATAACAAAAATATGTTGTCTGTTTTTATGTCATACAATGGTGCAGCACCGTTGTGTCATTTTTCATCACACAACGCTCCGATACACAACGGAGATCGTCCAAATCACACAACGATTTTGGTCCGTTGTCTGTTAGCTTTTTTGGCCTAGTGCATGGTGCATGTATTTTATTGCATACATGATTGAAGCTTGCAAAAATCAGGGGGAGATTCTCATCAGGGGGAGCATTCAAAATTATGCTACTTAGGACATATGCTCGTTGTACTCTTTTTCTCCTTCGACTAGGGTTGTTTTTGTCCCACTGGGTTTTTTGTTACCTGGCAAGGTTTTTGACGAGATAACATTAAGCGCGTCCAACACCATATCATTTAGTGGTGAACATCCAAGGGGGAGTGTTATAAATATTATATATATGTGGCTGTCCACTGTAAATACTCATTAGTTATGTCCTTATGATGTAAACATTACTCCTATATAAAGGGGTCTAATGAGAATGAAATACACATTTCTACCTCCTCCTACACTTTGTTTCTCTATTCTATCTCTCTCTAATTCCCTAGTTTATAACAGCATAATAAAAATATACATACAATATTCAGGCCCAACGGGTTTTATGTATTTCATAATTCAGAATCGGGACTGGACCGGCACACTGACTACAAGGACCGAACCGGCCCGAAAGCCCTTATTTTCATACGAAAACCCGACCCGAACCAGCCGGTCCGGATTGGTTCCTTCCTGTTTTTCGGTCTTTCGGTCATATGATTAAAAAAATTTATTTAAATCTGGAAGAATACATATACTCTAAATTTGCCAAGAAAACCATCCCTTTCCCATGATAATTTGTCAAACCTACTCACCATTAAGTCCGACCAAAAAGGGCACCCATTCTTTGAGGATCCATTGATGGATAAAATGTTGTTTCCTCTTGCGAAGGTGGAGGTGGCATTTAGTAGTATTGTTGTACTGCACATTGGTCTCTTTGGGGCACGCCTCCTTGAGGCAACCACCCAAAATGAGCCGCCTCTGACTGTCTATTAGATCCCTCATCCTGCACTTGCGGTGCCTGAGGTCTACCCCAGGCCAACTTCAATCTCAAACCCTTCACCACCAGCTTATTACAAAGTTCCTTCTCTGCACCTTCTCTTGTTGCATAACTCACAAAAGCACATCCTCTTTGCCCCACCACCCTAATCGATTCGATCTCGCCATGAACCCAAAAGCAATCCCTCAAGTCCTTCTCCGAAACTCTCCCATCAACCACAACCCCCACATACAAAGTCCAAATGCTTTCGTCCTCCGGAGGCACCAAATGACAGGACCCGCCCCGGTTTTCACCCTGAAATCCGAAGAGGCCCTGCGGGGCCCACTTTAGAAGAAATTCTACCGAAAATTTGACAGAACTTCCCCTAAAAATGGACAACCCAAAACCTGTAGAAAAACATCCACACTTCTAAATCATCCATCCTTATTCTCCTGGAGCCACCCTGCTCCCTATATCACAACATCTCACATATCTCATTTCATAAACAATTCTGAATTTAAGAATATTAATCTCATAGGTTATCAGAGCAATCTAATATACAGGCGAACAAGAGAATAGAAAGCAAGATAAATGACCGATGCTTTTATAATGCGGAAGCTATGACAGCTATGCCTCAACCCCAAGTACGCTCGACCTCAAACTAAACTGGCCTGCAAACTGGGCATTTAAAACCAAAGGGCCCAGGGGAAAACATTTAAAATCCGTTAGAGTGAGTGGACGAAAAATAAGTACTTTCAAATGTATAAGTAAAACTTAATGCTTTCCCAAGTAATTCTCTAAAATCTCGCATGCAGTAACAATCTTGAAAACACTCTTAATCATCCTCTTTACTGAAATCTCAATCACGTAACAAGAACATCTTGAAACCTCTTAAAATCTCATCCTCAATCCTTATAAAAACATCATTTCCATGAGGCTCGTTTGATGACTAGAAAGGACTGCTGTCTAGTCATCTCATGCCATCTAGGAGGGACTGCCACCCAGATGACGCATCGGAAGGGACTGCCAACCGGAATAGGAGGCGGTGGATAGATGGGACTGCCAACTAGCCACATGTAGTAGACGGGACTGCCGACTAACCACAGGTAGTAGACGGGACTGCCGACTAACTACCTCATGTCATCTGGAAGGGACTGCCAACCAAGTGACGCATCGGATGGGACTGCCAACCGAGCTGTAGTCTGGAAGGGACTACCAACCAGACTATTACCTAGAAGGGACTGCCAACTAGGTAAGATACGCATGCGTCAAAACTAGCCTCCTTGATAAACTGAATAGCCTCCTCAAGAACTGAAGATAACCTCTTTCAATCACTTGCTTTCGGAAAGAAACTCGATATTACCTCAATAAATCAATAATAATTCACCGAAAGCATAACTCAGTAATAACTCGCTAACTCAATCCTCAATATCTCAATAAATCCTCGAAAGTATAATCACATACTCTATAATTCAATAATTGCTTTCGGAAAGAAAGCTCCATCTAACCCAAGTCTGATAAGTGCGGAATTCAAAACCCAATAAATCTCGATAAACTAAATCTCAAATATTCAAAACATAATTAAATCTCAATTGGAAGAAAATAATAATAATACTGCATGCGGAATTAATTTAAAAACAAATGTCATTTAGGCGACCATGCATACGAGTTCCTTCGTCGAGCAATAGCTCGATACATCGCCCTGTACACAATTATATTCTGTGAATAGTTATTCGACAAATTAATACGATTCCTAAAATCAATTCCTCATAATTACATCTCCACTTCTCCTTGGATGCAACCCAAATTATACCACTAATACCAATTCGTTAATTTAAAGGTTCCAAGGCAGAACCGAGAGATATCCGACTGTCGGATTCTCGTAATTCGATAATCGAAACCCTAAACTTCAAAAATTCATAATTAATTCCAAGCTTCTCCGAAATTCGCCAAACTTCACATACAAGCTCTATGATAAGTATAGAATTTAACTAGCTAGAAATTGAAATTAAAAAGCTACCCTAGCCACCGCTACCGCCGCCACTGCCACCATCTCCGATGGCCACCAAAATTTGGCAGTAGCACCTTCTCAACACACCCATTAATTCTTTCAACTGTGACCAAGTTAGAAAATCAACGGAAGTACCTCAACAATTAAAGAGAAGTTTGGACCCGAATCATGAATAGTAACTCAGAATTTCAAACCTTCGATTCGACCTCCACACTGCAAATCGTGGCTCAAGGCTAGGGGCAACATGATCCTTGGGAAAAAACCGCTCCTTCGACGCCGGTTTGGTGGCCGGAGATGGCCGGAATCGCCGGAAATCGACGAAAATCCCAAACTGCTACAGTGAACTTGTTGGCTTCGATTCGTCGTCTATGGTGAATGATAGGGTGAAAGGCATATATAGATAGAAACCTTGTTTCAAGACGAAGAGATGGACACCAATTTCATGGCCATAGGTGGCCGGACGAGGCGGCAGCGACGCCAGAAAGTTACGTCGGCGAGAGGAAGAAAACTGGAAATTTTCGGGGCTTTCCCGAAATGGAAAGTCCAGATTTTTATTTATAGACATGAATTCCACAAAATTACAAAACTGCCACTAACTTAAAACCCTTATAACTTCTTCGTTACTACTCCGATTTTTACGTACCACATATGCACGCGCTCGGTTTAACGTCCTCTACAACTTTCATGAAGGAAATTTTCTCAAATTTTGACCCGAACAAAAAGTCAACTTTTAGGGCCCCCTAAAAGCATTGAAACGACAGTAAAAGTGAAAGTAAAAGTTGTTTATCGTCCAAATGACTAGTAAACCGGTGAATTCGGGTTCGGGACGTCACACCAAAGACCCCATCTCTCCGACCTTCTTAGCAGTTTCAATACCACCGGATCGTTGACCCCATGGAACCGGTCCTTGATATTAATTTGGTTAGACCGTTAGACAACTCCCCAGTTATGGGCATCTCATGCCGGTAATTAAGGACACTCCATTCCTCTACCCTGAGTGTAAAAACTACACACATGCGCTCGGTAGCTGTTCTTTTTGTACCTCTTATAATTTTTGTAATTTTATGAATTCAATTTTATCCTTAAAATATAAAAAATAAAAAAATAATAAAAAAAACCTATACTAAACCAGCCCAACTCAACTGCCCGACATCAACCAAGATTGTGCCTCCTTAAGCGTTATGATTTGCTGGGGCTGCATGATCTGAAGATTTAAGAGATGGATCTAGAAAGAGAGCAAGAGGAAGAAGAAAAAGAGAAGGTAGAAAGAAAATTACAAAACGAAAAGAGTTGTTTAAGGTTGCCTATCAAGACATGATTATTTCTATTGAGACCTCCAAATTTGCTCACTTTTTTTTTTTTTTTTAATAGGATTTGATGTTATTAGATATCAAAGCCATGAAAATAGGCCAGAGTCTAACATACACTTACATAAGAATCCGATGAACCGGATAACTTATCTAAGCCAATATTAAACTCATTAAAGCCTAAAGGGATGCTGGCTGGAAAGCAAGCTTAAAACGAGCAAGAACAACTCGCTATTCTAAGGAAGAATCATTCATCTAGTCTAATTTGCCAACACGCCATTGTGGTACAAATAACAATTAGAAACGTCTTAGAACAACTCATAGAGATCACTCCAACTCAAGAAGGCTTGTAACCAGATGTCTAATAGCAGAGACTTAAGGAAATACTGGCTCCTCCCCTTTAGGGTTGGAGCCAGCACCATCCGCAGCCTCTTCAGGAGCCAACAACCTTGGCAACAGGTTGGTCTTGCTCTTCTTGTCCAATGTGATTGTAGCAGACTCAACCAGCCCAAGCTTGAGCACAAGACTTGGTCTGAAAGCCCAACCATCCCCTAGTCCACATTTGAGCCCAGACCAAATGATCCAAGCCCAATTCTCAAACCTGCTCAAGTGGGCTCGAGAGAGAGATCCACGCCCAGGTCTAGAGGCCCAAATCCAGACACCAATGCTAGCTTGAACACCACGCCCGCCATTCGCCGCCGCCGTCATCGACCAGTCACTCCTCAGTCCAGGTTTGAGCCTGAGCCCAACGAACCAAGCTCAAACCAGATCAAAAGGGGGAAACCAACCCTTTGATGTTGGGTCACCTCCACAGCCGCCAGATCTGGTGGCCGGCAGTTTCACCCAACCATTCCGCGTCGATCAAAGATCCAAGTCGAATCCGGCAGATCTGCCCTCGCCTTCTCACGCCTTACCGGCAAAGAAATCTGATCAAAGCACATCGCTTGGTCTACAATCGATGTCGACCACCTGCTTCGATATCGATCCGTGAGCCGAAAAACCAAAACCAGGCCAAGACACCTCGTTCCGATCTTCTTCTCCTTTACACCACGTTGAGCCTTGGCTCCCACGTTGCACGACCCTCAAAGAAGCCTAGTCGATGCCAGACAATAGACGGCCAATGGAAAAATTCCGCCGCCGTTTTTGCGCTCAAAACCCTAAGGCTCTGCTTGACTTACATATGTGGCTATCATGAAATAGTTTCCAAATCTGCTCACTTGATCTCACTCTATTATGAATTATTAAATAATATATAACCTCCAATAAAATGACTATTAAGGACAATAATTATATCAAAAAAAATTTACATAATAATAATAATAATAACCTAGCAATTAAAAAAAATTAAAATAATGATTTACAAAAATAGAGGAAAATAAAATAAAAAATAGAAATTGCCATTACAGTTAACAAAACAACAAAACGTCTAAGATTATTATTATTATTTTTTTTTTTTATAATTTCTTCAATTCAATTTGCTATTATATTTACTATTTTATCCTTCATGTGTTAAATTATAGATTTTTAGACTATTATCAAATAAGGGTAAATTGTGGGTTTTTGAAAATTTAACCACAAGCCTTATTGGCTTAATTAATACTGATTCATTGAACTGCATCGTAAACATTATCTCGAGAATGTGACTCTCAAGCTAATATATTAAATAATCTAATTTGTTTTAGGGAAACGGTAATTGAGAGGAATTTGATGTGTATTCTCATTGATAATAGGGGCCTCTTTATATAGAGGATTACAATGCATAGAATCCAAATCATACCAGGAAAGTAATCATACATTGAATAGGAATCTAGATCCTTCTAATGTAACCCTATTACCACTAGGTCAAGTAACCTAGAGTTTGGGCTAAACACAAATAGAGATATCCTTAAACACTCCCCCTTGTTTTGTCCAAACGCGGTGCTTTTCTCGTTGCCTCGTTTAAAACCTTGCCGAGTAACAAAAACCCAGTGGGACAAAAATAACCTCGGTCGAAGGGAAAAAGAGCACAACACACCTTTCACGATTCGAGACGAACATGTAGACATCTCCCCTTGATGTCTGTGCCTCCCCCTGATGACTACGATCAAGAGAGTTCAGATAATTTCCGCAAGCCAATTCTTGCCACATGTTTCTCGAACGTGGATTTGGGCAATGACTTAGTAAACAAGTCTGCCTCATTGTCCTCAGATCGAACTTGGTTCACTTTGATCTTGAGGAGCTTCTATTGTTGCTGATTGTAGAAGAATTTAGGCGATATGTGCTTGGTGTTGTTGCCTTTGATGTAGCCTTGCTTCATTTGTTCAATGCAAGCAGCATTATCCTCATAAATGCTCGTTGGCTCATCTGTGGTAGACTTCAAACCACAATGGCTTCGAACATGCGTAACTATAGATCGAAGCCATATGCATTCACGAACTGCTTCGTGAAGAGCAATAATCTCTGCATGATTCGAAGAGGTAGAGACTAAGGTCTGCTTTGTAGACCTCCAAGATATCGCAGTCTTTCCCATGGTGAAAACATAACCAGTTTGGGAGCGACCTTTGTGTGGGTTAGAGAGGTACCCAGCATCAGCAAAACCTTCCAAAACTCTTATATCATTTTGGGTTGGGGAGAGGGAACGCTGTCCACCATGTGTGGCGTCCCTGGCACTTGATGGGTCCGAATCCATCTTCTCTCTGTAGGGATAGAACAACCCCATATCAATCGTACCACTTAGGTTTCGAAAGATATCTTTAACACCAGTCCAATGGCGTCGTGTTGGCGTAGAGGTATATCTAGCTAGCAAGTTCACAGCGAATGAGATATCTGGTCTTGTGCATTGTGCTAAGTACAATAATGCGCCTATTGCACTTATGTAGGGCACTTCTGCCTCTAGCACTTCTTCATCGTCATCTTTTGGACGAAATGGATCCTTCTTTGGATCAAGACTACGGACGACTATTGGGGTGCTTGAAGGCTTAATCTTGTCAGTGTTGAAGCGCCTAAGCATCTTTTGCGTATAAGCTGATTGATGAATCAGGATACCATCTTTAAGGTGCTCAAGTTCTAAACCGAGGCAAAACCGTGTTTTCCCAAGATCTTTCATCTCAAACTCGGATTTCAAGTGTTCAACGGTTTCCCTTAACTCTTTAAGGGTGCCAATTATGTTTATGTCATCAACATAAACCGCTACTATTGCAAATCCGGAACTTGTCCTTTTTATGAACACACATGGGCATAGTTCATCGTTGACATATCCCTTCCCAATCAAGTAGTCACTTAGACGGTTATACCACATCCGTCCGGATTGTTTCAATCCATAAAGTGAGCCTTTCAATCTAATCACAAACGCGCTCCGTGGTTTAGAGCCACTTGATTTGGGTAATTGAATTCCATCTGGAATCTTCATGTATATTTCCGTATCTAGATCCCCATATAGATACGCAGTAACCACATCCATAAGCTGCATGTTCAGTTTTTCTGAAACTACCAAACTGACAAGGTAGCGGAATGTAATGACGTCCATTACCGGAGAGTAGGTCTCTTCGTAGTCGATTCCAGGGCGTTGTGAGAAGCCTTGCGCCACAAGGCGAGCTTTGTATCTTACAATCTCGTTTTTCTCATTACGCTTTCTAACGAATACCCATTTGTGACCAACTGGTTTGGTGTTGGGCAGTATTGGTACAATTTTGTCAAATACCTTTCTTTTCACTAGAGAATCAAGTTCTGCCTGGATCACATCTTTCCATTTTGGCCAATCAGCTCTACGTTGGCATTCATCAACGGAGCGTAGTTCGATGTCATCGGTCTCAATAATCTCACGCGCCACTGAATACTCGAATACAACATCAATGATGATAGAGTTTCTTTCCCACGTCCCATGTACACTAGTGTAATTTACAGAGATCTCTACGTTTTCATGGATAGGTTCTCACATTGAGGCGTCCCCCAATGATGTCTCTTGGACATAACCGTAATCCGGAACATTCTCATGGGACGGATTTTAAGTATCGATGATCAAAGGATTTATTTGTGCCTCATTCGCATTCTTTCTAGAGCGAGTATCCTTCGAACCAATTGGTCTACCGCGCTTCCTTGCGGGACCTGTGGCCATAGATGCCACATCATGGCCATGCTGGGCAATGGCGCCATATCTTGATGTCATAGGAGTGGCGTGATGTCCAATATTTGGGACATCGATCCTTGCAGGCACGTTTGCAGCAGGTATGTGTGATCTCATCACTTTGGCAACATCAGAAAACGCATCAGGCAGAGTGTCTGCTACGTTCTGGAGCTCGATTATTCTTCGTACTTCAAGTTCGGACTGTGCAGTACGGGGATCGAGATGAGACATAGTGGGGACAGACCACGACAATTCCTGTCGTTTCTGTTGAACATCTGTGTTCTTATCTCCCTCTAACGATGGGAAGACTGTCTCATCAAAGTGAAAATCCGTAAATCTAGCGGTAAAGAGATCGCCTGTCAAGGGTTCAAGATAGCGGACAATAGTTGGAGATTCATAGCCAACATAGATGCCCATTCGTCGTTGTGGACCTATCTTAGTACGCTGTGGTGGTGTAATAGGCACATAGATGGCACACCCAAAAATGCGTCAATGCGAGATATCAGGCTCGTATCCAGTCACTAGCTGTAACGCAGAGTAAGATTGGGTTGCAGTGGGTCGTAGACGAATCAACTTTGCTGCATGCAATATTGCATATCCCCAAGCAGAAACAGGGAGATTGGTGCGCATAACCAATGTCCGCGCTATCAATTGTAGTCGTTTGATAGCGGCTTCTGCTAGACCATTTTGGGTATGAACATGGGGAACTGGATGCTCTACATCAATCCCCAGTGACATGCAATAGTCATCGAACGTTTTCGATGTAAACTCCCCAGCATTATCAAGTCGAATGGACTTAATATGATGGTCAGGGAAGTGAGCCCGTAGACGGATAATCTGGGCGAGGAGTTTAGCATAAGCAGCATTTCCAGTGGACAATAGCGCGACATGTGACCAGCGTGTCGATGCATCAACCAATACCATAAAGTATTTAAAAGGTCCACATGATGGTTGAATTGGTCCACAGATATCCCCTTGGATTCTCGGTAAGAACGGAATGAGTATTTTTGGATCCTTTGCGTAGGACAGTCTCGGTCCTAATTTCCCAAAGGAACAGGCTTTGCAAAATGAACGAGGGGCCTTAGAAGCAACCAATGAAGATTTTGGTTGGGCCTGAGCGTGTGTAGCGCTAGTAGAAGCAAAGTATGTGACTACATCTCCCATTATGACGATAGAGCCATGGAAATTGGATTGTGTGGCGTCATGGCCACTGGGAGTAGCAACCATGGTGTCATGCTCATGGTTGGCCCCATTTCTGGCGTCATCACTAGGGACAGGGGCGGCCTTTCGACTGCCCAAGACAGCAGCAATGCCAGAAGCTGTAATCTTTGCTGTCTAGCTAAGTCCTGGAATCAATTTTTGATTCTTGCTTCTTCTCACTCTGAAGAAATGATGCCCATGTGAAGTCTTAAGTATACGGAGCATCATATCACGACCAGGATGTCCTAGTCGGTCATGCCAAAGCCAATATGTGTTAGAATCCAAGAGATCTTCTCTTATGACATTATTGGATTCAATTGGTTGAATTGTAGTGACATAAAGTCCACTAGATTGACACATAAACTTCCCTAAGATGCGCTTTCTTCCGCAATCATTAGAGGTAATGCAAAGGAATTCTATTCAGTTCTCACTATGCGTTTCCACATGGAATCCGTTGGCTCTTATATCTTTAAAGCTTAATAAGGTTCGATTTGCCTTAGGAGCGTAGAGAGCTTCAGTGACTTTAATCAAAGTGCCATTGGGCAAAAGGAATTGGGTCATTCCATGTCCTTGAACTAAACTTGATGGCCCAGCCATCGTAGTCACAGATGAATATGTCGGCAACATCTCTAAGAATAATTGCCTATGTCATAGAATGGTGTGCGTAGTCGCACTATCTGCAAGACATTGAAGTTTATCCATTCCTAAAAGAAAAGCTCGTAATTAAAAAGGAGACATAAAGAAAAAAACTCAACTTTTATTAATAAGCCAAACGGAATTACATCATCGTTTCTTTTAACCAAAGAAAATCTAATCCAATAAACTAGTTAATGCAAAACAATGGTAGTCATCTAACTTCTTTCGGTAATTCTAATGTAAATGTGACCAGGTGAGTAGAGAGATGTCGGTGGAGCAAAGCTCGCTTAAGTACCACTTATCTCAAAACATTTCTAGACATCACTTTTACATTGAGTACGCCTACTTTGAAGAAAGACTAATGTCATTGGCATCTACTACAAAAGTAATATGGCAATTTGCCTACATCTCTTGGAAAATAAAAAGACTCAATCAAAATCGCCAGTCTCTGGGTCTTGATCCTTATAGTCTTCCACCCTTAGATCGAGGTCGCCATCTTGATCTTCTTGTTCCATGTAATTTTCCTCCCTTGCTTCACGATACATCTTGTATGCGTTTGCACTATTCTGGGATGCAGTACACTTCCTTGCCCAATGTCTACTTGATCCACATCGAAGACAAACATCTTTATGGTTAGGCTCCCTTGATCGAGATGCTTTTGGTGCATGATTTGGACGACTATTACTCTTGGTGGAGTCACCACCATAGCAGGAGGCTCCGCCTCTCTCTCTCTTCACACGTTGACCTCCACGGTTCCGTGAACGCCTCTCTTGGCGATTTCCTTCCTCTTTAGGGCGAGAATATGGACCAGAACGTCCAGAATTGTCCCTACTCTTAGGGTTTCACTCCTTGCGTCCTCCCTTGGGGGCGCGACTATAGTTAGACTCCAAAATAGACTTAGTTGCCACGGGTCTAGTGTTATAGTTCTTCACAAGTATGTTGTCGTGCTTTTCAGCTACGTTCATGGCGCCAATAAGCTCATGAAATCTTGTGATACATCCTGCTTTCACATCAATCCGATAATTCTTTGAAATCATCAGGGCAAAGACGGGGAAGGTGGAGAAAGTCTTCTCTATCAACATCGTATCAGTTATGGTTTGGCCACAAAACTCCATCAGAGACTTGATACGAAGAGCTTCCGAATTATAATCAAGCACAGACTTGAAATCACAAAAGCGGAGGCTATGCCATCGCACTTCTAAATCAGGAAGCAAGGAGTCACGAACGTTGCCAAATCGCTGCTCAAGTTCAACCCATAGCTTTCTTGGGTCTTCCTCATTGAGGTATTCACTTTGGAGTGCGTCATTCATGTGCCTTGTCATGAGAATGATGGCTTTAGCTTGTTTTGCTTCAAAAGCAGTAGCTTGCTCAATGGAGAGCACGTTCTGACTAGGCTCTTGGATGGCTTCCAGAAGTCCATCAACCTTAAGATGTTGGCGCACATCTCAGACCCACCTATGGTATCCTGCCCCAGTTGTCTCTAGTGGAACAAAGTCCAACTTGTTCAGGTAACTTATCCTGAAAAATAACACAAGATTAGGGTTAGTTTCGGAGCGAAAAAGGGGTACCACGAAAAACTATTAAATTTCTGAGCATAGTCGCTTCCAAGAAATTAGGGATTTGCTGAGCGTAGGCGCTTCCAAGAAAATCTGATTCCAAGAGGGGTTTTGGATTAGATCGAAACAACAATGTATGGGGTCGATTGAATTCTTCTCAACAAACTCTAAGTTTTGAGGACTCTACAAGCTCCAAGCTTGGAGTGAGCACGAACCCCCATAGTTCGGCTTTTGGTCTCCCCTATGAAGAAGAAAGGGGGGGTAGAAGAAGGGATGTTGGAAGTCCCCGAGAAAAGAAGAAAAGAATGAAAACGGGAACTTTTAGAAAAGTTTACCTCTTAGGATTGCAGAGCGAGCTTTAGTCCTAGGCGAACAGACTAGAGAGATGGTCGCGTGGTTGAGCAGTCGCAGGGTCGCGATGTCGCCCGCGTGACGCGGGGTTGTTGGCGTGTCACAGATGTGTTGCTACGTCACGAGAATGCAGAGCCGTGAGAATGCGGGGCCGCGAGGATACTGAGCCACGAGGATGCAGAGCCACGAAGAAGCGGAGTCACGAGGGAGGGTGAGCGTTCGCTGGAGAAGCGAGCGCCTGCGAGGGTACTATTCTGATATCTCGCGGAAGAGTCGCGGTGTCGCAGGGTCGCAAGGTGCGGAGTCGTGGGGGTTGTACGAGGAGGCGAGCTTTCGCAGGAAAAGCAAACTCGCGCGAAGGTAGAAGGCAAGCAGGGCTTACGAGCGCGAGGACAGGAGGCAAGCGGGGCTTGCAGGTGCTGCAGGGGCAGCGAGGCTAACCTGGTAGGTTAGCGTTGAGTTGTGACACGGGGACTGCGGGGGCAGTAGTAGCACAGGTGAGGCTAATCCGATTTTAGGCTTATAGCTTGTGTTAGGGCTCGTGCTGATAACGTGTTTTAGGGAAACGATAATTGAGAGGAATTTGATGTGTATTCTCATTGATAATAGGGGCCTCTTTATATAGAGGATTACAATGCATAGAATCCAAATCATACAAGGAAAGTAATCATACATTGAATAGGAATCTAGATCCTTCTAATGTAACCCTATTACCACTAGGTCAAGTAACCTAGAGTTTGTGCTAAACACAAATAGAGATATCCTTAAACATAATTAATATTTTTTAAATTTACAATTTCTTTCTATTTTCTATTCATTTTTCCCAACACATAATAGTTCTAAAAGAAAATTTTCAAAAAAAAAAAAAAAAAGTAGTTTTAGAAGAAAATAATAATTTATAGCTCTTTAAAGGTTTAAGCGTGGTCTTATTCAAAAAAAAAAAAAAAAGGTTTAAGCATGCTTGGAGCAATTTTTTTTTTTTTTAAGGGGTTTGGAACCCAGCCAAGCTGGGAGTCTCATCCCCACGCCTGACTTATTATATTAAAATTAGACATATGCATTGAGGGGGACATAGAGCCTTGACCTCTAGCAATATTACAAGCATCCTCGTAGAGTACATCCTGACTAATAGCAGGAGACTCATCTAACCAATAGTCGTTAAGATAATTCACACTAGCATGGTGAGATAGCCTATTAATTAGCTACACCATTTGTTTCCCGAAAAAATATGACGGATCTGAGTAGAGCGAAAATACTTCAAATATGACTTGCAGTCTTCCATAATGCACCCTACTGCAGACCTATCATCCACCTCATGTTGCATCACATTAACCACAATAGAGCAATCACACTCTAAATCAACATCAGTCAAGTCCTGGTGGATAGCAAGAAGAATACCTAGCCTGCTCTAGTCGCTTCAACCTCCATGTGAAGCGTGGAAGCTACATAGGGAAAATACCAAGCCAAAGCAACTACGCTAGTCCCGAACTCATCACGAATCACCACGCCAATACCACCATCACCATGATTGGCACGGAAACTCTCATCCACGTTCACTTTAAGTCTTCCACTAGGTGGGGTCTCCCATTTGGCTAAAGTCCTTCTACTTTTGGTCTTCCCAGTAACATGGAGAGCTTGATAATCTTCTAGAAATTTCTGGACCCATCAAGCAGCTAGCACAAGAAGCATTGAAGATACTACCCTTCCAGACCACATTATTCCTTTCTGACCAAATAACCCACAATGCCATGAAGAAAGCACACTGTTGACCAGCAGTAAATTGATCAACAACATTAAGAACCCATTCCTCTAATGACATGGCAAGAACAAACTTTGGCATTAATCCCAACAAAGTACAGCTCCAGAACCATGCAATTATTTCACAATCACGAAACACATGCAAACCGGTCTCCACAGACTTCATGCAAAAAACACAACGTGCATCAGTAAGAGGAACTCTTCTCACTAGTAGCTCCCGTGTAGAGGTGGCAAACAGGTCGACCCGGCCCATTTTAAGCTGGCCTAGTCGTGCTTCGTGCCCTGCTTGGGTCGGCCCATTTATTATCGTGCCGGGCTCGTGCCGGCCCATTTACTTAAACATTAAGCCCGGTCCGGCCCATGGCCCTAGCCCATATCGTACCGGGCCGTGCTCGTGCCAGGTCAATAAACGGGCTGTGCTCGTGCCTACCCACTATAAAGACGATTTTAAAATCTTAATTTGAATAAATAAAAATTAATTTTATTTAACTATTTAGAAAATTAAAATAAATTAAGTTCTACAATATTTTTCTTAATCTTAGCTTTTTAAGATTAGTTTTCTAATATTTTTTTTATATTCCACTACAAGAAAGAAAGAAAGAAAAAAATAACTCAAAATATATTGCTTGTAGTATATTATTGTGAGATTAATCTTTATTAATATAATGATAAAGATTTAGTATCATATTATTCTTTTCTTCATTCTATAGTTGTATAATTATGAGATTAGAAAAAATACTTTATGTTAAAACAAGGATATAATGTTTTATTTCACTATTTTGACAATATAAAGAAATAGCATTAGTGGAATTGTCAAGAGATTTTAAATAAAGAGATCTAATATTCAAATCTCATCATTGTGGTTTTTAAATATTTTTTTTTAAAAAATGAAATTTTGTGTTTGTAACGGGCCGGCCCACAATATGTCGTGCTCGGGCCGTGCCGGGCCCATTACTGGCTCGGGCCAATGGGCCAATATTCCTAGGCCCAACCCGGCCCGTTATTCTAACGTGCTCGGGTCATGCCGGGCCACTAACGGGCTTGGGCCGTGCCCGGCCTCTTTAAAACATGCCGGGCCAGTGCCATGCTAGTGCTTAGCGGCCCGTTTGCCACCTCTACTCCCGTGTGGGCAGAATACCCTTCACTAATCTCCGTACAAAAACTTGTACTTTCGGAGGAACCTTGGAATGCCAGATTACGTTCCAATACTTCCCCTTCGCGCCCACCACTCCATTAGAACTCGATGCACGATCTGTCTTCCCTTCCTCCATTCGAGCCCCATGATACCCATTACGTACACTATACATACCCTTCTTATCATAGTGCCAGACAAGTCTGTCCTCAGTCCTTCAAAGGCTGAGTAGAATGCACAAAATAATATCCACCTCCATAGGTGTGAACAACTCCTCAAGAAGTGGTACAATCCATTCATGCTCATCATGGTCAATTAAATCATTTACCTTTAAAGACTCAAGGCCTTCCATAGGAGAAGAGAAGGGCTTGAAATTATAAGGCAGAGGAATCCAGGGGTCATCCCACACCGACAGCTTACTCACGTTTCCAACTTGATACCTCACCCCCTTACACAACAACTGCTTCCCATACATTATACTTCTCCATGCATAAGAGGACCCAATAGCCAGATTAGTGGAGCAATCTTTTTAAGGCTTCCTAGCAATAACGACTAATTTAACTTTTACCATTTTCTTTTAACAAATTATACTATATGCTAAAACTAAAACTGCGATTCACTGTCCATTTTGTTTGTGTGTAGTGAGATGCAATAGTCACAGGACAATTTTGTCCCTGGACCTACGCTCTTTTTTTGGTTCTGTCGTTCGCTATTCTAGAAATCTCTATTTTGGCTGTCGTCTCCATCTCTACCCGCCCAATCAACGTCTCCTAAGAGTCGCTATCATCCATGCATGTTGCTTGATCATGCCCAAGGTTTTAAATATCTGCGATATTTCCGATATCTCCTTTTTTCGACGGACCGATATATTTAGGGGGGTAAATATCTTATCTTTTACCGTTTCTGTGAAATTTTTCCAACATCGTCAAATATCCCCAATATATTAGATATTTGCGATATATTCCGATAAAGTGAAGAAATATCTGTAAAATTTGAGGTAAAAATAAAATTTGAAGAAATATCTGTAAAATTTGAGGTAAAATTTGCGATATATCCCCATGATTGGATTATGCCTACACACCTCGATGATGAAGCTGGAAGATCTCTTCCACAAGTTGTAGAAACTGCAACTAATGCTAGAATCAACGTAGAGAGTGTCTTATCTAAAGAAATTGTTAAAAACCTAGAAGATAATTTAGATAGTGATCATGCGTAGGGTGGTACAGCAATTCCAGATAGTTCTGATGATGGCAGAGAGGGTGGAAGCGGAACAGGTGGTGGAGGTGAAAGATATGAATATGGACAATCTTCTGTGGATGGAGGATTCCAATTTACTTGTGAAGGTAATTTTGATCATACCACCCAAGATGAAGACCACGGAGTGAGAACAGCTGGTCATGGTGCTTAAGAGAAGACCCGATATGGGAGTAGGACTAGAGGTGCAACTGATGATCAAAGTACCCCATCTGATGTTTCTTCAATTGTCTTAAGTTTTGACTCTATCAGTTTAGGCACAGAGCGCAGTGGGATCTCAAATGAATCTCATGAAGGCAACAATCAATTTGGTTATGATGCTTATAGATATAATCAATATGGAGAAGTATATGATCAGTCATCCAGTTAGGTTCATCCTTATTATCCTCTTATAGGGGAAACAGTTGGCAACTCTAAAGAGATCTATAACTATCATGTTCATCACTACAATTCGCACTATATGAGTCATATGTCTTGGTTTGATTATTGCATTTTCGTAGACCAGCGAGAGGCTTTTCAACTGCCTAGAGTCTCTTTTTGGATGTAGATGAAGTTGACATTCATATCAATTTATATGTAGTTCTAAATTTCTAATAAATTGACTTTTTTCAAAAACCACATTTTGTTATCCTGTATCCCCGATATTTCCGATATCTCCCTTTTTCAAAATACCAATACATATGAAGATACCGATATTTAAAACCTTGATCATGCCACAATGCAAAGAATACCATCAATTATGGTCAAATCAGCTCTAATTTCTTATTTCCCATCAAAATCAAAGTCTCTTCTCATGATTTCATATCTAGGTGCTTTTGGTTTTGCTTCTGATAGCTTCTGTGCATTGCGGTCTTGGTTATTAATGATTTTGATGTGTTCATTTTAGGTATTTGAGCTTAACTACTTAAAGCTTTGAAATTGGGTTGTAACATTGTCGGAGCATTTGGGTCCAATAGAGAAACCTGATTTGCAATATTCTTCATGCATGTTAGACCTTTTCTAATTTCCAAGAAAATAAGCTCTCTGAAACTTTTAGCTGGTTCTAAAATTAGAATTCTACAATTTGTGTTCTTAAATTATTCTTTTGTTGCTAATATTGATTCTGTGTTTTAGGGTTTACAGTTAGGAGGTTCTTCCCCCACCGTTGAGTGTCACTTCCAACCCACCCTCTTTTTGATGACACTATAGGGTATTTTGTTTTAGGCAAGCTTTATAGTTGTATAGCATGGTTTTGTGTTGTATATTGCTAAGAATGTATGGTTTCCAACTGTTCATTGAAAGAGGATAAATGTAAGTTATCTATTGTTCCCATTGGCTGAAAACTCTATTGTTAGGTGGTTATGTTGTTTAAGGTTAATGCCACCCATGAATAATTAGTCAGTTTATGATTTATGTTTGCCTTGGTTATTTCCAGAGGAATATGGCAGACGTATGTAATTGTAATATTATATTATTACAAGCTTTCAAAACATGAATGAGAAACAAAAAATCTAAAAGCTTTTCCTAGATGAAATTGTACTTTTGATATGCTCAACAACACCATATAATCTTTTGAAGGTTTTCAGAAATTTACTTCTTCATAAAAATAGTTGCACTAGCTACTCTGTTTACATTATTGAGTCATGGCATGCTTCTATGCATTAAACTTGCACAATCAGATTCATACATATTAATTTTCATGGTAAAGTTTACGTTTCTATTATCATTGAGCATGGTACGCAACTCCTCTTTACCTTCGTGATCAACCTCTTTACTTTCCTGATCAGTGTATGCATCTTCTATTATTAACTCCAACCACTTCTATTCCTCTATGTATACAACTTTGAAGAAAAGCACTGATACAAGATGAATCAGATGAGACAACCACCATCATAATGGGAAAACATATTGAGGGACTGTTCGGAACCACATGTGAAGTTTAATCCTGAAGAAAAATTAGAAGGATCCAAAACTATACAAACCTGGTATAAACACCAGCTTTTGAAGTTTGTTAGTGTACAATTCTTTGTAGCCAATGAATGTGAAAAACTTAGCAAGTAAACAAACCTGTAGCATCTTGTGGGCTATCTTGCTAGTTTTAAGTTAAAGAGGACCATCGGAAGTACTCTAACCTCCTTTCATTTTTTATTTTTTTTTGGAAAGTGAACATTCTTTCATTTTGGTCAGCCAAAATTTTTTTAAAAGATTTTGTTAAATACCCAGCCACAAAGAGAAGGCATAGAAAGCATTCAAGAAAAAGATAGAAGGCATAGAAAGGAAAAACATCAATGGTGTTAGGTAGTAGAGAGATTATTCAGTGCACCGCTGTGTACTTGCACCAACATAAATGAATGGTTAGATTACATTAAATACACTTTTTGTTTATTAAAAATAAAGTTGATAATAAATATCAAGGGTTGAGATTATTTTATAAGGGTTGGGTCACTTACACCGTCGGTGCATAGAATAATTTTCGTAGGTAGTAATAATAAATTGCCTCTGAAGTTTGAAATAATATATGGCAATAACAAATTAATTACATAACAGATTTTCTTCCGATATTGACTAATTGACCCAAAGATTTTGACTCCGTTATGATTTGGGCTAAACTAGGAAGTATTAATGATTTAGAAAATTGGTTTGGATTAGCCAAGGAGGGACGCATGATACTTGCTCTCTTGAGCATTACGTCGAACACGTTTCGGGCATGAGCACGGCTGCTCGCGCGACCACACCTGATGATTTCCGATCAACTCCGGTCGGCCAAATTGAATGCTGCAGGAAGTCTGTTCTTCTTTTTGGCACCGTTAAATATCTGGATATGACTCAACAGTAAGTTCCATACCCAGAAACAAATGTTTTCACGCTAGAGTTGCATCTTGTTGTAGAATAGATTTTACTTTAGATTGTGGTGGAGGTAGTCTAAGAAGGCCTAATGCGATCTGGGTTTGTATAGAAAGACCTTTTTTTTTGCTTCCTTAATCTTACAAATGGGAAGTAATCTTGAAGATTGCAAATGGGCAGTAGTGGAGGTGCTTTGAGAAAGAATCAGATTCTGCTTCACCCTTTGGACTTTGGTTTCTGTAGATTTGAGGATTTTCTTTTCCTGCTATATGTTTTTGAACCGGAAAGCTGCTATCTTTTTATGTTTAAATGGGTGGTTCCTAGCTTCTATTTTTTAAGAGTGGCAAGTAGCTGTATCGATCTATACTAGTTTCTTCTCGTAAATAAAATGGAGTTTGATTTTGTGTTTAGGTTTCTGTAGACTAGTAATGGAGTTTCAAAGTGCAATTTAGAGTACTTTTTTGTTCCCTGTGGAGTAGCTGTAATACTACAATGTATATTATTAGTGAAAGTCTTTATTCAAACGATGTGGAACTTGATATGTGCAAGTTAAGCCACACCCTTGCAGCCTTACTGATGTTTTTTTATAAGGACCATACTTGCCTAATTGAACTTTTGAAAGTGTTCGCAGTAGTGTGGCAAAAACTCAACATAAAAATTGAATATGTTGGGAGCATGGAAGAGTTTCTGGTCTATTACTTCTCCAAATATGAGCTTATATGGTAGTATCTTTGTGTCTTCATGCCTTTTTCTGTGGCTTGGGTGGTGGTGAACAAAGGGAATATCATCTTAGTGTATATACCTATAGAGGGTGATACACAAGTAGTTGTAGGCTCTAAATTAAGAATTCAAGATTTCTAGCTTGAATTATCTTTTGCCAGTGTATATTCATATACACGGTGATACATATGCATATATACATGCCTGATCAGTGGCAGACCTGTGGAATTCAGCTGAAATGCAGGGGCCGTTTGTCCAGTGTGTTTATACCATTCAATTGGTGCGGCAATTTTTCATGTTTACATGGTCTGCTCCAGTTTCTATCTCTATATGCATGTTATACATACTTCAGTAGACTTCTTTAAGCAATAAACTAAATAAACTGATGTTTCATAGCTCTGAAGCCCTAGTATAGAATTTTATTTTTATTTTTTATTCTTTTATTATTTTTATTTTACATTGCTTTACAATTAGTATTTGAATGCCATATAAAATATATGCATGTTCCGGCAATATAATCATGAATTTTTCAGTTGACAGTGATGGACCTGAAGATTCTTGATCGGCAAACAAGAGATCTGATCAAAATGCCTGGCAAAGTGGACGTACTGGACCCATTGCTTGAGACATAAGACAAACTGTAAAGTAAGTTACAGACTTCAATGCTTATCTATCTATGTTGAGGTGTGTAATTATTGAAAACTTAGAGTGTAGTATTTATATCTGTTAGGTGATATTTTGATACATTTACTAACATGGGCAATCTTGGATGTTGATCTTGACACATAACCAATGAGAAAATATTAGAGGATTTTGTACTCGGTGTCAAAGAAAAGTAGAAGTAATTCACAAAAATATTTGCAAAGTAGGTAAGTTCAAGTCATAATATTTCTGGCTTAGTTTCAAGACCAATAACATATATTGCCAGTCTTTAGTTGCATGTATCTTGTTAACTGTGTTACCCTTCAGAGCTAATTTCCTACTAGTGGCTTGGAGAAGTTTGATATTGATTTTAAGTTTTTGAGGGTCGTGCATGTAGTATCTGTTTCGATTACAGTAGAGAAATGTTTAAAATAGAAATAGTAGGGACGACAGGAAGTAATAACCTGTTTTTTAAGAAGCTGAACCTTAAACTACCATCTTCAGTACACTTTAGCCTATAACATAGCACTAGGCAACAGTAATACTAGGTTAACCACAATCATAAGGATTACTATACCACCTTGACCAACAGTCACCACTGCACTCCAGCCCTTTTCCATAGATGAAATCAGTCTGTATTACCCTTTGTCAGTCTTGTTGTGCATGCATGCACTTCATTCTTTGCATGCCATGCTACTTGGGTATGTTGAAATGTTTCATCATTAATAGAACATTTCTTTTCATCCCATTTTAGTAGATCTTATTTTAATACAAATTTGCCATTTTGACAGGTTTTGATTGCTGATATGGAAGAATATGACCTATACTCCACCCCCTACTGTAGATTTTGTTTCCTTAACTTAAAACAGTCTGGTTAAGAGGCCCAGGGAATGTACTTGAGGAAGATCAAGGAGAATAATATCTACAGTTTATAATCGCCATCTCATCAGGTCTTTAACAGTGCCATCATATATGGATTACCCTTGTTTTGAGGCTTTCGTAGATTCAGAGTTCTTTGATTGAGTAGTTTGTCTGTTCACTTCACTTGCGCAAGAAGAAACCTTGTATTGCTAATGGTGCCCCTTTAAATCACCAGGTAAAGAATTCTTAGACACTTGATGTAGTCTCAGGTCGTGGTATTCTAGTGTGTTAATTTAGTCCCAAATGCCAATTTTCTTAATTTTATATTCTCTCTCAATTGGAATGAATTACAGGACGTGTCATCACATATGGTATGGATTAGCCTTGTTGTGAGGCTTTCGTAGATTGAGAGTTATTGAATTGAGAGATCACAATTATAGCCATAGTTTTTAAATCGTGTCATCACTATTATAGCCAGGTTTATAACTTAATTGCCATCATAGGATTAGCCTTGTTTTGAGGTTTTCCTACATTGAGATTTATTTAATAAAGTGTACTGTGTGTTCACTTCACTTGCACGAAAAGAAATCTTTTATTGCTAATGGTGTCCCTTTAGATCATCTGGTAAAAATTCCTAGATAATATAGTCTTGGGTTGTGGTATTCTAGTGTGTTAACTTAGTCCCAAATATCAGTCTCTCAGTTGAACTGAATTCCAGAATATGCCATTTTGCTACTACATTGTCTATGTTCCCGCTTTTTTATTGGTTGTGTAATATGATACCCACAGGTTTGTCGACTACTTATTTTGATGTTTGTTGGACTGTTTAGTTATTCTTTCTTTTGAGATCTAGTGTTACAAGCCAATACAAGTTCACTCAAAAGATCGGTAGAACTGTTGGACTGTTTACAGTACTACAGAAGTTGAGAGTGGAAGACTTGGATTTCATAGTCGATTGGTGTAACTTAATATATTTACCTTATTAAGTGAGTGGAGGTGAATAATTAAATAGAAAAACAGAGCTTGTTGGCCTTCGTTGTTGGATAGCGTAATGTTGGTCTTCATCATCTCATCCTAATATTGGCCTTCATTTTTGGATATGTACGTAAAGCGAACAAATTTTTAAATTTTAGTGTTTTGTAAAGAAATGTAGTTTATTCATGTGCACAATCATAGAATTCATTTGCAGGTATATTGTTGTTAGTGATGGCGTCTTGGAGACCTTAGAGTCCAGGGATTGGTATTGTGAATGGGAAGCTGGATTTATATGTTGCTGCCACCAAAAAGAACCCCCAAAGGGTAATTCTTTATTATTTGATGTTTCTTTATTCAATTAGGTGGTTTGACTTGTTTATTTCAACATATGCATCCTATAAGTGCAGTACGATCTTATGTAATGTTTGTGAAACTTGCATTATGGTGCAAACCAATTTTAAACAACAGTGATGCTTGTATGTTTCAGATAACTTATTCTGGGTAAACCTTATTCTGTCAAACGTTTGATCTGTTAATCTTGGGACCCCCCTTATTTAGTGTAGTGTGCTGAAATTGAAATCGGTATCCGGCATTCTTAGCATGCTAAGATTTCAAAAATTAGAAAATTGGATTCTAAAATTAGAAGATTGGATTGATCCCCTGTATTATTGAAGTTTTCAGCAGTAAATGGAACACAGGAACAAGATTGAGGTGCACTTTGGGACTCACACATGACTAAAACATTTTCATCCATTCTGCCACATTTGCCAGTGTTTAGTCTCAGACCCGGCCAGCCAGTTTTCTATGTAATTCAAAACTATTAGAGGTGTTTTGGTCTTTGATTTAATGGAAATTATCATCTCTTACATCTTACTCTTGAAGAAAATTTGTTTCCCTCCCATTTAACTATAATACCTTTGAGAATCTGTAAAAAAAGTAGAGGGGTGATAACAGGATGTGGCTACAGGATAAACTTGTGAATATCACCCTCTACATACTCTACCTCTCTTTGGGATGTTTCGTGATTTAATGATTGCCCACCAAGCTGGGATTGTGGATTTTATTATTGAATATGATTCTAGTGCCCTGGTGGAGTTGGTCTCGAAACTTATAAGCGAGTCTCACCTCTATATACCTTAATCAATGGCGGCAGGTCCCTGTTGTCTGCTGATTGGAATTGTCACTTGGTTCATGTTTATCAAGAGCCCCATATTCTTCAGGATCCCCATTGTCTATCCCAGGGTTACTTGCTGGTGCTTCTGCTGGTGCCTCCCAAGTGTAGAGATTTATTTTTATTTTTAATCTGTTGTGTTTGGGTCTTTTACCCTCTTTGTACTAAGAAACAAAAAAGTAAGGTAAAGTCTACAGTCCAAGTCTTGTTTAATTTATTATTGAAACATTCCAATCATTGTTAACTGAAACAGCCTGAATCCTTTCTAGTTAATGGTTTGGGCTAAACTAGGAAGTATTAATGATTTAGAAAATTGGTTTGGATTAGCCTAGGAGGGACACATGATACTTGCTCTCTTGAGCATTACGTCGAACACGTTTCGGGCATGAGCACGGCTGCTCGCGCGACCACACCTGATGATTTCCGATCAACTCCGGTCGACCAAATTGAATGCTGCAGGAAGTCTCATCTTCTTTTTGGCACCGTTAAATATCTGGATATGACTCGACAGTAAGTTCCATACGCAAAAACAAATGTTTTCACGCTAGAGTTGCATCTTGTTGTAGAATAGATTTTACTTTAGATTGTGGTGGGGAGGTAGTCTAAGAAGGCCTAATGCGATCTGGGTTTGTATAGAAAGACCTTTTTTTTTTTGTTTCCTTAATCTTACAAATGGGAAGTAATCTTGAAGATTACAAATGGGCAGTAGTGGAGGTGCTTTGAGAAGGAATCAGATTCTGCTTTACTCTTTGGACTTTGGTTTCTGTAGATTTGAGTATTTTCTTTTCTTGCTATATGTCCGGAAAGCTGCTATCTTTTTTTATGTTTAAATGGGTGGTTCCTAGCTTCTATTTTTTAAGAGTGGCAATTAGCTGTATCTATCTACACTAGTTTCTTCTAGTAAATAAAATGTAGTTTGATTTTGTGTTTAGGTTTCTGTAGACTAGTAATGGAGTTTCAAAGTGCAATTTGGAGTACATTTTTAGTTCCCTGTGGAGTAGCTGTAATACTACAATGTATATTATTAGTGAAAGTCTTTATTCAAACGATGTGGAACTTGATATGTGCAAGTTAAGCCACACCCTTACAGCCGTACTGATGTTTTTTAAAAGGACCATACTTGCCTAATTGAACTTTTGAAAGTGTTCGCAGTAGTGTGGCAAAAACTCAACATAAAAATTGAATATGTTGGGAGCATGGAAGAGTTTCTGGTCTATTACTTCTCCAAATATGAGCTTATATGGTAGTATCTTTGTGTCTTCATGCCTTTTTCTGTGGCTTGGGTGGTGGTGAACAAAGGGAATATCATCTTAGTGTATATACCTATAGAGGGTGATACACAAGTAGCTGTAGGCTCTAAATTAAGAATTCAACACTAGTGTTGTAGGCTTCTAATTAAGAATTCAAGATTTCTAGCTTGAATTATCTTTTGCCAGTGTATATTCATATACACGGTGATACATATGCATTTATACATGCCTGATCAGTGGCAGACCTGTGGAATTCAGCTGAAATGCAGGGGCCGTTTGTACAGTGTGTTTATACCATTCAATTGGTGCGGCAATTTTTCATGTTTACATGGTCTGCTCCAGTTTCTATCTCTATATGCATGTTATACATACTTCAGTAGACTTCTTTAAGCAATATACTAAATAAACTGATGTTTCATAGCTCTGAAGCCCTAGTATAGAATTTTATTTTTATTTTTTATTCTTTTATTATTTTTATTTTACATTGCTTTACAATTAGTATTTGAATGCCATATAAAATATATGCATGTTCCGGCAATATAATCATGAATTTTTCAGTTGACAGTGATGGACCTGAAGATTCTTGATCGGCAAACAAGAGATCTGATCAAATGCCTGGCAAAGTGGACGTACTGGACCCATTGCTTGAGACATAAGACAAACTGTAAAGTAAGTTACAGACTTCAATGCTTATCTATCTATGTTGAGGTGTGTAATTATTGAAAACTTAGAGTGTAGTATTTATATCTGTTAGGTGATATTTTGATACATTTACTAACATGGGCAATCTTGGATGTTGATCTTGACACATAACCAATGAGAAAATATTAGAGGATTTTGTACTCGGTGTCAAAGAAAAGTAGAAGTAATTCACAAAAATATTTGCAAAGTAGGTAAGTTCAAGTCATAATATTTCTGGCTTAGTTTCAAGACCAATAACATATATTGCCAGTCTTTAGTTGCATGTTTCTTGTTAACTGTGTTACCATTCAGAGCTAATTTCCTATTAGTGGATTGGAGAAGTTTGATATTGATTTTTAGTTTTTGAGGGTTGTCATTTATTATCTATTTCAATGGCAGTAGAGAAATGTTTAAAATAGAAATAGTAGGGGAGACAGGAAGTAATAACCTGTTTTTTAAGAAGTTGAACCTTAAAAGTAAAATCTTCAGTACACTCTAGCCTATAACATAGCACTAGGAAATAGTGATGCCAGATTAACCACAATCATAAGGATCACTATACCACCTTGGCCAACAGTCACCACCGCACTCCTGCCCTTTTCCATAGATGAAATCAGTCTGTATTGCCCTTTGTCAGTCTTGTTGTGCATGCATGCACGTCATTCTACTTGGGTATGCTGAAATATTATATCTTAATAGAACATCTTTTTTCATCCCATCTTAGTAGATCATATTTTAATATAAATTTGCCATTTTAGAATTTGACAGGTTTTGATTGCTAATATGGAAGAATATGACCCATACTCCATCCCCTACTGTAGATTTTGTTTCCTGAACTTAAAACAGTCTGGTTAAGAGGCCCAGGGAATGTACTTGAGGAAGATCAAGGAGAATAATATCTGTAATCGCCATCTCATTAGGTCTTTAACAGTGCCATCATATATGGATTAGTCTTGTTTTGAGGCTTTCCTAGATTCAAGTTCTTTGATTGAGTGGATTGTCTGTTCACTTCACCTGCACAAGAAGAAAACTTGTTTTGCTGATGGTGTCCCTTTAAATCACCTGGTAAAGAATTCTTAGACACTTGATGTAGTCTCAGGTCGTGGTATTCTAGTGTGTTGATTTAGTCCCAAATATCAATTTTCTTAATTTTATATTGTCTCTCAATTGGAATGAATTACAGGATGTGTCATCACATATGGTATGGACTAGCCTTGTTTTGAGGCTTTTGTAGAATGAGAGTTATTGAATTGAGAAATCACAATTATAGCCATAGTTATTAAATCCTGTCATCACAATAATAGCCAGGTTTATAATTGCCATCATATATGGATTAGCCTTGTTTTGAGGTTTTCCTACATTGAGTGTACTGTGTGTCTACTTCACTTGCACAAAAAGAAATCTTGCATAATGTAGTCCCTTTAGACCATCTGGTATAAATTTCTTGGATAATGTAGTCTTGGGTCGTGGTATTCTAGTGTGTTAACTTAGTCCCAAAAATCAGTCTCTCTGTTGGGATGAATTCCAGAATAGCCATTTGGCTACTACCTTTGTCCATGTTCCCTGCATTTTTATTGGTTGTGTAATAAGTTAACCACAGGTTTGTTGACTACTTATTTTGATGTTTGGTCGACTGTTTAGTTATTCTTTCTTTTGAGATCTAGTGTTACAAGCCAATAACAAGTTCACACTAAAGATCGGTAGAACCGTAGGACTATTTATAGTACTTAAGAAGTTGAGAGTGGAAGACTTGGATTTCAATTGGTGTAACTTAATAGATCTACCTTAACAAGTGAGTGGAGGTGAATAATTAAATAGAAAAACAGAGCTTGTTGGCCTTCATTGTTGGATACGTAATGTTGGTCTTCATCATCTCCATCCTAATAATGGCTGTCATTGTTGGATACATATGTAAAGCGAACAAATTTTCAAAAGTTAGTGTTTGTTAAAGAAATGTAGTTTATTCATGTGCAGAATCAAAGAATTCATTTGCAGGTATATTGTTGTTAGTGATGGCGCCTTGGAGACCTTAGAGTCCAGAGAATTGGTATTGTGAATGGGAGCTGCATTTATATGATGCTGCCACCAGAAAGAACCCCCAAAGGGTGATTTCTTTATTATTTAATGTTTCTCTATTCAATTAGGTAGTTTGACATGTTCATTTCAACATATGCATCCTATGAGTGCAGTACGATCTTATGTAATGTTTGTGAAACTTGCATGATGATGCAAATCAATTTTAAACTACAGTGATGCTTGTATGTTTCAGATAACTTTTTCTTGGTAAACCTTATTCTGACAAAAGTTGGATCTGTTAATCTTGGGATCCCCCTTATTTAGCGTGCTGAAATTGCACTTGGTATCCGGCATTCTTAGCATGCTGAGATTGCAAAAATTAGAAAATTGGATTCATCCACTATATTATTGAAGTTCTCAACAGTAAATGGAACACAGGAACAAGATTGAGGTGCACTTTGGGACACTCATGATATTTTCATCCATTCTGCCACATTTGCCAGTGTTTAGTCTCAGACGCAGCTTCATTAAGCAGCCAGTTTCCCATCTAACTCAAAACTTTTAAAGGTGTTTTGGTCTTTGATTTAATGGAAATTATCATCTCCTACCTCTTACTCTTGAAGAAAAATTGTTTTCCGTCCCAATCAACCATAATACCTCTGAGAGTTTATAAAAAATAGAGGGGTGATAACAGGATGTGGCTACAAGATAAACTTGTGAAAATTGCCCTCTACATACTCTGCCTCTCTTTGGGGCTGTTTTATGATTAATGATTGTCCACCAAGCTGGGAGTATGGGTTTTACTATTGAATATGATTCTAGTCCCCTGGTGGAGTTGGTCTCGAAACTTATAAGCGAGTCTCACCCTCTATATACCTTAATCAATGGCTGCAGGTCCCTGTTGTCTGCTGATTGGAATTGTCAATTGGTTCATGTTTATCAAGAGCCCCATATTCTTCAAGATCCCCATTGTCTATCCCAGGGTTACTTGCTGCTGCTTCTGCTGGTGCCTCCCAAGTGTGGAGATTTATTTTTATTTTTAATTTGTTGTGTTTGGGTCTTTTACCCTCTTTGTATCAAGAAAGAAAAATTGAGGTAAAGCCTATTGACCAAGTTTTGTTTAATTTTTGATTGAAACATTCCAATTATTGTTAACTGAAACGTCCTGAATCTTTTGTAGTTTACTGGTTTAATAGAATTGTGATACATATCAATTCCCCTTTGGTTCTGGTATGAGTTATATTCAGGGTTCGGGTTGGGCAATTAATATGAAAAAGAATTGGCAATGTGCCATTCAACCTGCCCTGGGTTATACCACTTCATTTTTTATTATAATTTTTAATTTCGACTGAATGGGAATTGATGCAGTAATAGTCGAATGGGAATTTCACAGCTGAGACTTCGAAACATTTTCCTGGGTGGTTGTGGCTAAAAACTTGCTTCAAATATTTAAAGTAAAACAAATTACTTGACATCTTCGCAGCATAACTAATGAGGTGTGATAGCATTGATTTATTAAGCAATCTATTCTTTACACCATGTTTATCATCCCTGCTATATTTGTTCTCTGTTTCATAGAAAACTTAAATCACCAGAGACATGATAACTTGAATAGCTTGTGCCTGTGATCTGTCATATCTAGTGCAAGCCAAAGAGAAATGTTTATGGTGCACCAAATTTACTGCAGTAGTAGTTTTACTGTAGTATATTGAAAAGAAAACAAAATCACGGGGTACTTAATGACAGAACTTAAATTCTTCAATAAGGTTCAATTTAAGTTGACGAAGTGGTGTTAGCTCAGTGGTTAGAGCACCCACTACCTAAGATCGAGGTCCTGGGTTCGAGTCACCATGGGGGTAGGAGTGAAATCTTTTGATCCTCTTTGAATAAAAAGATAGAAAAAAAAGAAAAAAAAAAAAAAAAAAAAAAAAAAAAAAAAAAAAGTTGAGAAATGTTACTTTTTTATTCTAAAGATTTGGTTAGAATTTACATTTTGAATTTTGCAGGAGAAAATTAGGCAGAAAATATGGTGCTGTTGAAATCAGAGCAGGTGTATTCATCAAGGTTTTGGTGGGTGATGCAGAAACCTGTTTGATAAAATCCGTCTTAACACGTGTCTTGAAAGAAGAGGCGGTCCATTGGATTTTCAGAATCAGAACTCTGCAAATTTCACTTTCCTAGTGAATAAATACACATAAACTGCATGAAGTGTTAAATTAACATCTGAATAGTGAAAGCAAATTTAACATAACTAAAGATATGCTGGACTAACCAAATAGTGAAAGCGGGTTTATCCGTGGCTCTATGTGGACTCTCCCACAACAAATCATTGGCGGCGGCTAAGGCCTTAGGCAGTGATCATATGCTCTATAGGCATCCCGGTTCCAGTCAGTACATCCCTTATCACACGTAATTCAGCTAAAACTTCCCCAATCTCCATTCGCGCTTTGGGCAAATGCACAGAACAAGCAACTCCTATCCTAGCAATGGAAATAAGGCACTCTTCAACTCTCTGTGTTTCATCATTTTGGACATCATTCCTATTGCTTGCGGGATTTGTACTAGTGCTGCTTTCCTTTTCTTGAAGAAGCACCGGATCACATATTTCTTTCACATGTTCAGGCAAAGCCATCAGAACAAAGTTGTGCAAGTTCTTGTCATCTCTAAACATGTTGTCTGTTGGCCTCTTACCAGTAAGCATCTCCAGTAACAGGATTCCATAGCTATATACGTCCCCATATGTTGACACCGCACTTCCCATGCCATATTCTATAAATTATTTGGGAGAAAACTTTCATATTCTCATAAACTAAAGTAAAGAAAAACTTGCATTTGTAAATCAGGAAGAATTTGAAGCATTGGTCAATTCAGCATTACCTGGGGCAATATAGCCAATGGTACCCCTTATCGAATTGGAAGGGTTCTGTACTGAAGGAAGTGGACAAGAAGTATCTGGGAGGTAGGTTGCTAACCCAAAATCACAAACACAGGCAGTCATGTCATGTTCTAGGAGAACATTACTCGGCTTCAAATCACAGTGAACTATTGGGACGTGAAAGCGATTGTGCAAGTAATCCAGAGCACTAGCTACGTCAATGGCAATATTTACCCTTTCAAGAAGATTCAAATGTAGCTGCACTGTTGGGGCCCCAACCACTCTTTGAGCTGAATAGTGCAACCATTCATCTAGATTTCCATCCAACATGAACTCAAAGACCAAAGCTTTGAATTCGTTCCCTTGAAAATCAATGCTTGAGCAAGCGGTCACCAGTCTGACCAGATTCCGGTGCCTTATGCTTTTCAACACTTCACATTCAGATATGAAACTTCTAGAAGCTCTCGAACTTTGAAGATTGAGTACTTTCACAGCAACAATTATTTCTTCAGGTTGATCGAGAACTCCCCAGAACACAGAACCAGAGCTACCGGAACCAATTAAATTCCGAGAAGAAAAGCCATCAGTTGCTTTCAGGAGATCGCTGTATGACAATTTTAAGAATGAAACATCCAAGGATGGTTCTGAAGATGACTCAACTCCTGATTCTGTTGATCTAAAAAGGAGCATTAAGTACAATAACCAAATAACTCCAATGGCCCCAAAAGAAATTATGATAACAGCCAGCTTATGAAATAATGCATTAGCTGGCTTAGGCAGCTTCCTAGGTAGATCGGGGGGACAGATAGGCAATCTTAACTGAGGTACACGTCCACAAAGTCGTCCATTTCCCAAGAAAGAAACCGCACTTGTATTCTTGAAAACACCTTTTATGGGTACTTCCCCTCTAAAATGATTAAAGGAGAAGTTCAAATTCTGCAAGAAGGGGAAAGTCTGCAAATAATTGGGAATTGTTCCAGAGAAATTGTTACGAGAGAGGTCAAGATATTGAAGGCCTCTCAAAGAACTCAATGATTGAGAAATTGTCCCATGCAACATGTTTCCACTCAGGTTCAAATATTCTAGACTTGTGCAGTCCCCTAAGCTTTGAAGAATCTCACCAGATAATATATTTTCAGCTAGATTCAAGATACCAAGATTAGACAAAAAACCTACTTCCATGGGAATGTTACCACTAAAATGGTTACTGGATATATCCAATACTAGTGACAGGGATGGTAAACGGATGACTTCTTGTGGAATTAGACCGGTGAGATTATTTTGAGAAAGAACCAAAGCTAACAGATTCGTGCATTGGCCAAGACTCTGCGGTATGCCTCCTTGCAAGTTGTTTGAATTGAGAACTAAGCGACTTAACAAAGTTAAATTATTCAGACAAGTTGGGATAGTACCTGATAGCTGATTATCACTTAAAAACAGATTGTACAATTTACTTATCTTACATAACGAATTTGGTATGTTGCCTGTCAATAGGTTTGTCTCGAAGCGTAGTACTCCCAAGTTGAGGAGATTTCCAATCCCAATGGGAATGCTTCCGCTTAGCTGATTCCTTCCTAAGCTCATTACCTCGAGACTTGTTGAGAGATTGCCGATAGATTCAGGTAGCACTCCTTGAAAGTTATTCCCACTAATATCCAGAAGTTCTAAACTGGTACAATTGACCAGAGAAGAGAGAAAATCCAAGTCACCATCCTCATTTCCCAGATTATTATCATCCATTTCCAAGCGAACCAAATTGGACACTCTTGCAAGACTAGGAACTTTTCCGGTAAAATAATTCATAGAGATCCCAAATTGTGAAAGCTGGGATGCATTTGAGATTCTAAATGGAATTGGTCCTCTGAAATTGTTCATTTGGAAATGAAAGGTTCGAAGTTTTGGAAATATTGTGCGGCCCAACCCAGAAGGAAGAGTTCCATGAAATTGGTTTCCAATCACAGAAATGTGCTCAATGGAAGAAAGGTTGTATATGGAGAGAGGGATGGTACCAGTCAATCTATTTGAACCCAATGCGAGATGTCTTAAGCTTTTTAATTCCCCAAGGCGGCTACTCAAGAGACCACCATACAGAATATTTTCTTCCAGAGAAAGAATTTGAAGATAAGAAAGATTTCCATAAGAAGATGGAATTTCCCCAACTAAATTGTTCCTACGCAAAGTAAGTACTCTAAGCTTGAACAATGAGCCAAGTTCCAGTGGAAGTTTCCCACTAAGAGTGTTATTAGCCAAGACAAGATATTGGAGATTAAAACAATGAGATATATTGATGGGGATGTCACCTTTGAAGAAGTTGTCCCCGAGGTGTAGTCGTTGCAGCCGAGACAATCGACCAACTTCTTGAGGGATGGTGCCGTTGAAGCTATTGTTTTGGAGATTTAATGTCCTGAGAAAGCTCAAGTTTCCGATGTGTGGAGATAGAATACCCTCCAGCTGGCTGTAGTGGAGGTCCAGAACCGTGACTCGCTGGTGTCTTCGGCCGCAAGTAATCCCTCGCCACTCATCACATAAGTTGGAGGAATCATTCCAGGAGCTAAGGATGCCCAGAGGATCACTGACTACTTCAGATTTAAAGGCAAGCAAGGACCGTCTTTCCACCTCATTTCCTCTCAGATTTGAAGAGGCCAAAGTGATGATCATCAGGGGAAACAGTTGCATGAATACTGACCAAATCCTCACACCCATGCATGAGATCTCCATTAATTTAAGCCGCAAAGTATAGCTCAAATTTTTTAATTGGGAGGCAGAGAGTTTAAAATGAACAAGTCTGGCAAGGTTTCTCAAGTTGCTGTGAAGACTGAAGAGAAAAAAAAAATGGTGAATAGCTTGATTCTATAGGCTACAGATTTGCCCATCTTATCATAAACAAAGTCATCCCTGGAAAAGGGGGCACTAATTCCACACCAGGTTTCTTTCCTCCATTGAAATTTCAAACATATACAGTTGACTCAAGTCTTCTGCAGGACTAATGTGTTATAGAAACATAGCCACATATGTGGTCTGAAATTGACCGAAGACTGAAATCAAGGGTAAAAAACACGTGTAGAACACGAAGAGGTGATGAAGTATGTTACTTTACTCGTCCCTGAAAATGGGCGGAGTTGCTGAAAACAGAGGAAGTTTGCCGGAAACCCCGAAGAGCTTTAAATCCTTGACTCTCTTTCATAATTTTTTTTTCATTTGAACAATGTTATATCATGTATAGCTTCACCTAGAAGAAGCGAACCGCACCGGTCTGAGATCTAGAAGGGGCAAGAAATGCTAGAAAATACCCGAAACCGCCGGAAACACCAGGAAGCTTGAGAGCTTTGATCCTCCTTCCTAGGTTATTGGTTGGACAAACCAACTTCAAAATGACATAGGCAACACCGGGACGAAGCTAATTGCACTGGTGCAACGATGGGAGAGGGCTAGACAACGGAGAAAGAGCCGGGTTAACTTTCGGGTATTCGGTTCCGCGTTTGAGCCGGTTTTTCTCTCCTTCGAGCTGATCAATTGCATGTATACTCTGAAATCAACGGTGCAGATTTGATGTCATTCAAAAATCAAAATGGACGGTCCACAATGCGCAGCTACACCTAAACTCATTCCACGCGCTTCACCTTCAATCCGAACCTCCATTGAATTGTCAAACGCATACAGTGGACTCCAGTCTCCGACAGAACTAATGAGTCATAGAAAAAGCAGACGAGGAATGTCAATCAGCTAACTGCACCTGTCCTTGATCATTTTTTTTTATTAAATTGGAAAGGGGTTTAGTATAAAATTTTTGAGATTTTGTTTTTCTATAGTATCTGTATGCTTCCAAAGGGTCATTTATACAGTGATGGGGCTGGGACAATCACCTGGAGAGGGCAGGGCAAGTTGTGTAACACACCATTATAAATATGCAAAAGTAAAATGAGGTTGTCACTGTTCAATAAACAGTATTGCAGTGTTTTCCCGGACTTGCCCTTTGACTAGAATATACCAAAGAACAACAAAACAGCTGCTTTATATATGGAATTCAACGACATAACATCTAACAATCAGAGTGGCACAGCGGAAGAGTGGTGGGCCCATAACCCACTAGTTTCAGGATCCAAATCTAATTTAAATTTGCTCACCACAAATACTTTGGTGGTGATACTACCACTCAATACAAAACTGTCAAGTGTTTTAAAAAATAATTATGGTTAATCATAATGTTTTATTAAAAAATAATTTCAATTAATTCTATCTGACGTGGCAAGTTTTAATAGGGTGGTGATATCACCACAAAATAAAAGTGGTGAGCAAATTTGAATCCATCGAAACCTGGCTCTGATAAGAGAGTGGCTTTCCGAAACTTTTTTTAAATTTTTTTTCAATTCTTCTGATTTTGGAGAGGCCTGCTCTCCCAGTGCATCTCAGGGAGGTCAATTCAATAACACACAAACTCAAATGACTAATTCAATAGAGTATCTTCAGAATTATGTTACTTGGATCAAGAGCAGTGACAATTGCAGCAGCATTGAAGTAACATGTTACACCTTCCTGCTTGAACTTTTGATAGTAACTAGCAGATTGACCCCTGCGGTGCTGCGGGTTTTTTTATTTTATTTTTTTAAGTTTCAGATGTAATAGATGAATACTCGCAATTTAAAAAAACATCGACGCTACTTAGAATATGATTTTTTTTTTTTGTGAATAATAAATTAGCAACAAATGGGTTACAACAAAAAATAAATTTTTCATGATTTATAGCAATTTACAAATATAAAACTGAATAGTTTTCCTTTAAAAAAATAAAAGGGTATGGCAGAATTGTAAATAAACAAAATTAAAAAAAAAAAAAAAAAAAAAAAAAAAGATATAGCAGAATTGTAAAAAAAAGAAAAAATTTATGGCAGAATTGTAATTTCATTCAAAAGTGGGGGCAAAAATGTCTTTTTGATAAACAGTGATGAACTATGAACAGTATAGGAGCTTTAGTACTAGGGGCATAAAAAAAGTGACCTCGCTATATGCGTTGGACATAATCTCTTTCTTCGGCAAACATCTGTTTACACCGACCTCCACCGTTACACCCAAAGCTGTTGGTTTGAAATTAATCAATTCCCCATTTTTTTTAGGGTTAACTACAAAGCACTACCAGACAACATATTTTTTGACAACTAAGTCCACAACCTTTTCCACTATACAATTAAGGACAGACACTATTCTCCTTTTACCTTCTTTGCTTTTTACATAGTATCAGCTACAGTACACAGTATCAGCCTATTTCTTTTCCAAACTAACACAGTATCAACCTAAGGACTAGCCTTCAACATGCCACAATTTCACCTAACGACTTCCTGTCTAAGCGGCTACTACCAGGGCGGAATCACTGCTGCCTTAGTATGATAGGGGTCAGTTTATATAGAAAGACTGCTACTGCTTACTGACTGCTACTGCTACCAAAACATAGATGCAAAAACAGTAAAATATTTTTGTGACAGAGTACTGGGCACAAACTGAATTTATTTATTCAAACATAAATACAGATACAGAACCCAGAGCCTCACTCTTGGGCAAACAGCTAGAAGTTGTTTTAGCTACTCATAACTGATTTACAAACACTTACTTGTAATAGAAAGCACACTGTGTCCACAGACGGACTGCTACTGCTACTGAGATATGCTGATCTTAGAGATTTTCGAATATAGAACTAATGCCTTCCTTTTCGAATGCCTTCTAAGAGAAACTAAAGCTCCTTATATAGGGAGCGGAACTCAAATTACAATTCAAAACAACAAAATGTACAGAACGACTCCGTGATTTCCTGCTTTCCTTAGTGCTCCTGCTGGTGGAGGTCGGCCGGGGAAAAGCAGATTCCTTTTAGGTGAAATGTTTTTCACCTGCTTTTTGAAAAGCAAAAGTCACTTTTAGGAAAAATCCAAAAGGACTTTCGGTGTTTTCTACACCTGCTGCTTCACATGTTCTCGTCGGTTTCTGAATTGTGACCAAGGACAAACGAGTCGTTATCTGCCTGGGCCATCCTTACTGTTGTTGCATTGTCTTCGACATCTGTATCAACATACATCTTGTAGTGGTTGTCAGTTTCAAGTTTTTCCACCCATCGTAAGCATGCCAGTGTCGAATCTATCTCTTTTCTGGTAAGAGATAGGAACAAGTCACTGCTGACTACGTCAGGATGATCGTAAGCAGTGATGATAATTTTCTCTCCTGCTGCCAGGAAGGTATTGTAGGTATCCTCAGAGATGATCTTTTTGATATATTCTAGAGTCATGGCTTTCATCCAAGGGATACTTGAGTTTGGTTGGCCATTGTACCCTACACAGGCTGGTTGAAGATATTTCCTTTGAATAATTCTTACATAATGATAAGGAGGAATATATTCAACTTCACCGTTTGCCTTCTGGATCCATTCTGGAGGAGTGGATCTGAACTTCAGTCTAAGCATACAGTCATTTTTTCTTACATTTTTGACTGTATTGACAATGATAGGCGGCAAACCTTTTAGATCATCATTTGTTTTAGTCCACAGATTATGGACAAAACCATTTTCAACAAGCCAGAGCTTGTGTTCTTGAGGATGTTCACTCTGAACATTAACCAGGTATCTTCCAACATAAGGACCTGAAACAATAAAGAGAGTTGGAGGAACTAGGTCTTTTGGATTATGTCTTCCTATCAGACTATGGAATTCATGCCAGTCTGATTCATTAAGTGCCATGACAGGAACTCTAGCACTTTCTGGACTTTCAAGGAAGAGAATTTTTTCTTTTCTTGCAGCACTCTGCTGTATATGACTTTCTTCAAATTGTGGTCTGGCGTTCTCATATAGTTCTTCAGCTAGTGCAAAGAGTGCCGGGAACATTAGACCACTGCTTCTTTCTTGAAAAGCAAATAAGAGATTATCCAGGATTGCCTTCTGGTGATAAGCTAGTCTCCTGCCAGTTCTGAACACAGGAGTGTCAAAAGTTCTTAATTCATAGTTAAAAACATTTATGACTCCAGTTGGAGTTGGTCTGCTTTTTGGCAAAGCAGCAGCCGTCAACGGTCTTGATGAGCCTTTACCGTCTGCCGTTTGAGACGGGCTAGCCAATCCTTTACCCTGGGATTGATCAGTTGAGGCTAGTCCTTTAGGACTTAGCAGAAACCTTTTAAGAACTTTTTCTTTGGTTTCCATAGGATCTTCTTGATGCTCATGTTCTTTCCCAGTCCTTCTGCTTCTGGGATTACGACCTTCGTCGTCTTCTCTTTGGCTAAACATTGCCATTTCCCTGGTCAATGCGTCTGGAAGATAATTCTTGTTTCCTGCAATTAATTCAACATTATAATCATATTGGTTAAGAAATAATTGCCAGTTTGCTAATCTTCCTCTATCAGCAGCTTTATCAAGTTTAAAATTTTTGAAATTCTTTACTCTGGCACAATCGGTGCGGACAGTAAAGGTTTTTCCAAGAAAAGCTGGTGAATTTAAAATCGTTTTTTTGACAGCCAAAATTTCTTTTTCCCCTGTGGGATAATTCAGTTCTGCAGGGCTGAACTTGCCACTACAAAATTTGCAGATTTTTTCAATGTTAGTTCCAGGCGCTCTTGCCAGAACAACACCGGACCAGTAATTATCGCTCGCATCTGTCTGGAGGATAATTTCATCATTCTCTTCTGGTTGTTGGAGAGGAGGGAGGTTTTTGCAGAGATTTTTTATCTGCTTCACAATCTTTTCATCATCTTCTGTGAAGTTCCATTTTCTTTTGGAACTTGTCTTAGGAGATAACATTGCTGTTAACCCTGAGATTTTAGGGATGAAGTCTCTCCCATAATTTATGACACCAAGGAATCTCTCTAGACTCTTAGCATCAGGAATTCTATCTGGGAACTTCCAGATTTTCTCAAGGATATGAGGTTGGAGTTTTATGACCCCATTTTTTATGTTTATTCCTAGGAAATCAACTTCATCGAGGATAAAGAAGATTTTCTTTTCTCCTAAGATAATTCCATGCTGAACTATCAGCTTTACTGCCTCATGGAGGTGTCTCATGTGTTCTTCTTTGTTTTTGGAGAAGACCAGAATGTCATCTATGTAGACGACACAGAACTCCGCCACATGCTTAAAGATGTTGTCCATCTTTCTTTGGAAGATTGAGGGAGCTTGCTTGAGACCAAAAGGCATCACCAACCACTCGTAATGACCTTGTGGTGTTCCAAATGCAGTGAGAGGTACACTCTCGGGATGCATCTTGACTTGCCAGAAACCCGACTTTGCATCGAATTTCGAAAACACTTTGGCTCCTCTGAGCTGGTTGATCAGTACTCTTACTTGAGCAATTTGATAACCATCTTTGACAGTCTTCTTGTTGACATCTCTGTAGTCAATCACCATTCTAGTTTTTCCTCTTAGAGTTTCTGCATGATTTCTCACGTAGAATGCTGGAGCATGATGAGGGCTAGTGGAAGGTTGAATCAATCTCTTGTTCAGGAGATCTTCAATATCTTTTCTGAATTCTTTTTGATCTTCCTCTTTGTAATGAGGAATGGCTTTGACATGGCAGATAGCATTCATGTCATGCAATTTCAATTCACAGACCACTGGGTCTTTTTCCCAAAACTTTTGAGGATTTGTATCCACATTCTGCTCGAGTAGTTTCTTGATTTTTTCAAGAGTGGGAATTTGCTGAGACTCAAGCTTATTCTGAAAGTGCTTGAGGTTGTGTTCATGGATGAAACTAGCTTCTTCATCTTCACTAGCTTCTTCTTCTTCTTCTTCTGAAGATTCTTCAACAAGCAATTCTTCTTGTTGTTTGATTTGGAGTATGGGCTCGAATTTGGGTTTGTAGGGGTAAGATCACCACTATTCTGTTGCGATCTCTGATAGTGAGTAGTAAAACCGGGACCTACCACACTGAATGCATGTGTGAGTCGGTCTGCCCAGAACACCCGTCCTCCTTTCCTGAAGCCTATCGCTTCTTCATCCTGAATAAATCTTTGTTGGAGAATAAAATCATTTCCTAACAGGAAATCAGATCCTTGGCCTTCTGACTGCCAAACATTCTGGATGATAAATGTTCCTCCACCAATGGTGATATGAACATTTTTTGCTACTTTCTTCATGGTGAGATGGCTTCCATCAAATGTAACACCAGTAGCAGACTTTTTCTTATCTTCTTTCCAGAGTTCATCTGGAATTGCAAATCTCTTTGCAACAGTAAAACCTGATCCATTATCTACAAAGGCATGTAGATGATATTTCCTGTGATCAGGGAACTTGAGCCCGATCTCTATGTAGTTGCTGTATCTACTTGTAGAGACGATTTTCGATTGGTGAGGCTTATTTTCTTGAGCTTGCTCTTTTGGAATGAATGGTTTACATTCTTCTGAAACATTTTCCTGCATGGGTGATTTATCTTCACTATCATCCCAGTTTGTAGGAATTATCTCTTTGATGTCTGGATCACTGAACCAGGACGGAGGATCATATCTGACTTTATAATCATACTTGCCAGAAGGTTGGCCAAGTAGGTCCCATGTGTCAGTAGCCTCTTGTCTTTCTAAGAGATGAACAGTTTCTGGTGGTTTCACCAGTTCTACATTTTCTGGTATTTCAACCAGTTCAATATCTTCATCGACTTTTTCTTTATCGACGATTTCTTCCTTTTTCGAGGAAGATGGTTCCATGGTTTCCTGGAAAAGAGTTTCAATTTCTTTTGCCTTTTGCTCGGCAAAATACTCTTCATATTCTTGCTTAACCAATTGGCTGACAAGACCATTCTTGGTTTTTCTTCTCGCTTCAGCTATGAAGCATTCTTTGTGATAAGTCTTCTTAGACTCTTCACAAAACATTGGGAGACCATTCTTTTCATGACAAAAGCAGTAGTCACAAACGAATGTACCAGGGTTCACCTGATAAGAAGACATGAAGGATTCTGTCTTGCTTTCTTCCCAGTTTTTTATTCTCAAAACATTCTGTTGTCTAGATTCGAAGTACTCTACTTCAGAATCAATCTCAGACTCTTCTGATGAACTTTCTTCTTCTCCAGACCAGGCAGAGTAGACTGACCTGTCGTCATCTTCATCATCAGAATAGGCTATTTCGTAGCCTTTCATGTTTGCTACCTCTACTATTTGCTCATATTCTTCAAAGAGAGCCTTAGTAGATCTTTTACCCTTTTCCGGGCATTCATTTGCATAGTGTCCTTCAGCTTTACACAACCAACATCTGCAAGCTTTCTTGCTAGGCTGTTTATGCTGATGAGTATTCTTCTTTTTGAAGAATTTCTTTTTAGGATCTTCATCCTGTTGCTTTTTGTAATTGGAACTTCTCTTGAATTTCCAATTCTTCTTCTGATTACTCTTTTTAAATTTTTTAGAGTAATATTTTTCTTTTTTCTTCTTTCTGTGGAATTTGGAGTCATGGCATCCCCAGTTTGTGGGCATATCTAATATTCCATAACAGAAATTTTCAACTCCTTTGAGTTGTTTCTTGGCCATCTTAGCTCTAAGATTGGCTTTGCATTGCTCTTTCAGTAATTGCCGGATTCTGTCGGCAATCCCTCCAACTGAAAATCTTTCAATTGGTTTTTCAGCTATGCTTTCTCTCACAGCTGTTCTCCATGGTTCAGGGAGTTTTCTGTGCAACAGATTAACTAGATCAGTATTTTCTAGTTCACCAATTGTACAGTAGTACTCTTGAAACTCATTCAAGTATTCTTCGAAATATCTCATGTCACAGATTTTAAGAGCATAGATATTCGATTTTGCCGTTTCTTTGGCCTTTTCACTCAGATTTGAAAGATCTCCACAGAACTGATCGTACAGTGGTACTGCAAAATCATACGGAGATTTTGAATTTTTGATTTCTTCCAGCCAGTCTTTTCCTCTGGCAGTTTCTTTGAAAGATAGGTAGTACTTTTTTGCTACTCCAGTGAGAGTAGTTTCATAGTACACCTGCAGATCTGGTGCTTCAAATTTGCCAAGGGTGAGTGCAGAAGCCATCATCAGGCTGTCTACCCATTGGTCAATGGTTTTTCTTTTGTCTAGACTCTATCTCCTTAGTCCCTAGTCCCTAGGGTGAAAGAACCAAGCAGAATCTGGCTTGTTTGGGCTTTACTTGGTAGCTATTATCCTAGTCAAGTTTCAGAGTAGGAAAGAGCTTGGAGAAATAAGAAAAGTAATAAAGTACTTTGTAATAATAATAAGAGGACGAAGATTTAAGGGAAGTTTTATGAATTACATGTAAAAATATTTCAAAGAACGGTTTCTTTGTGGGTTTGCTTTATGGACTCTGCATCTAATTTATTATTTTTTAGTGGAATGTTTATTTCATGGGTTGTGGTGATTGCAGTTTCTTTTAAATCTCTGTGGATTCCTAAATGTGTTATTTCAGTTTAAACTCTTGATGTTGTTATATGTAATCAAGCTTGTCAGTTAAGTCTTGGGGTCTGCGTGTGACAATTTCATTTTCTGCTGAATTGTTAGTCTAAGTTTTTCAAAAATGAGTAGGCTCTCGCTCTTTTGATTGTTTTTTTTTTTTTAATATGTTCTGCCTTTTAGTTTTCTTTTAGGTTTCTCACTTTTCATTCTTTACTATATAAATTCAAGACCCAATTTTCTTTCTCATCCTTTCTTGTGGATGGAATGCTTTCTTCCTTTACTGAAATGTGAATTTTGTTTTTCCTTAACTACAGACAGTGTATCAGAAGAATGGGAACTTATTTTTCCGTACAACAATCCAGAGAGCATCGGCATCTGAACAGAGTAGAAATTTTTCCATCAACTCTTGAGGTGACTTTCTCTTGCTTTGAAACAGCTCTACTGATGCAATTTTCCTTCTTCATTGTGGATATTGGTCAGAACAACTAGATTTGACTAAAGCAAGCCTTGAAAAGTTGAATTCTTCTTGATACGGCTTGGTCTACATTGATGCGTTGGCAGCTTTCTAAGGTAAAAAACCTGTGTGTTGATTTTCACATTTATCATACATGTATTGGAGAATGAACAACAGATTGCATGCAGATGCAGTATGCTTAAGGGGGCCTTCTTTTTTTTTTTTTTTGTTTGCTGCTTCCTGCTTATACGGGAATAGTATTGCAGAAAATGTTCCATTGACCTGTCCCTGTAATGATATATGTAAAGTAGTCTTTATATCTGGTCAATACACAATCAAGTACAAGCATTGTGGACAAGTGCCCACCACAGCGATATTAGCCTGAACTAAACAACAATCAAGTACAAGCCTTGTGTGTAAACCTAGGTGTGTGTCATATTTGTGTGAGTATAAGGGTCAGGTTGAGGAAGGTTCTTTTATGTTGGTGGTGCACTTTACAGTAGTCCGGGTGGAGAAATATGGTTAAAAAAGAAACTGAGATATTTGGGTGGTGATGGTGATGGATAAAACTGGGTTCTGGGGAAGAGATTGATGTCAACTTAGGAGGATAATATTTGATATTAAGAAGACGGTTGGGAGGAGATAAAATTAAGGGTACATTTACTATTCATACCAGAGGATAAGTGGATAACCATATGGGGGTCTAAGTGTCTCAACTAAACCCCAAAAGCTACCTATAAAACCTTCGCAGTTGTTTTGGTATTCCTCTCATAGCTTTAACCAAATTACTTTTATTGCGTAATATGTTCTTCAAGAGGAAAAGCTCATGTTAACTACCTAGCGAATGAGTCTTAGACTCTTAGTTCTTCAAATCACATGAGGATTCTTCTGCTGCTAATATTTTCTGGGTCCTGGTTCTTTGATTTCAAATTAAGGGATTGTGTATGGTTGATGACTCGATTTCTATTCATGAGGACTGATTTGATACTTTTACTGTTTTAATTGTTTTTTTTTTTTTTTTTTGTTTGAAGAACAGGATAAAGAACAGGTGCATTTCTTATTGCATGGAATTGTGCTGTTTGGGAGTCGAGGAGACATTTTCCTTTTTAGTTATGGTCATAGAACAAATTTCCTCTGCTTTTTGTATTTGTCTTGGTGTTACGATCGTTGGCCTTTAGCATATAGATATATGGTTGAAGAGAAGTAGTCATGGGAATTTTCGGAGAAGAATATTTTACAACTCAAATATGATTTTGAAGTATATTTTTGAGTTATTTTCCCGTAATACCTTCATCTGTTTTAGATTTATTGTGTTCTTTTTAGTTTTACATCTTTGCACCATTTGGTGAATCCTTGCTTCTGCTGTTTCTTAATTGAAGTACTATTTGCATCCCACATTGCCCTCATTGAGGTTCTTTTCTATAAAAGAAAACGTCTCTGTAATATTAGCCAAAATCGCTTTACAAATATATACGCTTTGTCCAAATCATTGCTTCAGGAATACCGTCACAGAAATGTCAACCAAGATCAGAAGTTAATTTCCATTTCCAGCTCTGCTCAAATCATTAGTAAGATATCTTCCACGACAAAGCAATTATGTGAAGCATTTATGCTTTGGTGAATGAGCAGCTTCCAAAGATGCTTCCACTTCGAATCAGAAGTAGTGTTATAGTTGAAAAAACTCTAATAAGCATTATTGACAGTAAACTTACTAGATGTGCGCCACCAAAGTACTTTATCAGCACCCATATCATGAAAACCAATTGGAATACAAACAATTTGATCATTGCCTTGCAACGCAAGCAAGCTTAGAGCATCAAAATGGTCGAACTATTTAAACCTAGTAAATATCTAAGTATAATCCGCCCTAAAACTTTGTTATTTATTTTCTTGAATAACAAATTAGACAAAGTAGGCATAGTTTAGAGAAATTGACCTGTGAAGAGGCAGGTATCTTCCAAATGTACTTCCACAGCAGAGAATCAACTATGCATGGGTTACGCAAAGCTGAAGCTTGTTAGAGGGGCTTCCCTATCCATGAAGCTTATATGGCAGTATTAGGGCTGCTAACAGAGCCATGGTCAGTAATCGTAGAACTTCAGAAATTCATTTACATAACTAAAAAATTCATATATGTTAAGAATTTGCCATGATTGGAAAGATTTAGCTGTAAATGATAACTGTTTCCTTTCACATTTTGTCAACCGTTCTAAATAATTTTATGTTAATACTAATGATCTAGATTACTTCATAGTCCATACATAAAAGGTAGACTAAATTTCTATATATCTTTTAAGGACAAATTTTAGTTTATTGCCCTGTGGTTTACACTTAACATCATGTTAGTCCCTCCCCTTTTTAATTTCATCAGCAACAATCCCTTATTCTCAATTTCGATCAATCGTGTCCAAAATTTGCTGAGCCATCCAAATGAGACGTTAAGTGATGATGTGGCAGTGACAAACTAATCGCGTGGCCCACTTGAAGGGCTAAAATAGACATTTCACTCCATTTTCGAGGGTATGTAAAGCTTCACCTCCAGCATCCAAATCTTCACCGCCCTCCTCCTCATTCTTTTTAGCACCCGAATCTGCAAAACTACCAAGACTCAGATTGCCAAACGCTTGGCGTTGTCGGAGTCTCTTCCCTGATTCAAATTAGGTTCCACCACCAGCGGCTCCAATTCATCTTCCGCCAACTTATCAAAGAAATCCTTATTTGTATCCTCCACTTGAAATGGAGGAGGATTTGAAGCCATCTTGCCTAATCCCAGCAATACAGTTGAAAATCCAACCCCTCAAATTCCTATAAAATTTACAAAAGGCCTTGAAATTGGAGCTTGAATCCTCACCTGAGATCCAGAGCTTGACGCCTCAAAATCCTATGAAGTAGAATTCGAACTCAAACATCGTGGCGCTGCTCTTCAGCTTCGGCTGCCAGTATGTCAATCTGTCATACAAGGTAAGCTTCTGATGCAGAGCGACCTGGACAAGCTCGATCTCCACACTGGAAGCTTTTGGAAAATCTACAACGTCGGCGTGTTGACTCACCGCATTGCCATCATGGTTCTGAAACCCGAAATCAAAGCTCGCAGAGACAACATGAGGTTTTATCTGAGGGACATGATTAAAAGAGTGAAGATTTGGGACACAAAGATAAAGCGCCAAGCTTTACAGAACTTGTACGAGTCGATTGTGGAGGACGACATGTATGTAAAAGTCGTTGTTGAGCGCACTAATCTTAGGGGTTTATTGATTGGTTTTCTTGATTCGAATGATGTGGTTATCCAAGATGGGTCTGCAAAGATTATGTCTTTGGTTTTTGGGTTTGGATCATATAAAGGGGTTCTGATTGGAGCCGGAGTTATTGAGCCATAATCAGCCATTGATTATGGTTTTGGATTGTGGAAGTGAAATTGGGAAAAAAGGATTTGAGAGGAGTTTATAGAGATTAACTAAGAATGTGGTAAAAACTCATCTGGCTTGTTTGGTTCAGCTTGTGGAGGAGTCATAGCGTGAATGTTGTGAAATCTCAGCTCGGTTACTTGGTTCAGCTCGTGGAGTGAAATGTCCATTTTAGAAATTCAAGTGGGCCCACCAATCAGTTTGTCACTGCCACATCATCACTTAATGTTTCATTTGAATGGTTCAGTAGATGTTGGACACGGTTGATCGAAATTGAGAGCATGGAGGTGTTGCTGATGAAATTGAAAGGGGAGGAACTAACGTGATGTTGAGTGGAAACCACAAGGTGGTAAATTGAAATTTGTCCACATTTTAACATTTTAAGTTGTAATTATCCATCGATATACTAGTTACCATTTTTACATGGTATCAAAGCAAAACACTATTTGGAGTTATCGAAAATTTTTCAACTAGTGTTAGAATTTCTTTGAGAAGCTTAATTTAAACTTCATTTTATTCATCTTGGTGGCTCTCATTCCATCATTCATAAATTTCAAATGATTGCTTTTTAAAAATACTTACAAATTATGGCATTGGTAAAAAGTAAGGATGTTTTTCCGTTTCAACCAAAAAGTATATGTCTACCACATTCCTCTTCTTTTCTTAATCGTTGGATCATAAAGAGCAGGGCAACAAATCATTACATCCATTCCTAATTCTTTATTAAATTCTATTCCTACACAACTACGTCTTTGCTTCCTCTTGTGAAATTACATATTGGTGAACTTACTCCCTTTCATTCAATAGGGAATTTTCAATTCTAATCTACGTTTAAATGATCTTCTTTGTGATCCAAGTTTTAAGGTTAATCTTATCTCAGTAAGCAAGCTTACTAAGTCTCTCAAATGGTTCATCACTTTTTTCCTAGCATTTATCTGATGCAGAACTTGGTTACGCCGAAGATATTGGCTTGTCTATGAAGTATAACAGTCTCTATTACCTCAATCTAAATTTTGTCACTAAACTTTCACATATTCCTTTTACCAATCGTGTAGTCATTTCTTCCACCTTGTGGTATCAACGTCTTGGCAATTCTTCCCTAAATCATTTGCAATTGTTAGCTAAAACAATTCCTGATGTTTCTTTTAGTTTAGATAAAGTATGTAATGTTTGTCTATTAGCCAAACAAAGCACGTTTGTCATTCAATTTAAGTACTATTTCCACAACAAAACTATTGCTCTTATTTATTGTGATATTTGGGGTCCTCACAAAATTGCACCTCATTCCGGTGCAAGGTATTTTTTGAATATGGTGGATGACTTTAGTAGATGTTCCTCATTGTATTGTATGCATGTCAAATCTAAAACTCAAAATCTTTTGAAATCTTGTTTTGCCTTCATTGAAACACATTTCAATCAAAAGATGCAACAAATTCGATCGGATAATGGAAGTGAGTTTTATTTATGCATGCATTTTCAAGCTAGTGACATCATTCATCAACACTTCTGAACAATATAGGAGTTGTGGAACAAATATTGGTTATCATGTTCATCCAAAGTAAATATATTAGAACGTTGGATAAAACAGTCATATGTTGAATTACTAAGCATAAATCTATATAACACGTAGATTTATACTTTGGCTCAAAAGAATTACAAAAACTAACAATGATAAATTCCAATGTACTCTATTTTATTTCCTCTAACACTCGTAAGTAGTAACCATAGACAGAAAAGAAAAAGCCTTGTAGCAGCCCATGTATAGGAATTGCTTCAATTGCATCTGTAATTGCAGCTTGAACATCAGCATTGTTTTCTTTAGCCGCAGCTTCAGCCGCTACGGTAGCCTTTTTCCTTGCCTCATTTGCAGCCTTTCCCTTGCTCTGTTCTGGTTATGACAACAATGAGTATGGTAAACTTTCCTGAAAAGAAATAAAACTGAGTTAAACCTAATTGTGTAAATGTAGCTACCTTTTTATCGATGCAATCGTTCAAATGTTGAAGTACATTCTTATAGTAATGAATCACTCCCTTTGCCTCCATTGTGTATTCATGTTTATAATCATTAATTATAAACACTCTCATAGTGTCCGTTGCCTTTTACTTTGTTCTCAATATTGATATGTTTTATTGTGTTTTGAAATCTTTCCCAAATAATTGCATTTTCTTTTGCCTTTTGTGCAAAAAAAAAAAAAAACATTTGTAAACATAAGCTAGGGATTTAACAACATTGTTAGGACATATTCTATCCAATCCAATCCTTATTCTGTAATTTTTTTTTTTTGGAAGATAAATCTTTGACAAATATTTGAAGTCGTAAGAGGAGAATCTCAATTTCAGCGCGATACGTCATTTGTTCCAGCATCCTTTTCTATATCAAATTTTCCTTAACAGAGTCATTATCCATAAATTCATATTTCTTATTTAAATCTTTTGTGTTCAACTTTTCAAACCTATATCCACCTATGCTTTCTTTTTTAGAACAGTTTTTGATGCTGTTGAATATTACTTTGTTGGATAAAATTTTGAACTTAAAAAAAAAAAATCAAATAACATACAATAGAACGAGGAAAATATTGAGCAGGAATTCTCATTTTATTTTTTTTGGGCTAGTTATAGGCTTCGACTATAATTTGCTCTAGACATCAAGACCTTACCACAGACAGTGCAAGTAGCTCCAACTCCTTTACCATTTTTGAAGAACTTCTATTCTTTGCCCTTTCAAGCAATGGCCGAGAGAATCCTTACTAGTTTTTTACAAAGCATCTAAAAAATGACTAAAGTACCATTTTTCTCATTAGTCGATGCAAATGGAAAGAGTTTAAGAAACTTTATAGAGAGCCAACTATAGAATCTATAAGACATGGTTAAGACACATATTATTTATGAGTCTCTTGAGTCAAAAAAACTTCATATCCAACCAATTTGTTGGCACATACTTCCTTGTTTAAGTCCAAAGTTTTCATTTATATAAAAAAAAAAAGAAGGCTAAATACTGTTTAATTTCTTATGGTTTGAGCTCAACATCGATTCAGTCTCATGACTTTCAATTTCATCAAAAACACCCTGCATTATCAAATCTCATCTAATAGGTCATTCCGTCAATCGGAGCCGTTAACTCGCTGATTAGGCATGCCATGTCAGATCATGTGGGCCCCACCTATCATGAAAAATTTCAAAATTGCCCCTGCCTCTCTCCCAACTCCAGAAGAACTCAGCTTGGAGCTCATATCTTCCTTCGTCTCCAAATCCAATGCATCCTCACTCTCCCTTGCATTCCCAACATCTCTTCCCACCCTCACCCTTCTCACCCCTTCTCACCACAACTACTTCGCCGGACATGCACGACTGCCACCGTCTTGAATCACTCATCTCCAGCCAATGTTCTAAAAATTGGCCTAGGCGGCTGTCTAGGAGGGGCCTAGGCACTGGGTGTCACCTCTCCGCTCCGATTATAGTTTGGGTGATGCTTCTGGGTGTTGGGCTTCTCGGCGAGCGCCTCAGACTCTCAACTCTCAGAGTTGTTTCTCTCTCTCTTTCTCCTCATCTCTGTTTCTGTTTCATTTTTGTCCCACTTGAATTGGTGGCACGCCGCAATTTTCCGGCCAAATTCTTGGTCGGGTACTTTTCTTATATTTTTTCGACCTTACAACTATTGTTTGGGTTGAGTTTGGTGGATTCACTACTTTTGGTCGTTAAAGGTTTGTTTTTGAAAAAGATGTTGGTTTTGATGAATTTGTTTTGGATTTATGTGATCTGGATTTTTGTTCAGTTAGGTTTTTATTGGGTTTTTTGAGATTTTCTTGTGAGCTTTGGTTGCTGGCAAATTGAAGACAAAAGAAGAGAAGAAAATGGAATGGGCTCTGTTTGAATCTAATTGTTGGTTTGATTTTATTTGAGTTCCCAAATTTGTTGCTGGGATCATTTCTTTCAAATTTTAGAAACGTAAGAGTTAATGGGGAGCTTGGCAATTTGGATCCTTTGTATATAAATGTTCAGAAAGATTTCAACTCTCTTTCATTTTCCCTTCATCTTTTGTTTTGCCAAAAATCATGTAAGTGGTATTTGTTGTTTTGGTTTGTAAAATCTTTGATGGCCATTTTGATTGAGTTTTGTTGATTAGGTTATTTCATTTGAATCCTTGAGCAGCTTGCATTTGATTTGGGTGTGCACAATGCTGTTTGAATTTGGGTTTCTGGATGCAACTTTGAGATGGTTTTGATTTTGTATTGACTTTAGTTGAGAATTGTTGCTGTCTTCGATCTTCACTAATTGGGATCTTCACCAAGGTGGGAAGAGATGTTAGGAGTGCAAGGGAGAGTGAGGATGCAGTGGATTTGGAGACGAAGGAAGATATGAGCTCCAAGCTGAGTTCTTCTGGAGTTGGGAGAGAGGCAGGGGCAATTTTAGAATTTTGCCTGATAGGTGAGGCCCACATGATCTGACATGGCATGCCGTCAGCAAGTTAACGACTCCAGTTGACGGAAGGACCTATTAGATGAGATTTGATAATGCAGGGGTGTTTTTGATGAAATTGAAAGTCGATGTTGGGCTCAAACCACAAGGTACTAAATAGTATTTAGCCTTAAAAAAAATACATACATACATACATATATATATATATATATATATATAGATCCGATCCAGAGCGGAGCTCCGCTTTGGAATTAACGTGTGAAGTTCGAGTTTTGGGTCACTTTTCGGTCGCATATCCACATCTCGACCGTTCAGTTTTTAGGTACTAGTGTATAGATCATCTCTGCAAATTTTCAACCAAATTGATGATCGTTAAGGTATCTAACTCGCTTAAACCAATGGACGGACTGAATCTGTCAACCTGAACCGTACTAGCTTTAAGGCAGTTATCAATGCCTTAACGATCATCATTTTGGCTGAAAATTTGCAGAGACGATCGATACACTAGTACCTAAAAACTGAACGGTCGAGATGTGGATATGCGACCGAAAAGTGACCCAAAACTCGAACTTCACACGTTAATTTTCAAAGCGGAGCTCCGCTCTGGATAGGATCTGTATATATATATATATATATATACACACACACACACACTTGCGTATATATATATATATATATACACACACACACACACTTGCGACTCAACTATTATTTTACTACGCATTCCAGAGACTGTAAGGATGACAAAAAAAAATTTCCTTAAAGTCAAGTCGGACACATATGCTCTTGTTACTTTCACTAAGTAAAGAACTTTCCAACTCAAACTAACATTGACCTTGACATATGTCATCTTTGACCGTTCTTTAATGACTTGTTACCGGTCAATAAACTAGAGTACGTGCATTGAATTATTGTTGGAAATAGTCAAAGTAACATGAATAAGGTAAGTAAAGTATATGTGATCCCATATACAGTATTATATGGAAGAAGTATAAATGGATTTCACTATGTGTGTTTATATAGTTATGATACTTGACTTAAATTAGGACTCGACTCGATCAATTAATCCCTCTACATGTTCTGAAGTTGAATGCTTATTAATTAGTGAATGAAAATTGCGAGAATACTACTTTTATGACCTATGGTTACGGAAATAACATTGAAAAGATATTGCGAGACATTTATTGAAAGATTCTAGTATCAAGCATTATTAAGGCCCAGTTTGGCTGTGTGTTTCCTCCAATAAAATCACTTATTATTACCGTTTTGATCTGTTAAGGTGTTTCGTAAGGAAATAAAAGTGGTTATTAAGGACATAATGACTTTTTAAATGTGTTTTTTAAAAGTAACCTCTTGGCTGCTTTTGAAACACTGAGTAATTATACAACACATGGAGCCGTAAGAGAGTTAATGACACTTTCTCAAGACTACCAATGCCCTCACAATTTCTTCAAAATGACACTGTTCTATCCGTTAAATATACCTTGTCCTTTCAATGTTTTCAACTTATTTCATCCCTGGAATCTCTTGTCAAGTACTGTGGAGTGAATCTGGCACTCTCATAATCCAATTCTTATTTTAATTCTTCAATTGTTCTCGTGTAGCAGTTCCCTTACCAGCCATTCTTGAAGGCTTGATTTTTTGAATTTCTCCAAAGGGTCATAATTTCTTAAACTTTTTTTCCTTCGATGAACATAATTTCTTAATCTTCCAGTTTTTCTTCTTTAGGGTCTATGGAATTGGTTTAATTGATTTTTGGCCTTGTTACTCTCATCTTCTATGCTCGTAATTTAATTGATTTGATAGTTTTTGATTCACTAAGTGATTTAAATTTGCTCAGCTTTGATAGTTTTTGATTCACTAATTATTTTTATCTCTAATTTATTTTAGTGCTGCTTATCTTGACAGCAATACGGCCAACACCAAACTAAGCCTAAGAAAATTTTAGGGACAAAATTCTTTTAAAGAGCTTAGATTGAGATCTCCAAATTACAGTTGTGGGAAAAAATGATTTCGAGCAGATATTATTTATGATTTATTTTAGTTTACCTACCTAAACTTTTACCCATTCTTCATGTTAGTCCTTGAACTTCCAATTTGATCAAGACTACCCCTGAACTCTCAATTTTAATCAACCGTGCCCAATCCTTCACACTCCATCAAAATTATCCGTCAATTGATGACGTGGCAAGATACAAATGGTTAAATTCCTATAATACCCTCGTCAAAATTTTCCACTCTGTTTGCATCCTCGCAAAAAAAAAAAAAAAAAAAGGCCTCTGTTTGCATCGCTCTCTCTCTCTCTCTCTCTCTCTCTCTCTCCTCCGATCCCAAACTTAGACAATACAATTTCAATAAGAAGAAAACACAAAACTCCAAGCACAAAATTTCATCTAGGTTTCCTCAAAAGAACCTCAAACTCCGATTTAGGAGTGAAATCTACCCAATTCGTCATCTGGATTCTTCTAATTTCTTCACAAAAGCCTCAAATTTGATTTGGTTATCAAATTCTACCTCATATCTATCTCATCTGGGCTCTGCTCATTCTTATGATTTCACGACAGCGACGACGACGATCTCAGCATCGACCTATTTAGAATTGCTCTTTCCCAAGACACCTCCCAATTCAATTTCAATTTCTCTTCATCATAAGACTCGTCCTCGCAGTGGTCGCAGTTTGATTCAGAGCCCTATTCGTTGAATAGGCCCAATTCGCAAAACACCGATGTTCGGAGATCGAAGAAGGCCAAGAAGACTCGCAAAAGCCCGTCGGTGTTGGCGACGGTGTCGTTGATGGAGGCACAGGGGATCAAGGAGATGATGGAGCAAGTCGACGGGGTCAATTTCACTCTGGATGGGCTGAGGAAGGGTCAACCAGTTCGGATAAGATGACAACGTTTTGGAGCTCCATGACTCGGGAGTTTGAGGCTTCAGGTGGCTGGCTGAGGAGGAGGAGTGGGAGCAATTTTAAGGATGAGATCTTCGTTAATGTTAGAGCCGCTGCGATAGACGGAGGCAAATCATCTGGCTTCGTCGGTGGCCTACTCGCACCATGCCAGCAGTTCATCCTCTGCTGCTCTCTGAAGCTTTGAGAATTCTAAGGGTGAGTGAATTGTGCGTGTGTGGTTTTGTGGTTTGTGATTTCATTTTTTTGGATCTTTGAAATGCTGGCTTGGTTTGTGGAATCTAGGTCTTACTGTGTGTGTGATTTAGCTTTGAATTGGTGGAATTTGGGGTTGCGGAGCGGAGGATGAGGAGGAGTAGTAGGAGTTTCCAATTGGCGACATGGTGGTGCTCCTTCATCTGTGAGAGATTTCGATGAACAGGCATAGGAAAGAGAAGGGCGTCAATGTGGAGGTTCTTGTGCATTACAGGTGAGTCAAGAGTCTGAGTTGGACTCATGGCTGAGTTGAATGAGTTGTTGTTTCAAGTCATAAGCTCATGAATTGATTGAGCTGTGTTGTTTGTTGGAGTTAAAAGATTTCCCGATTTCCCTATCTATAAGAGGTTTGAAGTTGTTCCCCAAAATGATTGAGGCTGAGGGATCTGGGGTTAATGTGATCAACAAAGACACAACTGATTTTTTTTTTTTTAAATGCAAATTGTCTATTTTAGCCCTCTTTGTGGGCCTTTGACTCGTCCCACATCAGCAATAAATGGAATTTTTGGACGGTGTTAGGAGAGTTGGACACGGGTGATGGAAATTGAGAGTTCAGGGGTAGTCTTGATCAAATTGGAAGTTCAGGGACTAACATGAAGAATGGGTAAAAGTTCAGATAGGTAAACTGAAATTAATCCTATTATTTAAATACATATTTTTTATATAGTATTTATAGCTTTTGAAAATTAATTAATCCTTTTTTTTTTTTTTTTTTTTTTTTTTTTTTATGGAAATAGGTCAGCCATTTCATAAAAATTCAGCAAGCATAACAAAAACGAAACACCCATATGGGGTCGACAGAAAGAATCGTTTCTTAGAACCTCATGAAACTCTATTCTAGAAGAATAACTTCCCACAAAATCCCGAGTACACCCACCGTTTAGGAAATCCATGCACCATTATTCTAACAAAAACTAAGAAACCTCGAAGCCAAAATAAAAATGTTACAACTAAGGCTCTGGTTTTTGCGACCCAAGCAAAATTTAAACATTACTATAGGCCCTGGAGACTGAAACCCTCCAACCCCATAGCAAAAAGATAATACATCCCATGGACCAGATCAAGTCCCAAGAAGCCCATTCACTCCAAACACAGGCCCGAAGAGCATTCATACCATCGCCGCTGTTCACCATTTGCCGGAATACACCACTTGCGCTTCCACCACCACTGGTAGCACCCACCTGTAGGCCGCCATCCATACCAGTAAGGAGCCCGGTCAGCAATGGAACCAATTCCAGCAGAGGGTAACGAGCCCCATCACCATAGTCGAAGACCAATTCCAGCCCGACATCCATCTCTGCCGGCAAAGAAAAGACGGGATCACCATCGATCCCCTTGTCCTCCATCGACCAAGCACAGTCATGCCAGAGAGTGCTACCAATGCAATGAGTCTGCACAGTCGCTACAAAGCCTCCACCACCGAGTGCTCGCATCGTTGCCGAGAAGCTTCCCCCACTATGCCCCCTGCCGTCGTCAGGAAGCTTCAGCATCTCAAGGCTTCAGATTCCATCAGCCGAGCGATGTTGGAATTCAGACCATCAACTAACTAGCCACTATCGATCCCTTGCCCACCTGCAGCCCAGCCCAAGCACTGACGTTGGCGTCCACGCCTCCGATATCGACAACGCTAGGCCCTGATAGCCGGAACCCTCTCCACCTCCAAGCTATCAATGGCACCTCCGTCAATCCTCCCAGCAGGAACGAAAAGCATATCCGGATCCATCATGCCTCTTCCAACGCTGCAACCAGCAAGTATAAAGAGAAGGAAAAACAGAAAAAGACATCCACTGGCGCGCCCTCGGTTGACGTAAAACACGCCGGAAAAGGACAGCACTACGATCCCGTTTGTGGCACCAGCCATAGTTTTGAGAATTTTATCGAAGACGAAAAGTCTTCGAGTAAACCCTAGCAGAGCGGCTAGGTCATACTCCAGATAAATTAATTAAACTTGATTTGTCAAATTCGAATAATGTTTATCAAATAATATTTTAAACTGGACGTTGTCACGATTTCACAAGATTTTTCATACAACAAAACTATTTAAAAAAATTTCCCTTAGAAGTTGTATTCTTTAAACATAGAATTGTGAAGCCGCGCACTGTGGGCCGTCCATTTTGAATGTCATCAAATCTGAACCGTTGATTGCAGTGTATATACGTAACGGTTCAGCTGGAAGGAGAGAGACACCGGCTGAAACGCGAAACCGAATACCCGAAAGTCAACCCGGCTCTTTCTCCGTTGCCTATGTCAATTTGATGTTGGTTTGTCGAACCCATAACCTAAGAAGGAGATTCAAAGCTCTCAAGCTTCCTGGTTTTTCCTGCGGGTTCGGATATTTTCCGGCATTTCGTGCCACGTTTAGGCAAGGTGAAGCTATACATGAGATGACATTGTTCAAATGAAAACTTATGAAAGAGAATCAAGGATTTAAAGCTCTTCGGGGTGTCCGGCGGGTTTCTCTGTTTTCGGGCAATTCCGGCCATTATCAGGGACGAGTAAAGTAACATACTTCATCACCTCTTCGTGTTCTACACGTTTTTTTTACCCTTTATTTCAGTCTTTGGTCAATTTCTGACCACATATGTGGCTATGTTTCTATAACACATTAGTCCTGCTGAAGACTTGAGTCAACTGTATGTTTGAAAATTCAATGGAGGAAAGAAACCTGGTGTGGAATTAGTGCCCCCTTTTCCACGGATGACTTTGTTTCTGATAAGATTGGCAAATCTGTGGCCTACAGAGTACAGAATCAAGCTATTCGCCATTTTTTAATAGACTCAAGCTATTCGCTATACTTTGTGGCCTAGATGGAGAGCTCATGCCTGGTTGTGAGGATTTGGTCAGTATTCATGTCACTGTTTCCCCTGATGATCATCACTATGGCCTCTTCAAATCTGAGAGCAAATAAGGTGGAAAGACTATCCTTGCTTGCCTTTAAAGCTGTAGTCAGTGATCCTCTGGGCATCCTTAGCTCCTGGAATTATTCCTCCAACTTATGTCATGAGTGGCGAGGGATTACTTGCGGCAGAAGACGCCCGAGAGTCAAGGTTCTCGACCTCCGGTCCAGCCAGCTGAAGGGTGTTCTATCTCCACATATCGGAAACTTGAGCTTTCTCAGGACATTAAATCTCCGAAGGAATAGCTTCACCGGCACCATCCCTCAAGAAGTTGGTCGACTGTCCCGGCTGCAAGTACTAAACCTCGGGGACAACTTGTTCAAAGGTTATATCCCCATGAATATATCACATTGTTCTAACCTCCATTATCTTTTTTTGGCTAATAACAGTCTTACTGGCGAAATTCCAATTGAACTTGGCTCATTGTTGAAGCTTCAAGAACTTATTTTGCGCAGGAACAATTTAATAGGGGAAATTCCCCCTTCCTTTGGAAATTTTTCTTCTCTTAAAGTTCTTTCTATGAAAGAAAATAATCTGCGTGGCCTCATGAATAGCCGCCTTGGGAAATTGAAAAGCTTAAGAGATCTTTCATTGGGTACAAATAGATTGTCTGGTACCATCCCTCCCTCCATATACAACCTTTCTTCAATTCAACACATTTCTGTGGTTGGAAACCAACTTCATGGAACTCTTCCTTCTGGGTTGGGCTACACAATATTTCCAAAGCTTCAAATCTTTCAGTTCCAAATGAACAGATTCAGTGGACCAATTCCATCTACTATCTCAAACGCATCCTACCTTTCACGATTTGGGATCTCTAATAATACTTTTACCGGAAAAGTCCCTAGTTTGGCAAGACTGTCCAATCTGGTTCGGCTGGAAATTGATGATAATAATCTTGGAAATGAGGATGGTGAATTGGATTTTCTCTCTTCTCTGGTCAATTGTACCGGTTTAGAACTTTTGGATATTAATGGGAATAATTTTCAAGGAGTTCTACCTGAATCTATCAGCAATCTCTCAACAAAGCTCAAGGTGATGAGCTTAGGAAGGAATCAGCTAAGAGGAAGCATTCCGATTGGGATAGGAAATCTCATCAACTTGTTTGTATTGAGCTTCGAGGAAAACCTATTGACGGGCCCTATACCGAGTTCAATATGTAAGCCAAGTAAACTAAGCAGTCTGTTTATAAACCATAATCAGTTATCAGGTACGATCCCTTTTTGTTTAAGAAATCTAACTTGGTTAAGCAGATTAGACCTCTCATTTAATGATTTTGAAGGCGAAGTACCCATTGATGGAGTTTTCAGGAATTCAACTGCGGTTTGTCTCGTGGGAAACAGAGGACTTTGTGGAGGTGTAACTCAGTTGAACTTGCCTCTATGTTGTTCTGAGTCTTCTGACGGGAGCCTGTTTCCTCTTTGGACATTAGTCTTCTCAGTTTTCTCTTTGGCCGTTGGAAGTATTTTGGTGTTGTGCTATCACTGCTGTGTGCCCCTTTATAGATCAAATAAAAGGAAAGCCAAAGCTAAGGTAACCGTGATACCATTATTGGATCTTTCACTCTTAAAATTGTCATATGGTGATCTCCTAAAAGCAACTGATGGCTTCTCTTCTCGGAATTTGATTGGCTCTGGTAGTTCTGGTTCTGTGTATTGGGGAGTTCTTGATCAACAGGAGGAAACAATTGTTGCTGTGAAAGTACTCAACCTTCAAAGTTCAAGAGCTTCTAGAAGTTTTGTAGCTGAATGTAAAGTCCTGAAAAGCATTAGGCACCGAAATCTTGTTAAACTAGTGACCGCTTGCTCAAGTATTGATTTTCAAGGAAATGAATTCAAAGCTTTGGTTTTTGAGTTCATGTTGGATGGAAATCTAGATGAAATGTTGCATTATTCAGCTCATACAGTGGTTCGGGTGCCCACTGTGCAGGTGCATTTGAATCTTATCCAAAGGGTAAATATTGCCATTGATGTAGCTAATGCTTTGGATTATTTGCACAGCCACTTTCACAACCCTATAGTTCATTGTGATTTAAAGCCGAGTAATGTTCTCCTAGAAAAGGACATGACTGCCCGTGTCTGTGATTTTGGGTTAGCAACCTACCTCCCACATACTTCTTCACTAGAGAGTTCTTCCAATATAATAAGGGGGTCCATCGGCTATTTTCCCCCAGGTAATTTTCAATTGATCTATCAATTCTTCAATTTCTTCCTATTTAACAAGTGTTGGTTTTTCTTTATTTTTGTTTATGATTATGACTATACGATCCATATGCTTTTTTGGAAATAATTTATAGAGTATGGCATGGGAGGTGCGGTCTCAACGTATGGGGATGTGTATAGCTACGGAATCTTGTTACTGGAGATGCTTACTGGTAAGAGGCCAACAGATGATATGTTTACAGATGACACGAACTTGCACAATTTTGTTCTGATGGCTTTGCCTGAACGTGTGAAAGAAATATGTGATCCGTTGCTTCTTCAAGAAAAGGAAAGCAGCACTAGTACAAAGCCTGCAAGCAATAGGAATGATGTCCAAAATGATGAAACACGAAGAGTTGAAGAGTGTCTTATTTCCATTGCTAGGATAGGAGTTGCTTGTTCTGTGCATTTGCCCAAAGCACGAATGGAGATTGGAAAAGTTGTAGCTGAATTACGTGTAATCAGGGATGTACTGACTGGAACCAGGATGCTTAGAGAGTAGAGAGCACATGATCACTACCTAAGGCCTTATCCGCCAATGATACAGTTGGTTGTGGGAGAGTCCAATATAGAGCGTCAGATAAACCAGCTTTCACTACTTGGTGAGTTCAATATATCATTTAATTATGTAAAACTCCCAAGAATTTATTCAGATGTTATTAAAACATTTCATTGAGTCAGTTGTATTTATTCACAAGGAAAGTGGAAAAAACCAAACTGAGAATACCTTTGTTTGCTGTGTTCTGATTGAGAACCCAATCTCTTCTTCTTAGACACATTTTAAGACGAATTTTAGCAAACAGGGTTCTGCATCACCCGCCAAAACCTCCTCAAATAGCCCCTCTCTGATTTGAACAGCAAACCTAATTTTCTGCTTAATATTCTCTTGCAGAATTGAACCAAATCTTCAGAATGAAATAGAAGCATTTCTCAACTGAAATTGAATCTTGTTGAAGAAGTCAAGTAAAGTCATGTCAATGTGTCATTAAGAATTTGTGTCACTGGCCAATTGTTAAGAAGTCCAGTCGTCTGGCAACTTAGACTTCAGACTAATTGTGTCTCAGTCCCTTTTACACTACAGCAAGAATTCTTTTGGTTAGGAAACAGAGAAGATTGTTCAACTGGAAAAGGGAAGATTCTTCCAGACTCATTTCACCGTCAGCTGCAGAATTTAGCCGGAATTTGAATGACTAGATCACTCTGATCTTGAATTTTCACACCAAACTCAATTCCCTATTCAATATTTGACCTGCAAATCGAGTTTGGAACAGGTAAAGAGAGAGAGAGAGCAACAGAAGGGAGAGAGAGAGAGAAATAAACATTGATCGATGCTAGGACGAACCTTCAATTCTCTCTCTGAGGTTGACTAACGATTAAACCAAGGCCAGTAGAATGACCGCGACGGCAGGACGAAGAAAATGAAACCAGTGCGATGGCCGGACGGCGAACATACGTTGGGATCACATTCTCAGGTCGCCGTGTTGTTGGCTCGGGTTGGAAGCCTCGAAACTTCTTGGCTCGACTGATCTGTCCTTTGCATTTTATACCCAAAATTAAAATGTAATTTGACGACCAAGATCAAGCGATGTAGAATTTAAAAGGGTTAACTACAAAGCACTACCAGACAACATATTTTTTGACAACTAAGTCCACAACCTTTTCCACTATACAATTAAGGACAGACACTATTCTCCTTTTACCTTCTTTGCTTTTTACATAGTATCAGCTACAGTACACAGTATCAGCCTATTTCTTTTCCAAACTAACACAGTATCAGCCTAAGGACTAGCCTTCAACATGCCACAATTTCACCTAACGACTTCCTGTCTAAGCGGCTACTACCAGGGCGGAATCACTGCTGCCTTAGTATGATAGGGGTCAGTTTATATAGAAAGACTGCTACTGCTTACTGACTGCTACTGCTACCAAAACATAGATGCAAAAACAGTAAAATATTTTTGTGACAGAGTACTGGGCACAAACTGAATTTATTTATTCAAACATAAATACAGATACAGAACCCAGAGCCTCACTCTTGGGCAAACAGCTAGAAGTTGTTTTAGCTACTCATAACTGATTTACAAACACTTACTTGTAATAGAAAGCACACTGTGTCCACAGACGGACTGCTACTGCTACTGAGATATGCTGATCTTAGAGATTTTCGAATATAGAACTAATGCCTTCCTTTTCGAATGCCTTCTAAGAGAAACTAAAGCTCCTTATATAGGTAGCGGAACTCAAATTACAATTCAAAACAACAAAATGTACAGAACGACTCCGTGATTTCCTGCTTTCCTTAGTGCTCCTGCTGGTGGAGGTCGGCCGGGGAAAAGCAGATTCCTTTTAGGTGAAATGTTTTTCACCTGCTTTTTGAAAAGCAAAAGTCACTTTTAGGAAAAATCCAAAAGGACTTTCGGTGTTTTCTACACCTGCTGCTTCACATGTTCTCGTCGGTTTCTGAATTGTGACCAAGGACAAACGAGTCGTTATCTGCCTGGGCCATCCTTACTGTTGTTGCATTGTCTTCGACATCTGTATCAACATACATCTTGTAGTGGTTGTCAGTTTCAAGTTTTTCCACCCATCGTAAGCATGCCAGTGTCGAATCTATCTCTTTTCTGGTAAGAGATAGGAACAAGTCACTGCTGACTACGTCAGGATGATCGTAAGCAGTGATGATAATTTTCTCTCCTGCTGCCAGGAAGGTATTGTAGGTATCCTCAGAGATGATCTTTTTGATATATTCTAGAGTCATGGCTTTCATCCAAGGGATACTTGAGTTTGGTTGGCCATTGTACCCTACACAGGCTGGTTGAAGATATTTCCTTTGAATAATTCTTACATAATGATAAGGAGGAATATATTCAACTTCACCGTTTGCCTTCTGGATCCATTCTGGAGGAGTGGATCTGAACTTCAGTCTAAGCATACAGTCATTTTTTCTTACATTTTTGACTGTATTGACAATGATAGGCGGCAAACCTTTTAGATCATCATTTGTTTTAGTCCACAGATTATGGACAAAACATTTTCAACAAGCCAGAGCTTGTGTTCTTGAGGATGTTCACTCTGAACATTAACCAGGTATCTTCCAACATAAGGACCTGAAACAATAAAGAGAGTTGGAGGAACTAGGTCTTCTGGATTATGTCTTCCTATCAGACTATGGAATTCATGCCAGTCTGATTCATTAAGTGCCATGACAGGAACTCTAGCACTTTCTGGACTTTCAAGGAAGAGAATTTTTTCTTTTCTTGCAGCACTCTGCTGTATATGACTTTCTTCAAATTGTGGTCTGGCGTTCTCATATAGTTCTTCAGCTAGTGCAAAGAGTGCCGGGAACATTAGACCACTGCTTCTTTCTTGAAAAGCAAATAAGAGATTATCCAGGATTGCCTTCTGGTGATAAGCTAGTCTCCTGCCAGTTCTGAACACAGGAGTGTCAAAAGTTCTTAATTCATAGTTAAAAACATTTATGACTCCAGTTGGAGTTGGTCTGCTTTTTGGCAAAGCAGCAGCCGTCAACGGTCTTGATGAGCCTTTACCGTCTGCCGTTTGAGACGGGCTAGCCAATCCTTTACCCTGGGATTGATCAGTTGAGGCTAGTCCTTTAGGACTTAGCAGAAACCTTTTAAGAACTTTTTCTTTGGTTTCCATAGGATCTTCTTGATGCTCATGTTCTTTCCCAGTCCTTCTGCTTCTGGGATTACGACCTTCGTCGTCTTCTCTTTGGCTAAACATTGCCATTTCCCTGGTCAATGCGTCTGGAAGATAATTCTTGTTTCCTGCAATTAATTCAACATTATAATCATATTGGTTAAGAAATAATTGCCAGTTTGCTAATCTTCCTCTATCAGCAGCTTTATCAAGTTTAAAATTTTTGAAATTCTTTACTCTGGCACAATCGGTGCGGACAGTAAAGGTTTTTCCAAGAAAAGCTGGTGAATTTAAAATCGTTTTTTTGACAGCCAAAATTTCTTTTTCCCCTGTGGGATAATTCAGTTCTGCAGGGCTGAACTTGCCACTACAAAATTTGCAGATTTTTTCAATGTTAGTTCCAGGCGCTCTTGCCAGAACAACACCGGACCAGTAATTATCGCTCGCATCTGTCTGGAGGATAATTTCATCATTCTCTTCTGGTTGTTGGAGAGGAGGGAGGTTTTTGCAGAGATTTTTTATCTGCTTCACAATCTTTTCATCATCTTCTGTGAAGTTCCATTTTCTTTTGGAACTTGTCTTAGGAGATAACATTGCTGTTAACCCTGAGATTTTAGGGATGAAGTCTCTCCCATAATTTATGACACCAAGGAATCTCTCTAGACTCTTAGCATCAGGAATTCTATCTGGGAACTTCCAGATTTTCTCAAGGATATGAGGTTGGAGTTTTATGACCCCATTTTTTATGTTTATTCCTAGGAAATCAACTTCATCGAGGATAAAGAAGATTTTCTTTTCTCCTAAGATAATTCCATGCTGAACTATCAGCTTTACTACCTCATGGAGGTGTCTCATGTGTTCTTCTTTGTTTTTGGAGAAGACCAGAATTTCATCTATGTAGACGACACAGAACTCCGCCACATGCTTAAAGATGTTGTCCATCTTTCTTTGGAAGATTGAGGGAGCTTGCTTGAGACCAAAAGGCATCACCAACCACTCGTAATGACCTTGTGGTGTTCCAAATGCAGTGAGAGGTACACTCTCGGGATGCATCTTGACTTGCCAGAAACCCGACTTTGCATCGAATTTCGAAAGACTTTGGCTCCTCTGAGCTGGTTGATCAGTACTCTTACTTGAGCAATTTGATAACCATCTTTGACAGTCTTCTTGTTGACATCTCTGTAGTCAATCACCATTCTAGCTTTTCCTCTTAGAGTTTCTGCATGATTTCTCACGTAGAATGCTGGAGCATGATGAGGGCTAGTGGAAGGTTGAATCAATCTCTTGTTCAGGAGATCTTCAATATCTTTTCTGAATTCTTTTTGATCTTCCTCTTTGTAATGAGGAATGGCTTTGACATGGCAGATAGCATTCATGTCATGCAATTTCAATTCACAGACCACTGGGTCTTTTTCCCAAAACTTTTGAGGATTTGTATCCACATTCTGCTCGAGTAGTTTCTTGATTTTTTCAAGAGTGGGAATTTGCTGAGACTCAAGCTTATTCTGAAAGTGCTTGAGGTTGTGTTCATGGATGAAACTAGCTTCTTCATCTTCACTAGCTTCTTCTTCTTCTTCTTCTGAAGATTCTTCAACAAGCAATTCTTCTTGTTGTTTGATTTGGAGTATGGGCTCGAATTTGGGTTTGTAGGGGGTAAGATCACCACTATTCTATTGCGATCTCTGATAGTGAGTAGTAAAACCGGGACCTACCACACTGAATGCATGTGTGAGTCGGTCTGCCCAGAACACCCGTCCTCCTTTCCTGAAGCCTATCGCTTCTTCATCCTGAATAAATCTTTGTTGGAGAATAAAATCATTTCCTAACAGGAAATCAGATCCTTGGCCTTCTGACTGCCAAACATTCTGGATGATAAATGTTCCTCCACCAATGGTGATATGAACATTTTTTGCTACTTTCTTCATGGTGAGATGGCTTCCATCAAATGTAACACCAGTAGCAGACTTTTTCTTATCTTCTTTCCAGAGTTCATCTGGAATTGCAAATCTCTTTGCAACAGTAAAACCTGATCCATTATCTACAAAGGCATGTAGATGATATTTCCTGTGATCAGGGAACTTGAGCCCGATCTCTATGTAGTTGCTGTATCTACTTGTAGAGACGATTTTCGATTGGTGAGGCTCATTTTCTTGAGCTTGCTCTTTTGGAATGAATGGTTTACATTCTTCTGAAACATTTTCCTGCATGGGTGATTTATCTTCACTATCATCCCAGTTTGTAGGAATTATCTCTTTGATGTCTGGATCACTGAACCAGGACGGAGGATCATATCTGACTTTATAATCATACTTGCCAGAAGGTTGGCCAAGTAGGTCCCATGTGTCAGTAGCCTCTTGTCTTTCTAAGAGATGAACAGTTTCTGGTGGTTTCACCAGTTCTACATTTTCTGGTATTTCAACCAGTTCAATATCTTCATCGACTTTTTCTTTATCGACGATTTCTTCCTTTTTCGAGGAAGATGGTTCCATGGTTTCCTGGAAAAGAGTTTCAATTTCTTTTGCCTTTTGCTCGGCAAAATACTCTTCATATTCTTGCTTAACCAATTGGCTGACAAGACCATTCTTGGTTTTTCTTCTCGCTTCAGCTATGAAGTATTCTTTGTGATAAGTCTTCTTAGACTCTTCACAAAACATTGGGAGACCATTCTTTTCATGACAAAAGCAGTAGTCACAAACGAATGTACCAGGGTTCACCTGATAAGAAGACATGAAGGATTCTGTCTTGCTTTCTTCCCAGTTTTTTATTCTCAAAACATTCTGTTGTCTAGATTCGAAGTACTCTACTTCAGAATCAATCTCAGACTCTTCTGATGAACTTTCTTCTTCTCCAGACCAGGCAGAGTAGACTGACCTGTCGTCATCTTCATCATCAGAATAGGCTATTTCGTAGCCTTTCATGTTTGCTACCTCTACTATTTGCTCATATTCTTCAAAGAGAGCCTTAGTAGATCTTTTACCCTTTTCCGGGCATTCATTTGCATAGTGTCCTTCAGCTTTACACAACCAACATCTGCAAGCTTTCTTGCTAGGCTGTTTATGCTGATGAGTATTCTTCTTTTTGAAGAATTTCTTTTTAGGATCTTCATCCTGTTGCTTTTTGTAATTGGAACTTCTCTTGAATTTCCAATTCTTCTTCTGATTACTCTTTTTAAATTTTTAGAGTAATATTTTTCTTTTTTCTTCTTTCTGTGGAATTTGGAGTCATGGCATCCCCAGTTTGTGGGCATATCTAATATTCCATAACAGAAATTTTCAACTCCTTTGAGTTGTTTCTTGGCCATCTTAGCTCTAAGATTGGCTTTGCATTGCTCTTTCAGTAATTGCCGGATTCTGTCGGCAATCCCTCCAACTGAAAATCTTTCAATTGGTTTTTCAGCTATGTTTTCTCTCACAGCTGTTCTCCATGGTTCAGGGAGTTTTCTGTGCAACAGATTAACTAGATCAGTATTTTCTAGTTCACCAATTGTACAGTAGTACTCTTGAAACTCATTCAAGTATTCTTCGAAATATCTCATGTCACAGATTTTAAGAGCATAGATATTCGATTTTGCCGTTTCTTTGGCCTTTTCACTCAGATTTGAAAGATCTCCACAGAACTGATCGTACAGTGGTACTGCAAAATCATACGGAGATTTTGAATTTTTGATTTCTTCCAGCCAGTCTTTTCCTCTGGCAGTTTCTTTGAAAGATAGGTAGTACTTTTTTGCTACTCCAGTGAGAGTAGTTTCATAGTACACCTGCAGATCTGGTGCTTCAAATTTGCCAAGGGTGAGTGCAGAAGCCATCATCAGGCTGTCTACCCATTGGTCAATGGTTTTTCTTTTGTCTAGACTCTTGTCTAGATTTAACCATATGCCATAGTTCGTGATCGGAACTCTAGGCAGATTGTCCTCTGGGACAAATCTTTGAGAATTTCTTTCTCCTTTTTTACCCGTGGGGGCTTTCTGAAATGGGAGTTTTATTTCTTTTTTTCTCTGCTAATGAAAGTTCTGGAGCTTTCTCCTTCTTCCATTTCAATATCTTGATAAGGAAAGGCTTTTCTTGTCTTTCTGAATTTGTATTCTTTCATTTCTTCGATTAGTTTTTCTAATCGTTCAGGATTTTTGCAATTCCCAGCTTCTTCATAAAGATCATAGAGCTTCTTAGTTCTGAACATATGGACTGGTCTGTTCAGATCAGCTTCCAATTCTTCTTCAGAAGTTGGCTCTTCAATAGTGGGTTTTATACCACTGACATTAGCTTCTCTAGTGCTGTAGCTTCTTCTTAGAAGATTGTTCTTGTTTATCCTGAGATTCTCAGGACAGACATCACTTCTTCTGTGATTGTCAAAATTAAGACCAATTTCTCCAGTCTTTCTACTCTCGTAGATCTTTGCTTTTGCTCTTTCCGGCTGCTTTTTTGGACCGGATAATTTCCATTCAAGAGGAAAAGTTACTTCATTCCAAGTAACTTTGTGGATTTGTTGTGAATGGTTCTTCTGATTGGTGAGGAATCCAGTAGTAAGACCTGGGATATTTGTTATCCTTGTCTTAGGGGCTACTGTAGTACTCATCAATTTATAGTATATTCTATATACTATAGCAAGTTCTTGCATATCTTCTTTCATGGATATACCATCTGTCTTGACTCTCAGTCTGAGACAATGAGCTGCATCTTTCAAGCTGGTGGTGAAGTTGGGGAAGCAGTTGAAATATGCTACTTGGTCGCATAAGGATGCTTCGAGTGTTCCCAACAGACTAGCTTGGAAGTCTGTTAACCTGTTGTCCTGTAGGACACATAGGACCGAACAGTTTATGCCTTCACGTGCAAGCAGATTTATGCCTACTTGGACTGCTCCAATATGCATAAATTGATATTTTTTTGCTTGAGCTCTAGCAACTTCTGAAGGAGTGATTAATAGAAGATCAGTCTCTCCTCCTGCTGTAGCTGGAGTTGTAATTTCCAGAAGTTTAAAATAATAGCTATCCATTAAATCAAACTTTCCCCTTTTGTAGATTTGTTTAAAATCTAACTTTGGGATTGAGGAATTTTTTACCTCTTGTTCGATTTCGTTGAATTCGAATTCTTCAGCATTTAGGAGCTGTACTCCCTTCTTTTTCCCAAAGATGCTTAACATCTTCATTTTTCTTTTTTCCGGATTTTCATACTGGATACTAGTCTGACTAGTAGATGGTTCCAGAAAAATCATATTTGGAATACGATTTGTGTCTGGTTTTTCTAACGGTTTAAATCCATTAGTTTTCTTTTTTACTGTAGGCACTTTCTTGTCCTTCAGTATATTTTTCATGATATCCAGCGTTTTTTGCTGTTCATTGACTTTTCTACTGACAACTGTCAGCTTTTCTTCTTCCACTTTTGGAAGTTCTTTGATATAATCCAGTTTGTTTTCCAATCTTTCTAATTGGTGGATTATAGCAGGTAATTTTTCTAGATGAGTTTGACATCTAGATATTTCTAGTAACATCTTCTGATATTTCTCATCAGAAGTTTTTAGTAGAGAATTTATTTTCTCTAATAACAATTCTGACATTGTCCCCATTAAGGAGGGGTTCTCCTTTGAGCTATTTTACAAGCTCTGATACCAGTGATTTGCGGATCTAACCAATGCTCAAATAATCTAGAGGTTTTTGTTCTATTTCTAGAACATATAAGAGATTATCAATATCTTCCTCTAGCTTATATATTCTAGTTTGGAGTCTATAAATAATATCCCAGTAGTTGGGTGTATTTCTGTTGAGATTTTCTCTAAAGAGTTTTAGTTTTCTCAACTTTTCTTTCTCTGTTTTTAATTCTTTGCTAGTATTCTTACAAATAGCAAGTAACTCTAGTCTGTCAACGATAGAAATTATGAATAGTAAAAATAACTGTTTACCTTCGAGTATGGAGGATAGATTTGTACCTGTAATATGGTTAAACAAACAAATTCAAAAGCATGGGCCCACTACGCTCCGTCAATTTTCTTTTTACTGAAAGGAAAGATAAAAACTTGAAGAGAAAGTGAAACTTGCTAAAGACAAAATGTCCTTAAGTGTCTAAAAACAAATGTAGTGGAGTTTTTTGTGTTTTAGAGTTTGGTCAAGGAGGTGGGTGTAGTTTCTCCAATTTAAAACGGTGCAATCGCTTCTCATTATATTAAAAAGGGGCTGTGACCACTTACCCAATTTTGGGCAAAAAATTGCCCACTTACTCCACCAAGAGTTTTTTAACCTCGTTTACCCAATCCAACAGTATTTGACAGTATTGCCCTCATTTTAATTTATAAATTACACTCATATTTCTCTCTCTCTCTGTACATACATGTGCATTTGCAAGCATAATTAGCTATAATGAGCCACGCTCATGGTACCGCCAGGGGTACCAACGCCCACCTCATGAGTGACTGGCGTAAAGACAGCTAGCCAGGTCACCGCCTGAGCCCCGGATCAACCCCAAAGCACCGCCGACGCGCCGCCACGCGCCGTGTCAAGGTAGCATCAGAAGCTACTGAAACTGGGAACTGAAGCACATCAGTCCCACATCGAAAACAAGGAGAAGATCATCCTCTTCCTCACCTATAAAAGGTCCTCTCCTCTCTCCTCATTTATTACGCATTCAATACTTACCTACTGTTACTTTGTCAGCATAAATACATTGACTAACTTAGGCATCGGAGAGTCGAAGACCGCCCAGCGCGGTCTCCCTCTGACGCCCATTGTATTTTACTTGACAGGTAACGGTAACCACCAACAACAGAGGTATCGATCCGCCCGCCGGATCAGCGTTAACTAAAGTCCAGCTACCGCTAGACTTTTAGACATTAACATTGGCGCCGTCTGTGGGAACTCTTGAACTAAAGGTCATCCCACTACAATCACCATGACTAACGGTAGCGGGGGAAACGCTGAAGAGCAGGCAGAGCTCCCCACCATTCCCCAACCCTCCGACCCCGCGGTCGGCGTTCACCGCGCACTATTCACAACCCCGGTCAACCCTGGCGGTGAAACAAATCCAAGCAGCAGCTGCCCCCCAGGTCAGGACCTCACCGCCTTGTATGAGCTGGCGCTGGCGGACCTCCACAAAGCAAACAGGGAGCGCGAGCAGGAATGCAAGGAAAAGGCTGAGGCCCAAAAGCAAGTGGCCACGCTGATGACACGTTTCGACGAGCTAAAGCGGGCGCTGGACGCAAACGCCAACCCAGCACGAAGTGAGCAGTCACACAGCACCAGACACAGCGGCCTACCGCTGGTATGGGACCCATTGTGCAAATGCAGGTACCGCTAAACCCACCTGAGCTGGCAGAAATGGGACCACCCCCTGTGCCCCAACTGTTGGAGCAGGAGGTAGAGTCATCGCTGCGCACCCACCCCTCGAGGACTAGAGCAAGCACTGAGGGCAATCTACCCATTCCCGGGCGGGGGTCAGTTCCGCGGAGCGCCCGAGCAGGCCCCGCTGGCAACACAACCGCCCAAATTTTGGAGAGGGTACAGCAGTTAGAACAGAGGCTAACCCTGGCGGAGGCAGGCACCCCGGCGCCAGCCCCAAACCCACTCTTCGCGTCCAGGCCAGGACCATTCACCGCTACAATTTTGCAAGCCGTCAGACCAGCGTTTGCAAAGACCCCAAAAATGTCACATTATAGCGGTAAGACCGATCCCTTCGTCCACATGGACACGTTCAAGAAGGTCACCAACAACAAGGGATTTGATGACGCCACCCTGTGCCACTTGTTCAGCGAAACGCTGGATAGTGAGGCAATGAGTTGGTTTTTCGAGTGTCCGCCAGGGTCCATCGGCTCATTCCAGGCGTTATCTCATGCTTTCCTTTCTCGATTCATCTTGTTGTCCGCCGGTCATCACAACACGAGCCAGTTGTTTGGCGTCCGGCAGGGAGAGGACGAATCATTGAAGGCATTCGTCACAAGATGGCGGGCGGCAGCATCTCAGTGCCGCGATCTCGACAAAACAATGGCTTCGGCGGCTTTCAAGCAGGGACTCCTCAAGGGACCATTCCTCTATCACCTCAACTACAATCATCCAAACGCGGCGTATGATCACCTTATGAGTGAGGCGGTCATTCATGCCCAGGCAGAGTTTATCACATATGGAGAAACCCCACCGCCACCAGCAACACCAACAAAATCATCTCAACCCTCCTCCAGCCATCAGGAGACCGCCAGCAAGGCCCCCACCGCACAGCCAGCTGACAAGAAGAGGGAGTGGCAACAGGGCAGTTATCAAAGCAAGAGGCAGAAAGACAACCACTACAAGGGCAACCGCCCATCCCATGGGGACAATCGCAACAAGCAGACGGAGTCCTCTCAGCGGTATGCGGTATTTACCGTCCTCACAGCCTCGTACGAGGAAATTTACAATCAGTGTAAGGATCAGATACCACCGCCACCCTCACCGAAATTCCCCAAAAAGGGCAAGCCAAGAAACACCGGCATGTGGTGCAAGTACCACGAGGACAGCGGTCACAATACCAACAGTTGCAACGCTCTCAAAACGGCCATTGAGACCCTGTACCGTGACGGCAAGATGGATCAGTTCAAAGTGCGCCAACCGCCACCCGTGATTGCCAACATTGAGCCACTGGGCCGCATCAACACCATCGATGGCGGGGCTCCAATCACCAACATGTCTCACATGGCAAGAAAGCGTTACGCACGCGCCAATCACCCAAAGGAAGTCTGTAACATCCGCTACGAGAGATCCGCCAAACTCCCGAGATCAGGTTGGGAGCCTATTACCTTTTCAGAGGAGGAGGAGCGCGGAGTACATTTACCCCATGACGACCCATTCTTGGCAAATTCTCGGTGGGGAGAATCTTGGTGGATAGCGGGTCCGCTGTCAACGTCATCTTCAGCGGTTGCTACGACCATCTCAAGCGGAACAAGAAACTACTCCAGGATCACGAGCCACTGCTCAGCTTCTCCGGTGACGTCACACAACCACTAGGGTCGGATTACATGCGACTAGTTATCGGCACTAGTCCCTGTATGGCGGAAGTGCACACGGAGTTCATCATTGTCGACTGTTTCAGTTCGTACAACGCTATCATTGGTCGACCAGCGCTTAATAAGCTCAAATGCATCATCGCCGGATACATGCTTCTCATGAAGTTCCCCACACCCAACGGCACGGGCTGTGTCAAGGGAAGTCAGCAATTGGCAAGAGAGTGCTACTCAACCACCATTGCGCGGTCAACCCGCCGTCACGAGATCCTAACGGTAGGAAATCAGGCACCGCCACCAGATATCTTCGAGGATCCTAGGGATGAGGAGAAGAAATATGTGAAGAAGGAACCGGTCAATCCAGAAGCATCGTTGAAGGTCATCAGCATCTCCGACGAGCACCCAGAGCGGACAGTCCGCATAGGAGCTCAGCTAGACCCAGAGGTGGCTGCAGAACTCACTCAATTCCTACGGGACAACGCCGCCGTCTTCGCATGGTCATATGCAGACATGCCAGGTATCTCTCCTGAAATCATCACACACAAGCTAACCATCAAGCCATCCTTCTATCCTATCAAGCAGAAGCGAAGGGCCTTTGACGAGGAGAAATACAGCGCCATAGGGGAGGAGGTCGCTAAGCTCCAGGGCATGGGATTCATCCGCCAGGTAGTCTATCCCCAGTGGATCTCCAACCTGGTCATGGTCAAGAAACCTAGCGGCAAGTGGCGGATGTGTGTCGACTTCAAAAATCTCAACAAGGCGTGCCCAAAGGACAGTTTCCCCCTACCACGCATTGATCAGCTGGTTGACGCAACAGCCGGGCATGAACTCCTCAGCATGATGGACGCTTTCTCCGGCTACAATCAGATCAAGATGCATCCCAGCGATCAGGAGTGTACCACCTTCACCACCGACAAAGGCCTGTATTGCTACAACGTTATGCCTTTCGGTCTGAAGAACGCCGGTGCAACTTATCAGCGGTTGATGAATGCTATGTTCGCTGAACATTTGGGCAAGATAATCGAAGTCTACGTGGACGACATGTTGGTCAAGAGTATAAAGGCCAGCGGACATGTGGCAAACCTCAAGATCATAGTTACCATCCTCCTGGCCTATGGCATGCGCCTCAACCCAAAAAAATGCTTCTTTGGCGTCACCGCCAGCAAATTTCTGGGTTATATCGTCAGTGAACGAGGAATCGAGGCTAACCCGGACAAGGTACAGGCCATACTCGACCTGGCGGACCCTGAGTATAAGGTACATGTCCAGTGCCTCCAAGGCAAGTTAACCGCCCTTTCTCGATTCATCTCCAGGCTCACTGACAGGTGTGCCCCATTTTTCAAACTCCTCAAAACGACCCACAAGAAAGTCATCAACTGGAACCCAGAATGTTAGACAGCATTTCAGGGCTTGAAGGATTACCTAGCGGCAGTCCCACTACTCTCTATCCCTGTGCAAGGAGAGACACTGTTCATATACCTAGCGGTATCGATATCAGCGGTGAGCTGCGCCATTGTCCGGCGGGAGGGACAGGACGAGCTCCCAGTCTTCTACGCCGGCAGAGGCATGAACAGGGCAGAAACAAGATATCCACCCTTGGAGCAGCTAGCTCTCGCACTCATCGTTGCCGCCAGGCGCCTCCGCCAATATTTTCAAGCGCACACAATCCATGTGCTAACTAATCAACCGCTAAGACAGGTGATGCAGAACCCTGAACATTCAGGGCGCCTCAGCAAGTGGGCCATCGAGCTCAGTGAATTTGACATAGATTACAAGCCAAGAACCGCCATGAAGGGTCAGGCGGTAGCGGACTTCATCGCTGAGCTCACCGAGCGTCAGCCCAGTCTTGGCACGGAGGTTGGGCCCGGGACGGAGATGGTAACCGCTGAGGAGCCAGCTCCCATACAGTCAGATTGGAACCTGCATGTGGACGGCTCCGCCAGCGCCAAAGCCAGCGGCGCCGGAGTCATCCTGACAGGACCTGGGGGGCTGAACGTGGAATACGCATTGAAATTCAACTTCAAGGCCTCCAACAATATGGCGGAGTACGAAGCACTCATTGCCGGCTTACTCCTCGCCATCGATTCGGGGGCTGACAGTGTCAACATCTTCAGTGATTCCCAGTTGGTCGTTAACCAGGTCAATCACAGCTTCCAGGCCAAGGACCAACAGTTAGCGGCATACTTGGGGTACGTTATGACACTCCTCAAGAAGTTCAAATTTCACACAATCACACAAATCCCCAGGGAAAAGAACGCCAAGGCTGATTCACTGGCGAGGCTGGCAACCGCCCAACCGCATCAGAGTCCAGCGGACACAAGGGTGGAGTATCTTGACAAGCCAAGTATCACAAAGACCCTGGCGGAAATCTTCAACGTTCAGGTCAACCCCAGCTGGATGGACGAGATCATTACATATAAACGCAACGGAACGTTGCCAGAAGATAAGGTACAGGCAAGACAGCTCCAGCGAAGAGCAACCCGCTACAACATCCAGCACGGCAAGCTCTACCTCTAGGGGTTCACCCATCCTAACCTCCGCTGTCTAACCCCAGAGGAAGGAAGGGTTGTCCTAGCAGAAATCCATGGCGGGGAATGCGGAAACCACTCGGGCGCCAGATCCCTGGCCAACCGCACAATGCGACAAGGGTACTTCTGGCCCACACTTGGTGATGACGCCCGGCGGATTTCGAGGTCTTGCCACAAATGCCAACAGTTTGCAGATCTCCCACACGCACCAGCGGAACCACTGTCAATCATCGTGGGCCCATGGATTCATTCCACATGGGGCCTTGATCTGATGGGAAAATTCCAAACTGCCAAGGGTCAGTTTAAATACATCATTGTTGCCATCGATTACAACAGCAAGTGGATAGAGGCAGAGCCACTGACGGCAATAACTACCGCCAAGGTAATTCGCTTCCTTTGGAAGAATATCTACTGCCGCTACGGTGTCCCACACGCAATCATTACAGATAACGGCACACAGTTCAACAATGACGAGCTCATCTCCTTCACCGCCAACTTGGGTACCAAGATGAGCTTTGCATCTGTCGCCCATCCCCAGACCAACGGTCAGGTCGAAGCAGCAAACAAGATAATCAAAAAGCAGGTGAAGAAAAAACTCGACAAAGCAAAGGGTCTATGGGCGGAGAAACTCCCGGAAGTTCTATGGGCCATCAGAACAACCCCAACTTCCGCAACTGGTGAAACTCCTTTTTGCATGATGTTCGGAACGGAGGCTGTCCTGCCTATTGAGGTTACTCAACCTACCGCCAGAGTCGAGGGCTACCGCCCAGAAACCAACACTGACGGCATCAACCTGGACAAGGACCTCCTGGAGGAAAAGCGACACAAGGCCCACTTACACAATCTACAAAACAAACAACGGGTATCACGTTTCTACAACGCCAGAGTCAAGGCCCGGAACCTCCAGCTGGGGGACTCGGTCATGAAGGAAGTCATTCCGCCGCCGACAAAACTCCGCCCAACTTGGGAAGGCCCGTACAAAATTGTGGAAGTCGTTAGCCCAGGCACCTTCTACTTAATGGACAAGGACGGCGTCACATCGACCCACCCTTGGAATACCGAACACCTTCGATATTATTACAAGTAGTCATGCCGCTACCCAAAGGCATCTTGACTTAGCTAAATTTTTGTTCAATATTTAGCTAAGGGAAGCTACCCAACGGGTACTACCCCTCTTTTGTAAACGCTGATCAGTCAGCTATCAATGAAACGAGGAATTATTCAAACCATTGTTACCAAGTCTAGCACCGAGGGCAACTGGCAATGCCAGCAATCGTCGGCAGACCTCGTCCGCTACGAGGTGCACTTGGACCAATCTTAATTCCTTTAATGTTTCATTGATCGACAAAAGAAAAATATAACTCAAAAACACTACACTAACATCATGGCAAACCAAGTCAGAAATTTATTTTACTCCCCAAAAGTCTTTACAAACTAATGTGCCTCGGCGGCTACAAACAAAAAGGGGAAAGCAGAAAAAAAACTAGGGTCTCAGATAGCTTCAGCGGTTGGCTTCGGCCTCTGCTGCTTCAACAGCCGGCGGTGCGACCGATCGGCTCACTTGATCGGACCCTCGAGCTGTCGGACTGGGGGTCTCCATGGTGCCGTCCGCCCGGGTGTGTGCCTCCAGAAATCCGGCACGTGACACCTCCGACGGGGTCTGCTGGGGAGTCTGCTGGGACCCTTCCGTCGGATGAGGGCCACTTTCCCCGCTGCCCGAGTGAGTACCTACAGCTGGGGCAGGCACGACTTCTGTCTCCGCCGGGACACTCTCGGCCGGCGGCACGTCAGGCTGTGACGCCTTTACAAAGTCAATGGCGCCCTTCCGCTTCAACATGTCTATATTGGCTCGGGCCCCAGACTTCGCCGCTTCGGTCAATGTCTTCTTAAACTCCGCCGACTGCTTGAACGCTTCAACAGTAGCGGCCGCAGCGGTACTCCCCTCAGCTCTCAGGCGGGCAACCTCACCCCCCAGCCGCTTCATTTCGGCCATCCTGTCGGCGGACTCCCGCTGCACTACAATGAGCTTCTTATCTTTAGCGGCTATCCGCTCCTGCAGCAGCGCGATCTCCTGCTCCAATTTGGAGACGTGTTCATTCCTCTCCAGGTCCCGCCGGATGGCCGCATTAAGCTTGCCGCGGGCGTCCGTATAATCACACTCCGCCTTGGCCAGCCCCCGCTCGACCTCCGCCAGTCTCTCCTTTGCCTCCGCCAACTCCCTCTGGAGACCGCCAATTTCTCCCTTGAGCTCTTCCTCAATCCGGGGCTGCTTCGACGCCGCCACGAACATATCGTGTAATCCCGCCGATATTTGACCAAACGCCGAGCTAAAGGGCGATTGGTCAATTGCCGTCGGGCGCGATATGCCCGCCAGACCGCCGAACCCCAGCCGCTCACACAGATGGAAGAGGAACTCCCGCTCCCCTTCTGTCATAAATGGCGCGTACTCGGCGAAGGAGTCCAGATCACCGGCGGCGGGCGCCTCTCCCTCCACCGCCGCAGTTTTCGAAGGAGCCTGTCGGGCCTTCTTCTGTCGGCGGGCCCCGACCACCTCCAAATCATCTCCCTCTTCCTCGTCAGGAGACTCAGCCGTCCGGCGCTTCCTCTCCAGCGCCCTCTGGCTCCCAGCGGCGGCCCTCGTCGCCCTTACTGGCGGCTCCTCCCTGGTCACAATAACTTCTTCAGTCGGTTGAACCACCTTTTGAGGGCCACGCCTCTGGGCAGGTATCCGCTCCTTCTGGGGCCCGGCCGTAGCGCTTCCCCTCTGATCCCCGCCGGCCGACTGGGTCCCCGCCTGCACTGTAGGGAGACCATCCTCACCAAGATGAGACTGGTGCGGCATCGGCATCACCACCGGAACCTCGGACTGGCTCAGCGCCAACGTCTCGGGGTTCACTAGAGTCTGCTAGGCCGTTAGCCCCTCGGCGTACATGGCCTCCAAAAAATTTTCTATCTCCGCCCGATCCATCGCCTTCTCAAATGCGTCGCGACTCGATTTGTTACCCGGCGGAGTTTCTAAAAAATAAAAATAAGAGCGACACCCATCAGTCAAACAAGTCAAAAAAAAAAAAAAAATAAATAAATAAAGTACGATACGACAGAGTGGACTCCTCACCAATGGAGCGCGTTAGTCGCAGGTCGACCAGCAACTCCCAACCAGTCAGCAGGCGGAAATCAAGCAAGTTTCGGTTCCGCCAGCAACCCCTGATCCTCGCCACTCGACACTCTTCTTCGCGCGTTAGCGTGTACCGAAGTCCCGCTGCACAAAAAAAAAAAAAAGGCAACAAGCCGTTAGTAGGAATACAGGTGCAACCACATGGGCACGCCGTGTACCGTCAACGGAAACCGGACACCAACCTCGAATAGGTTGGAACTCAGACGTAATCCTAAATGTCGGCCCTTCCTCATTCGATCTGGCGTGGTACTCCCAACCGTCGGTAGCAACGCAGAAGGTCCCCCGCCAGTAGGCCATTGAGTCCCTCAGATTCTCGATCAGCTTGGGAGCTCCCTGCCGGCGGCTCAAGTTCACTTGCCCTTTGCAGCCTCGGCGCCTCACATACACCAACTCATAGAAATGAAGCACTTCCGCCACGGTAGGACCCTCGCACCCGGATAACCGCCAAAGGGAGTTCATGGCCAACATCAACCGCCACATATTGGGGCAAATCTGACCAAAGGCAAGGCCAAATTCGCACACCAAGATTTGCAGATTCGGCACCAGCGGGAGTGTTACTCCTTGGCGGAATATCGCCTCGTGAACGGCGGCACATCCCGCTGGGAGCATCGAGGCCTTCTCATCCGCTGTCGGCGGGCGCAGCTTCACCGAGCCCGGCAACCGGAACGTCTGCTTCATCCGGTTAACGGCGGCGGCATCCATCCGCCCACCTGCCTCGTCAACGGCGGTGCCGTCTGAGAGGTACCACGCCGATTCGGCATTTTGGCCCGGTACTTCCCCTTCGCCAGCGGAGCCGCTAGCAGCACTATTGCTCGCCAAGCGCTCGTCGCGCCTAGCTTTGGCAGCAGCAACCTCACCCGCCCTAGAGCTCTCTGGACGCAAACCACGACCCATGGCTACTTCCCAGGGGATGGTCTGAAGTGGCTCAACTTCAAGCGGTTCTGGCAGTGAGGTTCCTGCAGGGGCAGACGGACGCAACGAATCAATAAAAGTCGTATCCGCCACGCTGAACGACACGTCAGACCCGGAATCCTCACTGCTCGAAATCTCTATGACATTAGCCATCCCAAACCCTAAAACCCACATCAGTTAGCACAAATACAGATCTAACCTACTCTCACATCAGATATAGCCAAAGGTATCAAGAACATTTACCCAGAAAAATACCAAAACAAGAACAAACGCACACTCAACCCAGATTGGACCGTCTAGCAAAACCCAAAACCCCAACTCTGTCAAACACCATAACCTCCCTCAAATCTCTCTCTACACCCTCCGAGAATACCACAGAAGCAATATCACACCATTAACAGAAGTAACAAAACCCAGAAACCACCAGTGCAGATTCAATGAAACAGGAGAAGGATTCGAAATACCAACCTCACGTCGAAGCTGTTGCGTGCAACCCGTCTTCACTGATAGATATTTCGTCCTCTCGAGTCCGACAGCTCCACGCAAACCTGGGGATCTTCTTCGCAATTCACAGACGAACAAGGCTCGAGGGAGGCGACTCAGATTTGAAGATTTTCCAGAAGTGTCAAAACTCGCTGGGTTCCCCCCCTATTATGTCAACATCAAACAATCCTGAGCCGTCCGCTACAAAACCACATCACGTAGCAACCGTACACGTGTCCCACGTCTTCACTAACTCCCTGGATTAACCGAGGCGACGCCTCGGTCACGAAATCCATCATTACTCGCATTAATGACGAGAAGACGGCTAGGCTTAGCAGACAAACCTCCACACGCTAACCCTCTAGGAGTTGGCCACGTGTCAACCGTCGTCTTCTTTAGCTTCCAAGGGAAGTCACCACTTGAGAAGAGAACCCCCCCAACCAGGTGACGGAGTCTCCGCTGAGCGAAACTCCGCCAGCGGACCTTCACTTGTCATTCTCCAAGTGACGGAGTTTCCACTGAGCGAAACCCCGCCAGCGGAACTTCTCTTGTCACCATCGAAGTCTCCACCGGAACTTCCCTCGTCATTCGGTAAACGGGGCGTCCTCCGCTACACAGCACACCGCTAGCGGACCCCCTTTCTCATCTGACGGGCTGCGTACTTTATTCAACGCAATACCGCTCAATAAAATACCACCAAACGCGTCTACCTGACGCTGCTTCCTACTACATCTAGCGGGGGGACTTCCGCCAGCGGCGGATCCCGAGGCCACGCCTTTCTGACAACACCGCCACGCGGAGTTACGGTCAGAATGTCCCTACGGGACACGGGGACTAGTCAACAGTCTACGACAGCCCTGATCAGGTACGTTGACCCCCGTCACCCGGGTGCTAAGATTGGGCTCGCAACCCAACACCCTCTGCTCCGTGCAGCTCCCCCTCAACAAACAATAACAGCGACCATCCGGAGGTCCATCTTAGCCGGGGAGTGGGGGACTCCCTGGGGGGCCTAGCAGGGGCCCACCCGAAAGGGCACAAAGCGTTTGCTCAGTAAATCCATGGTTGACAACGCACTGACGCTAATTATGCTTCTGAAAAGTCTAGCGGGAGAAACGCTTCAAACCGCCGATCAACTCCCCAACCAAGATTGCCCTCCTTGACTGGGGATTTGGGGGACTTGTACATACATGTGCATTTGCAAGCATAATTAGCTATAATGAGCCACGCTCATGGTACCGCCAGGGGTACCAACGCCCACCTCATGAGTGACTGGCGTAAAGACAGCTAGCCAGGTTACCGCCTGAGCCCCGGATCAACCCCAAAGCACCGCCGACGCGCCGCCACGCGCCGTGTCAAGGTAGCATCAGAAGCTACTGAAACTGGGAACTGAAGCACATCAGTCCCACATCGAAAACAAGGAGAAGATCATCCTCTTCCTCACCTATAAAAGGTCCTCTCCTCTCTCCTCATTTATTACGCATTCAATACTTACCTACTGTTACTTTGTCAGCATAAATACATTGACTAACTTAGGCATCGGAGAGTCGAAGACCGCCCAGCGCGGTCTCCCTCTGACGCCCATTGTATTTTACTTGACAGGTAACGGTAACCACCAACAACAGAGGTATCGATCCGCCCGCCGGATCAGCGTTAACTAAAGTCCAGCTACCGCTAGACTTTTAGACATTAACACTCTCTCTCTCTCTCTCTCACAGACTCTCCCCTTCCCTCTGCGATTTATTCTCTCTCTCTCCTTCCCCCACACCGAATTCTTCTCTCATCGGAGACTGACTCCGGCAACGCTGTCATTCCGCCATCCCCGCCGAGCCGTCATTCCGCCATCCGCGCCGCCTCCTCCAAGCAATTTGATCCCCAGCTTGGATCTGTGAAACCCAGTCCAGATCGGATCAGTCCGATCAGATGCGACCCAGGCCGCCACAGATACGACGTCACCCGGCAACCCTCGAACCTGCACCTCCAAGCCATTCCACCGATGAGCACAGCGAGGCAGCAAACCAAACCCAACTACCAACTCTATCTTCCCCTTCCAGCCAGCCACCGTGATCTCCTCGACTGGAACAACCATGTCAATCGAGGAACCCGGCCTCGCACCAGACCCACACGTAGTCCACAAGGCCCGTCCGCCAATCCGACACCGATCCCAACCCGATTTGCCCAAGCCCCGACAACTCCTTCACCGGCCTCACACTCCGGTGGGTGCCCAGAGCAATTTCTGGGTGCCCATATCACTAGGGGGCAATAAAGCCTTAATCAGCTTCTTGCAATTTCAGACATTGTGATTATCTATTTGGGTCAATTGGATATGTAAACTTGACTTGTGTTGATCAGAATTATGTTTATTGGAGGGGAGTAATATAATTATTGGGGGGCAGTAGACACATTATTGGCCCCCAGTAGACTTTGATACGAGGGACAGAGATCACTATAGTGTGGTGTTTTGATAAGTTACATGTTGTTTTCTGTGTATTAAAGTCAAATTATCTGTGAATCCTACAAAAATGTGCATTTTTGGTGGTCTATTGGGAGGCAGTAGAGACATTGGACTTTGTATTGGGGGGCAATAATATGATTATTGGGAACCAATAATATGATTATAAATTGATCAATTGTGCCTGTAGTGTATTCATTTTGGTTTTGGGAGTTCATACAATTCATTGGACGGCAATAATATGATTTTTGGGAGGCAATAATATGATTATTGGGGGGCAATAATATGATTACTGGGGGGCAATAATATGGTTACTAGATATTATTAGTGACCGGTTGCCGGAATCCGGTCACCGGTCGTCGGATTCCGGTCACGGTCACCGGATTCCTGTCACCGTTCGCCGGATTCCGATCACCGGTCACCGGATTCCGATCGCCGGAGGCCCGCAAGGTGGAGGATGACTTCTCTCTCTAAGTGAAAAAGAAGGAGAGGGCAAAAGTCTCCAAAAAAAATAAAAAAGAATTAATTGGGTAAAGGGGAAATAATCCCTTAGAGTGTTTTGGGTAAATGAGGTTAAAAAACAGTTGGTGGAGTAAGTGGGCAATTTTTAGCTTAAAATCGAGTAAATGATCATTTCCCCTAAATAATTTCCAATATTCAAAACTTTGAAAAAATAAATAATTCGGGCTTGCGAAAAGTTTTCCAAAAATTTTCAAGAATTGGTTGTGTTTATTATCAGAGCCATAGCTTTAAAATTGAAAATTTTTCAGGTTAGCATGACTGTGGGAATCAGATCGGATTTCGGATCGGACCGTCTGACTCCGTCAGGAGGAGAAATCAAAGAGGGGAGGAGAGAGAGAAGAGAGAGTCTGTGATTTGGATCGGGGAATAGAGAGATGTGGTTTTTGTGTTTGAGTGGCAGAGTTATAATTTATTAATTGATATATTATAAGATTGTAATTTCACACTTAAATGGAGAAAGTGGGCTCATAAATCTTTTAATGGAGTAAGTGAGTTCCTGTTGAGTCAAATTTGAGCATTTGGTCAAGAACCCATTATATTAAATAATTTTCAATATTCAAAATTTTGAAAAATCATTATAAATAATTCGAGCATCCGAAAAGTTTTCCAAAATTTCTCAAGAACTTGTTGCATTTATTATCAGAGCTAGAGCCTTAAAATTGAAATTTTCACCTATGAAAAATTTTAGAAATATTCAAAACTGAAAATTCCACCTTGTGAAATTTTCTAAATGTTCAAAATTTCATAAAATCATTATAAATGGTTCAGGCATCCGAAAAGCTTCTTGAAAATTCTTACGAACTTTTTGTGTCACATATTTTATTATCGTACCCTTAAAAGTTAAAACTGAAAATTTCACCTTGTGAAAAATTTTTAAAAATAATTCCGGACACCATTTTAATTACCGAGATCGTAATATAATCTCCAAACTATCTCACTTGGCTCGATAAATTTATGGGGCTACACGATATTTATTACACATTATTATAAACCATAAACCCCAAGGGAGGAAATCTGCTGTCCCCAAAATCCCTATCCCTATCCCTATTCTGTCCCAACCAATGTTATTTTGCCACATCATTTCCTGCTAACAGATATTTAACACCATTATTACTTTTAGTTCAACTATTACTTTTAATTAAAAAATAATGTGTTATACGCGTAGCTACACACGGGCTCCGATGGGCTACAGCCCACCCCAAATTTTGAAAAAAAATAACTTTGTAGCTTAATTTTAGTTTAAAAAATTTAATATTAAAAATTAGCCCACCCCAAATTTCTATACTTAGCCCATATGTTATTAAACTTAGTCCATATGTTTATCTTTTTTCTTTTTTTGATCAGATATATATTATTTATTTTATTGAGGTATTTAATTTGATTTTATTTTCTATTCTGCTTTAAGAGGTATAGTCGCATAAAAAGCTTGCTTACCTAAAAGTAAACTTTTTTCTCTTTTTTCTCTCGCTGTTTCTCCAAAATCAATCAGACCCAGACGAAAAGCTTCGGTTCTTCTATTGATTGCCGTTTTCCCTCTTCATTCTTCAGGTATAAGTTTATCCTCTATTTCTTTTGGGTATATGATCTTTTGCAGCTCTTCGGTTTTTAATTCATATATTTTTTGTTTTTAGTTCATAATTGATTAATCAAATCCATTTGAGTCCTATCGCGCTATTGCTACTTGATTAATATACTACTTTAGCTTGTTGACTTTGTTTAAGAGGTGTACATGCTACTGGTATATATATTTTTTTATTGACCAACATTTGACTCCATATGTATTGTTGGATTCTTTATCAGTTCTTTGATTGTATTTTTCTTTTTCAATTAAGGTTTGGGATTATACATTTGCTTTTTTTGCTGATTAGTTGGCTCTTTGTTTTATCGTTTAATGAATTGTTAGAGTAGTGTTTGTGTTTAACTTTCGATTTTATAATAGTTGATTACTTGATTTTATTGTTGCATTTGTCAATTGGTGATGGTTGCATATTTAAATATAGTGTCTGATCATAATCGACCAACCAAGAAAGCAAAAACTCTTGATTCATGGCTCAAGAAAATACGAGAAGATCATAATAGCAGTACACCACTTGCATCTAATGAGCATCATCATGTCACTTATTTGCCGGTTTCTACAGCACCTACAGAAAGAGCATTTTTAGCTATGAAACGTATCAAAACAATATTGCGCAACAAGATGGAGAATGACTTTTTGGCTGATAACATGATTGTCCACATTGAAAAAGAGTTGGCCGAGAATTATGATACAGATTCAATAATTAAATATTTTGTTTCTATTCAAGGGCGTAAGGTATAATTTGAGTAGGTACGTTCTTTTGTCTTAGACTTCCGTTATCAAGTTTCTATCAAACGTTATAATGTTCATTTTTTTAATTAGTTAGCTATTTGATCGTTTGATATGTCTTTAATATAAGATGTGGTTTGTAAAACTTAAAAAAAATTAAAAATTAAAAAAATTAAAAGAATTAGTAAACTTTTATAAAAATATTTTTTTAGCCCACCCCATTCTAAAATCCTAGCTCCGCCATTGCCGGTGCTGAAACTTTAACTTATTTCTAGTTTGCCGTTAATAAAAAACGATTTTTACTTCGGGAGTTTTGTTTTATCGTTTAGTGGTTAAAGAGTTGACTTTTTTGTTGACCAACAGTTTAGGAAAAATTTTGTGTGGAAGTCGTAGGATACATCAAACCGAGTCCATGGACACATAGTTTGCCAAAATCAAAGTTCGGACGGAAAAGTTATGATCTAAAAACCTAAGTTGCTATTCCTAGCTTTTGAGTTTAGTGGATTTCTATTTTTGGAAAGAAGTAAGAAGAAGAAGAGAGAGAGAGAGAGACAGAGAGAAAAAGTCAACTCGGGAAAACCCGATCCCTTCTCCCCCTTCCTCCTCTTTTTTGCCGTACAGTACCCAGAGGACAAATTTGATGATTCCTTCGCCATCAGTCCATTGCCAGACGCGCCACCGACCATAGAAGAATCCTCTCTTCCTCCTCTTCTATCTCATGTAAGAATTTTATGTTATTAAGCTTGGGATTGAAGCAAATCGAAGAAGAGAAAATCAATTGACTTGTTTTTTCAATTTTTGTTAGGTTTCCGGCCAAAAATTTTAGTGAATTTGGTTGTTGGAAGATCACTGATCATGTTGGTGTACACCTTGCAGCTTGAATCGACCGGAGGAGGAAGAATTTGAATGTGAATAGTAGCTGGTTGGATTTCCTGCCATTTGGTTTGGAATTGATTGTTTGTGCAGGTACAAAGTTGTTGCGTGTGTTGTGGAGATCATTTTGATGTAGGTAGGTTGGCCGGATTTGGGTGTTGGTGTGGTGGTGCGTGCAACCACCTAAAATGCATAATTTTAGTCTATAAGTTGTACTTAGTGAACTAGAGGCCTTGACCACACTTCGTTTAAAGAGAATCCAAATTCGTTAGCGATCGGAGAGTATTAGTTTTGAATTTATGTGTTTTGTTTATAATGGTTGTTGTGGTATTGAGTTGGGTAATTGTCTTCAGAGAATTGGAAAGAGTTTTTCTATTGAAACCTTCAAATTTGATCACTTGACCTCTATACTTTTACACCTCTTATCAAATTTTCAAATACTAAATTTACTCACTAAACCTCACTAAACTTCCTCAAATAATTAACCTCACTCATATAATTTGTTTGCAAATTATTAATTATCTTTAAAATAAAAAATTTAGTCATTTCAATGGTTTAATCACTCTATAAATCTTAACTAAATATACATTTCTTAATCAAACTTGAGTTTTAAAAATTAATGTCTAATCAATAAGAAAATTCCATGAACTATTATGTTTTTTTTTTTTCTATTTTAGCTGTGCAAAAAAAAAAAATGAAGAAATCATTTTGTTTTTATTCTCAAAAAAAAAAAATTCATTTGTTTTTTAATGTTTATTTTTTTTTCTGTATTTTTTGTACCACATGATTAATTATTTAAATAGTATTATTATTATTTTTTTTTCCAAAATATAATGGATTGACTTAGATTTAGGTCATAAATTATAAGATGATTTATTTTGTTTTCCCTCACCAATATGCGTTCAACATATATATCATACATTTTTATATCACATGATCTTAATCATATTTTTAATTCTTATTAAATATATATGAATGCTTTAATGAGATGTAGTGAAATTGGAAAATGAAAATAGATAAGGAAAATAATAAGGAATACAATCTAATATTATTGAATTGGAAAGTTTACATAAAATAAATATAATATTTTTTGGTATAATTATTGTCCTTAATAGTCATTTTATAGTAGGTTATATATGTCATTTAATAATTCATAATAGAGTGAGGTCAAGTGAGTAGATTTGGAGGTCCCAATAGAAACTCTCAATTGGAAATGTGGAAAGAATGTTAGAGAATGTTAAAAAAGAGAATTTAAGGATATAAATAGGATTTGGAAATTTATGATCATTGTTGAAGATTGAAATTAATTTTTATTGTTTGAGATTTTGAGACGTTGAAAGAGAATTAGAGAAATTGGTAATCGTAGAAATTATTAAAGAATCTTAGATCTCGAATTATAAGGATTCTAAATTGGAAAAGCCGGGTTTAGGGGGATTATTGAATAATTTGAGTTGTTTCTTATTTGGGAAGTAAATGTCAACTGTAAATTGTAGCCCTATTATTAATTATACGCTGCCATTATGTACAGGACGTACTGAGCCCTCGAGTGAGGAGGATCCCAGCAGGCAACATGCATAGCTGTGGAGCAAACCACTTAGTGGACCTTTGCTTTTAAATTAAAATATGCATGCAATAATTAATTTTCATTTATGGTTTCAAATTGAAATTTAAATGAATTGACAAAATTTGAGTTCTCGATTGTTAAAAGAAAATGAGTTTTAAGATGCGGCTTGATAAGGTGGCTATCGTGGTCGCATGCATACCTTACCTAGTCGGCAGTACCCTCCAGGTACTAGTCTGGTTGGCAGTGCCCTCTAGACTATTATTCCGGTCGACAGTGCCCTCCAATGCGTTATCTGGTCGGCAGTCCTCTCCAGATGGCATGAGATAGTTAGTCGGCAGTACCCGCTAACTATCTACGGTTAGTCATGATGCGCTAAAAGTAGCACGCAATTTAACCCTGTAAAATGTCATAGTTAGTATATGGTAAATAGGGATCGTTCTATCCGGGGATTGAGGGTACACCTGTAATTGTGTAAACAAATAAAGAAATTAAACAATAAGAAGTATTATTTACAAAAATAAAACAAAGAAAAGAAAATATATACAAGTGAACACAAATAAGGGGGTTTATAATTATATAATCGGATTTGAAATAAAATAAAATAAAGAGAATGTAAAAACACATTTACAAGGGTGGAACGCAAGGAACAAAGATCAAAATCACAATCATATGAATGAAATCCAATTACAATTCCTATAGTTGATTATTTATGTCATGAGAAATAAGTTGACCATGTGAAATGTTAATAAGCAAATGATTTCCCATATTTTACTTTCCTTAAATATTTAATCTAAGTGAAAGCACCTAAATTAAACCTATTGAACATGCAATCATAGTCTAGAAAGCTAGCTAATCAAGAACATATTCAACGCACGAAGAACAAAGAAAGGATGTCAACCAAAGTGCACAACCTAGTATGAAAAAGTTAATCTATTTGCAATCCTCCTTAATTGATTTCGACTTTTGTCCAAAGCCTTCACTACTTAAATCTAGCTCCAATTATATGAATATATCCTAAGTTGATCACCAAAGAACATAAACATACAAAAGTTTTCTGTAATCCCAAATCAATCAAGCAATCTCACATAAGCAACATATAAATCAACATATAGAAATCACAACTTTATTTCAAAACATATAAACGGGCTTTAAACTTTGCCCTTAACATTATTTGTTAACTAGAATTCATAGTTCTACAAATCCAAACAAAGAAAACCAAATGAGGTTACAAGGAAAAAGATTGAATTACACCGTGAATGGAGTGGATGATGAAGAGCTTGAGACGTTGATCTTGAATCTTGAAAGCAAGGCTTCATTATCACGGCACAAGATGGAACGATGGCGGCTAGGATTGCTCACAGCTTCTTCTTCTTCTCCTCTTTGCTTGAAAATGCAGAACTAGAAGAATAGAGAATGAAAAGGAAAATGGAGAGACAAGGAAGATGAAACTTGGATGAAGGAAGAGATGTATTTTTTTTCTTCTCACAAGAGAGGGTATTTATAGGAATACATTGTAGTGTGAATGCAATGGTAAGAAGTCCATTATAGTGGCTTCAATGATCATAGCTGCATGAGAGCTGCCATGCTTGTTGCTTCCCCATATACTTTATGCCACACAAGTCTTCATCTTCTTTTATACACTCAAGTACCATATCTATATACTCAAGTACCTATCTATACACTCAAGTACCTATTACATAATATAGACATTTATACTATAATATATTTATACTATAACAGTCTGAATGCTCTTTCCAAATGGTACCCAAGTTTGAAAACAAACTAAGATAGATGATGTAGAAACCAAATTGAGTTACTTTGACACAAAACAGATTTCCGGTAGACTTGACCTCAGTGCACTAAAACAATCATAACTTCTTCTAGAAAATAGATATCGATGAGATGTAAAAATTTCTGGAAACTAGACATCCGTAGATTTCCAATGTAAAGATCATAATTTTCTGAGCTCTAAGAGATTTTTGACACTCCGTTGAAGTTGACTGATCTGCACTGGCAGTTTTCTGAATCTGTAATGGATTTGACTTTTAAAGCACAACTTGTGTCCAATTCGGTTTCCCTTGCCATCACATGGCTCTCACATGTCTTCCACGCCCTTTATGCTCTCCTTAGATATTTTTGGACCTTGAGACTCCATTTTACCTGTAAAACACTAACTAAGTTAAATTGATCAAGATAAAGGAAATAAATTAGCAAAATATAGGGTTTAAACATCATAAACGTTGCATTTTACGCTCCTATCAAGTCAGCATTACCCTCTAACCACCGTCTCCTAGATTCCGGTCGGCAAAACCCTTCGATGCGTTATCTGGTCGGCAATCATCTCCAGACGGCATGAGACGACTAGTCGGCAGTACCCTCTATTCGTCGAACGTTTTAAATAGAAATAAGGATTTTTGTTTAAAAGGGCGATTTTGGAATGCTTCTTTATTTGTGCTCCATTCCAGTTTTTAAGAGGAAGAAAATGGGACAACATCCAATTATTCTACTTTTCTTTAAATAAACTACTTTTTTTTTTTTTTTTGAAATAGGGCTGGTGCGGCCGCCCTCAAGCCTTGATTAATGAAATTGCAGAATACAAGGGGGGGACATAGAGCCTGAACCCCAGATTACAATAAGCATAAAGAGAATATCCTGAAATAATACCAGGACCCTCCACAAAATCTATGTATTCTAACAAGCACCAATTAGCAAAGAGTGCACGAAAGGCTACTCCATTTGCTTTGACATAGCGGTGACATACCAGAAAGATAACTCTATAACGAAGAAGCATCATTACAAATAGCACAGCTTTCCCACTATGTTGTAGCACAGAAATAAATCCGGCGGCAGTTAGTTTCATCCTACCACTAGGAGGTTGCGTCCATTTGACCAAGCAAATAGCTCGCCGCCTCACTAGGCCAGATTAGGCACACTGAGTCTGCATACCGAGACAAAACCCACTTTATCCTACCAATGCGTAGTAGGATATTATTGCCAGCATAAAGCCACAACTTATTATAAGTAAATGATAATAAAATATAACAAAAAAAATAATATGGGCCTAAAAACTACCAATCCCAAGTCGAAAGTGACCAGAGTGAGTTTTGCCTCACCACCAGCCCGCCTGCAGATCCCTTGCCGTCCTACCACCGGCAGCATCGCTGGTGACCCCTGCCTTGTGCTAAGATCCCTCCATCCCGCCGTCATTCTCGGACCGCCAGCTAGGAGCGCCATCGTTACCACCATCCCCCATCCTCGGATCGAACCCTAGCAACCCAAACTAGATTGCCGTCTTCCTATCTGATCTGCGCACCGCAGATCCCAATGATGACGCCACACACTCATCGCCAATCGGCGATGTCACATCACGCACCATCCAATCAGTCCACCTACTGGACTCTGATCTCCACACCACCAGCCATCCCTTCCTCTCCCCGACAAAAACCCCAAGCGTTCTGACCAGCGAAGCATCTCCCACACTGCCTTTCCATTGACTGGGCGAATCAACGGACAAGAGATCCCCTTTGGCCCATCCGACGATGCCACCGCAAGGGTGTACCGTCGGACAGGGCATAAGCCTTGATTGTAAAGACTGAGAGGAGTAGCGGTCTAGGTCAGAGAAACGAGAGAAAAAGGTTTTTTTTCCGTAGCCCTATTTTTTAAATAAACTACTTTATTATTGTCCACTTACTCTAATAGTTTTTAATGCTTTTCCCTGGGCCCTTCAGTTCTGAACTATCCAGAATTCAGATTGCCAAGGTCGCGTGTTCCTGAATTCAAGGACTAGGATCCACTGCTTCCGTTTTGGCCATAGGTTATCACTTAACCTACTTTTGTAATATATCGGCTTAACTTTCGTATCAATGCTCTGATAACCAAAACTTATGATGGAAGTTGATTTAATGTTTGAGACTTCGATTGTTTGGTTATGCTAGGATGTTTACATTTCGAAATATAATATACCTGGAATATAAATATGTGGAATGTATATTTGGTTTGAGATGTTAATTTAAGCCTTATGTGCAGGTTCTTGTTAAATTTAGGTAGCCCGTTTTCGGGGAAGTTCTGTCGAAATTGCGGTAAAGCTTTACCTATGGTAGGCCCCGCAAGCTCGATTTGAGTTTCATGGTGAAATTCGGATCGGGTACTGTTATAATGGGAAATACCAAGCTCAAACCGGAATACGGATCGACCTCTTCGTTTTGCATCCTCTCACGTCTACGTATCCGTAACAGTCATCTTTGTTCATCAACTCTATTCAGAAGTGACAATTTGTGAGCTCAAGGGGAAAACTGAGCTTTTGGAATCAGGATCTCTATTGTTTCTCTTATGTTCGTCAGCCTTTTCATATCTGTCTTTGCCATCAAAGTTTCATCCCCTTCTTTCTCTCTCATCAAGCCCCATATCAAAGTCCTCTGGTTAATTCTTACACCCCTGATTCGAAGTCAGCACAAGCAATGGTGGAAAATGTAATCAGGGGTGTACGAATTTGGGGGCATCGTTGTGGTAAACAAGAAGAATATAGAATTTTGGTGGGCTAGTCGTTGCAATGGAGGCATTCATTCAAATGTCAAGAGTTTTGATATTGATGAATAATTACAGATTGGATTGAAATTGTTGTGTTCAATTGCGTAGTGAGCTACTAGGCATATTGTTTATGTGTTAAGAATCATGATTTTGACATGTTATGATTGCAATTGTTGGGATGCTGTAGTGCACATTAGGTATTCAAGATAATGTTGAAGAATACTGGAGGTGATTCCTTGGCTTTGGTTCATTCTTTCTTATTATGTTGGTTAGTTTCTTGGCTAAAAATGATGACAAACTGAACTCTTCTTTAACTCTTTTTAGCTCATTACAAAAAGAAGTAGATACTGAGAACTCATCGTCTCTACAAAATCATTTGGCAAATGATCTGGTCTTTTGGTCTTTTTATTAGGCAAATCAAAATCATGAACTTATATACTTTCAATGAACTTAAATGTCTGCAGCAAGGTTGTTAGAGTGATGGAACAAAGAATGATGGGTTTGTTGCAGAGGTACAGAGAAAGAAGAAGAAAAGAAGAATACAGATAGACAGGGAAGAGGAAGAGGTAGAGTTGAATAGGTTATTTTGTTCTTCGTAATCAGCAAATTTTATTTTTTTTATTAAAAGATAAAACTGATAAAAAGAGACTTAATAGTGTTAATTATGTTACTTTAAGGACAGGTGTCGCGATATAAGAGTTTTGACAGAATAGGGATATGGATTTTGGGGACAGCAGATTTCCTCCCAAACCCCAAACTCTAATTTTTTATACACAATATTTATTAACACACCATAAATACGTGGGTTGTCTCAATTTTTTCGATTTCCAATTTTGATTATATTGATTGCACAAAATATTTTAGGGGGAATTCATTATAGACCCAATTTCTATAAAATCTAATGAAAAAAACTCACCTTCTATTTTTTTTTTTCAATCTACACTCAATTATTGCCAACTAGGATAAAATATTACCTTTTTTTTTTCTTCTAAATTACACATATTGCCACTATTTAAAGATGGTAAATATTAGTCAACTAACAAAATTAACGTTCTCTTTAAATACCTTAATTGTAGATTTTTTATTGCATTGGTCTCATTATTATAGCAGTTTTCCTTCTACTCATCATTATTGCTAGAATTATGGAGCATTTCTTTACATATATTTTTGAATTCAAAGGCTTTATATCTATAAAATGAATATGAAATTTACTTTTTGGTAATTTAAACTTTCTATTTTAAAGGTAGATTTTTTATTTTTCATCAATTTACTTGCAACCTGACTTGAAGGTAGAGGTTTAAGTTTTTAACCTATCTAATATGTTTTTATTTTAATTACTACCTAAAGATTAGACCCATATGTTTAGCTAACCTCACTTGAGTCACTTCTAGGAATTTTCATATCAACCCCTTTCTTAGATATTCTATCATTGCGAGTTGACCATATTTCTTAGGTTGAAAATCTCTAACTTATCCCTATATGCATAAATCTATTGATTAGGTAACATTTGAGAATGAACAATGATCAAATTATCCAATTGAAGAAGTCTATCCCAAAGATTGAAGCATGTGACTTGCATATGAGTTTCTAGAATGGTCTTGATGTCAAAGAAGAATCCTTGTCCCATAATTATTAATTTTTGCTGGGAGAAATAAGAAGAAGATTTAGGCAAAGGTTCAATTTGGGAGAGTTTGGAAGAATATCTAATTAGTGTGAATTATGGAAAAGAAAATAAATAGAATATTTATCAATGAAGGTTTCCTGATTGCATACGAGTTGAAAGAAGACCAATTTGAGAGAAGATATATAGTAATTTCGGCAAAGAAGATATTTAAGAAGATTCAAGATTGTTCTCTACCTCGTAAGGAATATTTTGATTGGTTGAATGATGTCATTGAAGTAGAAATCAACCTCGATACCCAAACATGCCGTGCACTATATATAGGAGGCTTTGTGAGACGTCAAACACTACCACAAAATTCAGAATCATGAACACAAACTTGTCCCCTTCTTCTCTCAATATTTCGGCAATCTTCCATTCTTCAAAGTTCAAGACCGTGAGCATGCCCATCTCCATTCAAGCATCCTTGCCGTGATCCTCATTCATTTACCACCTTTGAAGCTTCTTGCATTCTTGAAGATTTTAAAAGTGTAACCTTGAACATCTTTTTATGTTTTTGGTTTTGTTTCTTTGTAAAACTAATTTCGGATTTGATTTTGGTTTTAATCAAATATGATTTGCGATTTCATGTGAGGATTAAGAATTGATTTTAGATATGTAGTTTTTGAATACTATGAAGCATGTTTTAGGTTTTCAAAGTTATAAATTGCATTTTCAACTTGTTATGCATGCATGATTGTTGGTTTTGTACTAATAGCCCATCGTGTGCTTGTTTATTGATCTTTGGATGCATACTTTGATTGATGAGCATGTAATTGAATCCATCCACAAATACTTGCACTCTTTTCCTTTTCATTGCCGTACACATTTTTTTCATTCTCTTTTTTTTTCTGTTTTTTTTTTCGGCATACATATATATATATATATATATATATATATTTTTTTTTTTTCATGGACAAGTCTTTCCCCACACTTATTCTTCCTCATCATCTCTTTTGTAGTGCCTTCAAAATCTTATCTGTCTCGGGAATTAGCTCCACTAAATCCTTAGAACAAGGGTAGGGATATAACTATACTAAAGTTTAAAGGTTAGGATTTTGAGGGTGATGAAAGAAAAAGGTTTAAATGTAGGCCCAAAGGGGTTAACTAGAGGAGTCCCACGACGGGCACAAATATGGACACAGGCTATTTTTGGCTATGGTGGAATTTCCTAGGTGCCTTTATCCTTTCCAGAATCAGGGACATGTATTGATAAAAGTTTCGACCAGTACAAGAGCAAGTTCTAGTAATCTCTAGAGTCCGTCAAACTTAATCTGTGGCAAGCAGTCAATCAAAGAGAAAGATAATGAGATCACTAGCATCGCCAAGAAAGTAAGAATATATTTTTCAATAAACACTCACAAAGAATAGCAAATAGGCTCAAATTCTCACAAGGGTTATTATGAATCAAAACTCATCATCAACATGCTCATAATTCTGTACCAAGGTCAACAAAAACCACATCTACTACACAATCATATGCTTTATATATATCGTAATTAACCAAAGAATTCTTTTAACATCATCTCAATATTGTGATCCTCTTTTATCCATAATTTCAGAGATTAAGTTTATCCTAGACAGTTGAAAGCAACCTAAGACTCGAAAAACAAAACAAAAACTGAAAACAAAGACTATAGACTCGAAAAATAACTAACGATTTTTTTTTGGATTTTTGAAAATTTTCGATTTTTTTTTTTTCAATTTTTTTTTTTCAATAAGACTCAAATTCCCTTCCCCCACACTTGAATCATACATTGCCCTCAATGTATGACAAATTAAATCAAACAATGCATAATCGAAGTGTCAAGAAAGGAAATCACAAGATGCAAAGGAAGAAAAGTGAATAAGTGTAGAGAAAATCTCCCCCTTGTAGACCTCCCATGCTCACGACCTTTGGAGATGACAACAAAGACCTCAACCTCAAGACCCTAAGGCCTTGACTTCCTAACAAATTGACTCCAAGGAAGAAGTAAGTGAGGGCGAGAAGAAAGAAATCATCTTGTTGCATCTTTGGAAACCACAAGTTTTTTTTTCTTGGCAGCCCATGTTCCAAATCCCATAACTTTTCGATGCAGCATCAGATGGTTGAGAGACCACTTGGAGGTGAAATTTGACATTCCTAGCTTTCTGTGCATTTCTGGAACACCTCCTAACTCCAAGTGGGTTGAAAGTTATAGCCCTGTGAAGTTAGAGAAAGAGCAGGAAAACGAACAGAAAATCTGACAGGGTGACCTTTACCCTTTCAAACCTGTATACAGGGAACATCCCTTGTCCAATGGAAGCGATTCTTTGGCCTGATTGTAGTACACAGATAGAGCTTTGAGTACATATAAAGAACGCCTCATTTGAACCACGGAAATATGCCCAGTTTTTCCTTTTCTGTGACACAACTGCACAGTTTTCTGTTTTCCTGGACAGACCTTACTGCATTCAAACTGGAACTGGGAACGCATATGAACTCCGAATCCAGTTCTGTAAAAACCTACAGAAACTAGACTCAAATATCTTTCATTCATATATGGTAGATCTTCTGGTTCCATCTGAGCGAAAAACGGCGGCAGTCTAAAGTAGACTGACTGTATGGTCAGCACTCTGTTTTTACAGAAGGGACGCTTTTCACACCTTTTTATAACCTTATGACCTACACACAAACTAAAAACATAAAAAGGAACTAAATAGAAAACAAAGAAAGCAAAGAAAACATCATTTGGGTTGCCTCCCAAGAAGCGCTTGGTTTAAAGTCTTTCAGCCTGACATTGCAGCTCTTCATCTAGAGTAATCAGGAGGTTTAGGCCGCGGCTCGATCAGATGCTTAAGCCTCTTCAAAGATGTTTCATGGTCCCTTGCTAGCAACTTAGGTAACTTGAGAGCAATAGAAAGACAGGATTTAATGCTTCTCTTTTTCTTTCTCTTCTTCCATTGTCTCCTTCTTCTCTTAAGTTCAACAATCACGGCTACAATGATCTCCTTATGTGATTTGAGATGTTCACTTATGACCATCTCCACATGATCAACAAACTCAAAAGTTGCTTGGATGGGGAGAACATGTGTAGAGGTTGAATGAGGCATTGTAGGATCAGATGGTCTTCCATGTGCTAGCAATAAAGGCCCAAATGTAGGAGCTTTGATGGACTCCTCTTTTAAGCAATCCTCCCTTGTGGTCTCATAACCTTTTGGATCTTCATTAGGTAACATGATCGTTTCAGGCACTTGGGGCACATTTGCATGAAGCTCATCCTTACTTTCTTCATGATAGGATTCCTCATCATCAAAGGGATCTTCCATTTCCCACTTTTCAAGCTCGGTCATGTAGTGATCCTCAAAAATCTCAACGTTGAGTGGCTCTTGATAAGACTCCTCCAAATCCATTACTTCATCCTCATCAAATGTTGAATCATGGACTGCATCATGAGGTTGACACAAAGCCGTCACTACTAGAATTATGGCCTCAGACATCAGCCAAAAACCAATGAGAAAAAGAATTCCAACCGATGTCTTAGTGGGTGATGAGAAAGATCCGGAAAATGCAGACATCGGTTTTTAGCCGATGTCTGGTATAATTATATACATCTGTTCTTCATTATAAATCGATGTAAATACGCTTAAATTCTGACAAATTTGTATGTTTATATATTGTTAAACCCTGATATTTTTGGCTTTAATGCTTATAGAAATATAGATCCTACAGCCCAACTATACATTTTAACATCGTTATTTACTTAAAAACGATGACTGATATTGTTTCACACATCAGTTACCATGAACGTTTCTTGTTGTTCATGATTTAGACGTGTAATTTGGCTCATATCCTACCATTCCTAATTCAATATACACAGTTGAATATTATATGAACCGATTTATTTACTTACATTAACATCAGATTCTCGGGAAAAAACGATGTTAATCATCTTATAATACATCGATTCCAGTAAAAGAATGATGTCTAATGCTATGTAATATATCGAATCACTAAAAAAAACGATGTCCATATATTTTCATAACATCGGTTTTCTTGTCCTCATCGATGGCAATACTTATATTGGACATCGATCTTTGTCTAAAAGACGATGTGCAGTAGCTTATGGCACATCGATTCCAACATAATAATTCAATTTCCTGTGGTTAATGGGACATCGATTTTGATTTTGGAACTGATGTATCTCTCTTGCTGGACATCAGTTCTTATAGCTATAACTAATTTAAACTTTATACATAGACACCAGTTTGAAATAAGAGGATTGATGTCCACAAAATTTGTAGCTGCTTCTATACAATATTGCAATATCCACAGTTTGACAAAGTGATTTCAATATATATTGGGGGATTTTGTCCAAAATCATCATCATTGACAGTTCACAAAATATATATATATATGACTTCTTGTTTTGAAGGACTAAAGTATTCAGATTCCGTCACTTCCGATGAGGCAGTAGATGACATGGAACTGCTAGCAGTTGCTCCATTGCTTAGGCACTTTGATGCTACTGCAGGGTTTCTTTGAATATATATATATATATCATCTACCTGCCCACAAACCTGAGAAAAATGGTATGCATTATGAGAATTTGGTCTGCAACCATGAGGCTCAGCTTACATAATATGTATGACAAGGGCATAACATCAGAAAACAATAAGTGCCATAAGAATATCAACCAATTGGATTCTAAATGATATTGAATCATGTTATTTTAATTTGAAGTAACTGCTTAAATGCTGAGACGATTGGGTTTTACCTGCTTATACCCTTGCCCCACGAAGCGTGCACGCAAAGTGGGTGTGGTTGATGTTGAAGTGCTCACATCATTTATAACAGCAACCTCTGATGAGGGTTCTAAACTCTCTATTGGAATTGCAGAATCAACACTTCCACTTGAGTTGCCAAATAAGAGAGCACCTTGGAGATACCTGTATTTTACATATTTATGGCCCATTTAGATCGGTGCAGTTTGCATTCAAGCCACTATTGAATTCAAGGTGCAACTAAAAGAGTAAGTGCACTCATATTCTTTGATGGTGTCTTACATTCTGTGAGGTCTACCACAATCAAGATCTCAAGAGTGTTGCTTATTGATTCTTACCAATACACAAAAAAAGAATATATATGTGTGTGTGTGTGTGTTTTGTTAGTGCCATTCATAGGTGTGGTGTACTGTCCAACATATCTAGTTACCCTCATCTAGTTTATATAATGCTGCAAGATCTTCTAATGGAGCAGTAGCAATGAATACAGACTACTACAATGTATAATACAGCAGTAACCAATTAATTTACCCAAAAGTGGAGATGGTTTCATAAAGTATATCCATTCATATAAGAACACAAGCAAATCTGAGAGCACCAAACAGGAACAATTTGAATTTTACCTCCCAGCGATACATACATATTTCCGTTCAGGAGTGTAAACAGCTTTTGAGCAATTCTTTTCAACATAATACAGGAGTCCCCTTGTTTGATCAATAACCCCGTGGTTTGCACAGAATATAGGTGACAATTATACATCAGGAAGAAATTTGAATTAAGCTTTTGTCGATGGAAACACATAAGATAATATAACATGTTATCAGTAAGCAAGCAGCCCTCAAAGACACGATCAGAGGGATCCAGAATTCTTAGCAAGAACTTATCATGAAAAAATTTAATAACCTACTGGTGGGGGGTTCCAAGAGTCAATAACAAGGAAATATCTGATTTCCCATATTCTTCCATGTAGAGACATGCAAGCCATCCTCCTGCTGAATGTAAAACTAGGGATAAAGGTCCACCTAAAATGAAAAACAAGAAAATAAAAGGAATTCAAGGGTTTTAGATCTCCGAGAAATGAAGCAAATAAAACCATTATCGTTGATGAAGAACACTAATGTACAATGACAGAGGATGGCGAGGAAGGACAGACCACATGAATATAATGGTTGAAATCTGATGGTGAGTTTTCCGACATCACCACTCTGATGATCATGTGTTCAAAAAGAACAAGAATTTCTCATGGCTTTTTGGAGCACATTATCTAACCCATTATATATTTTGACTCTCCCCTGTCCCCCCAATCTCTCTCGCTCTCTTGGTCTCACCGAAAAGTCAAGGCTAGGGAAGGTCATTACTCAATGTTACATTGAGTAATATATAATAACTAATAATGAGACTTCAGAATACCAACAATAAGGTTGGAATAAATCAAATAACTCAAACTCAAGTAGTCAAGTATTACCCTTAAACCTACAAAGAGTGCACAAGTTCAATCTGTAGGTTAATTGGTCTACTCAAACTCAATTGGGGTCAAAATTTTGTTGCTTTATTGATAAGTTTGACAAACCCAATTCAATAGAGAAAGGAGGGGTTATATGGTAGATTTCACAGTATAGTTGTGCTTCTAGACCCGGCAGATTTCACATATACCACTTAACCATCTCAACAACATGAATAATATCATTCTATCTCAATAATTCAAAAGACAAAAATTCATCTTCTTTACCTCTCTGTACTTCGACATTCCTTATCCAAAACCAAGGTATCAAACCCACAATTTCAGATCTCTAGCCACAAAAACCTAGAAACCTATGTCAGGTAAGCCTCAATAAACAAAGCCAAATGAACCCACTTCGACAAAAAAATAAGATATATAGCCAACAAAGCTCGAATACCTACATGGGTTTTCTCTGTGAATGTGCCTCTGAAATCTGAATATAAGCGAAGATTAAAAGCAAATTCCATATCAAATGTGCTTCTTGGAGACAAACAGAATTTGGATAACAAAGACCCAAACTTCAAATCAAATAGAGTTTGGAAAAAGAATTTACCTTGACGATTTGATTTGCAAGCGTTAATCTGAAGACGTGAACATGAAATACAAACAAAAACATAAAACACACAAAACAACCGAGCATCAAACCACAAAACCCAGAAGAAACTATGAATTAAAAACTCAAAAAAGCCAGGTGCTCATCCAATTACCCAGATTTCTTTCTTCTTCCCGTCCCCTTCCTCTCCTTCTCTCTCTGATCAGTCTTATGTAAATTTCGCCCTTCTTCTCTGCGCAAGCCACGAAACAAATAATTACAAAAATACTGAACAATTTTACAACAAAAATGATAAAACTTGAATGAAAACAGGACATCGAATCCAAGGCTGTATAGAGGAGATCTGAAGGTGGAGACTCGTTCTCCTTGGAGGCTTTATGCTTTCACGGAAGCTTGTCGGACTAGGGTTGGCGACTGGGGCGACTCCATCGTCTCCCGTAAGAAATTGTGGCGCAGATAGACTTCATCTCCGTCAATTTCAGAGAGAGACTGAGAGGATTTTAGAGAGAGAATGTGAGATTCGGAGACACAGAGAGAGGGAGAGGGAGAGAGAGAGAGAGTAGGGTTTGGAAAGACAAGGGAGCGAGAGAGAAGGAGAAGAAAGATAGGTGATGGTCGGAGGCGGAGATGGAGGAGGAGAATGAGCTAAGGTGGGGAACGCGAAGAAGGAGGAGCTGAAGTCAAAGTGAGATCTATTCATTAGGGTTCGAAACTTTCAAAGTGAAAAAAAAAAACCCAAGTGTTGGGGGGAATGAATTTTGGTCACCGCGTCTCTTAAACTTTGAAAGTTAGTCCCTCCGCATTTTTTCAAAATTTTTGAACGAGACTTTACACATCGGTTAATTTAACGACCGATGTTTATAATCACAATAGAAATCGATATTTCATAAACCGATGTTAGGATGTATTTTTTACATCGCGTGCAATTCCCACCGATTTAATAATGGTGATGTCTGATGGCATAATTCTAGTAGTGCGTAGTTGTTGGGAGCTCCCCTAAAGTTGCCATCGGTTTAGAAGGGTGCTCCTGAGATATTAAGCTCATCATCAAGAGCTTGCTTTTCCTGAATCCAATCTTGAAAAGAAGCATCTGAAGCTTGTTGTCCCTGAATCAAAGCTTGAGTAGCAGCATTTAGTTCCTTAATAATCTCATCATCATTATTAGACATACCTGAGTTTTGAGGAGGTGGGGCTTGTGGCCAATAGTCATGGTATGAATATGGAGAATCTTCGAACTCATTGAAAGATCCTTGTTGCACGTTTGGATCGTCATAACACGAAGAGTAAGGAGGATTATCCCATGCCGGATTGTATCGAGGTGAATAATAATTATTCCAATGCCCTTGGTTGTCATGAAATCCTCCAACCATGGTATTTTGATCATAGTATCCTTGATATTGGATGCTTGGACATGTCTCCGTAGAATGACCAACTATGGAGCATATGGAACACACCTCGTAAGATTGATGCCACATTGAAAAACAAAACAGAAATTTAAGTTACTAATATATAGCAAAAGAATGTGTAAAATCCTGAAAATCAAAATATAAACAAAAATAAACCAAACAATGTGAATGTGAAAAATAAGTATTTTTCAATCCCCGGCAACGGCGCCAAAAATTGATATGCTAAAATTAAGCGCTCAACTTAACCCTGCAAGATGTAGTCGTCAGCAATATAGAGTAAGCAGGGATCGTTCAAGCCAGGGATTGAGGGTAACTAGTTAATCACAAAGAAAATTAAAAATAAACTAATCTAAACTAATCAAAGAACACAAATCAAACAACCAAAGAAACTAACTAAAAGAAAAGAAAACAAACGTAGAATAAGGAGAATGAAAGTAGGAGAAACGAAAATGAAAAAGAAGAAAAATAAATGTTTTGGGGGTTTTTAGGGTTTACGAAAATTAAAGGAAAAAAAAGAAAGCAATTTCGATTTTAAGTTGAAAAACAATATGGAGAAGACGTTAGAGACTCGGAAATCCACCACCAATTATTTTCGAACAATGTTAAGTTAACCTAGTTTCAATTACTAAGGTGTGAACAGAAATCAACCAAGAAACAAGTCGGAGCAGATCATGTCCCTTATTAATGTTTCCCTAATTACTTAGTCTATGTGAACGCACAATAGCTAAGCCTATCAAACATGCAATCAAGGTATAGAATGCTATCCTATCAACAACACATATAGTGTCAACATATTTGAAGCATTAAGATCTCATGGAAACGATTGATTATAGAGTTGCAGTCTAGTGTGGAACGCCTACCTAGCATGCTCTTCTAGTTGTTTAAAACATCAACTTTTGTTCAAAGCCTTGCATACTTGTGGATTAGAAAACAAGATGATTAGGTGAATTATTTTCTAAACCTAGCTCCAATTACATGCATAAATCCTATGTTGGCCACCATAAAACAAACACATGTAAAAGTTTTCAATCAATCAGAGATAAACAACCAATCCACACCACAGATCAAGAAACTAAATTTAAACAAACATATGTTCTACATAATTGGGGCTTCAAACCTCGCCCCTAACAAAAGTAACTAGCCACACATCGTCTTAAATTCAACAATTAAAAACATGAGTATTCGATTACAAGAGGATAAAAACCGTAAAGAGCAAAGTATGAGAGCCACGAATTCACTTTTAGGCATCCTTAGATGCAGGCACTCCTCCAAGACAAGTCACGGCAGAAGCTTGATGGAAGTGGATGGTGATGTGCACGGTTTTCCTTCTTGAATACTTGGGAATTTTTGACTTTGTGTGCTAGGGTTGGGAGCAGAAGATGGCGCTGTAGGATGGTTCTCTTCAACGTGGTCAGAGCCTCTATATATATAGAATACACAGCCGAAGTTTCCTTTTCCAATTCTGCTTTGAAAGCCTCTCCTAGTTGCTTGACGATTACTCTACTTGGTGCATAATTAAATGATTTTCAAGCCTTAATAATCTTCCCAAAATCTTGAGGAATCATTCTAGGACTCTCCTTCATATTTGAAGCAGCAATAACCTTCCAAAAATGCCCTGGAAATCCGTCCAAAGAAGAATCTCGGCCAAAATGCCCTGTTTTGACTAGGATTCAATTTCTGTCTCTGAAGCTTCCTTCTTGGACAAGGAACGACTTCGTCTTGACAAGTTTCTGGATGGTTCTTGACTCCCACGTGTTCTATGATATCATATCACCTAGATCAATAACCTTCTGGAAAAAATCCAATAAAATTGCCGGAAAAGATCTCCCAAAAAGCTTCGTGAAAAGCTGACAGTTTCTGCCTTATCGGGAAGCATAATTCGACTTTGATTTCCTACTGCCTCGTTGACACTTTTGACCAGTTCTTTGGCTCTTGTTGAAGTATAACATTATTTCTTCAAGTATCGCTGGCCCTTTCTGTAAAGATGCCGCTGGAATGATGCAAGAATTGCTCCTCAAAACCGTTCCCAGAAGGCTGATTCTGAAACTGCAGTTTCTGCTTTGCAGCAACTGTTTTGCACAACGATTTCCGTGGACTTCCCTTGTAATTTCTGGCCAAATGGCTATCAAACTTGGTCCTTTGGATCAGTACTTCATTATCCATGGCTCCATTGCTCCCTTTCAGCTCTTATTTCTCTTGAATCACTCCACGAACTACCTAAAAAGAAAACAAAGTTAAAACTGACTTTTTAAAGGAAATAGCTAAGAAAAGTGTAAGGGATTTCACACGTTATTCGTCGCATTTATGCTCCTATCAATAAAAGGAAGTGACATTGCCAGTGACCTCACTGGCCAGTGTGTTCACTGGTTATGTCTCTGTTCAGTACAGGTTAGTGAGCGATAGTTACATGGTAAGTTACATGGTCAGTAAGAAGTTTCTTACCAATTTTTTTTATATTTTTAAAGCACTCCCCTGTTCTTGCTCTTCTTGGTTTCATTGAATCAAAATGCAGCCATTGCGGTATGTCCTTGTCAAGGACCAAGAGCGTGTGGTGAAATTCTTCATTATGGGTAATTGGGAAGAAAAGCATTCTGCATTTTCCCAGGTTTTGGAACAGCGGCTCACACAAGTATTGATGCAGGTTTCTTACAGTTAAATATATTCTCAATACTATTTAAAAAAAAACAGAAAAGAAAACATAGAACGAGTTATAAATAAACAAATAATGAGAGATAAGCATTCAATGTTTACAGAAAGTGCTCGTCATACTTACCCAACACATGCTATGCATAAAAGCGGATCTTCCCAAACTTTGTGAATTTTCAATCTGCAGTTCATCCTTTAACACTTCCCCATAGCAATCAATCCAATTGTTTGCTATTGTTTGATCGCTGATGAACATTTTGACATCCGCCCTTGTGATTTCGCTTCCTGCCTCTTTTCCCTCCCAGAATATACCCTGCATAACATAGAACGGTGTTAGTCCAGTGACTTAGCCAATGACTTTCAATGGCCAATGATGTGGCCAGTGACTTTGACAGTGACCTGGCCAGTTACTAGGCCAGCTACATGGCAAGTGAAGTCACTAGCTTGTGAGCTGTAACATGAAACATTACCTTTGTTCTGCCTTGTTCCAATACTTCTCTAATTTGCTTTTAGTTGGGTTGTCAAGTAGCTTGTACAGTTGTAGCTTTTGCCAATCTATCACTTCAATTTCGTTTTTTTTTCTGTTTCTTCCTCATCATCCACATGAATCGTCAAATCATGTATCATTTCCTCCTCTGGTTGCTGTTCAGCTGTCTGTCCTTTTTTCTTTTTCATTGCTGTGATTCTGGTCATTTTTGCCCTTTGCCTGTTCTCTTTCACCTCAACCCACTAGAAAATATCTTTTTTTTTTTGCACTCTCTCCTTTCTCTTCATCCTAACTACATATGAATAGAGGCCAATAGATTCTGAGTCCTGCCCTGATATGTCCTCTAAAATTGGCATGGTGAACTCAGCTCTTGTCATCTGTTCTGTAGGAGAAATGTAATTGACTGGTTCAACATCAAAAATAGGTTGAACCTCTGGTCATATAATGATCTGATACTTATGCGGGTCTGCTTGCATATCTTCCAAACTGACTTTTTGAGGAGGTGGAGATCGTAACGTGGCCGCAGGTGGAAACTCAAACAATGCATTAATCCAAGCAGTATTTGGTGTGCAAGCATCTTCTGTTGTTCCCAATTTAACCTCAGGAGAGGTTGGTCAATGAATCTGTGCAGCTACTTGGGCGAGGCATTGAAGTGGAAACTGATATCCTCGGTCAGTTGAGTGTGGTGCAGCAGATGTCATCTCAGATGCACTTGCTGTGGAGTAGGCAGGTTGTGACTGAGTTCCCTGAATACCACCTTGAGATTTTGTGTTCTTGGAGTTCTTGCTGTCAGTTGGCTTGTCCTGAGGGGCCTTTGATTTTGGCGGAGGGAAACTAGGGGTGGGGGAGGAGGAGTTGAGTCGTTACCATCACCTGGACGTGCTATTGGCGACTCAAACTTCTCAGTTAGTGCCATCACTATTCTCTCCAATTTCTTCACTCTTGAATTCAGGGAGGCTTTCTCAATTTTCAGCACCGCATTTTCCAATAACACATCCTCCTTCTCTTCATTTATTCTGCCAATTTCTTTTTCTTTCTCGTCAACTTCTTTTTTCAAAGCACTTAGCTCTTCTTCCATTCTCTCCAGCTTTCTCTGTAATTCGTTCTTCTCTTCGTCGTTCTTCCCTATGTCTGTCTCCATCTTCTCATTGTTAATGTGGTCAGCTTTCTTTTCTCTTGTTTCCAGTTCTTTCTCCAATTTCCTTATTTTTTCTTCCAGGCCCTTTTTCTCTATTTCCACATCTCTTAGTTCTTCTTCCTTTTTCTGAAGATTTTTCTCTAATTCTTTCTTCTGTATATCATTCCATGCAGTCTCCTTCTCTATGTTTCCACTGGTTCTCTTTTCAACATTTTCTTCTTGCCCATCATTTTGTTTTTCTTGACTTTCTATGTCTGTATTAGACTCAGAATCATCTTGCTCTGCATCTTCTTTAACTTTATTAAAGATTTTCTGAACCAAAATTACAAAAACTTGTCAGTGACATGGGAAGTTACATGCACTGTGACATGACCAAATAACAGTAACATGTGCAGTGACATAGTCAATGACTTGCTTAGTGACCTGACTAGTTGGAACGCTACAACAATTACACTGAACATGACAGCGACATAAATAATGACAGGACCAGTGACAAGACCAGTGACCCAGTTTTTCTACATCAAATTAACATACCTTCAACTTTCCCATTGTGTTGAAATCCCCTTTTTTTCTTTTTCTATCAGGGTCTTTAATTGCCACTTTCTGATTCCGTGATTTTCGGTTTCCCTTCCAGCGATTGGCAGCACTACTCCCGTCTTGTGGCAAAACCAGTACTGTTTGGAAAAAAAAAAAATAGAAAACTAGTTATTTTTCAAACAGCTGCTTAAGAATATGAATATCACAAACATAACCAATGACATAGGTAAATACATAAACAATGACATTGCCAGTGACATAAACTTAACAGTATCTGCCAATGCCTTCTTCAAAGCTTGCTCTGCACCCGCCTTGTTGATCCTCTTCTTTTGTCAAAGTATTTAGTCACGAACTCAGAATTGTATGCCCCTTCTTTGGTCTTTGGTACTGATAACCCGCATCCCGGCACTCCTAAAATCATAGATATATCACTTGTTGACATTCTGAATTTCCTGTTCCCAAACACAAAAAGGTCTTTGTCGCTGTCGTATGGTTGTAGCAGAAGTGTGATTAAATCATCTGATTTCTTTGCATCCTTTTCTTTAATTGAACCTCCATGGAATGCATCTATCAGTGTTGCAAAGGGTGTTTTGTGCACCAGCTCTAAAGTCCCTTCAGTCTAGGGATGGCAATGGGGCGGGTTGGGGATAGGGATCACAATACCATCCCCATCCCAGGGTCATTCTCCAACCCCATCCCCGCCCCAATCCCCAATAAAAACATATTGGGAATTCCTTGTCCCCATTTCTACTGGGGACTAAGTCTCCAAACCCGCCCCAAATCCCCAATAAGAATTTAATAAATAAAATAATTTTTTTCTCATATTGCCTTTTTTAAAATCAAAATGTATAACAAATAAAATTAAAACATGATTAAATTCATAAATCATAATTCATTAAAGTTGAAACATCATTAAAGTAAAAGTGTAATTAGCTATTAAAGTAAAGTAGTAAATGTATATATTTGTGATTTATATTATAAAAAATAAATTTATATATATATATATAAATTAAATATATGTATATATTATTGGGGCGGGTTTGGGGATGGGGATCACAATACCATCCCCGCTCAATCCCCAATTTTAAATAGTGGGTATGAGGGATCCCTATCCCCATTCCCCATTTGTCCCCGAAGTCTCTCCCCATTAGGGGCGGGTATCCAATGGAGCTCCTCCCTGCTGGAGTTTTTGCCATCCCTACTTCAGTCAGCTTATTTTTGTTTTCTGAAATTGTTTTCAGAAAAGCAACCATTGTGCAGCGATACTGCACAGAACCCTCTTTTACATATCTTTTCCTTCTCCCTGGGACTTTTTCCTCTTCATCATCCTTTGTATCTTCTTCGTTGTCAGATTCTTCCTTCTTCTTTCTACTCTCTTTTTTTGTCTTCCTTTTATCCATTTTCTTCTTCTTCTTGGCATGAACTTCTTCTTCATCTTCAGTTTCTTCCCTGTTTCTTCTTTTCTGCTTTCCAGTTTTCTTTTTTTTTTTATCCATTTTCTTCTTCTTCTTGGCGCTAACTTCTTCTTCATCAGATTCTTCTTCATGTTCAGTTGTTTCCTCTTCATCCTACGTTGTTTCTTCTTCATCTTCAGTTCTTTCTTCTTCATCTTCAGTTGATTCTTCTTCCTTGTTTCTTCTTTTCTCCTTTCCACTTTTCTTCTTTTTATCCTTCTTCTTGTTCTTACCACAGACTTGTTTTTGATCTGATTCTTCTTCATCTTCAGTTGTTTGCTTTCTTTTTTTTTCTCTCTTTTTCTTTCTTCCATTTTATCTATTTCAACTTTTCCCCAATTGTTTCTTCTGGACTTTGTTCTTCAGATTGTTCTTCTTCAGATTAGTCTCTTTGTTTTCTTTTTTGTTGCCCCATTTCCTCGAACTTTTATAAAAATCATGTAAATAGTTACGAAAATGAGAAGTCAATAGTGATTTTGATAGTTACATAATCAGTGACATAGTTACTCACATGTTAATGATAGTGACATAAACAGTGACATGAACAATGACTTGACCAATGACTTGATCATAGTCAGTGACTAGTGCAGCGACATGGGCAGTTACAAAGACATTGAAGAATGACAAAACGCTGAAATGTTCTCTCATCAGATTCCACATGTAATTCAAACAAAACTCACAAGAAAATTCATTTTCTCATCAGATTCCATATCTAATTGAAAGAAAACTCACATGCAAATTCATTTTCCCATCAAATTCCACATGTAATTGAAATAAAAGTCACCATTTTCTCATCATATTCCACATGTAATTCAAACAGAAATCAGCATTTTCTCATCAAATTCCACATGTAATTCAAACAAATCTCACCATTTTCTTATCCGATTCCACATGTAATTTAGACAAATTTCACACGGAAATTCATTTTCTCATCTGATTCCACATGAAATTCAAACAAATCTCGCATGCAAATTCATTTTCTCATGAGACTCCACATGCAATTGAAATATCTTTCCTAATTCAAACAAAACCCAAGCTATTCAAATCAAAATTATATGAAAGGAGGAGGAGGAGTTCACCATCGTCTGTCTGACAAGGACAGATTTTCGGTAAATTTTAAAACCCTAGAATTTGTGGCTTAGTCGGTGAATCACTCTTGCTTAGCCACCAGTTAACAGAGTAGGAAAATCAGTCGTTTTCTGTTGTTTTCGCTGGAGAGAAAATCTTGAGCGGTTTCTGTGAGGTTTGAAATTGTGAAAACTCACAGAAAATGGTCATTATAGTCGTGCTTGGGTTAGATAACGGCCACTGGTAGTAATCATAAATTTTTGTAGTTCTGGGGTTAGACAGGTAATTTGAAACAGACACAGTTAGTTGTTCTATGTTTTCACTCATGACGTTAGTTTTTACAGTCACTTTGTCAAATTATGGCTTTTGCTGAAGTTGACTCTGCTCTTATGGTGAATCTCATATCATAAATGGCCAGTGGGAAGGTTCTCACCCTCTTGCTGGTTTGTTGTCAGAATGCAAGAGACTTTGGCATGAAGATTGGATTTGTAATATTCAGCATGTTTACAGGGAGTGTAACTTTGCTGCAGATGGTCTTGCGCACTTTGGTCACTCATTGGGTTTGGGTCTGCACAGATTTACTTCGTAACCTCATTGCATTTTATCTTGCTTGGATGACGATGTTAGAGGTCTTGTTAGGCCAAGATTAGTAGTTAATTTTTCAGTTTCTTCCACTAAGATTTATAGATATTGATTTTCAGAATTGTGCAGCGGAATGCTGCCGTTGCGGTGCAGCGGCACGGTGCAAACTGAAATAGAAATATCATTTTGGCTATGACTTCTCTAGTGACTTAGAGTTCTAAAGTTTCTTTGCTAGTGATTTGACCAATGTGTTAGCTAGTGACTTGACCAGTTAATTTCAGTCTACAGTTACTTGACTAGTGACCTTGTCCATGACATTCAGGTTGCCAGTTCTAGTGACATTCATTTTCTCTATAACTTGGTCAGTTACTTTAGAAGGTGCCTTAGCACATGAATTTCTTTCAAAAGATCATTGCATAAAAACTTTTATATACGAAAGCATTCTCTGTAAGTTACATATTCAGCTACATGCTTAGTTACATATTTAGTTACATGGTCAGTTACATACATTGTAAGTTACATGAATAGCTACATGATCAGTGACTTGGTCAGTTACTTGAGTTTTACAATAACTTGTCTAGTGACTTGGCTAATGACATTCAGTTTTCTTTTTACTTGGCCTGTGACTTAAGCAGTTACTTAAGTCTTACTGTAGTGAATTTAACAATGACATTCTCAATTATATGCGGCCTTCATATTTACATAGTCAGTGAGTTGTCCTATGAATTCAGAAGATGCATTAATGTTGCATTAATGCATTAATTTTTCAGTTTCTTCTACTAAGATTCATAGAGATTGATTTTCAGAATTGTACAGTGGAACGCTGCCGTTGCGTTGCAACGACAGGCTACAAATATTAATGAAAATTAAAAAAAAAAAATAGCCACAACAACTTTGGTTGGTTAATGGGCAGCGGAACGCTGCCTTTGCGGTGCAGCGGCACGGTGCAAACTGAAATAGAAATATCATTTTCGCTGTGACTTCTCTAGTGACTTAGAGTTCTAAAGTTTCTTTGCTAGTGATTTGACTAATGAGTTGGCTAGTGACTTGGCCAGTTAATTTCAGTCTACAGCTTGACCAGTGACCTTGTCCATGACATTCAGGTTGCCAATTCTAGTGACATTCATTTTCTCTATAACTTGGTCAGTTACTTTAGAAGGTGCCTAAGCACATGAATTTCTTTCAAAAGATCATTGCATAAAAAATTTTATATACGAAAGCAATCTCTGTAATTTGGCCAGCGACTTCACTTGACCAACTACATGGACAGTGACTTCGCCAGCGACTTCACATGGCCAGCTACACTGATAGTGACTTGGCCAACGACTTCACTTGTCCAGGTACATGGACAATGACTTGAACAGCTACATAGACAATTACAAGAACATTCAGTGACATTCAGGTTCTCTATAACTTGGCCAGTTACTTTAGAAACTACCTAAGCAGATAAATTGCTTTCAAAAGATCATTGCGAATGAAATTATATATAGTAAAGCAATCCGAAAACTATAAAACATGTACTTAAGAAGCTCTCTAAAAACTATATAACATGTACTGAAGGAGCTTTTTAACCTGTCCTATTCCCTAAACAAATTTCTACAATTCGTCATGTGTCGAGTTCCAGCTGTGCCTACTTTCTGCAAATGACTTTACCACATGAGCTCTAAAATTCAGAATATCATCCTTTGTTAGTTTGCTTGGAACTATCTCCTTTTCGATATTTTCTCCATGTTGTACAACACAAAAAGCCCGCAATCCAATATGTTCGTCACATAAAAATTGAAGTTAATGAATTTGAACTTTATAATGATATATAGACATTTTTTAAATAGCTATGTACTTACGAGTCTTCTCCTTGTTGAGGGTGTAGCTTTTGATGTCTTTCACTTTCATTTTTCCATCATAGTTATCCCTGATCCATTTGATGCTTTCTATCTCATTTTCAGTCAGGGGAACTTCGATCAGTTTCAATTCTTCTTCCGAGCTGTTCTTTTCATCGAATTTCATTCGGAATCCTTGGTCTAGCATGTCATCTGCTTGTTCTTTGACTGCTGTCATCCAAAGCTCTACCATTTCAATATGCATTTCCAATATCACAGCCAAATCAATAATATTCTCTCTCTTTAAATTAAATATAAAAAAATTAGTATGATGCAAGAGTTGCATACCATTTTTTTGACATTTTGAAAGAAACTTCCAGTTAATGGTTTTTTCGGTTTCTTTGAATCATAGTGGAACCAGTTCTTTAAACTCTTGTCAAAAATCAGCAGTCTATGATGAAATCCGGATTCATGTGAAATTGGGAAGAATATATAGTTTGACCTTGCCAGATTCTGGAACAATGGTTCACAGAGGTATAGATGTATGAAATACACCGTTAAATTTTCTGCGGAATGCTGTTTCAAAGAAAAACATAACAGAAGACAAGTTATTACGAATTACAAATGATTTGATTTGAATGTAGATTAATCATTCCAGTACTTACCCAGCATAAGGGATGCATAAAAGATGGCACCTCCAGACCTTGTGATTCTTTGTCTGATAGTTGATCAGTCAACAGAATCCCATAACATTCTATGTAGTTGCTTACTATAGGTTCATCCATTATCATGTCCTTCAGATCCTGTCTGGATACCTCCGCTCCATAGTGCCTGCCTACCCAGAAGAACACTCTGCATAGAATGAACTGTATAACTAACATGTATTGTGATATGCAGTTACTTTAACAATGACATGGCCAGTGACTTCACTTGCCCAGCTACTTGGCTAGCTACATGAACAGTTACATGGCCAGTTACTTTAGATGGCCAGCTACATGGACAGTTACATGTACAGTGACTTCACAAAGGCAGCTACATTGACAGTTACACGGCCAGTGATTTCGCCAGCTACATGCACAATTACTTGGCCAGCGACTTCACATGGCCAGTTACTTAGTCAGTTACATGAACAATGACTTGGCCAGTTACAATAAATTTAAAATAGAATTTTAAGTTAATTAAATTATTACCCTGATGGTGCATTTTGCTAGTATCTCTACACTCTCCTCTTGGTGTCATGGTCCATATAATTGTTGACTTTGCTCTTCTCCCAGTCTACGACCTCAAGAGGGAGTTGTTTTTCTTCTGGCTCTTCATTGATGTGTGCTTGTTCCGCAACATCTATCTCTTTTATCACGTCTAGAACGTCCTCTGGTAAACCGTCCAAATTCTGTTGTGCTAGCATCTCTTCTAGCTTTTTACATTCCGTAGGTTGCAGTGAGGCCTTCTTCTCCTTTTCTTTTTCTTCCTTTTCAGCAGCTCTCAATATCTCTTGCTTCTCCTTTGCTTTTTTCTCTCGTTTTGCTTTCACATCCCCCCACCAGTAAATGTTGTCCTTCTTCTGTGTTCTTTTCCTATTCTTTAATCTCACAACATATGAGTAGAGACCCATTGATGATACCGTTTTACCGGAATGTTGCTCTATAATGCGCATTGTTAACTCGCCCTTTTTGTTCTCTTCTGGTGTCTTCTGCTCTTCCTCTATGCTCAACGTACGAAGTGGAGAGGCATGTGCAGCTATAGGAGTTTTCACTATCTGAAACATGTCTAGTTGTCTTTCCATTTCTTCAACTGTGAGCATGCCAACTGTGGGGTTCTGGAACAGTGAGTCCTTGTGTGATGGAGGTGTCAATTGAGTTTCTTCTGGCACTATGCAGTGAGGTGGAGATTGAGCTGCTGTGGTTGCAGATTCTTCTACTATCAAGATCTCTTGGGATTGACCTTCCTCAACAGTTGATTGATCTTTCTTTTCTATGTTTTCAGCAGCCTTGGATTGAGCTGCATTTAATTCATTTTGCTCTTCTGTTGAGCTAGGTGGTGGGGAGTTGTGCTGTCGAGCTACTGTTGAGGTATGAGTCTTTGGGCTCAACATCTGCTCCAATTTCTTTTATTTTTGCCTCTAACTCCTTCACCGATGATGCAAGGCACAAATTCTCTGTCATAAGTGCAGCATTTCGTTCCTCCAGATTCTCCATGTCCTCCCCGAATTTCATTAGTTCATGTTCCTTTTCCTTCAGTTTTTTCTGCAAATTATCTTTCTCGATAGTCAGACATCTTATCTCCTCCTCCTTTTTCTAGAGCTGATTCTCCCACTTGTTTTTTTCTGAAGTTGTTTCTTGTTTAGGCACCTCAACTTCTGGGTTGTCTTCTTCCTTTTCAGAATTCCGATCATCATCTCCTTTTTCCTCTCCTTCCCGGAGCTATCTTTGCTTCATCTGATCCATTCTCCTCTTCCTCGGATTCTGATTCCTCTCGATCCTCCTTCAGCTTTTCAAAGATTTTCTGAAAGAAACATGTTCCATATGTCAGTGACATGCTATGTGACATAATCAATGACATGTTTACAACAGTTATGAAGGCCAGTGACATGAAGTGTGACTTGGCCATTGACATTCAGTGTGACCGTGACTTAATCAGTAACTTTTAACCAACATAATTACTTGGCTAGTGAAAACTTCATTGACAGAGAACAACTTACATTTAGTTTTTTCAAGCTATTAAAGCTTGTCCAATTTTGTATTAGCCTCTAGATGTCCCATTTTCTCATCTCATGCTCTTCGTTCTCCCTTCCAGATATTGGCTTGATTTTTCCAGTCTTTTGACAGAACCAATACTACATGCACAGAAAAAAAAAATAGTCATAATAACTTAGTCAGTGACATGCAGTTTGACTATAATCAGTTACTTGACCAGTAACATTTCAGTATGACAGTAACTTACCAGTATTATTAGAACGCAGCCCCCCGTATTACCATATGAGCTGCTTGAATTCTTCTTTTTCAATGCCTTTATAGACTTTTTTAAGAAGCTTCCAACTTCCTTTGCCCAGTCATAATATCCAATCTTATCCAAATTTTCGTAGGCTTTGACGTAGTCCCATGAAATTGTTCCCCCTGCATTTGGGAACAAAAACTTGATTGACAAGTCCAGCAAGATTAAGCTTGCCACATTTTTGTCCTTCTTCTCAATCCCTTCCTCTATGGTTGGCTTGTCTTTGATGGCATTTTGCAGAGCTTTCTCCACAGCTTTCTTGTTAATTCTCACTGTGTTTGGAAAAAACTTCTTGACAAATTCGGACTGATATGCACCCTTACAACTTTTTGGGACCAACTCACCTTTTGCTGGTAGTCCTAGGATCTTTGAAATATCTCTTGTTGAGATCCTGAATTTATTCTTTCTAAAGAAGAAGAGGTCCTTTTCATGGTTGTATGCCTGCAGTAGGAGGGTAATGAAATCATTAGATTTCTTGGCTGACTCCTCCTCTATGTAGCCACCATGGAAGGCATCTACAATATTTCCAAATGGTGTCTACCTGAGCAAATCTAATGTTCCTGGACTCAGATTCTTCTTGTTATCTTTAATTGTGTTCAAGAAACTTATTAATGTGCACCTGTATTGCACATGTCCTGGTTTCACATGTCTCTTCCACCTTTGGCGTAGCTTCAGGTTTTTATTCTACTTCTGCTTGCGCTTTAGATTCTTTTACTTTCTTTACTTTCTGTTTTTTGCTTTTTACTTTTGAATGCTTCTTCGAACCCTTCTTTGGTGATGGTTTTTCTTCTGTATCTGAATCTTCTATATGTTTTACTTTCTGTTTTTTGCTTTTTTCTTTTGAATGCTTCTTGGCAATCTTCTTTTCTGACATTTCTTCTTCTTCTTCTTCTTCTTCTTCTTCTTCTTCTTCTTCTTCTTCTTCTGTTTGTGAATTTTCTACTTCTTCCTGTCTTTTTCTTTTTGATTTCAAATTCTGCTTCGAATTCTTCTTTCTCTATATCATTTGATCATCTTCTTCATATTTTGATTCCACCTCTCGGTAGTCTTCGTCATCATCGCTTGGTTCCCTTTCTTTTCTTTTTGGTCTTGCCATTTCAGTTTCTTTAATTCTGTTGAAAATTTTCAAAATAAGAAAGGTAGCATTGAGTTTGCAAGTTGCATAACCAGTAACTAGGCCAGCTAGTGATCTGGCCAGTGAAGTCACAGGACATGTCAACGACAACGTCAGTTACATGATCAGTTACATAGTAATTAAGTTACTTGGTCAGTTACATAGTAATTTAGTTACTTGGTCAGTTACATATATTGTACGTTACATGATCAGTTACATACATTGTAAGTTACATGGTCAGTTACATGATCGGTTGCATGGCCAGTTTCATTATATGATCCTATAAATTATGTATTTGAACTAGCAGCATTTCCATTTTAGTAAAGTCTATACCCTAAACAGCATCACAAACGGTCATTATCTCCATATAAATGGTTATGTTACTATCCATGTCTCTGTATCAAATCACACCAAAATGAAAACACAGCCGCACCAAAATCAAATCACACCCACTCAGTAGCCTATGTCACTGGCTATGTTACAGCATCAAACTAAAATTTTAAGGCAGTCATTTATCATCTCCACTCAAAAAAGCTTTAAATCTTCAGTCAAACCAAATCTTTGAATCAAATTGTTTTGTTTCATAATCAAATGCAGAAATAATTATATCATATTCGACTTATAATTCCAAAACTATACACTATCTCAATGTATCGTAATTAAGTAAGAGAAGTTTCTTAGAATTGAGGCTGAAAGATTACCCGGTCGAGGTACACGATTGAAGGTCTGCAATTCTTCAAAACCCTAAAATTTGGGGCTTTTTATGTGAAGTACTTTTGCAGAGTCGGCGCTGCTTCACCGTGGAGGAAAACAGTCATCGAAGAATGTATGTTTCTCAGAATGTGGCCGCCGGAGGTGAAGATGAGAGTAATTCTCTATTTCGGAGTAGGTTTGAGCGGTTTTTGGACCTTTGAAATTCCGAATTATAATGTGGAGAAGATAAACAGTTATGATTTCTTATTTCACTTCTAGTAAACTGCGAAAGAAACTAACGGTGGCAATTTTTGTAATTAAGTTGAACTCTAGTGGTAGGTTGTGAATATGTGACCTTAATTATCATAGAGACATTTGTGGTGTTTAAATTATAATAAGACACTTCAAAATGACATTTTTTATCATAATAATAATAATAATAATAATAATAATAATAATTATTATTATTATTATTATTATTATTATTATTATTACTAGCCTTCCTGCACGCGCCTTGCACGTGCGCAAGATGTGCGCTCGCGCGTGCGAAGGGTCTCTTCTATTGTTTACATGTATTCAATTTTGTTACAATTTATACATTGATAATTGACTTCGTTAATTTTGATTAAAAAAAATAAAAAAATCTGCTTGATATACTGCTTGAGTGCTTGATATCTGCATACAATTTTCTTATTTACTATATTACTTGTTCTACTTAATATGTGCTTATTTTAGTTTTTTTTTCTTTAATAGCTTTTGCAGAAGGGTCACGCTCGTTCATTCATAAATCTTTCTTATCTACCATATTACTCGTTTCAAGTTAATACATGCTTATTTTAGTTTTTTTCCTCAATAGATAATAAACAGCCTTTGTTATTGTAGATATTGTGTTTGTCAACCGCAAGTGTATAGAAACTAAATATCAGAATATTTTGCAAAACATTTACATAGAAACGTCAACTTGTCTATGACGTACATTTTTTTTTCATTTACCTATTTTGTTTATAGACCACTTATAAGATGGTACAATATGAAATGCCACACCTCCAATGGCTCTGTCCAACTCAAAATTACAACCATAATCCATGTATCTTAAATACAAATTAATTCTCAATCTCTACTAAAATAGATATCAGCAAGAGAGATCGCTAGTTGCGTTGTATCTACTGCAGTTCAACATTGATGGTTGTTACCCTCCTCTACTCGATCAGTTACAAACAATTCAGCATTACTGGGCAAGAGCTTCACATTCCAGATCCTCCTGTTGCTGCATTACAATTTAAGCAGAAGTATTCTCACTAATGAAAATGCCCAAAAAAAAAGAAAAAAGAAAAGAAGTAAATGACAGCAAATCCCAACTACACTTAATCAAACAATCAAATGCAATATACTTATTGCTAATATCCTAAGGTTAAAACTCTTTTATTGCACCATCTATCAAGTTTGTCTCTAAAGTATGAACCATACATTCTGATTGAAATTTTGAAACAACAAATTGAAAGACAAAAAGGAACACGCACCCAACAAAAAGGAACATGCACCCAACAAAGTTCCTTTCCAACACATCCCCCACATTTAAACCGAGAAACATCCTCGTGCAGTAATATTTGAATGCTTGAATCAATAAGATGAACTAAGACTAAAGAGACCTGTATGGTGAAGATCCTATCTTCGAACTGCACTTCTTTCGTCAAGAAATCGGCTCCAGTAGTCACCTCTTATTGATTGCTAAACTTTTTATTAACATATATATCTATACGAATTATGGTCAAGAAAAAGCAAAATTGCTCTATCTAAACTGTTGGAAAACATTTTGGACTTGTCATTATCTAAAATGCATTAAGTTAATAAGCTTTGATTTAATCTGGAAATTGAACAATAGAAATACATATCTAGGACTCTATCCTGTTATCAAATTGAGGTATATGTCTCTCGATTGAAGTAGGAATCTTATGTGTCAAATAACCTGATTGACATCGAGTGTATGTGATAAACATTAAGCTTCTGCTGATAAACTCTTATGCAAACCTTGGACTCTTTATGGGATGAGCACAAGGTCAGTTTAGGCCTCTATATATATATCAAGAAAAGTCCCTATGTTAACTACGACTTGCATTAAGATCAGTCCCATTCTGAAAGCTCTAGTAGTATAACATAGAAGATCTTCTTCCTTACTGTTCTTGTTTTGTGTTGCTCGAGTTTTCTGGTGTTGATGTGGTGTCAAGCTGCTGCTGTCCTTATCTTGCTGTGAAGAAGGATCCTAGTTGCTGAAGCTATAGCTGAGATGGCAGGACAAAGCATTGATCTTCATAACAATGGTAATCTCCTAAGACAAGGCTGGAGACTCAAGTTCTTTGATTGTGCAGATGGTTCTCGTGGATTAGTTCATGACTTGGTATTGATATGATTATGATTCATTGCATCATTTGGTTTTACAAATTGGTATCAGAGCATGGTTTTTATAAAATTCATATCATATGTTTTGGTTTGGAAAAACAAAACAATCAAATACCATTTTCTGCAAGATTAAATATTTTCTAAATATTCAGTAAAACGGGCCTTTAGTTTAAGCCCGTACTTTAACCCAGGCCCAAGACCCGAATTCAGAATTATTTAAAGACATGTTTTTATAGATCGGATAGAGTTAGTCTTTGGCTGAGAATGGTTCTCAGATTTTGGGGTTTCTTCAGTTTTTGGTTCTTCCGTGAGGGTTGAGATTGTTGTTTGTTTTATTCTCTTTTGCTTCCGCTATTAATCCCTGCTGATCTTGGAAAGGCCCAGGTATGTACCTTATGAATAAATTGATCAACTTGCAATCGATCTGCACATGGAAAGTATTATGTGAGAATTCATATTCAAATTGGTATCTGTTGGTTGTTGGAACTTGTATTGATTGATATATATATATATGTTTTTTTTTTTTTTTTGAATGAGTACACGTATGGACGTTAGTGTCATGATACTGTGATTTCAGACAAAGCACCATTATCTCCCAAATTTAAGTTTTTGCAGGCTTGATACATTTTCACAGTAAATTTTGAGAATTAAAAATGATTCAACAAAATTAAATATAACTTGCAGTTTTATCTTATTGTCATATGAGGTTCTGGAATTAATCAATTATGTTGCACAAAGTAACTTTCACTGTAGATTCTAGAAAATGCCTAACAAGACAATGTTGTGTTGCTATTGTTAAAATTGCATTATTTTTTTTGGCTCCCAAAGGAGTGTTCATATGTGTGATTTTAAAATCAGTAACAGCATTGTACATGTTTCATAGTTTTAACTTCTGCTATATTGAAACTTTTCTCTATCTAAAGATGTTGACTGCTTTCAATATATATGTTAAGACTATTAAACATGGGATAATGATGTATGAAATCTAGTTATCAGTTTTTATACCACAAAGGTGTCATCTGATATACTTTTAGAACAAGGGATTGTTTTCAGTTATGTTTCTGCCATGCATTTTGTTACTGATGGTTGATACACATATTTTTTGCAGAATAAATAATACACATGCACTTACATTTTCATTTTCTGTTTTGCTTTAGGAGTTGAGACTGTCACCCTACACTACTACAATAAGTTAATCAGACGACGGGTATTTGTAGTTGTGTGATAACCAGCATCACTGTGGTCTAAACGAGTGTTGTGTGATTGAAAAATCAGACAACGGTGATTTCACCGTTGTGTGACAATACTTTGCTCAACAAAATATCTGTTTCCGTTGTGTGAATTCTGCGCAGGCATGTGCCTAGCATGGCATGCACGGGGATGTGTCGGTACATTCAGACAACAGAAGAAGGAATTCACCGTTGTGTGAGATTCATAACACACAACATATATAACTCATTCTTTGTTGTCTAAGGTTCATAACACACAACAGATATTACTCATTCTTTGTTGTCTGAGATATGTAACACACAACAGATATTACTCATCCTTTGTTGTCTGATATTAATAACACACAACTAAAGTGAAATTATCTCCCTTGTCTGTTGATTACTCAGACAACAGATATGATTTCATTTCTGTTGTGTGTTATGAATCTCACACAACAGAACTTTGTTTTCATTTGTTGTTGGTTGTTAGTTCACACAACTACTCTATTTGGTTAGCTGTGGTGTGAATATTGTAATCAAATTGGGTAGTAATTACCACAAAAACAATACTCTAATTCATATCATTCCATTACCATTTTTCAAACATCCATACATTCAAGTAACTAGATAATGTACCAAACAAGAAATCATTCCTAGCTGCGTACACTTGAATCAAAAGCTGATATAAAATTATTCCTAGATATCATTCCAACTGCTGTTCTACTGACAACTACTTGGCGACCTGATCTGCAACTGCTTTGATGAGCCCCTCAATATCAGCATCTTCATTTTTTGCATCATTTTCTGCTATAAGATGCCAAAATGACATGGAATAAGCCATTTTGATACATCAAACAAACTTCAATTGATTCACCATATACAATTTTATAAGCATTGCAATAAATTTCAACTGATTCACTGTATTCTTGTTACAAAATTGAAATCACGAATCAAGACATGAACAAAAGTGAGGAAACCAGGAAGCAATTTTGGGTACCTTCCATCCATGCCAATGATCATGATGGTATTCTTCCGCTTGCCAAAGGCAACAATATGCTGCAGACCTTCCTGCAAGTGAAATTTGGCCACTGACCATTCTGAGTTGAAATATTTTGGCAGCACACTTGCAAAAGATGAAACCCAGAAAATGGCATATCAATAAAACATGTAATGAGGTCTTGAGAGTTGGTAGAAGAGGCAGACTAGATAACTATCAGATTAACCAAAAACTTAGAATTGCAATCAGTCAATTTGTCAACTATACCCTAACCAATCAGAAAAGTGGGAAATATTGACGTAAAGCAATGTAAAGGGAAAGTGCCATCATGAGATTGTTTATTGATATACAAGCACAATAAAGATTATGTAAATTTGACAACATAATTTGCTGCTGAACATTTAAAGATTAATGACGCATGTAAAAACGTGACATTAACTGCAGCTTATTAACAAAATGCCAAAAATCCACTAGCTATAAGCTTCAAGGAGTAATTTGACATAAGAGTATTTATAAGAGTTCCTATCACATACATAGGCCAATAGACTCCAACAAGTTTCATTCATTCTGTCACTAAGGAAATGACAATCATATGCATATACTAATGAGCCTTTAATATTTTAAACAGACCATTAGTGACTCCATCAACCATAAGCTAGCTGTAAAACTATAACACCTTGTGAGGGGAGATCAATAATATATATTTATCCAGAACTTAACATACATTATTTACCAAACATCAGTTTAATTTACATGTCGAAGACAACATCACTTGTAAATGTTGTCTAGTTTGATATCCCTGCAACAAGCCAAGATTCAAATAGTTATTTCAATAATTTGAGATTCAAACTCTAGAGTCCAAGGAATAAAAAAAAAAAAAAAAAACAGGTGAAATACACTGATAAATAGAAATCAAATACAAAATTTTAAGGGCCACAAAGGAAAGGAGAAGAGGGGAGGGGGGTTAGTTCACAGCTTTATGAAAGGTCAAACTAACTCTCCTATAAGAGCTGTTGCTGCTCCTCAAAGTGAATGCATCACTATGTATCCAGTTGCTTAAAATTAAATATATTTGGCTAGTAAATATATTGCTTAACAGTAAAAACATGTGAGCATGGAGACTTTGGCTAGTAATCTCAGGTTTAACTACTCATACCAATCCAGTAGGACAACAACACAAGGGCATCAATTAAACTCATAGTTTTACCCAACATTAGCAACTAGAACAATTTCACTACCCAACTAATAGACTAAACTACTAAACTTCAAGAGAATAAGAGCCTGATATTTAGCAGTCTTTCATATATATCACACATCCAATACCAGAAGGGAAGGCACACAACAAAAAAAAAAACAATCTGTAACCCTATTTCAAAAGCATGTCTAGGTCCATGTTTCATGACAAAAGAAGCACAAGAGAATCATATACACATGAAGAGACAAAAATACATACCGACGTAGATATTGTCTTGATCCCTTAAGTTGCATGGATAAGACATCTGTATATCATTATCTTGACTAGCAGTTTTCATTTTATTCCTCTGCACCTTGGACTTCAAGGATGCTGAAATAACAAGATTCAAAAGTAATTAGCCATCTGAAATAATACTACTAAGACAATTCTTGACAGCATTCTGAGGAGCTACTAAGACAAACAAGTCATTAGTCTCATCTACATATTTGGCACCTGCACTTGCAAAAAAAGAAGCTAAGGCCATGGCATACAATCATTTATTAGTGAGCTGAATGATGAACTCAACAGGAACACAAACACAAACACAACACTAAAAGAATGAAATCCTTGAAATCAAATAGAAACACAAAATGTCTATATACCACCTCACGAGATGCCACAATCCATTACCTAAATAAATTTCTCTGAGTTGAAAAGGAACATCTCCAACAGAAAATTACCATTTGATATACCAGTTGCATAGCTTCTTGACCTAGGAGATATCTGCACATATAGCAACATGTCAGGAATTAACACAAGCTGGACATGCACTTCCAACAAAACAGAGGAAGGAAAACAAACGAGCTCACGCATTAAGATATTATCTTACGTGTAGTTTCTATGCACACATATTGTAATGGACAAAGAAGAAGCATGATGTAAACCCAATAGAAAAAACATACCACTTTAATCCTTGAGCTACAGATTCAAACTTATTTAAGATCCAAATAAGCCTATAGAAGCCCATATAAGTTTTAAATGGCAGCACAAGGCCTTAAGACTTATTTCAGATTCAAAGAAGCTCAGACCAAGCAAAAAAAGAAACTAAGGAGTTGCTTCTTCAGTCCAGACCATATTCGAGATACAAGAACAACAAATAAAAGTACTTGAAATTTAAAAAGCATCTCAGAAGTTGATTACTAGGTTGTCCGGACTCACATTCTTTATCCCATATCTGCAAAGGTTTGCTCCTAATTATCCAGAAAAATGCACAGCTTAAGCATCAAAATTACAACAAGTATGATAAACGAAAACTAAAAACACAAGAGTGAAAGACGATGAGGCATACCCAAGGCTGCATAGAATGGAGAGCAACCCAGATTGGAATGTGTTCTTGAACATATTTAACTTGCTTCTAAGTCAAGCTGCAATCAAAGCCATTTACACAATGAGCCATTTGAATGATAGAAAAAGGGTAAATAAAACTACAGTAACAAGGTAATAGTTGGATCTAATAAAGTATCAAATTATCACTGCAACCTAAGGGCCTGAATGGAAATGAGGTAATATAGTTTGAAACAAACCCTAAAAGCTTAACAACTAGATTGAATGCAATTCCTAAGTAAAGCTCCAACAATTCAAATTTATGCAATTGATTAAACAATTCCAATCTACCTCTCCTACAATGGCAGAACGATCAAACACGAGTTATTTGACACAAAAAACTACAATTGACCCTCATAAAAAGTAAAACAAAAAAGAAAAAGAGAGGTACCATCATCCGAAGAACCATTGCAAGGAGAAGAGCCCTGTGATTTCGTTGAGTTTTCAACATGTCCTTGACCAATAGAACAAAAGCTCATTACGTATTCAGATACAATCTCAATTCAAGTAACTGCAATGAGTTCTGATAATGCAAATATGATCAGCTTTTTGGTTAATGAAACTACGACTGCTCCAAATACTCATATATAAACTAAACAGAGGACAAAAATGAAGAGACAACACCATCTATTGAATGCTTTCCAGGCATCAAGCTCTGCTTCTCTATAGCAACACTGAAATCAAATTAAAATTTTAAGTCTAGACTTTTTTCTTTTCCTGCAATTATTGGCAACTAAACATGACATTAAAGAAAAAGAGTGAGTGCCCAGAAGAGGAAGAGTGACGAAGCTTGATGAGGGAAGCGCAAGACTGAAGGTGAATTCTAGATTAACTAAAACACATCTTCAGTATCATTTCCTCTCAATTCCATTAATCACAACACAAAATCCAAAATGAACACATCAATTAAAACTTGACCAAAAAAGCACCATACTTCGAAAAAGAAGGAAGAGATAAGCTAGTACATACCTTCTGGAGGTGGCCTTGCTGATCCAGATTTGGCATCAAAATGCTCTCGTAGGCCTCGTTCCCGCCGTCCTTCACCGGCAACGCCTTGTCGTTCAGCCCAAACTGGTGGAGCCTGGATGACGACCGACACAGAATGAATCTGTTGCTGCAAATCGAGGTCTTCGACGAAGACGACCAAAGGCTCGAGATTCCCCAAACGAGTCGAGTTACGGATGGCTAGACTCAACCCGTCTCAATGCCAGAAGAATCGAAAATTTAAACTCTCCGGGTTGTTGCTCATCTCACTGCTGCTCGATTACTTGGAACCCTAGAATGTTCAATTCGCAATCCGATTTTTTCAATTGAGGAAAAATTTGGTATGGATTTCGAAAAATTGAGAGGAAAATGGGGAAAATTGAGGGATTGAATTAGTGGTTTGGATTAGAAGTGAGGAGGGCATAGAAATTTCATTTTGTATAAGAAGCGGAAGAGAAAGTGGTGAAGAAGATGACTGAGAGGGTTGAGAGCTGGTCGAGAGAGGTTTTGTTTTCTTTCTTTCTATAGAATTGGAGAAACTGAAGAGTCTTCTGCATCTCTTTGGATTTGGAGGGGAGGAGGAGAGAGAAAGTGGATCTAGGGCACTCTATCTCCTCCATCGCTAAAGAGGATTTGGATTTCAGGAGGCAGTGAGAGAAGGGTTGGCTAGCGACGACATCTTCCTGGAGAGGAAGGTGGCAAAGGTGTGAGGGAAAGGATAGAGTGAGAGATAAGGGAGTATTGAGAGAGAGGGCAAGAGAGAGAGAGTCGAGGAAGACAGAGAAGTTTATTGAAACGCGGTCGTGGGTAAGCTAGTGATTTTTTTTTCTTTTCTTTTTTTTAGTCTGTCAGACAATGTATGGTTAAGAATTTGCTGTGTGAATGTATATAGGTAAAAATTTAGACAAACAAGGGGAGGGAAAATTGCCGCCTATGCCTACATATGTTTGATTTGAGTGAAACTTTGCCGCGCTCTGCAACCAAGTTCCATGATCAGATAACATATCTTTAACAATCTGTTGTACAAATTTGTGCATCTTGCACAAGGTACACCTAGTAGGATTTTTCGAACTTCATACAACATTCAATCACACAACGAATAAGAAAAAACTGTTGTGTGTAGAGTTCAAATTCCATGTTGGTGAGCTTGTTCTGAGAGGGAATTATGAGCTCAGAATGGAGGGAAATCAGCTTCCCATTTACACAACAGAAACGTCTTAACTCAGTTGTGTGATATCTTCCTAATTTTTTTTTTTCAGTTTGCTTACATTCACACAACAGAAACAGAATTGTACCGTTGTCTGACAGAGTTTGTGTTAACACACAACAGCGGATTTCTGTTCCGTTGTGTGATGAGTGTTGTGTGTTTCGATTTTTGTAGTAGTGCTAGGGCAGATTCAAGTGTTGAGTGGAGGAAACTATAGAAAATGGAGAAACCAAGTAGAGTTCTACTTAGCCATGCACCAAAACATGGACTTATGCCTTACAGATGAACAACCTTATGAGTTGGATGGAGAAAGCACTGAAGATGACAAGAAAGCCTATAAGGACTGGCATAAAGCCAACAAGATGGCCAAAAATGTCATGACCCTAGGGCAGATTCAAGTGTTGAGTGGAGGAAACTACAGAAAATGGAGAAACCAAGTAGAGTTCTACTTAGCCATGCACCAAAACATGGACTTATGCCTTACAGATGAACAACCTTATGAGTTGGATGGAGAAAGCACTGAAGATGACAAGAAAGCCTATAAGGACCGGCATAGAGCCAACAAGATGGCCAAAAATGTCATCAGGTCTACTATGTTGGATACAGTGAGAGGCTGCATTGAAGAACCTGAGTATGCAGTTGACTTCTTGGAAGCCATTGCTCAGAAATTCAGAGAAAGTGACAAAGCTGAAGGTGCCAGACTCTCTAGGAAGTTCAATGACCTTAAGTTCAGTGGAAATGGGAGTGTAAGAACCCATATCATGGAGCTGATAGATATCAACAATAAGCTGAGAGAACTTTACATGGGAGTGAATGATGCACAGGTGGTGCATGTGGCCTTAGAATCCCTCCCAAATGCCTACAGCCATCTTAGGACAACCTACAATGCGCAAAAGGAAAAATGGACACTGAATGAGCTTATCTAAATCTGTGTAGATGAGCAAGAGAGGATTAAGAAGGAGAGTACACCCACTACTTCTGTCAACCTGATGGGGAAAAACAAAGGGAAATATCAGAACAAACTCAAACCAAAGAAGACCATCACTAAAGCACCAACTGAAAAGGCTGCAACTGGAAAGCTACTGAAGATCAAGTGCTACTTCTGTAAGAAGTATGGGCACATGAAGAAGCAGTGTGAGGGTTTCAAGAAATGGATGACCAAAAAGGGTAAGAATTTATTTTCTGATTCAGATTCTATTTTTCCAAATTCAGTTTTTTCCTTGGAAGTTAACTTCATAAATGTTGAACCACATACTTATTGGTTGGATTCAGGCTCACCAATTCATATAACCAATTCCTTGTAGGGTTTAACAAGGAGGAGAGCTCCAAGGAAGCATGAAGACTCAATCTGTGTTGGCAATGGCATGAAGGTAGCAGTCAAAGCCATTGGCACCTTAAAGTTGGACTTAGGTTTAGGAAAGTTTCTGGTTGTAGATAGTGTTTATTTCATTCCTTCTTTGAAAAGAAACTTGCTTTCGGTTTCTTTGCTAGTTAGGCTTGGTTGCAGACTTGTTATCGACTTTAGTGGAATAAAAGTTTTTCAAGGACATGATTATCTTGGATGTGGTACTTTTATGCATGACTATTTAAAATTAAATTGTTCTATTGCAAAACAAGAAATTATGCTAATTGAAAATAGGGAAAATTCCTTAAGTACTGACACTGTTATTGGTGTCAAAAGATCATTGTTCAATAACAAGTCTGCATACCTATGGCATAGAAGGCTAGGGCATATTTCTAAGGAAAGACTTAAAACACTCATTAAGAACCAAATTTTACCAGAACTAGATTTTGATGATCTTGCAGACTGTATAGAATGTTATAAGGGAAAATTGACTAACTCAAGAAAGAAAACTGCAGTAAGAAGTCAAAAACTCTTAGAACTTATACACACTGATATTTGTGGACCTTTTAAGCATAAAACTATCTGTGGAAACTCATACTTCATTACATTTACAGAGGATTGTTCTAGATATTGTTACATTTATTTACTGTCAGAAAAATCACAAGCCCTTCAAGCTTTTAAAATATTTAGAGCTGAAGTGGAACTGCAGCAAGAAACTAAAATTAAGATTGTGAGATCTGATAGAGGTGGGGAATTCTATGGAAAGTATACTGAGGCAGGCCAGCAAAAGGGTCCTTTTGCATTATACCTTCAGGAACAAGGCATTAAAGCTCAGTATATTACTCCATATAATCCACAACAAAATGGAGTAGCAGAAAGAAAAAATAGAACTTTCTTAAACATGGTAAGGAGCATGATGTGCACCTCGGGGTTGCTAAAATTTTTGTGGGGTGAAGCCTTAAGAACTGCAAATTACATTTGCAATAGAGCACCTAGCAAAGCTGTAGAGAAAACACCATTTGAGATTTGGTGTGGTAGGCAACCAAGCCTGCGTCACTGCCATGTGTGGGGATGCAAGGCTAAAGCAAAAACACCAAATGCACTAACAGAGAAATTAGAGTCAAAAACGGTGAGTTGCAATTTTATTGGATATTGTGAAAAATCTAAGGGTTTTAAGTTTTATGCAGCTCATCACACACCTAGGATTTTTGAGACACATTAAGCAAAATTCCTGGATGAAGTAGTGTGCAATTCATCTTTTGAAGACTTGTCTGCAGATTTTGATGAAATTTCAGTTGATGAGAATTTAGAATTTTTTTTACCCTTACTACAGAACCAATATGTGGCTGCTCAAACCATAGAAAATACATATTTAGATCAAAATCTAGCTGCCCCAATAAGTGAGGTACCACAAAATGAGTCATTAGTAGAACCGGTAGCTAAAATGCCCCATGACATGGTTTTAGATCAGAATCCAGCTTTAGAGCAACCTGAGTTTAATGACCCCCAACCTAGGAGATCTGAAAGACAAAGAAAACCCACTTTTGGAGAAAACAGTGATTATGTTGTGTATTTGCAGGAAACTGATGAAATTCTTGTAGAGGATCATGATCCAACTACCTTTAAACAAGCTGCTGAAAGTATTGAATCTCAGCAGTGGCAGTTGGCCATGGAAGCCGAAATGGATTCCATGAGTCAAAATTCAGTGTGGGAGTTAGTGAAACCAGATCCAAAACACAAAGCTATAGGCTGTAAGTAGGTGTTCAAGACCAAAAGAGATGAAAAAGGAAATGTGGAAAGACATAAAGCTAGGCTTGTAGCTAAAGGTTTTACACAGAAACAAGGTATAGATTATACAGAAACCTTTTCTCCTGTTTCCACTAAAGACTCCTTCAGAATTATAATGGCTCTTGTAGCGCATTATAATATGGAACTACATCAAATGGATGTGAAAACAGCCTTTTTAAATGGAGAATTAGATGAAGTAATCTACATGAAACAGCCTGAAGGCTTTGTAAAACCTGGAAAAGAAGATCATGTATGCAGACTTAGAAAATCAATTTATGGACTTAAGCAAGCTTCTAGACAATGGTATAAGAAGTTTGATTCAGTAATTTCATCTTTTGGTTTTACAGAAAACATTGTGGATGAGTGTGTATACTTAAAGACAGTTGGAAATAACTTCATTTTTCTTATACTGTATGTAGATGACATTCTGTTAGCTAGAACTCATATCAAATTATTAAAGGACACTAAATCTTTTCTGTCAAATAATTTTGATACGAAGGACCTAGGTGAAGCATCTTTAATTTGTTTTGGGAATTGAAATTAAGAGGGATAGAAAACAGGGTTTATTTGGGTTTGTCACAACATGCTTATATCTGTAAAGTCTTGAAGAGATTTGGCATGGAATCCTGTGCAACTGGTGAGGTCCCTATGTCTAAAGGAGATAAATTTACTAAGAATTCTAAAAATGGGGGGAAGAGTGATGACATGGAAAGCAGACCCTATGCTAGGCTTATTGGCAGTTTGATGTATGCACAGGTCTATACAAGACCTGACCTATCTTTTGCAGTAGGCATTCTCTCAAGGTTTCAATCAAACCCTACTCACCAACATTGGGTTGCAGGCAAGAAGGTCCTTAGATATTTACAGAAAACTAAGTCTCACATGCTAGTCTACAAGAAAGTGGAAAAATTTGGAGCTGTTGGGCTACACTGATTCAGATTTTGCAAGTAACTATCCCAGCTCTATGAAGTCCACATGTGGATATGTTTTTATGCTTGCTGGAAGTGCTGTAGCATGGAAAACCATGAAACAAAAATTAATTGCCACCTCCACAATGCAAGCAGAATACATAGCTGTATATGAGGGAGTCTGTGAAAGCTTATGGATCAAGAATTTTTTGATGCAAAATAAAGTCCTCAAGTCTATAGTCTCAGGAGCACTCAAAATATTCTGTGATAATGTGGCTGCTGTCTTTTTTGCAAAGAACAGCAAGAGATCGAATAATTCTAAGCATATTGATCTCAAGTACTATAGTGTGAGACAGAGAGTTGATTTTGGTGACATAGAAGTTTTGAACATTGATACAGAAGCTCAACTTGCAGATCCATTCACTAAAGCTTTAACAGTTGCAAGTTTGCAAAAACACATCAAGTACTTGGGAATTTTATCTCAGTTGGATGCTTGAGCTTAGTGGGAGTCACCTCTCATTTTTAGAATTTATTCTTCTGTAATAAACTTTCAATTCATAGCTACTTCTCCAATTATCAATTTTATTGTAATTTTGTTTTGTAAGTTATCAATAAAAGTAAGATTTCCAGTTATGGCTTATATTTTGGTACAAAAATTCTGTTTTCTGGAATTATTGAGTTATTGATTATGTGTATTATAAAGTGAATCGATTTTAGGTGAAGTAGCAAGTAAGAGATTCACCACTTCAAGTACTTGCTGATGAGATTTTGAAACTCTTCAAAATCATGTTGTTGGACTCTGAGCAATGAAACTTGCAGGTAGACATAAATTTTTAATTGCTCTTTGGTTTATCATTTTGAGCTTATGTGATGTATAGAAATTTGTGTGAGTGATCTTCATCTGTTTTGATTGTTATGATCAAAATCAGTTTTTGATTCTACATTAATTCTATGCATTGACCAAGCTGGATAAGACATGAGTTTTGTTCTTGTATTTCAGTGCACACTTCATTGTTGTTTAATTTTCTCATTATGGTTCAATTGCTGTGCATAAAGATACTGTCAGTCCAAGTGGGAGAATGTTGGAAAACATTTTGGACTTGTCATTATCTAAAATGCATTAAGTTAATAAGCTTTGATTTAATCTGGAAATTGAACAATGGAAATACATATCTAGGACTCTATCCGGTTATCAAACTGAGGTATATGTCTCTCGATTGAAGTACGATTCTTATCTGTCAAATAACCTGATTGACATCGAGTGTATGTGATAAACATTAAGCTTCTGCTGATAAACTCTAATGCAAACCTTGGACTCTTTATGGGATGAGCACAATGCAAGGTCAGTTTAGGCCTCTATATATATATCAGGAAAAGTCCCTATGTTAACTACGACTTGCATTAAGATCAGTCCCATTCTGAAAGCTCTAGTAGTATAACATAGAAGATCTTCTTCCTTACTGTTCTTGTTTTGTGTTGCTCGAGTTTTCTGGTGTTGCTATGGTGTCAAGCTATTGCTGTCCTTATCTTGCTGTGAAGAAGGATCCTAGTTGCTGAAGCTATAGCTGAGATGGCAGGACAAAGCATTGATCTTCATAACAATGGTAATCTCCTAAGACAAGGCTGGAGACTCAAGTTCTTTGATTGTGCAGATGGTTCTCGTGGATTAGTTCATGACTTGGTATTGATATGATTATGATTCATTGCATCATTTGGTTTTACATAAACAACATAACACAATACCTTTGAAATTAAACAGGTAATCACTAAAACAAACTCATTCATCAAAGAAGTCTTCCCAACCCTGTGAAACACACTATCTGCACACAAACAAACTAATAGACAAATAAAAGCCTAATGACTACCATGTAAAACGCAGAGACATTCGGAAGAGCAAAGATTCACCACCTACCAGGAAAGATAGAAACATCGATCTCACAAGCAATTAGCTAATAGAACGTCTGCTTCCCCTTCAATGAAGACCAAAGAAAGTAACAAAAACGAACATCTCTTCTGATATTGAAACTGACCAAATAATAGAGACGTGCAACATAACTTTCACTTTGATCCTGTTAAAACAAAAAATACGGAAACAAATATTTAAGTTGTTAATACATCGAGGTTTTTTCTGTAATTATCTTCCGTCTAAATGAATTGAAAATCAAAGAGAAAATGGAAAAATAATTAATTATGGATTGCAGGTCGAAAGAGAAAAAGAAAAAATTATGATCGAGAAGTAGGACTAAGAGTTGACATATTGAACAACTAACCCAAAAAAACTAATTGCAATTCCCTGCACCAAGAAAGCAACAACATTTAATTAAAAAGCACAAACTCGCAAGATTGAATATATGTTTTCTATTCATTGAAGCAGGGAATGAAATGTTTTCTCACCACTTAAACACTACAAACATAATTCTGTAAACTGTTCATAAAAAAAAAAAAAAAAGGAGAATTCTTGGGCACCTTGGTGTTTGCCATACCTTCATTTTGTTAAATATTTTGGACCATTGGATTAGTAATATATCAAATGGTTCAAAATATTTAACAAATTAGTAACTTATTTAGCCCTTAGCCTTTCTAATTATGCTACTCATTTCCAATAAGTAAAAATGTTAACACAAACTACTAATTGAATTGAAAACAATAAAGATAGTGAAAACAATAAAGCCAATTAATATTTGATTATCAATTGACAATTGACAATTATGATTTTTCCTTTTTCAAAAAAAATTAAAAGAACCTTAATTCTATCCTAAGTTCACCGAATTACTATTAGTTAAATAGTCTATATTACTAATTAATTTTATTATTAGTGAATTAATTTTTGATTAATGCTTGTTATTAATGGACAATTATACAATTGAAAATTATGTTTTTTCCTTATTAAAAACAAAACCTTCTAACCTAAGTTTGTAAAATTAGTATTAGTTAAGTAGTCTTTCTTACCAATTAATTATATCATTAGTAGTTTTCTTAACCAAATATAATTCTTTTTACATGCATTTTATGACAACCACAACAATTAGTGTAAAAATAAATAATATTTGTTTTAAATGTAGTCAAATGAGAACCTACTTTAGGACTTATTTACTCAAATGAGAATCTACTTTACTCTAATGAGAACCTATTACAATTACCACTTTTAGGACTTAATTACTCAAATGAGAACCTATTTTACTCTAATGAATACCTTATTTACTTTAATGAGGATTTTTTTTCTAATTACCACATGTGTCCTCAAAGTGGTTACATGAGTCCTCAGAGTGGTAAATATTATATAAAATAGAACATGTATGAGAAATGTTAATGTCCATAGCTTTTTTTTTTTTTTGACTTTGTCAAGGGGAACCCAAAGGCTTCCTAAGCCCAAGATAAACCCCTTCGGCGCATGTGAAATGCTCCAACTGTGCATTGCAGCACAGTGCCTGGCCACTTTGACAGCTTCGGGGTTCGAACCTGGGTTGGGGAGCACATCCAACTAGGCAAGAACCACTAGGCCACTTGCAGTGGTTCTAATGTCCATAGCTTTACCCGTCCTCATTTGTGTAATAAAGTTCTCTCTTGCGTAATGAAAGTAATTTATTGTGTAATGTCCAACGTCGAATTAGTAATTATTTTTAATCGACGTAATTTACCACAAATTCCAACAATTGACGAAAAAACGAAAAGTTTTGTTCTAATTATAGTAATTACTTCACCTAAACTAATGTACTAATTTATGGACAATTTAACAAATATGACAACAAATTTGTTGTCAGAGTGGTAAATTTTTATGTTTTTATCATTAATGAAATGATTACTACAATGGCTACATATTTGACCACAATCACAACAATTGATGTAAAAGCACTAACTTTTGTCCTATTTA